>NW_028095095.1:1867500-2572543 GCF_014824575.4 Sturnira hondurensis | reverse complement strand
TCGTGTTGAAGTCTCCAAGACTAGAAATCCAAAACCGAGCTTGGAAAAGCCGATTTGGAAGACATGTACAGTTTCTCCAGTCCAGTGTGCCAAGCCCACGTCCCCCTAGTGGAGAGTATTTCTCACCTGGGCATTAAAAAAGAAGTTGTTGGGCATGTGGGGAAGGGGTTTGTGAAATTGCTTTCAGGTTTCACGACGGTAAATGTGCAATTCTGGTGCTGTTGAAGTTCTCCAACCTCAGGTGCACCTCAAAAGAAGCCTTCCTAGCCTCGGGATGCAGAAGAAACTAGACAGCATTGCGAGCAGGTGTTTGTAAAATGGTTGCAGGTTTTTTTGGGAGGGTGACCTGGCTTCTCCAGTGCGGTGGGAGTATTTTCAAGAGGTGAAAAGCAAAACTGGGCTTGGAAACTGTTCCAGTTTTCCAAGTCTAGTTTCCCAAGCCCAGATCCCTCTCTGGAGGAGAATTTCTCACGTGGTAGTTAAGAGAAAATTACTCTGCTTGGCGAGTTGGTGTTTGTGGCATATGTGGCTGGTTTTTCGCATGAAAAATAGGCCTCTGCAGTGCTGCCCTAAGTTTTCCGGGCTGAAATCCACCTCCAAAGTAGCCTTTCCTGCCTGGGAGTTCAGGCTGGAACCAAGTCGAGAGCCCAGAAAGAAGTTGCATGTTGAATGTGTCGGAAGTTTGTTGGGTAGTCAGTGGGCTTCTCCAGGGCCCTGATCATTTCTCCAAGTCTAGAATAGCCACACTGGGCTTGGGAAAGTATACTTAGGAAACTGGAAGAGATTCCCAGGCCCAGATCCACCTAGGAAGAAAAAAGTTTCCGTCGGAGCTAGGAGAATAGAAGGCAGCCTTTTGGAGAATGTGTTTGGCGAATGTTTTTCTGGGTATTGGATGGTAGTGATGTTTCTCCAGTGCTGTGGAAATTTTCCAACCTGAGGTACAACTGAAACGGAGCCTCTTTAGCCTCGAAGTTCAGTAAAAGCCAAAGAGCCTTGAGGGAAGTTGTTTGTGAAAAAAGTTGCAGTTTTCTTCGGTTGGAACATGGGCCTCTCCAGTGCCCCGTTACCCTTTTCAAGTCGAGAAAATAAAACCTGGGCTTGGAAAACTGGGCTCGGAAAACTGATCAGTTTTCCGAGCCCAGTTTTCCAAGCCCAGATCCACCTAAGAAGAGGTATTTCTCACTTGAGAGTTATGAGAAAACCACGCAGCCTTGGGGAGAATGTGGGTGGGAAAGGGTTTCAGCACATTCTGTGGCTAACAGGTTTCTTCAGTGCATTGTCCTTTTTTCCAGACGAAATCTACATGGGAAGAGGCATTCCAGCCTGGGGGTTCGGAAGAAACAATGGAGGCTTGTGGGAAGTTGTCCGCGGAATGGTTTGCACCATATTCTGAAGGTACCTAGGGTTCTGCAGTGTCCTGTTTTCTCTTGCAAGTCTAGAAAAGCAAGACTGGGATGAGAAACGAAGGCTTCGAAAAGTGGAACAATGTCCCTAGTCTCATGTTTGAAGCCCAGATCCAACCCAGGCAGAAGAAGTTCTAGCTTCAGACATAGTAGGAAAGTAGGCAGCCTGGCAGAGGAGTGGCTGTAGAATGGGTTGAGGTTCTTGTGAGGTAAATAGGGTTCTGCAGTTTTCTGTCCCCGTTTCGAAGCCGAAATGCACCCCAAAAGAAGCTTTCCTAGTCTTGGAGTTAAGTACAAAGTAGAGAGCCCAGAAAGAAGTTGCATGTTGAATGTGTCAGAAATTTGTTTGGTAGTCAGTGGGCTTCTCCAGGGCCCTGTTCAATTCTCCAAGTCTAGAATAGCCCCACTGGGCTTGGGAAAGTATGCTTAGGAAACTGGAAGAGATTTCCAAGCCCAGATCCACCTAGGAAGAAAAAAGTGTCCCTGGGAGCTAGGAGAATACAAGGCAGCCTTTTGGAGAATGTGTTTGGGGAATGTGTTTCTGGGTATTGGATGGTAGTGAGGTTTCTCCAGTGCTGTGAAATTTTCCAACCTGAGGTACACCTGAAACGGAGCCTCTTTAGCCTCGAAGTTCAGTAAAAGCCAAAGAGCCTGGGGCGTAGTAGTTTGTGAAGAAAGTTGCAGTTTTCTTCGGTTGGAACATGGGCCTCTCCAGTGTCCTGTTCAATTCTCCATGTCTAGAATAGCTACACTGCACTTTGGAAAGTATGCTTAGGAAACTGGAAGGGTTTCTTAAGCGTACTTTCCCAGCCAAGTATTGCTATTCTAGACTAGGAAAACTGAACAGGGCAATGGAGAAGCCTATCGACTACCCCACAAACGTCCAACGCATTCCACATGCACCTTCTCCCAGGGCTCTCTACTTTGTACTTAACTCAAAGACCAGGAATATTCTTTCGAGGTTGATTTCACCTTAGAAAAGGTGACAGAAATCTGCAGAACTCTACTTACCTGACAATAACCTGAATCCATTCTGAAACCTCTCTTGCGCAAGGCTGACTAGTTTCCTGCTAAATCTCCAGCTAGAAATGCTTCTTCTTCGGTGGATCTGGGCTTCAAAAAGGAAAGTTGGTGAGTTGTTCCACTTTTCCAAGGCTACTTTTCTGATCCCAGTTTTGTTTTTCTAGAGTTGGAAGAGTTAACAAGGCACTGGAGAACCCTAGGTACCCTCAGATACCATGCAACGCATTCCACGAACAACTTCTCACAAGTCTCTGCAATTTTGACTGCACTTGGAGGCTAAAAAGACTTCCTTTGGGGCTGATTCCAGCTTGGAAATCTTACACAGCAGTGGAGAAACAGCACTACCATTGGAAGACCCAGAAACCCATTCCCTAAACACCTTCTCCAAAAGGCTGCCTATATTTCTTCTACCTCCCAAGCGATCATTTTTTCTTTTTAGGTGAACCTTGTCCCCCAATATTGTTCCAGGTTCCTAAGCATACCTTCCCAAGCCCAGTTTTGTTATTCTAGAATTGCAAATATGAACAGGACAATCGAGATCCCTATTGACTCCCTGACAAACCTGCAAACGCATTCCACATACACCTTCTCCCAGGGCTGTCTACTCTTTTCTTAACTCCAAGACTAGGAAGGCTTCTTTTGAGGCTGATTTTGGCTTAGAAAAGGTGACAGAGCACTGCAGAACCCTATTTACTTCACAAGAACCTGAACCCATTCTACCACCACTCCTCCGCAAGCATGCCTAATTTTTTATTAAGTCAAGCTAGAAGTTTTTCTTCTTCGGTGGATGTAGGCTTGGAAAACGAGAGGAGGAAAATTGTTGCAGTTTTCCAAGCCTAGGTTTCCAATTTCAGTTCTGTTTTTCTAGACGTGGAAAAGTTAACAGTGTCATGGAGAACCCTACTTACTCTCAGAATTCGGTGCAATCCATTCAACAAATACCTTTCCGCAAGGCTCTCTAGTTTCTTCTTAACTCCCAGGCTTGCATGGCTCCTTCCGAGGTGAATTTCTGTCTTAAAGAAGTAACACAGCACTGGTTATTTTTTTCAGTTTCTTATGTTCCAGTTTTTCAAGACTAGTTTTCCAATCCCTGTTTTGTTCTTCTAGACTTGGAAATGTTAACCGACAATGGAGACCCCTATTACCCTCAGAATACGGTGCAATCCATTCCAAAGACACCTTCTCCCTAGGTCTCTAGTTTGTTTTGAACTCTTAGGGTTTTAATGCTTCTTCCGAGGTTGATTTTGGCTTGACAGATTAGACAAATCCCCGAGGAAGCCTGTTTACCCACAAGGAATCTGAAACCCATTCCACAACCACCTTCTCGGCAAGGCTGCCCAGTTTTCTCTTAACTCTCAAGCGAGAAATGCCTGTTCTTAGGTGGATCATGCTTGAAAAACTGGCCTTGGAAAACTGTTTCAGGTTTCCAAGCCCAGTTTTCCAAGCCCATTTTCTATTTTCTCAAGTTGGAACATTTAACAGAGTACTGGAGAAGCCTATTTTACATACAAAAAACTGCACCTCTTTCACATACAACCTCCTGCAAAGCTCTCTAGTTTTTCTGAACTTCGAGGCTAAAAAGGCTCTGTGTGAGGTGGATCATAGGTTGGAAAACTTTACACAGCACTGGAGAAACCTCTTTATCATCTGAAGACCCTGAAACCCATTCCACAATAACCTTCTCAGCAAGGCTGCCTTGATTTTCTTAACTCCCAAAAGAGAAATTCTCTCCCTGAGGTGGATCTGGGCTTGGATAACCCAGTTTCCGAATCCGAGTTCAGTGTTCATAGACTTGGAAAATTTAACACGGCAATGGAAAAGCCTATTTACAACCCCAAAATCATCCAGCTCACTCCACAAACAAATTCCGCAATGCTCTTTCACTTTTTCTTACCTCCCAGGCTAGGAAGGCTCATTCCGAGGTGCAGCTCAGTTTCAATAATTTAATGCAGCATTGGAGTAGACCACTTACCATCCAAAAACCCTGAACTTTATTTCACAAACACCTCGGCAAGGGTGCCTTGTTTTCTTTTAGTCCCAAATAAGAAATTATTTTTCTGCGGTGGATCTTGGCATGGAAAACTTAACACAGCACTGGAGAAGCCAAATTACCATTTGAAAAACCTCAAACTTATTCCACAAACACATTATCTGCGAGGCTGCCTAGTTTATCCTTAACTCCCAATGGAGAAATTCTCCTTCTTAGGTCGATCTGGCCTTAATAAACTAGACTTGGGAAACTTTTCCGGTTTACCAAGTCTAGTTTTCCAAGCCCAGTTTTGTTTTTCTAGACTTGGAAAAGTGAACATGGCATTGCAAAAACCTATTTACCATCTGAAGAACCTCAATCCCATTCCACAAACACCTTGTGTACAAGGTTGCATAGTTTTCTCTTCACTGCCAAGTGAGAAATTCTCCATCTTTAGTGGATCTGGGATGGGATACTAGGCTTGGAAAACTGGCCCAGTTTTCCAAGTCCATTTTTCTAAGCCCAGTTTTGTTCTTCTAGACTTGGAAAATATATCCTGGCACTGGAGATGCCTATTTACCATGCGAAAATCCTGCTACCCTTTCCACAAACATCTTCTCGCAAGGCTCTCTAGTTTTTACTTATCTCCCAGGCTAGGAAGGCTCCTTCCAAGGTGGATTTCATCTTGGAAATCTTAATACAGCACTGGAGAAACCTCCTTACCATGCAAAGAACCTGAAATCCACTCCACATCCGCCTTCTCAGTAAGGCTGCCTAGTTGTCTCTTATCTCTCAAGCGAGAAATTCTCCTTCTTCACAGGATCTGGGCTTGGAAAACTAGGCTTAAAAATCTGGAACAGTTTTCCAAGTCTAGTTTTCCAAGTCAAGTTTTGTTTTTCTAGACTTGGGAAAGTTAACACCGCACTGGAGAAGCCTATTTACAATCCGAAGGACCGGAGGCCCATTCCGGAAACACCTTGGCGTGACGAAGGCTCCTTCTGAGGTGGATCAGGATTTGGTAAACTAGACTTGGAAAACTTAGGTTTTTTACTAGACTCAAAATCCTTAACACTATACCTCAGAAGCATAATTACTATCCGAAGAACCTGGAATCCATTCTGCAAACACCTTCTCTGTAAGGCTTTCTAGTTTGTGTGAACTCCCCTGTGAGGAGGGCTCCTTCTGAGGTGGTTCTGGATTTGGAAAAGATGACCTGGAAAACTTACAGATTTATTTTTCTACACTTGAAAAATGTAACACTGCACTAGAGAAGCGTACTTGCAACTAAAAAACCTGAAACCCATTCTGAAAACACCTGATCTGAAAGGCTCCCTAGTTTTGTTTTAACTCCCAAGCTAGGAAGGCTCCTTTTGAGGTGTATCTTGACTTGGAAAACTAGACTTGGAAAATTGTAAGTTTCTGAAATCTAGCTTTCTAACTCTAGTATTTATTCTAGGCTTGGAAAATTTAGCACTACCCTGAAAAATTCTATTTGCCATCCAAAGAATCTGAAACCCATTCTGCAAACACCTGCTCTGCAAGGCTCCCTAGTACAGTTTTCAGTCCCAAGTGAGAACGCCTCATTCTGAGGTGGATCCGGACTTGAGAACTAGACATGGAAAAGTCACAGATGTTTCACTCTATACTTAAAAAACTTAACACTACACTAGAGAAGCCTATTTACCACCCGAAAAACCTGAAACTTATTCTGCAAACCCCTTCTCTGCAAGACTCCTTAGGTTGTCTCACCTACCAAGCAAGGAAGGCTCCTTCTGAGGTGGATATCGACTTGGAAAACTAGACTAAAAACACTAATTTTTTCTTGTTTAGTTTACATTTCTAGACTTGGGAAACTTAACACTACACTGGATAAGCCTATTTACCATCTGAAGACCCTGAAACACATTCTGGATACACCTTCTCTGCAAAGCTTCCTAGTTTCGTCCTAACTCGCAAGTGAGGAAGCCTCCTTCTGAGGTGGATCAGGACTTGGATAATTAGACTTGGAAAACTTAGGGGTTTTTTTCTAGACTAAAAAATCTTAACACTAAAATGAAGAAGTATATTTACCATTTGAAGAACCTGAAACCCATTGAGCAAACAACTGCTCTGTTAAGCTCTCCTCTTTTTTTTTCTTAATTCCCTAGGGAGGGAGGCTACTTCTGAGATGCATCTGGACTTGAAAAACTAGACTTGGAAATCTGTATGTTTTCCACGTTTAGCTTTCCTAGTCTAGTTTAATTCCCTAGACTTGGAAAATTTCACACTGTACAGGAAAACTCAATTGACAATCTGAAGAACCTGAAACCAATTCTGCAAACTCCTTCTCTGCAGGGCACCCTGGTTTTGTCTTAACTCACAAGCGAGGAGGTTTCCATCTGAGGTGGATCTGGACTTGGAAAACTTACCCTTTTTTTTCAAGACTAAAAATACTTTAAAATGAAGAAGCATATTTACCATTCGAAGAATCTGAATCCCATTCTGGAACACTTTCTCTGCAAAGATCCCTTGTTTTGTCTTAACTCCCTCATGAGGAATGTTTCTTCTGAGATGGACCTTTACTTGGAAAACTAGACTTGGAGAACTGTTAGTTTTCCTTGGGAAGTTCTTTTAGTCCAGTTTCTTTTCCCTAGACTTGGAAAATTTAACACTACACTGCTGAAGCCTATTTTCCATCGGAGGACCATGAAACCTATTCTGAAAACACTTTCTCTGCAAGACTCCCTAGGTTGCCTTAACTCCCAAGTGAGGAAGGCTCCTTCTGAGGTAGATCTGGATTTATAAACTAGACTTAAAAAAGGGTAAGTTTTCTAAGTCCAGGTTATTTTTCCTAGACTTGGAAAACTTAACACTACACCAGAAAATCTTATTTACTGTCTAAAGAACCTGAAACCCATTCTGCAAACACCTTCTCTGCAAGACTCCCTAGTTTTGTCTTAAATACAAAGCAATGAAGACTTCTTGTGAGATCGGTCTGGATTGGAAAACTTGACTTGGAAAACTTCCAGTATTCCAAGTCTAGTGTCCAAGTCCAGTTTTTCTGTGTGTGTGTGTGTGTAGACATAGAAAACTCAACAATACACTGGAGAAGCCTATTTACTATCTGAAGAACCTGAACCCCATTCTGCAAACACCTGCTCTGCAATGCTTCCTAGTTTTGTCTAAACTCCCAGCTAAAAAAGCCTCCTTCTGAGGTGGATCTGAACTTGGAAAAGTAGATTTAGAAAACTTACAGTTTTTTAAGACTAAGAAAAAAAAACTTAATACTAAAATGGAGAAGCGTATTTACCATCTGAGAAACCTAAAACCCATTCTCCAAACCCCTTCGCTGCAAAGCTCCCTAGTTTTGTCTTAACACCCAAGCGAGGAAGGCTTCTTTTGAAGTGGATCTGGACTTGGAAGACTGGGCTTGGAAACTGTCCGTTTTCCATGTGTGCCTTTCTCAGTCCAGTTTTTTTTAACTAGACTTGGAAAACAGCATTACACTGGAGAAGCCTATTTACCATCCGAAGAACCAGAAACCCATACTTCAAACACCTTCCCTGTAGGGTTCCCTATTACTGTCTTAACTTCCACGCAAGATAGGCTCCTACTCAGGTGGATCTAGACTTGGAAACTAGACTTGAAAAACTTACAGTTTTTCTTTTTTACTTAAAAGCCTTAACACTACACCGGAAATCTTACTTACAATTGAAAGAGCCTGAAACCCATTCTACAAACACATTTTCTGCAAGGCTTCCTAGTTTCATCTTACCTCCCAAGTGGTAAAATCTCCTTCTTATGTGGATTTGACTTGGAAAACTTACAGATTTTTTATTCTAGAATTAAAGAACTTAACACTACTGGAGGAGCCTATTTAGTATCCGAAGATCTTGAAACCCATCCTGCAAACACCTTCTCGGCAAGACTCTCCAGTTTTGTCTTAAAACCAAGTGAGGAAGCCTGCTTGCAGGTGGATCTGGACTGAAAAACTTGACTTGGTAAACTTCCAGTATGCTAAATCTAGTGTCTGTGTCCAGTTTTATTTTTCTGTAGACGTGGAAAACTCAGCACTACAATGGAGAAGCCTATATACCGGCCGAAGGACCTGAAACCCATCCTCAAATACCATCTCTGCAAGGCTCCCTGTTTCTGTCTTAACTTCCAAGCCAGGAAGGCTTCCTCTGAGATAGACCTGGACTTTCCATGCCTAGATATGAAAACTAGACATGGAAAACTTACAGTATTTTCCCCAGAATTAAAAAACCCTAGCACTACACCAGAGAAGCCTTTTTAAGGTCGATAAAACTGAAACTCATTCTGCAGACACATTCTCTGCCATGCTCCCTAGTTTTGTCTTAACACCCAGTGAGGAAGCCTTTTTCTAAGGTGCATCTGGATTTGGTAAACTAGATTTGGAAAACTGATTGTTTTATTTTAGACTAAAAAGAAAAAACTAACACCAAAATGGAGAAGCATATTTCCCATCTGAGAAACATGAAACCCATTCTACAAACAGCTTCTCTGCAAAGCTCTGTAGTTTTGTTTTAACTCCCAAGCGAGAAAGGCTCCTTCTGAGGTGGATCTGGACTTGAAAAACTGTATGTTTTCCAGGTGTAGTTTTCCTAGTCCATTTTATTTCTAGACGTTGAAAACTTAAAACTAGACAGAACACAGGGAAGATGACGGCGGAGTAGGACAAAGGATTTCGCTTCCCTTCATGCGCCAGAGGAAAACCAGGCTGCTCTGCAGAGGAGCACAGTGAACACCCAACAGGGACCCAGCATATGGGACGGCAGGACCCCAGAAAGTATAGTGGACACTGAATGACCAGAGGTTGAGGAAAGGAGACGGACCTCAGATCAACAAGGTACGAGGGAACAGCGCAGAGGCCGCAGGCCCTTCGCCAGGCAGCGCCAGGGCCCTGGCAGGGCCGCCTTGATCTCTGAGAGCCGAGGGAGGGCAACAACCACAACCCTATGAGAGAACTAGTCACAGGCATCCTCTCTACCCAGCAGGGTACAGATTGGAAAACACCAGGAGAGATCGGTCTGCCTGTAGTGGCAGAGAGAGGAGTGGGCATTGGGAAGCAAACCAGAGAGCTCTGATAACCTGTGGAGTCAGGCTGTGGTTGCCAGTTTGGGGAACTGTGGGGCCCCAGCGGGCACTCCCATAGTCTCGGGGAGCTTTGGGATACTGGCAGTGCCCCTGGAAGAGCACCAGTCACTAGCTCCCTCCCTACCCAGCCGGGCGCAGACTGAGAAGCACCGGGAGTCCGGTGGGGTTACCAGCTTGGAGGTCTGGGAGTCCCCTGCATTCCCGGTGGCTCGCATTCCCAGTGGTGCGCATTCCCGATAGCGGGGGGACTCCAGCCAGGGACTCCAGCTGGCGCTCACACAGCCTGGGGGCGCTGCGCGCTACTGACAGGGCCCCTGGGGGAGCGCCAATCGCCAGATCCATCCCTACCCAGCCGGGCGCAGACTGAGAAGCACCGGGAGTCAGGCTGTGGCTGCTGGCTTGGAAGAATTGTGAGTTGCCCAGTGTGTGCAGCCACAGCACTGTGAAAGGTCCAAGCCCAAGCCTGCGAGACCAGGAAAGCCTGGCTGGGAGTGCGTGCCCTCACGCCAGGCCAGAGCTGGGAAGCCTGGGGAAAAACCTGCTCTCAGCGGGGCACGGGAGAGCGGCGCCATTCTGGATCTTGGGAGGGCACTGGCGAGACCAGCTAAGTTCACCGAGAGGAGAGAAGGGCCACACTAATAGCCCCTCAGGCTGCTGCAGCTAGGGAGACCAGAAGAAAAGGTTTGACCAGCTGGAAACCAACAAGAGGAGTAGGTGGAAGTGGAGAACACCAAGATACCTGCAGGAGACTGTACCACTGAATCTCACAGGCATCTTACCACAGAAGTTCACACCATAAACCCAGGAACCCAGAACAGATCACTTTAAGAAGCTGAAGCCAACAAGAAGAGCAACACAAACAATGGGAAGACAAAGAAACAATCCCCAAATGAAAGAAAAGGAGGAAGTCTCAGAAAGAACGTTAGATGAAATAGAGGCAAGCCAACTATCAGATGTTGAATTCAAAGCACTGGTTATCAGGAAATTCAAAGAGCTTACAACGAGCTACCAGAAACTACAGGGGAGCTACAGTGAACTCTCTGCAAACTACACCAACATGAAAAAGGAAATAGAAACCATTAGTAAAGGCCAAGAGGAAATGAAGAATACAATTTCTGAACTGAAGAACACAGTAGAAGGTATGAAGAATAGAATCGATATGGCGGAAGATCGCATAAGTGAGATAGAAGACAGGATAGAAAGAATCTCCCAGACAGACCAAATAATGGAAAAGAGAATCAGAAAAAATGAGGAGAATTTAAGAGAAATGCAAGACAACATGAAACGTAATAATATCCGAATAATAGGAATACCAGAAGGAGAGGAAGAAGAACAAGGGATAGAAAACCTCCTTGAAAGAGTAATTACGGAAAATTTTCCTAAGTTGAGGAGAGAGAAAGTCACACGGATTCAGGAATCGCAGAGAGTCCCAAACAGGTGGAACCCAAAGAGGCCTACTGCAAGACACATCATCATTAAAATGGCAAACCTCCAAGACAAAGAGAAAATCCTAAAGGCAGCAAGGGAGAAAAAGGAAGTAACATACAAGGGGGTCCCAATAAGGTTGGCTACTGACTTCTCAATGGAAACATTCCAAGCAAGAAGAGAATGGCAAGAAATATTCCAAGTAATGAGAAACAGAGGCCTACAACCAAGGCTACTGTACCCAGCAAGGCTCTCAATCAAGATAGAAGGCCAAATAAAGAGCTTCCAAGACAAAAGAAGTCTAAAAGAATACGCCTCCACCAAACCAGCTCTACAAGAATTACTAAAAGGGCTGCTTTAAGGAAAGGAAGGAAAAGAGAGAGACAGAGAGGAACACAGGTACATAAATGGCAATGAATAAGTACCTTTCAATAATAACCTTAAACGTAAATGGATTAAATGCACCAATTAAAAGACATAGAATAGCTGAATGGATAAGAAAGCATGACCCACACATATGCTGCCTACAAGAGACCCACCTGAGGTCAAAAGACCACCACAGACTAAAAGTGAAAGGATGGAAACAAATTTTCCAAGCAAATGGACATGAAAAAAAAGCCGGGGTAGCAATCCTCATATCAGACAAAATAGACTTCAAAAAAAAGGCTATAAAGAGAGACCCAGAAGGTCACTTCATAATACTCAAGGGAAGAATCCACCAAGAAGACATTAACATCATAAATATATATGCACCCAACACAGGAGCACCCAAATATATAAAGAAAATCCTAGAGGACCTCAAGAAAGATATTGACAGCAACACAATTATAGTAGGGGATTTTAACACCCCACTGTCAAAAATGGACAGATCTTCCAAACAAAATATCAACAAAGATATAGCAGCATTAAACGACACTCTAGAAGAAATGGACCTAATTGATATATATAGAGCCATCCATCCCAAAGAAACTAAATACACTTTCTTTTCAAACGCACATGGAACATTTTCAAAGATAGATCACATGATAGGACACAAAACCAGTCTCAACAACTTCAGGAAAATAGAAATCATACCAAGCATCTTCTCTGATCACAAGGGACTGAAATTGGAAACCAACCCCACAGGAAAAAACCCAAAACACCCAAAATCATGGAGACTGAATGGTAGGCTATTGAACAATGAATGGGTCAAGATTGAAATTAGGGAGGAAATCAAAAAACTCCTTGAAACAAATGAAAATGAACTCACCACAACCCAAAATTTATGGGACACAGTGAAGGCAGTCCTGAGAGGGAAGTTCATAGCGATACAGGCTCACCTAAAGAGGATAGAAACATTTCAAACAAACAACCTAACCCAACGCCTGCAAGAACTCGAGGAACAACAACAAAGACAGCCCAGAGCAAGTAGAAGGAAGGAAATAACCAAGATCAAAGCAGAATTAAATGACATAGAGACTAAAAGCACAATTCTAAAGATCAATGAATCCAGGAGTTGGTTTTTTGAAAAGATAAACAAAATAGACAAACCTTTAAGTAGGCTCATTAAGAAAAGAAGAGAGAGGACACAAATAAACACAATCAGAAATGAAAGAGGAGAGATTACAACTGATACCACAGAAATAGAAAGGATTGTAAGAAATTACTATGCGGAACTGTATGCCAAGAAATTTGAAAACCTGGGTGAAATGGACAAATTTCTAGAAAAATATAATCTTCCAAAACTCAATGAAAAAGAAGCAGAAAACCTGAACAGGCCAATAACAGCAAATGAAATTGAAGAAGTAATCAAAAAACTCCCATCACACAAAAGCCCTGGGCCAGATGGTTTCACAGGAGAATTCTACAAAGCTTTTAAGGAAGAGCTAACCCCTATTCTTCACAGACTATTCCAAAAAATCCAAAAGGAGGGAAAACTCCCCAACTCTTTCTATGAAGCCAGCATCACCCTAATCCCAAAGCCAGATAGAGACACAACAAAGAAAGAAAATTACAGACCAATATCACTGATGAACATAGATGCTAAAATCCTCAACAAAATATTGGCAAATCGCATCCAACAATACATCAAAAAGATCATACACCATGACCAAGTGGGATTCATCCCGGGGATGCAAGGATGGTTCAATATACGCAAATCAATAAATGTAATACACGAAATAAACAAAAGCAAAGACAAAAACCACATGGTCATATCAATAGATGCGGAAAAAGCTTTTGATAAGGTACAACACCCATTTATGATAAAGGTACTCAGCAAGGTGGGAATAGAGGGAACATTCCTCAATATAATAAAGGCCATATATGAAAGACCTACAGCCAACATCATACTCAATGGGCAAAAACTAAAAGCTTTTCCACTAAGATCAGGTACAAGACAAGGTTGCCCACTTTCACCACTTCTATTCAATATAGTATTAGAAGTTCTAGCTGCAGCGATCAGACAAGAAAAGGAAATAAAAGGCATCCAAATCGGAAAGGAGGAAACAAAACTGGCATTGTTTGCAGATGACATGATAGTGTACATGGAAAACCCTATAGCCTCTACCAAAAAACTGCTGGAACTAATAAATGAATTTGGCATAACAGCGGGATACAAAGTTAATATCCAGAAATCAAAGGCATTTTTGTATACCAACAATGAAGCAGCAGAAGCAGAAATCAGGAAAAAAATCCCATTCGATATAGCAAAAAGAAAAATAAAATATCTGGGAATAAACCTAACCAAGGAGGTAAAAGACCTGTATGCAGAAAACTACACAACACTGAAGAAAGAAATCAAGGAAGACACAAATAAATGGAAACATATACCGTGTTCATGGATTGGAAGAATTAACATCATCAAAATGTCCATACTACCCAAAGCAATTTACAGATTCAATGCAATACCTATTAAAGTACCAATGGCGTATTTCACAGACATAGAACAAACACTTCAAAAATTTATATGGAACCAGAAAAGACCCCGAATAGCTGCTGCAATTTTGAGAAAGAAGAACAAAGTAGGAGGGATCACAATACCTGATATCAAACTGTATTACAAGGCCACTGTAATCAAAACAGCCTGGTACTGGCACAAAAACAGGCACATAGACCAATGGAATAGAACAGAGAGCCCAGAAATAAACCCAACTCTCTACAGTCAATTAATATTCGACAAAGGGGGCAATAACATAAAATGGAGTAAAGACAGCCTTTTCAACAAATGGTGTTGGGAGAACTGGACAGCTACATGCAAAAAAATGAAACTTGAGCACCAACTTACACCATACACCAAAATAAATTCAAGGTGGATAAAAGACTTAAATATAAGCCGTGAAACCATTAAAACCCTAGAGGAGAGCCTTGGCAAGAAAATCTCAGATATTCCACGCAGCAATATTTTTACTGATACGTCCCCTAGAGCAAGGAACATAAAGGAAAGAATAAACAAATGGGATCTCATCAAAATTAAAAGCTTCTGCATGGCTAAGGAAAACAGTATCAAGATACAAAGAGAAGCAACAGCTTGGGAAAACATATTTGCCAATGATACCTCAGATAAAGGTTTAATCTCCAAAATATACAAAGAACTCACTCGACTCCACTCAAAGAAGACAAGCAACCCGATTAAAAAATGGGCAGAGGACTTGAACAGACATTTCTCCAAGGAGGACATACAGAGGATCCAGAGACACATGAAAAGATGCTCGATATCACTAGCTATCAGAGAGATGCAAATTAAAACCACAATGAGATACCACTTAACACCAGTCAGAATGGCTATCATAAACAAAGAAACAAACAACAAGTCCTGGAGAGGTTGTGGGGAAAAGGGGACCCTAGTTCACTGTTGGTGGAATTGCAGACTGGTACAACCACTATGGAAAACAGTATGGAATTTTCTAAGAAAACTAAAAATGAACGTGCCTTTTGACCCAGCAATTCCACTCTTAGGAGTATATCCTAAGAATCCTGAAACACCAGTCCAAAAGAACCTATGCACCCCAATGTTCATTGCAGCACAATTCATGATAGCCAAGAGTTGGAAGCAACCTAGATGTCCATCGGTCAATGACTGGATCAAAAAACTATGGTACATCTACACAATGGAATTCTATGCTGCAGAAAGGAAGAAGGGACTACTACCCTTTGCAACATCATGCATGGAACTGGAAAGCATTATGCTGAGTGAAATAAGCCAGGCGGTGAAAGACAAATACCATATGATATCACCGTTAACAGGGATCTAAACAAAACAAACAAGCAAGCAAAATATGACCAATAACACTCAATTACGGAACAGGCTAACAGGGTCCAGAGGGGAGAGGGGAGAGAATCATAGGGGAAAAGGGGATGGACTCACATGAACAAGTATAAATGACACATGGACAATAACTAAGGGTGGGGGGTGGAAATGGGAGGGAGGTGGGGAGCATGGGGCGGGGGCGGGCAGGGTTGGGAATATAAGACAGAAAGCTGTACTTGAACAAGAATTAAATTTAAAAATTATTTTAAAAAAAGAAAACTTAAAACTACACTGGAGAAGTCTGTTTAACATCAGAAGGACATGAAATTCATTCTGAAACCATTTTCTCTGCAAGACTCCCTAGTTTGTCTTAACTCCCAAGTGAGGAAGGCTCCTTCTGAGGTGGATCTGGACTTGGAAAAGTAGACAAAAAATTGTAAGTTTTCCATGTCCTGGTTGTTTTCTAGAATTGGGAAACTTAACACTACACAGAAGAAGCTTACTTACCATCTGAAGAACCTGAAACCCGTTTTGCAAACACCTCCTTCACAAGGCTCACTAGTTTCATCTTATCTCCAAAGTGAGGAAGCCGCCTTCTGAGGTAAATCTGGACTTGGATAACATACTGGTATTTTTTTTAGAGTTATAAATCTCAACACTACACTGGAGAATCCTATTTACCGTTGGAAGAACCTGAAACCCATTCTGCCAACAACTTTATTAGAAGGCTCCCTAGTTTTGTCTCAACTCCCTAGTGAAGAAGACTCCTTGCGAGGTGAATTTCAGCTTAGAAATCTGGACACAACACTAGAGAAGCCTATTGACCACCGAAGAACCGGCAACCAATTTTACGAGCACATCTCGGCAAGGCTGCCTAGTGTCCCCTTAACGCTCAGGTGAGAAAACTGTTGCAGTTTTGCAAGTCTAGTTTTACAGAACCAGGTTTTTTTTCAAGACTTGGTAAATTTAACATGGTGCTGGAGAAGCCTATTTACCAATCAAAAATCCTGGAAGCTGTTCCACAAACAACTTCTCCCCAGGCCATCTAGTTTTTATCCAACTCCCAGGCTAGGAAGGTTTCTTCTGAGGTGGATCTCGGTCTGGAAGAATAACACAGCAATGGAGAAGCCTAGTTACGATCCAAAGAATCTGGAACTTATTCCACAAACACCGTCTCGGCAAGGCTGCCTAGTTTTCTCTTAACTCCCAAGCGAAAATTCTCCTTCTTAGGTGGATCTGGGCTTGGAAAACTTGACCTGGAAAACTGGAACAGTTTTCCAAGTCTAGCTTTCCAAGCACAGTTTTGTTTTTCTAGACTTGGAAATTTTAACATGGCACCGGAGAAGCTTACTTACCATCCGAAAAAAACTGCAGCCCAATCCACAAACACCTTTTGCAAGGCTCTTCAGTTTTTACTTAACCCCCGGTTAGGAAGGCTCCTTCTGACGTGGTTATCGGCTTGGAAAACTTAACACGGCATGGAGAAGCCTATTTAACATCCGAAGAACCTGCAACCCATTCCACAAACACCTTCTTCGCAAGGCTCTCTGGTGTTTTCTTAACTCCCCTTCGAGGACCACGCCTTCAGAGGTGGATCTGGGCTTGGAAAACTTAACATGGAGCCGTGGAATCCTATTGAGTATCCAAAGAACCTGAAAACCATTCCACAATCACTCCCTAGTTTTGTCTTAAATCCCAAGCAAGACAGCCTCCTTCTGAGGTAAATCTTGGCTTGGAAAACTAGACTTAGAAAAGTGTTCCGGGTTTCCAAGTATAGTTTCCCGAGCCCCGTTATTTTTCTAGACTCGGAGAACTTAACACAGCACTGGAGATTCCTATATACCATCCAAAACATTTAAGTCTTATTCCACAAACACTTTCTCGCTAAGGCTCCCTAGTTTTTTTGTAACTCCCCGGAGAGGAAGGCTCCTTCCCAGGTGGATCTTAGCTTGGAAAATTAGCACCGCACTAGAGAAGCCTATTTACCTTCCAAAGAACCTGAAACACATTCCGCAATCAGCTTCTCCTCACGGCTCCCTAGTTTTGTCTTAACCCCTGAGTGAAGAAAGCTTCTTCTGAGTTGGATCGGGGCTTGGAAAACTAGAATTGGAACACTGTTCCAGTTTAAATGTCTAGTTTTCCAAGCTCCGTTTTCTCTCTACACTTGAAAAACTTAACACGGCACTAGAAAAGCCTATTTCCTATCCGAGAAACCTGAAACCCAATCCACACACACTTTCTCAGCAAGGCTCTCTACTTTTTTTGTAACTCCCAAGCGAGGAAGGCGCCTTCCAAGGTGGATCTCGACTCTAAAAACAACACGGCCCTGGAGAAGCCTAGTTACCGTCCAAAGAACCTGCAACCCATTCCACAAAAACCTTCTAGGCAAGGCTCTGCAGCATTTTCTTAACTCCCAAGCAAGGACCACTCCTTCAGAGGTGGATCTGGGCTTGGAAAACTTAACATGGCACTGTGGAATCCTATTGAGTATCCAAAGAACCTGAAACCCATTCCGCAATCCCCTTGTTTGCAAGGCTCCCTAGTTTTGTCTTAACTCCCGAGCAAGAAATGTTGCAGACCCCGTCCGGCAGAGTCTGCCTGTTGTGGAATGCACAGGCGACAGCAATCCTGTGTGGGAAAAAGGAACAGACATGACTACTCTCTCAAGGGGAGAGTGCCTATGGTGCCTCGGCCACTCCCTCAAGAGGGGAGCGCCCTGACCCTTGCCAAGACAGGCTTTCATTGTTTTCCTGGGGTTTTACACCATAGAAAGATTATCTATCACATAGAACATTATTGTCTACATTCTAGGTACAATCAAGGAAATAAAAATAGCATGCAGAGGAGGATGGCAATGGGCTGATTAGCTCTGTCCTTGGAAGAGTTCACACAGGCTATGGAAGTTACCTTGAGAATAAACAATATACATTTGTTGCTTTAGACCAGGGTGAGGGAGTTTTAGCAAGAGCAAGCCATAAGAGTCTGTAAGTATTTTCTAAGCCTGATTCCCACGGTAGAACTCGGTTTGAAGATCTGGCTCCTGCCTACCACTTTGCATCTGTAGGCTTTCCATACAGAGCTGAGTCACATTTGCCAGGCCAAGACAAACTGTTCCCCTACAATGCCCCCTTCTTTTTTCTTTTTTTGTTTTTGTTTAAGGCTGTTGTGGTGATGCATCCCACAAGCCTTGCTACCTCCTGGTCTCTTTTGCGACCCTGGGCAAATAATTTGTAAATGTATCGTAATATAGAAAACATCATTAAAATCAGTAAACAACCAGCAGCTCCAGTGACCCACAATCTTAGGATGAGTCCATCAAACCAGTGTTTTGGGTTTAAGGGGCCAAGATTATCACTAAGGGTCTGAAGATCTCCTGTTTAGTTAAGCATTGAATGTCCTGCAACTGTTTGTGTAACTCCAGTTGCAACTTATTGATTTGTCCTTTTAAATTAGCAGAGAAAGCTCCTCTTAGGTGAAGTTGTATATCATTCCAGGAATATTGGCTGGAGGTCCATCATAGTGGGGTGACACATAGTTTGGAGAAACCAGGATCACAGGTCAGCTGCTGACGGATGACCAGCGCATCCTGGCGCTCACCCATCCAGTTGAGTGCTGATTCGACTGCAGAAAGTCGAGTCAGGATTTCTTGATCAATCTGGGCCTGTTGAAGCATTTCTAAAGTGGCATTGCTTAAGAGAACATCAACAGTATAAGCAGTTTGAACTGACTCAATGAGGGCCGCGGCTGCCGTGGCTGCAGTAGTCTGTGACAACTATACCAGAGACAATAGATGGAATCAAAGTGCCAACAAACTGTCGGACTCTTAACGAGCAGTAGTCTGTGACAACTATACCAGAGACAATAGATGGAATCAAAGTGCCAACAAACTGTCGGACTCTTAACGAGTCCAGCGCAGTGTGAAGCGCTATTATGCCATGGGGATCTTCCTATTCTCTGGTAACATTAACTGGCACCCGTATCTGAGTTTTTCTTCTAACTATATAAACTGTAGTGAGACTTAACTGACTACTACTGAGGTGAGTAAGACAGCTGGCATATCTGGAGCCTGCCGGAATAGGCAAAGAATACATTTTTGCTGATTTATTATAAGAGACTTGAGTTGTTCCTGCAATTGTCAAAAACAAGTAAGGGTGAGAGGTACAAACTGGACCCAATCTTGTTTCAGAGGGTCAATTTGATAAAAACACATCTTTGGATACCTTTTGGGTCACATACAATTGTTATATACAGATGGATTCTAGTAATAAAAGGCAAGCCCATTTTCCAAGAATTGTAATGTCAAGGGCTAGCGTGGTTGGGAGGAACAATTCTGATTATAGGTGCCCCAGTACCGGGCCCTTCCCACCATATATTACTATATGGAATTTCAGGCAGAGCTGAAACTATTGTTGTGCCAAGTTTAGCCAGTACCTTCCAATTAGCTCCCCAGTTCTCTACTAAAAAAGGACTCTTGGGGAGAAATGCAATAGTAGCATTCGGTCCTCTGCACAAAGACCAACAGATTGAGTTTCTGTGGCTTATGTCCAAAGTACAAGATGGAATCAGAGAGGGATTGAGTATGATAAATCCTCTCCTGGGCATGCAGGCCAATTATAAGCACTATGGAAAACTGATAGTAATTACTGTAGTGCTCTTTGCTTGCAGCATAAAGTTGCCCCTTTAAAGGAAAACACAAAGTGTCAATAAGAACAGAAAAAGAAACTAGTAAGTACTTAGCAACATAAACTGCCTTTTTTTGGCACCGGAATCCGGTGCTTGTTTCCTTCTAGTTGGCCAGTGTCAGCTGGGCCACCCGGTCTGCTAGCTGATCGGTTTTCATCTCCAGGTAGCAGAGCTTGCTGTCTGTTTTGTTATA
The DNA here is from genome assembly GCF_014824575.4 of Sturnira hondurensis. NCBI lineage: Eukaryota > Metazoa > Chordata > Mammalia > Chiroptera > Phyllostomidae > Sturnira > Sturnira hondurensis. Next base: position 2,552,522 of record NW_028095095.1, on the reverse strand, counting down.
AAGCTTCACCCAAATGACTGAAGGCTTCAAGCCAATGGGCTTGTATATTTGTAGCAGATTCTCCTGCTAAAGCAGATGCATGTAGGGCATCAGAGTAAGTACCAATAGAAATGTGAATATATTTAAATTTTCCAAAGGGAGTATACTGAGTGACATCTGTTTGCCAAATCATTTGAGAGCTTAGTCCTCGAAGGTTAACTTCTATGGGTGGAGATGTCTTAGTAAGGCCTTGAAGGTCAGGGTGTTGTTTAATATTTTGCTTAGCTTGAGAATGATAAAGACACAGTCTTTTAACTCTTTCTATGACTTTTTCTATTTAGCTTTGGGGGTCGGAATGTTTGCCTTCCTGGAAGGACTCCTTTAAGCTCTTCACCTTTGGCTTTCTGGTTTGCAATAGGTAGGGAGCAATTGCCTGAAAAATAGGCTCAGTTTTAAAAGTGCCATTTTCTTTCTTTCTTTTTCTTTTACTTGGAAAGACAGGCCCTCTGCTGTTTTTGCAAGCTGCAATGAGTTAGAGCAGCAAGTTAACTGTCTTGTTCTTTTTAGGACTTTGTAGTTCTTCGGCTTAGAGTTGGCAAGGAAAATGAGGAGTATGAGGGGAGTTCTGCTCAAATATGCTATAGATAAAAGTGGTTATGTGCCAAGGGCCTTCTGTGACTTGATTGAAAGCTAATCACCAAATTAAATTATTGTGACTGGAAGTCCCTATGAGGCCCCTACACGTTTTCTTCCAAGAGAATAGCCAGTTCTTCCGCAAGGAAACAATCAGTGTTTACAGGGACTGAGTTAAAAAATGGTACTTTGTTTTCTGGGGAGAAGGGCTAGTTCCCCCAAGAAGACAGTACACCTATATCTCAGTTTTACAATAAAGGGTCACAGCTCTGGCATAAACAAGGAGGATTCTTAACATTTCTTGAACACATCACACCTCCTATCCCACGTATAGTATACTTTAGATTGACAAATTTATGAACACATTCATAACTTTTAGGAACAGTTTTTCTCTAGTGGCAAATGCATTTACTCTTTTCCCCTCTTTGGTGATTACTGCATTCTTGCAATGTGCTCCAAAGTGAGCTGTCTCATTATCTAGTGCACTTGAAGATTTTTTTAGGGAGGTTGAAGAAGAGGGAGGGAAGATATTAAGCTCAGCATAGCTTGTTTCCAGGACTGAAAGCAGTCCCTGGGTCTTCAGGAAGAGGATTCAGAATGGTTAAAAGACACATTTCCTCATTGTTTTTCTTTCCTGCATTTTTTACTCTCTGAGGGAAGTGAGATCTTTTTCTTTCTTTATTAATCAATTTAAAGTCTTTCTGAGTAGAATCTTTATGATGTAACAATATTAGAAATCTCATTCTATCTATTACAATGTTTTGAGACTGAGATGTTACTTTTAAAAACAGAAACAAAAAAATAAAATTCAGACAAACCAGTATTTTCAAATTAATCCTCTAAAGGAGGCAGTGAGACACTAGTCTTTATCTCACACCACCTGGTGCTGTTTCAACTTCTGCCCAACAAGTTTTCCTAAATAATTAAGTCTAAAGATCCCTTATCAGGGAGATATTTAGCAGCTTTAAAAAACTGCCAAATTAGCATAAAACATTGCTCTTCTTCTTTAGAGAGCCTATACTTGTTGTTAAATAGTTTCCATATTTACTTTCTTTTTCTGTCATTTCAGATTCCGCAGCCTGTATTAAACCCTAGCTAATTAGCTATTGGGGAGTATAGTGTGGTGGGTCAGAAATGTACTGTTGGTGAAAACCGTCAGGGAGGGCTGCCTGGTATCCAGGGTACCCTAACCCTGCTTATGTGTTTCAGGTTTTTCGCACTTGTCTAAGACTGCGAGGGAGGGCTCGAAGCGCCAGGTGACCAACCTTTATATCACACTCCCTGATGGAGCCCAAATTTAAATTATTGTGACTGGAAGTCCCTATGAGGTCCCTACACGTCACAGGGATTGACCCCAGACACCTCCGCAAGGCCCCTACTCACGTAGGAACACTTGAGATCTCAAGCCAGAGGGAGGATTTTGCCTCGTGTCTCCCATGCCACAGCACTCATAAACAACCTCTTAACTAACTCTGAGTTCTCAGAGCAATCTTCGGAGTCCGGTTGAAACCAAAACACTCATCTACTATCTGCTTTTCTATTTACAGGCAGGCGGAGGGAAAAGGCAGACTCAAAAGGGCTGCAGAAGAAGCTTTTAAAGAAAGAACATGCAGAGACTCTTGTAAAAAGCTCGTTGAAAGGAAAGTCCATTGCTCTCTCTCCCAAGCCTAAAACCTGAGTGGGGATTGTGCTGCGGGGATGGGCTTGTGAGTGTTTTTGACAGTGGACCTCTCATTGCGTGGGCTTTTGCTTGCAGTTGGCAGGAAACCTAGTGTTCTGTCCTGGCCCATGTCCAACTTATCCTGTCACAGATGTCTTTGTTGTGACCAGCACCCTTGTGGCTCTTAAATGCTTGACCTGTGCCCACAGGGTGTGGCAATTGCCAGAGACAGAGAGAGAGAGAGAGAGAGAGCAAGGCTTCTTCTTACTAAAGAAAATGCAGTTGCAGAGAGAGCGACCTTGGAATAGGAAAAAATACCCCTTTCCTAAAATACAACACACCCTATGCCCTCCGAAAAGCACTCGGGGTCGTCTGCCCTTACCTGGGTTTTTGTGCTCCTTGCCCTGATAGCCTTGGCTCATGGCCTTCGAGTCCCTGTTCCAGAGTGCCAATATTGCAGACCCCGTCCAGCAGAGTCTGCCTGTTGTGGAATGCACAGGCGACAGCAATCCTGTGTGGGAAAAAGGGAACAGACATGACTACTCTCTCAAGGGGAGAGTGCCTATGGTGCCTCAGCCACTCCCTCAAGAGGAGAGAGCACCGACCCTTGCCAAGACAGGCTTTCGTTGTTTTCCTGGGGTCTTACATCATAGAAAGATTCTCTATCACATAGAACATTATAGTCTACATCCTAGGTACTATCAAGGAAATAAAAATAGCATGCAGAGGGGGCTGGCAATGGGCTGATTAGCTCTGTCCTTGGAAGAGTTCACACAGGCTATGGAAGTTACCTTGAGAATAAACAATATACATTTGTGTCTGTAGACCAGAGTGAGAAAGTTTTGGCAAGACCAAGCCATAACATATGTCAGTAGTTTTTAGGACTGATTCCCACGGTATAAATTGGTGGTAGGAACTGGCTCTTACATAGCAAAGGCTCCCTACTTGTTACTTAACTCCCAGGCTAGGAAAGCTCCTTGCCAGTCAGATCGTGGAGTGCAAAATTTAACACAACACTGAAGAACCTATTAAGGTTGTTCCTGGAAGAACAATATGACGAACCTGCAAATCATTTCACCAACACCTCCCCCACAAGGCTGCCTTGAATTCTCTTACGTCCCAAGTGAGAAATTATGCTCCAGAGGTGAAACTGGGCTTGGAAAACTAGACTTGGCCCAGTTATCCAAGTCCAGTTCTTATTTTCTTGACTTTGAAAAGTTAACAGGGAACTTGAGAAGATGATATTCCATCCAAAAAAAGATTGCAACTTTTTCCACAACTTCCCGCAAGGGTCTCTACATTTTACTCAAGTTTGAGGCTAAAAAGCATCCGTTTGAGGTGGGCCACAGGTTGGAAAACTTTACACAGCACTGGAGAAACCTCTCTACCATCCGAAGACACTGAAACTCATTTCCCAAACATATTCTCAGAATTGCCGCCAACTTTTGTCCTACCTCCCAAGAAATAAATTTTTCTACTTAGGTGGTTCTGGGGCTGGAAACCTGTAATAGTTTTCTAAGCATAGATTTCCAATACTAGTTTTATTTTTCTACACTTGGAAAATTGAACAGGTGTGGACAACCTCACAAACCTCCAATGCATTCCACATACACCTTCCCCGAGGGCTCTCTAATATGTACTAAACTCCAAGACTAGGAAAGCTTCTTTCGAGGTGGATTTCGACTTAGAAAAGGTGACAGAATATTGCAGAACCATACTTACCTCCCAAGAACCTTAACCCATTCTACAACCACTCCTCTGCTAGGCTGCCTAGTTTCCTACTAAGTCTCAAGGTAGCAATTCTTCTTCTTTGGTGGATCTGGGCTTTAGAAATGAGAACAGGGAACTTGTTCCACATTTCTGAGCCTAACTTTCTCATCTCAGTTTTGGTTTTCTAGACTTGGAAGAGTTAACAGGGCACTGGAGAACCCAAGGAACCCTGAGAATATGGGGGTACCCATTCCATGAACAGCTTCTCACCAGGCTCTCTTGTTTCTTCTTAACTCCCAGGCAAGGAATACTTCTTCCGAGGTGGGTTTCAGCTTGAAAAAATGTGACAAAGCACTACAGAATCGTATTTCCCCACAGAAGATGCTGAAACCCATTCCACAAGCAACTTCTCCACAAGGCTGCCTAGTTTTGTCTTAACTCACAAGCGAGAAATACCTCCTCTTAGGTGGATCTGGGCTTCGGAAACTGGGCTTGAAAAACTCTTCCAGATTCCTAAGCGTATTTTCCCAAGCCCAGTTTTGTTATTCTAGACTTGGAAAATTAATCACGGCAATGGAGAAGCCTATCGACTACCCCACAAACCTCCAACGCATTCCACATACAACTTCTACTAGGACTCTCTAATATTTCCTTAACTCAAAGACACAGAAGGCTTCTTTTGAGGTGGTTTTGGCTTGCAAAAGGTGACAGAACACTGTAAAAGTCTATTTACCTCACAAGAACCTGAATCCATTCTACAACCACTCCTCTGCCAGGCTGCCTAGTTACCTACTAAGTCTCAACCTAGAAAGTCTCCTTCTTTGGTGGATCTGGGCTTGGAAACCTATTCCACAAGTACTCCTCGGCAAGGATGCCTAGTTTTCTACTAAGTCTCAAGCTGGAAATGCTTCTTCTTCGGTGGAAAAATTGAAACTAGAGAGGCTCCAAACTGTTCCACTTTTCCAAGCCCAGTTCTCCAAACCCACTTTTTATTTTCTCGACTTGGAAAAGCTAACAGGAACCTGGAGATGCCCATTTTTGGCCCGAGAATACTGCAACTGTTTTCACAAAGAACTTCCCGCAAGGCCCTCTAGTTTTTAATGAACTTTGAGGCTAAAAGGCTCCGGTTGAGGTGGATCTCAGGTTGCAAAAGTTACACAGCACTGGAGAAACATCACTGCCATCCGAAGTCCCAGAAATCCATTCCCCAAACACCTTCTCCAAAAGGCTGCCTACTTTTCTCCTACCTCCCAAGCGATACTTTTTTCTTCTTCAGTGGATCTGGGGTTGGAAAACTGTTCCAGTTTCCTAAGCGTAGTTTCCCAAGCCCAGTTTTGTTATTCCACACTTGGAAAATTAAACTGGCCATGGAGAAACCTATTGACTAACCGACAAACCTCCAACGCATTCCACATATACCTTATCCCAAGGCTCTCTACTTTTTTCTTAACTCCAAGACTATGAATCCTTTCGAGGTGGATTTCGGCTTAGAAAATGGGACCGAACACTGCAGAAGCCTATTTACCTCTCAAGAACCTGAGCCCATTCTACAACCACTCCTCAGCAGGGCTGCCTAGTTTTCTACTAAGGCTCAAGCTAGAAATTCTTCTTCTTCGATGGATCTGAGCTGAAAAAATTAGACTAGGAAAATTGTTCCACTTTTTCAGGCCTAGGTTTCCAATCCCACTTTTATTATTCTAGTCTTGGAAAATTGAAAAGTGCAATGGAGAAACCTGTTGAGTACCCGAAAAACCTACAACGCCTTCCATATACTCCTTCTCCCAGGGCTCTCTACTTTTTACTTAACTCCAAGACTAGGACGGCTTCGTTCGACGTGGATTTCGGCTTAGAAAAGGTGATAGAACACTGCGGAAGTCTATGTAGCTCACCAGAACCTCAACTTATTATACAACCACTCCTCCACAGGTTGCCTAATTTTCTACTAAGTTTCAAGCTAGAAATTATTCTTCTTCGGTGGATTTCGGCTTAAAAAGTGAGACTAGCAAATTTGTTTTAGATTTCAAAGCCTAGTTTTCCTTTCCCAGTTTTGTTTTCCCAGACTTGGAAGAGGTAACAGGGCACTGCAGAACCCTAGGTACCCTCAGAATACAGTGCAACCCATTCCACAAATGTCTTATTGCAAGGCTCTCTAATTTCTTCTTAACTCCCAGGCTAGCAATGTTTCTTGCGAGGTGGATTTAGGCTTGGAAAATGTGACAAAGGACTGCAGAAACCTGTTTACCCACAGAAGATCCTGAAACCCATTCCCCCACCACCTTCACTGCAAGGCTGCCAAGTTTTGTCTTAACTCTCAAGTGAGAAATACCTCTCATTAGATGGATCTCGGTATGGAAAAACTGTTCCAATTTTCCAAGCCCAGCTTTTGAAGCCCACTTTTTATTTTCTTGAGTTGGAAAAGTTAACAGGGTACTGGAGAATCCCACTTTCCATCTGAGAAAACTGCAACTTTTGTCACAAACAACTTCCCGCAAGGCCCTCTAGTTTTTAATGAACTTTGAGGCTAAAAAGTCTCCGTTTCAGCTGGATGTCCGGTTGCAGAACTTACACTGCACTGGAGAAACGCGACTACCATCCGAAGACCCAGAAACTCATTCCCCAAAAACCTTCTCTAAAAGGCTGCCTACATTTCTCCTACCTCCCAAGGGACAATTTTGTTCTCTTAGGGGGATCTCGGCCTAAAAAACTGTTCCAGTTTCCTAAGTGAGGTTTCCCAAGCCCCGTTTTGTTATTCTAGTCTTGGAAAATTGAACAGTGCAATGGAGAGACGTATTGACTACCCGAAAAACCTCCAACGCATTCCACATTCACCTTCTCCCCGGGCTCTCTACTTTTTACTTAATTCCAAGACTAGGAAGGCTTCTTTTGAGGTGGATTTCGGCTTAGAAAAGGTCACAGAACACTGCAGAAGCCTATTTATCTCACAAGAACCTGAACCCATTCTACAACCACTCCTCCGCAAGGCTGTCTAGTTTTCTACTAAGTCTCAAGCTAGAAATTCTTCTTCTTCGGTGGATCTGGGCTTAAAAAATTGGACTAGGAAAATTGTTCCACTTTTCCAAGCCTAGTTTTCTGATCCCACCTTTTTCTTTTCTAGACTTGGAAGAGTTAACAGGGCACTGAATAACCCTAGGTACCCTCAGAATACGGTGCCACCCATTCCACAAACACCTTTTCGCATGGATATCTAGTTTCTACTTTACTCCCAGGCTACGAATGCTTCTTCTGAGGTCAATTTCGACTTGAAAAATGTGACAAAGCCCTCACTAAACCTGGTTACCCGCAGAAGAACCTGAAACTCATTCCACAACCACCTTCTCCGCAAGGCTGCCTGGTTTTCTCTTAACTCTCAAGCGAGAAATTCTTCTTGGTGGATCTGGGCTTGGAAAAGGGGGTTTGACAAACTGGAACAGTGTTCCAAGCCCCGTTTACTAAGTGCAATTTTCCTTTCCTTGGCAGGAAAAATTAACAGGGCACTGTAGAAGCTTACTTACCATCCAGAAAAAACTCCCACTTTTTTCAAAAACCACTTCCTGCAAGGCTCTAGTTTTTACTGAACTTCGAGACTAGAGTCTCCATTTGAGTTGGAAATCTGTTTGGAAAACTTGGACAACACTGGAGAAACCTCTTTACCATCCAATGACGGTGAAACCCATTCCACAAACACTTCTCCAAAAGGCTGCCTACTTTTCTCTTAACTTCCAAGCGAGAAATTTTTCTTCTTATGTTCATCTGGACCTGGAAAACCATTCCAGGATTCTAAGCATCGTTTTCCACGCCCCGTTTTGATATTCTAAACCTGGAAGAGTCAACAGGGCAATGGAGAAGCCTATTCACTATCAAAGAAACCTGCAACGCATTCCACAAACACCTTCTTCCCGGGCTCTCTAGTTCTGACTTAGCTCTAAGACTAGGAAGGCTTCTTCCCAGGTGGATTTCTACTTCAACAATGTGACAAAACACTGTAGCACTTCATTTACCTCCGAGAAACCTGAAACCACTTCCTCAACCACCTTCTCGGCAAGGCTGCCTACTTTTCTCTTAACGCCCAAGCGAGAAATTTTTCTTCTTAGGTGCATCTGAGCTTGGAAAATGGTTAAAAATTCAAGCGTCATGTTCCAAGCCCAGTTTTGTAATTCTAGACTTGGCAATTTGAACAGGCCAATGGAGAAGCCTATTTATTATCCAAAAAACTTGCAACGCATTCCACAGACAAATTCTCCCAGGGCTCTCTAGTTCTAACTTAACTCCAAGACTAGGAAGGCTTCTTCCAAGGTAGATTTCAGCTTTGAAAATGTGACAAAACACTGGAGAACCCATTTTACCTCCAAAAAACTTGAACCCCATTCTACAACCACCTTCTCGGCAAGGCTGCCTACTTTTCTCTTAATGCCCTACCTAGAAATGCTTCTTCTTCGGAGGATCTGGCCTTGGAAAACTAGACTTGGAAAATTGTTCTAGTTTTCCAAGCCTAGTTTTTCAAGCCCAGTTTTTGTTTTTCTAGACTTGGAAAATGTAACAGAGCACTGGAGAAGCCTAGTTACCCTCAGAAAACTGTGCGACCCATTCCACAAACACCTTCTCGCATGGATATCTAGTTTCTACTTTACTCCCAGGCTACGAATGCTTCTTTCGAGGTCAAGTTCGGCTTGAAAATGTGACAAAGCCCTCACTAAACCTGGTTGCCCACAGAAGAACCTGAAACTCATTCCACAACCAGCTTCTCCGCAAGGCTGCCTGGTTTTCCCTTAACTCTCAAGCGAGAAACTCTTCTTCTTCAGTGGATCTGGCCTTGGAAATCGGGGTTTGACAAACTGGAACAGTTTTCCAAGCCGCGTTTTCCAAGGCGAGTTTTTCTTTCCTCGACAGGAAAAATTAACAGGGCACCGGAGAAGCCTACTTACCATCCAGAAAAAAAAAAAAAACTCCCACTTTTTTCAAAAACCACTTCCCGCAAGGCTCTAGTTTTTACTGAACTTCGAGACTAGGGGCTCCGTTTGAGTTGGCTCTCTGATTGGAAAACTTGGACAACACTGGAAAAACCTCTTTACCATCCGTTGACCCTGAAACCCACTCCACAAACACCTTCTTGGCAAGACTGCCTAATTTTCCATTAACGCCCAAGCGAGAAATTTTCTACATCGGTGCATCTGGGCTTGGAAAACCATTCCAGGATTCTAAGCATCATTTTCCAAGCCCAGCTTTGTTATTCTAGACTTGGAAAAGTTACTAGGGCAATGGAGAAGCCTATTTACTATCCAAAAAACCTGCAACACATTTAATACTCAACTACTCCCAGCTCTCTCTCTCTCTCATTTTTACTTACCTCCAAGACTAGGAAGGCTTCTTCTGAGGTGGATTTCAGCTTCGAAAATGTGACAAAACACTGTAGAATCTGATTTACCTCCGAAGAACCTGAAACGCATTCCACAACCACCTTCACGGCAAGGCTGCCTGGTCTTCTCTTAACTCTCAGCAAGAAATTCTTCTTCTTAGGTGGATCTGGGCTTGGAAAAGTGGACTTGAAAAACTGGAATAGTTTTTTAAGCCCAGTGTTTATTTTCTTGACTTGAAAAAGTAAACAGGGCACTTGAAAAGCCTATTTACCATCCGCAAAACTGCCACTTTTTCCACAAAGCATTTCCCGCAAAGCTCTCTAGTTTTTACTGAACTTCTAGGCTAAAAAGACTCCCTTGGAGGTGGATCTCCGGTTAGAAAACTTTACACAGCGCTGGAGAAACATCGTTACCATCCGCAGACGCTGAAACACATTCCACAAACACCTTCTCGGCCAGGCTGCCTACATTTCTCTGAACGCCCAAGCGAGAAATTTTTCTTCTTAGGTGCATCTGGGCTTGGAAAATGGTTCCAGGATTCAATCTCATTCTCCAAGCCCTGTTTTGTTATTCTAGACTTGGAAAAGCTAACAGGGCAATGGAGAAGCTTATATACTATCCAAAAAACCTGCAACGCATTCCACAAACACCTTCTCCCAGGTTCTCTAGTTCTGACTTAACTCCAAGACTAGGAAGGCTTCTTCTGAGGTGGATTTTGGATTTGAAAATTTGATAAAACACTGGAGAACACTATTTACTTCTGCAAAACCTGAAACCCATTCCACAACCACCTTCTCAGCAAGGCTGCCTGGTATTCTCTTACTATCAAGCGAGAAATTCTTCTTCTTAGGTGGATCTGGGCTTGGAAAACTGGGTTTCCAAAATTGTTTTCCAAGCTGAATTTTCCATGCCCAGTGTTTATTTTCTCAACTTGGAAAAGTTAACAGGGTACTGGAGAAGCCTATTTACCATCCGGAAAAAAAATGTCACTTTTTCCACAAATCACTTCTCGCAAGGCTCTAATTTTTATTGAATTTCGAGGTTAAATAGGCTCCATTTGAGATGGATCTCTGGCTGGAAATCTTTGCACAGCACTGAAGAAATCTCTTTATCATCCGAAGACCCTTTAACCCATTCAACAAACACCTTCCCGGGAAGACTGCCTACATTTCTCTGAACGCTCAAGCGAGAAATTTTTCTTCTTAGGTGCACCTGGGCTTGGAAAATCGTTCCAGGATTCAAAGTGTCATTTTCCAAGCCCCGTTTTGATATTCTAAACTTGGAAAAGTCAACAGGGCAATGGAGAAGCCTATTTACTATCCAAAAAACTTGCAACGCATTCCACAAACGCCTTCTCTCAGGGCTCTCTAGTTCTGACTTTACTCCAAGACTAGGAAGGCTTCCTCCGTGGTTGATTTCAGCTTCAAAAATGTGACAAAACACTGTAGCACCTCATTTACCTCCAAAAAACCTGAAACCCATTCCATAACCAACTTGGAACAAAAAATGGCCCAAATGAAAGAACAGATTAAAGCCCTAGAAAACACACAACTAAGCAACAAAGAGATAGACAACCCATCAGATGTACAGTTCAAAACACTGGTAATCAGCATGCTCACAGAATTGGTTGAATTTGGTCACAAATTAGATGCAAAAATGAAGGCTGTGAAAAGTGAAAAAAAAGGAAAATGAAACCAACCGTGGCAGGAAGGAAACTGTGAATCAAATCAAAGGTTTGGACCAGAAGGAAGAAATAAACATTAAACCAGAACAGAATGAAGAAACAAGAACTTAAAAACATGAGGAGAGGCTTAGGAACCTCCAGAACATATTTAAACATTCCAACATCCGAATCATAGGGGTGCCAGAAGGAGAAGAGTAAAACCGAGAAATTGAAAACTTATTTGAAAACAGAATGGAGAACTTCCCCAATCTGGCAAAGGAAACAGACTTTCAGGAAGTCCAGGAAGCTCAGAGAGTCCCAAAGAAGTTAGACTCAAGGAGGAACACACCAAGGCACACTGTAACTACATTAGCCAAGATTAAAGATAAAAAGAAAATCTTAAAAGCAGTAAGAGAAAAGGAGAGATACTTACAAAGGAGTGCTCATAAGACTGCCAGCTGAGGTCTCAAAAGAAACCTTATGGGCAAGAAGGGGCTGGAAAGAAGTATTCAAAATCATAAAAGGCAAGGAAGGACCTACATCCAAGATTACTCTATCCAGTAAAGCTATCATTTAGAATGGAAGGGCAGAAAAAGTGCTGTCCAGATAAGATCAAGTTCAAGGAGTTCATCCTCACTAAGCCCTTATTATATGAAATGTTAAAGGTACTTATCTAAGAAAAAGATGGTAAAATATATGAACAGTAAAATGACAACATATACACAGTTAATAACAACCACACCTAAAACAAAAGCAGAAACAATTAGAACAGTAACAGAATCACAGAAATGGAGGTCACATGGAGGGTTATTAAAGGGGGAGTGGGAGGGGAGAGAGGGAGAAAAAGTAGAGAGAATAAATAGCATAAATAATAGGTCAAAAATAGACGGGGGAGGGTAAGAATAGTATGAGAAATGTAGAAGCCATATATAAGCCATGAACATGAACTAAAGGCGAGGAAGGCAGGTGGGAGGGAGTATGCAGATTGGAGGGGAATAAAAAGGGAAAATGGGAGAACTGTAATAGCATAATCAATAAAGTATACTTTTTAAAATAGTAAAAACATTGATAAAACATCAAAATTGACTTCTCTGACCACAATAGTATGAAACTAACGTCACTATCACGAGGTGGAAAACCGAAACATTCACAAAAACATAAAAATTAAAGAACACATTCTTTTGTGTGTTCCAAACAGCCAATGGGCCAAGGAAGAAGTCAAAAGGATAATTTTTACAAAAATGGAAGCAAAAAATATAACAGAACGTCCAACAGCATATGGGATGCAGCAGAAGCAATTCCAAGGAAGGTTATAACAATAAAAGCCTACATAAAAGAAGAAAAAGTCCTGGCTGGTGTGGCTCAGTGGGTTGGGCACTGGACTGCAAACCAAAGGGTTGCTGGTTTAATTCCCAGTCAGGGCACCTGACTGAGTTGTGGGCCAGGTCCCCAGTATGGGTGCTTAAGAGGCAACCACACACTGATCTTTCTCTTCCTCTATTTCTCCCTTCCTTCCCTTTTCTAAAAATAAATAAATATTTTTTAAAAAACTATAAAAAAGAGCCCTGGCTGGTGTAGCTCAGTGGATTGAGCACGGGCCTGCGAACCAGATGATCGCGGTTCGATTCCCAGTCAGGGCACATGCCTGGGTTGCAGGCCAGTTTCCCGCAGGGGCCAGTTCCCTGCAGGGGATGCACGAGAAGCAACCATACATTGATGTTTCCTTCCTCTCTCCTTCCCTTCCCCTCTAAAGATAAATAAATTAAAAAAAGAAAAGAAAAGAAATAGAAGAAAGACCTCTATATAAATTTGTTTATATGAGGTCTTATATTTATATAAAGATCTCATATAAACAAACAAAACAGGAACAAGGAACAAACTAACCCCAAAGTTAGCAGAAGAAGGAAAAACAGATGAGAAAGACAGTATAAAAGATGAAAAAAATAAGAGTCCTTTGAAAAGATAAACAAAATGTACAAAACTTTAGCTCGACCAATTTTTTAAAAACAGAAAAGACCCAAATAGGTGAATTCATAAATGAAAGAGGAGATGTTACAACTGATTTCACAAAAATACAGAGGATTATAAGAAACAACTATGAACAACCATGGGCCAACATATGGATAAACCAGAAGAAATGGATAAAATTCCTAGAAACATGCAACCTACCAAGATATAATCATAAAGAAACAAAAAACCTAAACAGATCATAAGGAGGAAGGAGATCAAAGCAGGAATCAAAAATCTCCCAACATAGCAAAACCCACACCACATGGTTTCACAAGTGAATTCTACAAAATATTTGATGAAATAGTAATACCTATCCTTTACAAACTCTTTCAAAAATTGAAGAGGAAGGGAACTTCCGCCAAGATGGAGGCATAGGTGGAAACACTGTGCCTTCTCCCACAACCAAGTTTGAATAAAACAGAAGTTTGGAGAAACAAAGACACAACCAAAGGACAGAAAATTGAATTATACGGAAGTCCGACTACATCTAACCGTTCAACGGGGACGGTAAGAGGGGCGGAGCCAGCAGTGAGCAGGGTCGAGCAGGACAGGGCCCCCGACCCAGGCGCGCAGGCAGACGAGAACCAGTTGGGGTGCGGGGCAGACCGCGGGCGCATATTCGCGCACAGTGAGACGGACCTCGAAGGCCCCAGGGGGGCGAGGGCTGACGGCGGTGGCACACTCGCGAGCAGTGGGACGAAACGAGTGGGCCAAGTGACGGCACCGGTGAGGGCCGTGGCGGCAGGCGGCAGACAGGACATCATAGTCCCTCTTTGACCCCGCCCCCACATACAGCGTCACAACCCAGCGACTTAGTTGCCCTGCAATACCGGTGAGAGCCATTGTCCCTCTTTGACCCCGCCCCCACATACAATGTCACAACCCAGCAACTTAGTTGCCCTTCGGCACTGGTGAGGGCCGTGGCGGCAGGCGGCAGACGGAACGCCAGAGTCCGTCTTTGACCCCGCCCCCACATACAGCGTCACAACCCAGCGACTTAGTTGCCCTGTTCTAGTGAACACTTTAGGGCTCTGATCCTGCTATGGAACAGGCACGAACAGCCCAAAAGATGTCGCAAGAAGAACTCAAAGTCCCAGAGCCAATAACTCTAAGCGACCGAGAAATTGCCAGCCTCTCAGAAGCACAATTCAGGACACTATTTATCAGGATGCTCACAGAACTGGTAGATTATAGTCACAAATTAGAGGAACAAAGTCACAAATTAGAGGAATATATGAAGGCTAAACTAATTGAAATGAAGGGAGATGCACAGGAAACCAATAGTGATGGAAAGGAAACGGGGACTCAAATCAATGGAATGGACCAGAAGGAAGAACAAAACATCCCACCAGAAAGGAATGAAGAAATGAGAATTCAAAAAAATGAGGAGAGGCTTAGGAACCTCCAGGACATCTTTAAACGTTCCAACATCCGAATTATAGGGGTACCAGAAGGGGGAAAGAAACAGCCACGAGTGGAAAACATATTTGAACAAATAATAAAGGAGAACTTCCCCAGTCTGGCAAAGGAAATAGACTTCCAGGAAATCCAGGAAGCTCAGAGAGTGCCAAAGAAGTTGGACCCAAGAAGGAACACACCAAGGCACATCATAATTACATTAGCCAAGACCAAAATGAAGGAGAGAATCCTAGAAGCATCAAGGGATAAGGGGACAGTCACCTACAAAGGAGTACCCATCAGACTGTCAGCGGATTTCTCAAAAGAGACCTTACAGGCAAGAAGGGGCTGGAAAGAAGTATTCCAAGTCATGAAATCCAAAGACCTACAGCCAAGATTGCTTTATCCAGCAGAGCTTTCATTTAGAATGGAAGGACAGATAAAGCGCTTCTCAGATAAGGTCAAGTTCAAGGAGTTCATCATCACCAAGCCCTTATTATATGAAATGCTAAAGGGACTTATATAAGAAAAAGAAGATGAAAAATATGAACAGTGAAAGGACAGCAAACTCACAGTTACTAACACCCACACCTAAAACAAAAGCAAACCAAGAGGACAGCTAGTTCAGGAGTGGAACCATAGAAATGAAGAACACATGGAGGGTTAGCAACAGGGGAGTGGGAGGGGGAGAAGTGGGGAGAAGGTACAGAAAATAGCATAGACGGTAGGTAGAAAATAGATAGGGGGAGGGCGAGAATAGTAGGGGAAATACAGAATCTAAAGAACTTGAGACATGTGGTCATAAACTAAGGGGGGGGGGGAATGGTGGGGGAGGGGGTGTGCCGGGTGGAGGGGAATGAAGGGGGGGGAATAGAACAACTGTAATGGTATAATCAATAAAATATATTTTTTAAAAAAAGAAAGTAAGTTCCAGGAAAAGGCACAATCGCCTCTAGACTTTGTTCCTCCCATGTACCTGATTCTAATTTAGGTTATACTTATTCATCCTCGATACAGTGAAGTGGGCAGAGTAGTACATTCCTGAGCTGGCAGATTCCTAGTAAAGTGGCTGTCACCTGTGATCCAAAGGCCCCAAGCACCAAAGATGAAAAAACTTGCCAGAGTTGAGGTATCTACTGCCTCTCCAAAGAGACATGCTCTTCCTTAAGACTGAAAACTAAATCAGGACATGCATTCATGATATAGCTCATCTTTATTATTTCACAACTCAGCATACTGTCACACATATTCTCAAGAATTTGTGATATAAAGGGTTACACAAGGTACAAAACTTTTAATAGTCACAGCCGGTGCTCTTACAAATGGCTTAATCTTGAAGGTAAGTTGATACTTTCAAAACCCACAAGACACAAACCCTATCCCTCAAGCATCTATGGAGTGGTTAATAATGGAGTCATCTGGCCCTTAAGCTGCTGGGAGAACAAACCACAGTTCTCATCTCACACATCGTCCCCAGCAGGCAGCACTCACCCTTATCTGCTCACAGCTGAGTAGGGCATCACCCACCCACAACCTGGGACAGAGAGGCAGCCTGAAGTGCGAAGGCGTCACAAGAACGAGGCTGGATGGCTGGCACCAAAACTGCCCCAGCTGCCGGCCCCCAGACAAGGGGCACCGGAGCCCCTAGAGCGGTAGCCATGACCATGTGAGTCCACTGAGTGTTACCCTGATGCCAAACCCTCGGAAGGAGAGGGAGAGAAAAGTGAAAAGGAGTTTTCAATACCCTTTGCTACAGGAAATCTAGAATTATACTCAGAATCGTAAAACTTTGCTAGGTGGGCTAACCTTGGCAGTTTTACTGTGCTTCTGAGTTTTGTTTCACTCTGTTCACTCCATGTGATGACTTCACAGTACAGTGTGTTCAAACCTCACATGGTCGTCCTCCCACCCTCAAGGACAACAATGAGGGGGTGACTGGGTCCCTGTGCACTCAGCATTGAAAAGGAGACAGCGCAAGGGACAGCCACCTTGTGAGGAAAGGGCAGATCAAGGGGCCAGCAGACCCGGCAGGCAGTGGGCCACCCAAGGAGCCCAGGTCCTCCTCCCGCCTCACGCTCCCATACCTGGAGGCCCTGGTTCCTGTGTTACTATGTGTGTTCTGGCCACAGGTTGGCCTTGGCCTTGGCCTTGGTCCTGGTGTCTGTCCTGACTCCAATCTACCTACACAAATAGGAGGAGTCTGGTAACTGGATTCAGACTGAATATCAGCCTCACCTCTGAAGCCTTCCCCTTCCTTACTTCTTGCTCCTTTATAATCCCTGCTGCCTGACCCAGCCTGACAGTGCATTTACCTATGGAGAGCTGATGCTCAGCACCCCCTAACCTCAGGAACCTTCTTCCCACCCAGCAGTCCTCCCTTCTCCCACCCTCACCCCCCACCCTCAGTGGGCCACTAACTAGGAGACCCCAGGCATTTCACCCTGCTATGACCACCCTATCTTTTAAATTCTTTACAGCCCTATGGAAAACTTATATCCCAAGCACCCTTGGCATTTTTTTTACTGATGCTCCCCATGTACAAGAATATCCATGCCCTTTTTTATGGTTACATATTAGTTCACTGGCCATTTTCAAAAGGACTGCTACTTGGTCTTCCCTGGCCTGGCCAGTTTCATTGTTATTAAAAGCACAAACTTTACTCCACACTTTCTCATTATCCCCTTCACAGCTCTGTCATCTGTGTTGGCACAGTAATAGTTAATGTCCTCAGTTCCCAGGTCTTCCTTCCAGGTGAAAAGCACAATCATGCGTTTCCTGACATCCTTTCCAAAGTGGGACTCCAGCATCTTCACCACCTCTTTGTCCTCGTGAATGACCCTTCCCAGCTGGAGCACCAGGACCAGAACAGTATTCCCTCCACTGATAGGCCCATAGCGGCGGTCCAGCTCCAGCTGCAATGGATCACAGGACATCAGGCAGAGCCCAGGAGTGTCCACCACCATGATGGCCCGCTCAGCCCCTATCTTCTTGGCCTCCTGGAATGTCTTGGTAATTGGCTGGGCTTGGAGCCGAGAGAGGAAGACAGACCGCCCGAGGATGGTGTTCCCTGTGGCACTCTTCCCGGTCCCGCTCGGCCCCACCAGGATGATGGTCAGGGCACCTGTCAGGGGTAAGCAGGAGAGAGCCATGACCTCAAGTGGATCCAGGTACCCCCTTCAAAGCCCTGCCACACATTGCTGCTGAGGACACTCGGGAGCATCAGGGCCACCTCCCACCTGGCAGGACCAGCCCCAAGCATGGGGATGGCTTCTTCCAAACACACGCAAACTAGAAGCAGGACCTGGACCATAGTCCCTGTCCAGTGCTCACCCACAGACATGCTACTGCTCCTCTCTCTCCATCTGCTGTTTTCTAGTAGCTTCCTTGACTCCCTGGCACCCTGTGCGTTCATTGTTAGTCTTCACCAATTCACATGGGTCTAGACTACTCACCTCACCTCTATCTTCTGTTCCTGCTGTGACCATGTGCCCCCACTGCCAACTAATGCTAACTATAGCACAGTCTCCAGGGTGGAGTTGAGACATTACTTCACAGCATTACTTTTTGTGAAAAGGCAATGACTTGTGCCCCGTGCCAGATAGAGTGTGCTGAAAGCCATGTCTCACTACATCCACTTTCAACTCCATTGGCCTTTCATTGGCATCCAAAGGCACCTCGTGGTTATAGTGACAGTGCCCGCTGGCACTGTCCCATGTGCTGTGAAAAGGTGGACAATAAGTTTCCCCACAGGTGGCGTCACAGGGGCCATACTATGTGTGTCCTGGTGGCATCTCTCTGCCTTTGCCTGGAGAGCCCACATGACATTCTCTAAAGAGCATAGAACCTGCTTCCTGACGTGGCTTACCTTCCTCTGCGAAGCTGCAGGGCTGATCTCCGTTCTGCCACGCCATGCACACCAGCCTCTTCAGGAGCTCGTCCACCTGGCTCCGCTCCTCCTCTTCTGTGGCCCAGCGGTGGAAAACACTGGATTGGCCTCCACACTTCTGAATGAGCTCACGGAAGTCTGCGTTGCTGTTCAGAAACGTCTCTACTCCCTGGCCCCCTAGGTCTTCTTTCCTGGTGAGGAGAATGGCCATGTACTTAGTAACTTCATCTGCAAAGTTGCTTTGGAGGGTGTCCAGCAGCTTTTTGCTTCTCTCCACAAAGGAGCCCATCGGGGTCACCAGCAGGAAGGTGTGGGGGCCCTCCGGGGTTTGTTTCTGAAGATCTGACATCAGGTCCTTTGAATAGGACAATTCTGGACCATCAATGATCGTAATGTTCTTCTTCCTCCACATTCTGCTCTCGGACTTAAACTTTGTTGTTACCGGGAGGTCACTGAACTTGGTCTCAAAGACGTGCCTCCCTACCAGGCTGTTTCCGACTGTACTTTTCCCGGCACCACACCTCCCAATGAGCAGGACCTTTAGTTCTGTCGGCCTGGAGTTCATCTCAGACCCCGCGGCCAGCGGCAGCTGCTCCCCTGGCCTGTAGGATGAAAGAACAGATTCCGAGTCTCCTCTTGCAGCTGAGCACAGAGATGGGGACCGTGTGGTGGTTTCTTTTCTCTGTCAGTGTTTATAGAGAACAGTGTCAGTTCTGGGACCCAGCACAACCCTCATCCTGGTCAGAGACTGCCCGCCCACATGAAATCCACGGAAGGGGCTGTGAACAGATTCACAGCTACGTCAAGGGCTTGAAATGGCCTAGAAAGATGAAAATGTGAAACTTGGCCTCCACTGGCCTTGGTCCTTACCGTTCCTCTCATTTTGTAACCAAAAGTAAGTCCTGGTGGGCTGAAGCAGGATGAGGGAGAATGTGCGTTTACAATGACCCTGATTGGTGAACTCATAAAATCAGAGAATACAACTTAGAACTTAAAGGAAAATAGCGACTTACAGATACACAACTCAGCTGGATCTCCAGAACATACTAAGTAAAAGCCATCAGATGCAAAACCACATGCTATATGAACACACTCTATGAAGTTCAAGAACAGACCAGATTACTTGATGCTGGTAAGAATCTGGAGAGGTCATGGAAATATTCCATGTCTCTACTAGGGGTGTCCAACCTGTGGCCCACAGGCCACATGGGGCCCAGGGTAGCTATGAAAGCAGCCCATCACAACACCATAAACTTACTCAAAACATTTTTGTGATTTTGTGTAGCAATATATTTAATGTGTGGTCCAAGACAACTCTTCTTCTTCCAGTGTGGCCCAGAGGTGCTAAAAGGTTGGACATCTTCTAGATGGTGGTTGCAGATGTGCAGATGTGTACGAAGTCTCTGAGTTGTGTGCTTAAGATTTGTGCATTTTTGGACTTCCGCCAAGATGGAGGCATAGGTGGAAACACTGTGCCTTCTCCCACAACCAAGTTTGAATATAACAAAGGTTTAGTAAACAAAGACACAGCCAAAAAACAGAAAATTGGAACGCGCAGGCCCCGGTGACGGTGGCAGCTGTGGCGGCAGCGGTGGGAGGCGGCAGACGGACTGCCATTGCTCCTTGTTGACCCCGCCCCCCCGCGTACAGCGTCACAACCCAGCGACAGAGTTGCCCTGCTCTGGTGAATACCTAGGGCTCCGCTCCTGATACGTAACAGGCACGAACAGTCCAAAAGATGGCTCAAGAAGTTATCACTCAAGAGCCGATAACTCTAAACGACCAAGAAATAGCCAGCCTCTCAGATGCACAGTTCAAACAATGGTGATCAGGATGCTCACAGAACTGGTTGATTATAGTCACAAATTAGAGGAACATATGAAGGCTAAACTAATTGAAATGAAGGGAGATGCACAGGAAACCAATAGTGATGGAAAGGAAACTGGGACTCAAATCAATGGAATGGACCAGAAGGAAGAATGAAACATCCAACCAGAAAAGAATGAAGAAACGAGAATTCAAAAAAATGAGGAGAAGCTTAGGAACCTCCAGGACATCTTTAAACATTCCAACATCCGAATTATAGGGGTATCAGAAGGGGAAAAGAAACAGCCACGAGTGGAAAACTTATTTGAACAAATAATAAAGGAGAACTTCCCCAGTCTGGCAAAGGAAATAGACTTCCAGGAAATCCAGGAAGCTCAGAGAGTCCCAAAGAAGTTGGACCCAAGAAGGAACACACCAAGGCACATCATAATTACATTAGCCAAGACTAAAATGAAGGAGAGAATCCTAGAAGCAGCAAGAGATAAGGGAACATTCACCTACAAAGGAGTTCCCATCAGACTGTCAGCGGATTTCTCAAAAGAGACCTTACAGGCAAGAAGGGGCTGGAAAGAAGTATTCCAAGTCATGAAATCCAAAGACCTACAGCCAAGATTGCTTTATCCAGCAGAGCTTTCATTTAGAATGGAAGGACAGATAAAGCGCTTCTCAGATAAGGTCAAGTTCAAGGAGTTCATCATCACCAAGCCCTTATTATATGAAATGCTAAAGGGACTTATATAAGAAAAAGAAGATGAAAAATATGAACAGTGAAAGGACAGCAAACTCACAGTTACTAACACCCACACCTAAAACAAAAGCAAACCAAGAGGACAGCTAGTTCAGGAGTGGAACCATAGAAATGAAGAACACATGGAGGGTTAGAAACAGGGGGGTGGGAGGGGGAGAAGGGGGGAGAAGGTACAGAAAATAGCATAGACGGTAGGTAGAAAATAGATAGGGGGAGGGCGAGAATAGTAGGGGAAATACAGAATCTAAAGAACTTGACACATGTGGTCATAAACTAAGGGGGGGGGGAATGGTGGGGGAGGGGGTGTGCCGGGTGGAGGGGAATGAAGGGGGGGGAATAGAACAACTGTAATGGTATAATCAATAAAATATATATATTAAAATTTTTTTAAAAACATTTGTGCATTTTACTCTATGTAAATTCTACCTCAACAAATTTCAGTAAAAACCTGCACCTCAAAACTGTCTCTCCATACGTGACCTGTTCCCACCACTTCTCCTGTGACCCAAGGTTAATGCCAAAACTACACACTGAGCAAATGGCAGAGTCAGCAACTTCAGGGATAGTCACTGGTTCTGTGTCACCCAGAGCACCATGTGGACTGGCCCTCCAGACCTTGTTTGCATGGCAAGTCTGGGAGGGGAGTGAATGTGGCATTTAAAGAAAGCAGCTGAACTCTGGCTGATGTGGTTTAGTGGATTGAACACCAGTCTGTGAATCAAAGGGTCACCGGTTTGATTCCCAGTCAGAGCACATGCCTGGGTTGTGGACCAGGTGTCCAGCAAGGGACACACCAGAGGCAACCTCACACTGATGTTTCTCTCCCTCTTTCTCCCTCCCTTCCCCTCTCTCTAAAAATAAATAAAACCTTCAAAATAATACAGATATGAGCTTAACATTTTTTAAGGGTCATCTTACTATGCGGACTGTCTGCCTTCTGCAACGTGCCTTCTTTCACGCAGTCCTAGAAAATAAAGAGGACAGGTGATGAACGCAGATCTCAAATCTTCTCTTAGGTGTACATCAATTCCAGTTCAAGCATAAGCTCTCTAGAGGCGAGAGCTTGCATTCCTTGGTTATGAATACAGTTTTCACTCACGTTTTTCAGTCACAGAAACCAGGGGTGTCCAAACTTTTCGTGTCTCTGGGCCACACTGAAGAAGAGTTGTCTTGAGCCACACATTAAATACACAAACACTAATGAACACTGATGAACAAAAACAGGTCTGCACATAGTTTTCATGAGATCCGTCACCACAGATAAGCATAAAGTCCTCACATAATAACCCTGATTATGCAGCAGCCCTTTCGATAATTTTTTTAAATCACTGAGCAAGTCCCAAGTTTGTGATCACTATTATAGAAAGTGTGCATATCTAAGCAATGGAATGTCATTGATTTTTTAAAATATTTTTTATTATCAAAGTACAAGAAAAGAGGACAACCTAAAACTAGTGGGATGTTTGACACTGTACTTGAGAAACTAGTGCATCAGAATCTGGTTTGATAAAATGGTTGCAATTCTCAATAAGCTCTCAGGGTGCTCATCAGATATTTTGGTTCTAATTTTACAATTGCTGTGTTTCATTCTTGAAAATAGTTTCTCACAAACGTACATGCTGCCAAATAGCGATGACATGAGTAAGGCATGGTGGGGCGCACACGCGCACAAGTAGCACAAGCTAATGTACATTTATTTTATGTGACATTTGTGACACATAATCACAAGAAAATCTCACAATGTTTTAAATAAATGTACAATTTTGTGTTGGGCCACACTCACAGCCATCCTGGGCCACATGCAGCCCTTGGGCCCCGGATTGGACACCCTTGCCATAAACTTTCACTCTGGCTATTGTACGTAGAATGGATAGCGGTGTAAGAATGAATGAGGGGAAAGTTGTCAGCAGATTATTGGTAAACCAGTATAGGCGAGAGAAGAGGCTGGCTGAGACCAGGTGGTGTCCGTGGGCATGGAGTCAAGCAGGTGGGTTCCAGGTGCATGATCATGCAGACATGAGGATTTCTCGGACAGCAGGTGCTGGCTGGGGGGGAGGGGGGGTTATAGCCACCTCCCAGGTTTGGGTTCAAAGAGTGTGGTGAACAGCACATCCATTCACGGAGTTGAGAGAAAAACAGAAGTCTCACTGATTTAAGAGGGAAAACTAGCCCTGGCTAGTGTGGCTCAGTGAATTGAGCACTGGCCTGAGAACCAAAAGATTGCTGGTTTGATTCCTGGTCAGGGCACATGCCTGGGTTGTGGGCCAGGTCCCCAGCTGGGTGCATGCAAAAAGCAACCTGTCAATATTTCTCTCACATATTGATGTTTCCCTTCTTCCCTTCCTGTAGCTCTAAAACTAAATAAGACTTTAAAAAACAAGAGGGGGAAACCAGAAGTTTGGACACATGAAGTCTGAGGTCCTATATCAGAGCCCAGTGTAGATGTTAAGTAGCCATTGGATAAAGGACTCAGAACTCAGAGGAGAGACTGGACTAGAGCTACTAATTCAGAAACTGTTGGCAATAGATGGAGCTCAAAGCTGCTCAATGTAGCATCACCAGAGGACAGACTAGAACTAACCCAGGCAGATGTCAACTTTTAGAGCTCGTTACAGGAGGATGTGGCTACCTCCAGAGTGGCCAGAAGAGGACAGGGGGCAGGGAGGCTGAGGGGACAAGAAGAAGACAGTCCTATTGAAGCCAGGGGTATCTAATGAGCCATTAGTATCCAGAAATATGAGAGGTAAAGTCCAACAAGGATGCCGATGTATCCATTAATTTACCAATAAATGATCTGTCCAAAGGCTAATATTGCAAGTGACCTACTGTCTGGCACCTCATCATTGTAGATTATGGATAAACAACTAACCCTTTAAATAAAACCTGTGAAACTGTACCCTTGTCTGGGACTAGCTCCTTCCCACTGGCTCTAACGACAGGGAGACCCTGGGAGACCTTAACGGGAATTCTCACCTGGAATCCGCAGCCTTCGTTTCTGCAATTCACGCGATAGGGACCTCTGTTCGCCTCCACCAAACGCTTGACCATGTGGACGAGCTCCATCACCTGGAGGGCCCGCTCGGCCTCCCCCACCTTGTTGAAAGCGCAGTATCGGCTTCCATGGATTTCAACCAACTCTCAGACGGGGCTGTTTCGTCAAAGTAATCCTCCATGGACACATTCCCCAGATCCTCCTTCCTAGTGAAGATGGTAATGGTGTGCCTCCTGGCTTCCTCTCCAAACACCTTCCTGATGCCCTCAATGGCCTGTCTGTCTTCCTCCACACAGTGGCCCATGGGGATCACCAGAAGCAGGGCATGGAGCTTGGGGGCCGAGAGCTCCAGGCAGCATTTCATGTTTCGTTGCTTGTCTTCTGCACAAGCTGTGGAGGAGAACAGGTCAGGGGTGTCAATGACCACCACCTTCTCCCCCATCACGTCCCCACTCTCTCTCTGGCACGTTTCTGTTGTTGCATCCACCAACCTCGAGAACAAATGTCAGAGACTTTCAGGGTTTCAAAGATGTTACTTTATTGGCCAAGTTTAACCTGCGCAGGGGCAAACTCTCAGAGTGTCCAGAGACACAGTGCCCACAAGGGCTGCAAACGAGAGTCACGCCTAGCACTTACAGCTAAGTCCTTATATAGAGGCAAGCAAGCAAGCATTGCACAGAAGCAGATGTGGCGGTTAGCTGTTGGCTTACAGAGCCCGTGCGCGGGAACAGGGTGGGGTCTGACTCAACTGAGAGGAAAATTTTGAAACTAAACAGATGGCAATCAACTTACAGGATGTTTGCTAGGGACGCAGGCTCCTTGGGGCTGAGACTATTTTTCTTGTTCCCAACATTCCCCCATTTTCTTTGGGGGTATGTCAAACCCTTGACTCTTCATCACTCAGAAGGATGGTATAAGGTCGGGAGAGTACCATTAACTTGACTACTTCTACCCTCTCTTTGATAAAAGCAAGAACTCTATTTAGGATGATAGGCCCTACGGTGATCGCTAATAGGAGCAGTAAGAGGGGTCCAGCAATAGCAGATATAAGGGTAGTTAACCAAGGTGATGTTTTGAACATGGAGGCATATCAACTAGAACTTTCCTCCTCTTTATCTCTATCTTTTAATCTTTTGGTGAGTGTCTTGATATTTTCTCTAATTACTCCAGAGTGGTTAGCATAAAAACAACATTCCTCCCCTAATGCAGCACATAACCCACCTTGCTGGAGGAAGAGGAGATCTAATCCTCTCCTATTTTGTAATGCTACTTCAGCAAGGGAGTCTACTTGGCGCTCTAAATATATTACCTGATCTTGGAGGAGAGGGATATCTGAGGTGCTGTGCCTCTCATTGGCTGCGGGGCAGAAGCAGGTTACAGAAGGGGAATGCGGAAGTTAGACTCTCCTACAGGGCGTTCTTAGGCTAGCAGAAAACGGGCTTTTTTCTATCATTTCTCTATCTCTGTGGGTGCTTAGACAGCTCTTTCATCTGTCTCAGCATCCAATAATGGGACTCTCTGCTCTTGTTGCTGGAGCATGAGAATGCAGCTAGTGATCATCCATACTAGTGCTCCTTCTAATTGGCTGACTACTGTTCTGATGGCCCAGGGTCCTACGGTAATGACTAGGATGAGGGTGATCAGGGGTCCTAGGATGGGGGCTAGGAAGGACAGAAGAGTGTCCTGCCACCAGGAGGATGCTCCTGTCCCGGCCCTGGGCCATAGTCTGTTTTTAACAAAATAGCAACACTCTTCTCCTAGGAATATACAGGTTCCCCCTGTTCTTCGATTCAGAGCATTAATGAGGGTTTTTCCTCATCATTTTTCTCCTCCTGTGATTAACTATTAGGAGGGGTTCTGAGATTCCTTTCTCCTTCTGGAATCATATAAAGGACAATGGACGAAGGTCTCATCTTCTTATAACTACTTCAGGCTGGACATGGACGTCGTCCTACCTACCCTTGGGTCAGGGGTACCCTGAAAGAGGAGGAGGTGGGTGCAGCACAGAGGGAGTCCTTCCTGCAAGGGGAAGGACCTTACAGGGTCCTGGTCAGTTGACTATCACCAGGAATTTGTAGGGTTGGTGTCCAAAGGCTGGCATTACTGGACCGTTGGCCTTCTGGTCAGGTCATATTCTGGAGGTGACAGATTAGGCAGGTCATAGGCATATGGCCTATGTAAACAGAAAGAGACACAGGTTAATTCACAATAATTCCCAAACCAGTTGCTGTGCCTGTGAGACTGTCTTTTGGGATGACATTCCATTGCAAGGTCCTTCCTGAAATGACATTTAACAGTGGCAATTTGACAGGTCCTGTAAATTGTACATCTTTGGTGACATCACAAACCTGGTTTCAGCTCTTAAATGAAAATAAGACAGTTTTAAGACAGTTAGCTGAGCCATTCTCATATCCAATACTGAGCATAGTAATTTTCCTAGAACTGTAATTTTTCTCCTTAAGATCACCCTCACTGTTATTACAGGGACTACTTTGGGTCCCACTTTTGATTTTGACTGTTCATTTGCATAAACACACCAAGAGCAGCCTGGATCACTTTTGATCCTTAAGTCCACTTTGCTGGAACTCACACAGGGAACCTTCAGATTAACTTCTCAATCTGCCCCTCAGGGCACAGAAGCAGAGCCACACATCCGCCATCTGGCTTTGCCTGTACCAGTCATTTCACTCAAATCCTTGAGCCTCCATTGTGCCTATAGGTTCCTTTTAGCCATCTTTCAGGAAGGCAACCTTCGTTCCTTCCCCGGAAAGACTGGCACAAACCGCACAACCAACCAATGTACCAGGCTTTTCTCGTGGGCTTTTGCTAGCTTCACAGGTCAATCCCAGTTCCTCTGAGCTCTCTGGTAACGACCAGAACCCATACATGCCTCCTTCAGGTGTGACATTCCAGTCAAAGTCCTGGTTAGCAAAACCACTATTAATGACTGGTCTTATTGGTTTTATGCAAAGAAACCTTACATCATTATTCATTCCTTCAGAATGCCAGATTCTGGAGGGATCAGGTAGGGAGAAAAACACAAAGCTTGAAGGAAAATCTTTCTCCTAATACCCATCGAGATGCATCTCCATGCTTTATACCTTCTATTACTAACACCACATAATTTCTTTCCAAAATCTTCATAGTTCCATTTATTTTTATAACTTCCCACAGACTTTCTGCAATATTCACAAACCTTCTATAGCCATTTTACCTATCCAGATTTATCTATAATTCTCTTTTAATCCCTGTTCCTTTCCCACACTGGGAAGGACTATACTTAAACTCAGTATCTGGCAGCTAAAAGTCCCTAGATTCGCAGGGACATTTTTCACTTTTCTGAAGCTTAGACCTTGCAAACACCCTATAATCAGATGGTCAGCCATGGACCTCAGTTCATGACCTTCAAAACTAGAGCCATTCCTATCAGAACCAGTTACACAGAGAATCTGACTGCTACAGGGTCCACACAGCAGCAGCACACAGCTGCAAATCTATCCAGAAGCAAGAAAGCAGGGCTACTGATAGGGTAATGTTCTTTTGTTCTTACTTCTTAGTTACTTAGTTGTTTACCCCTCCTTATCTTAGTGGCTCAGCAAACGGACGAGTCCCTCTGACTTGTCTGGGCTTGTCTAAACAGGTCTCCTGCTACATCTCCCCCCTTTATCTATTCTGAGGATGGGAGGAGGTCTCCTGAAGACTTAGGGGCATTCCTAATTCTAAGTAGTTCCAGCAGCAGCAAATCTATCCAAGGTCATCCAGTCTCCTTCTCAGTGAATGATTTTAGATCTCTGATCAGGGCCTCTCCGAGGGGAGTGGCAGAGTTTCTAAAGCACTGTGACAGTCTGGTCTGGGTCTAAGCCAGCTAGGCTGAGGACTGTAGGCGCCTGTAACCCTGGTCTTTGTTGCCTGTCAGTGGGCTTTTTCTCTTCCCTTTCAGATATGGATACAGAACAAAATCCAAAACACAGAGTTCCGAAACAACACACAGGCATTCTCTTGCACCACTGCGTCCACTGGTGCCTCGCAAAAACATGTTCCTTCTGGCCCAGTCTCATGGCAGAGACATGCTGCTTTGCCTCAGGCTGAAGCACTGGTCAGCCCCAATTGACCCCTCTTGGGTCCCAGGTGGCAAAGGCATTCTCCCCAACTGGCTACAGGTGACCTTTCCCAGGTCTTACAATACAGGGTTTCTGATCAGAAACAGAACCACATGTGAGAAACTTGCTCTTTTCCCATGAAACCAGAAAACAAGTAGTTGAAGTTTCCTTTACTCCAGGTTTAAAACTTTCACATCCTTTATACATATTTCTACTTATCTAGATTTATCTATCATTTTTTTTATTCTTGGTTCCTCTGCTTAGGCAATCTGGTGGTTCCCTGGTCCCGGGAGGTGTCTGGTTTCCTGAAGGACCCACTGCTGGGCCACTCTGCTGCGACATTGTCTAATTGTTTAGACAGGTAGGCTACTGGCCTTTTCCAGGGCTCGTAGTCTTGGGTTTGCAGGCTGGCTGAGAGCCTGGTGGCCCCTTGTACTAAGACCTCCTTCCCGGTGGGGGGTCCAACTGGGACGGTGACTACTGAGTGTTCCGCTCTGGTGTCTACCATAAAGTCAATGTCCTGGCCCCCGACTTTTACTCTGACTATGGGCTTCTGGGGACCAAGCACAATGGAGCCCGGTCCTCCTCAGTCTTGCCTGAATCCAGCAAGGGCTAATACATTGGGGGCTGGCGCCAGTGGGACTGCCTGACTGTTAGATGGCTCCTCCTGCTGCTTACAGGCTGGACAATCTCGCTTCTAATGTCCTCATTCTTTGCAGTAAGCACACTGATCTTTGTCTATTCGTCACCCTTGGCCCTTTTGTGGCCCCCCTTTTCCTTTGGGAGGAGACTTCTGGGCGGCAATCAGGATCATGGCAACCTCCTTTGCCCTGCCTACCTCTGGGTCATCCCTATTTACATAAACTTTCTGGGCTATCTCCAATAGCTTGCTCCTATTCTCTCCCTCAAATCCTCTATCTTCTGAAGCTTCTTTCTAATATCTGAGGCTGCCTGAGTTACAAAGGCTATGTTTACTAATCTTCTATTTTCCTCTGCCTCGGGGTCGAGGGGTGTATATACCCTATATGCTTCCATAAGCCTTTCTAGAAACGCTGCTGGGGATTCTTCTCTGCCTTGGATGACTTCACTGACCTTACTAAAGTTGGTAGGTTTTCTCGCAGCTGCCTTGAGCCCCCTCAACAGACCCCAGCAATACTGGAGGATCGCGTCCCTTCTCCTAGTAGTATTAAGGTCCCAGGCCGGGGTCTGAGAAGGGAGAATGTCTTCTACCTCCCTCCTCCCCCAATACTGCCTTTGTGGCTTCCCATATTATCCTATCTCTCTCATCAGAAGTGAAGAGAGTTTGCAGAATCTGTTGACAGTCATCCCAGGTGGGCTGGTGAGTTCTGAATATGGTTTCGAAGAGGGAGATTAGCCTTTGGGGTTTCTCAGAGAATGGGGGATTCTGATGTTTCCAATTATATGTCACTGGTGGAAAAGGGCACATAAACTAGACGGGGGGGCGCCCGCGGAGGAGCATCTGGTGCCGGCGGCCCCTCCCGGAGAGGCAAAATGGTGGCACCTCCCGCCCGCAGCAAAATTCCCTCCCCGTAAAGTTCGCCTCCCCGGGTGTGTGACGGGCTCACACTGCAAACAAAGTGGAGAAGTCAAAAGTGCCCTCTGTGTGCCACCCTACATTAAAGGTGGGCCACTCGAATTGGCTCAAGGTTCATAGGAACTCAGGGTCTGGTGACGGCCCGCCATAGTCTAGGGCCCATCGCTGGAAATCAGGAAAGTTCTTTAAGAGACAGTCAAGTGGGGAACCAGGCACCGATTCCTGTTGTCCCATCTCGAGAAGACTGGGGATTTCGAAGGAAAGGAAACAGACCACACAGACAAACAACCAAACAAATAACACAGTTCCACAAACACACGGACGATCAGACGTGCCTGGCATACAAACTGAAACTAAACTCAGCGCAGCGCAGTGCGGGGGAAGGAAAACCTAACATGACCGGTCACAATCCGAATTACCAAAACCAAATTTCAGAGGGCGGCGTTCCACCTACTACCTCAGGGGTTATTTGCTCCGGAGCACCAAAACCAAAAGAGGATCCTCACCAAATACTTACTCAGCTCGAGCTGCCCGTTCGGTCTCCAAACCGAAACTCCGCCAAGGGAGATCTCGCTGGGGCCTCTAAATGTCGCATCCACCAACCGAGAGAACAAATGTCAGAGACTTTCAGGGTTTCAAAGATGTTACTTTATTGGCCAAGTTTAACCTGCGCAGGGGCAAACTCTCAGAGTGTCCAGAGACACAGTGCCCACAAGGGCTGCAAACGAGAGTCGCGCCCAGCGCTTACAGCTAAGTCCTTATATAGAGGCAAGCAAGCAAGCATTGCACAGAAGCAGATGTGGCGGTTAGCTGTTGGCTTACAGAGCCCGTGCGCGGGAACAGGGTGGGGTCTGACTCAACTGAGAGGAAAATTTTGAAACTAAACAGATGGCAATCAACTTACAGGATGTTTGCTAGGGACGCAGGCTCCTTGGGGCTGAGACCATTTTTCTTGTTCCCAACACTGTCACCATCCGTGCACTGAATTTGGACGTGAACACATCTTTGCCCAGAATGGTGTTTCCTGTGGCGCTTTTCCCTGCGTCCTTCTTCCCCAGGAGGAGAAGCCTCAGTTCCCCTGGGGAGTAGCCCTGCTCCTGCTCAGAAGCTTCCTCTGGACACAGATTCCTGTTGCACCTGTGGGAACAAAGGGCAGCACGTCAGGGTTCAACTGACAAGCAGGGTGAAGAGAGGAACTGCAAGAAAGTGTGCACACTCTCTTTTATTTTTAACCCTCCCATAAGGACTTTTTTCATTACCTTTTTAATTGTTTTTTTTTTTGAGAGAGAGAGGAGAGAGAGAAAAACATCAGTGTGAAAGAGAAACATCAACTAGTTGCCTCCCATATGCACCCTTGACCAGGGATTGAACCCACAACCTAGGCATGTGCCCTGACCTGGAATCAAACCCACAACCTTTCAGTTTGTAGGACAACGCTCCAACCAACCAAGCCATGCTGGCCAGGGCAAAGTGCATTCTCTTTTTGACTCAAGTTTTTCCCCCAAGTATTTAGGCTACTGAAGTCCTAGACTCAGACTCGACTGGAACAGGAAACGCTGTTTGCCAGGGTTGTGCTCATTTGTGAAATAAGCCCATACTGGTCGCATGTCACTGTGGACCTCACTAAACCAACAACCCCCTCCTCCACTCACCTTACCCCCACTTACATGCTGGGAGAAACCTAGACACACTCCGTGACAGAATAATACCCCCGCCCCCAAACACCAGGTGTCCATGTGCAAATCCCGGAACCTGTGACATCATCACCTTTAGTAATAAAAGGGACTTTGCCAATGTGATTGGGCTCTTCTGATGGACAGAGAATCTCAGATCAGCCAGCTGGGCTCCACATAAGTGCATCATGAGAGGCCTTAAAGAGGGAGGCAGAGAAGTCGGAGTGAGAGAAAGGAGCATGAGGGCAGAGCTCGGCGGGGGGAGGGGGGGGTCGGACAGGGAGAGATTTGAAAAGGCCACCCTGCCAGCTTTGGTGATGGAGGCAGACTCTACAAGCTGGAAAAGCCAAGGACACAGGTTCCCCCAAGGAGCCCCCGGAAGGATCACGGTCCTGTTCCACAACTTGGTGTTAGGAATTCTGACCCCCAGCACTGTACAGTAATAAATTTGGGGAGGGTTTTCATGACTGAGTTGCAGCAATGTGCTACAGCAGTACCAGGAAATGCATATGCTCTACCTCCCAGCCAACCTTCCAAACAGGAGTGTCCATGTGACCCACATCTAGTCAGTGACAGTTGAGGGGACATTTCCTTGGGCCTTCTAGAAATACTATTGTGCTGTTGATGCCAGGGACTGACTTCAGCAAGAGCTCCAGTTATCATGCTTCCCCCCTTTCTTTTTGCTTGGAATTTAAATGTGATGTCTGGAATTGCGGATGCCATCGTGGGGCAATGAGATAACAAATAAGATAACAAAAAGTCAGGTGTGAGCCATTCCAACCAAAGGAGGTCAGAGTAGAAGATAACAGAATCCCCAATGACATCACTGAGCCACCTCTTTGTTAAAGAAACACCTACTATTCTTACAATTTAAGCTGTTGCTATTGCCAAATGTGAGTCACCAAATTAGCAATATTGCCAGCAGCTGGGTTCCAGTGAGCACTGCAGAATCCCAGACCTCTCCCAGCCCTGCTGAGTCAGCATCAGTAACTCAACAACTTCCAGGTGGTTCCCATGAACAGCAAGTTTTAGAGTCTAAAGAGTCCAATTTCCCAGCACCGTCCCACTGAGCAGTCCCTCTGTCAGAGGCCAAGCACCCACATGTCCCTGAGTCTGTCCCCAGCTTCTCTGTTGTGCCCACTGGACTCTTGATCTCTTCCTGAGCCACAGTGTTTTCATCACTGAAACCAATGCCACTTCATCAGAATGACCTGATCGAGCGGGTGCCAACCCCTTTCTGTTGTTCGAAATTCTCTCCCTAGTCTTGGCTTTCTAATCTCCTAGAGGACTTTTAACATCAGTTGTCACTTATTTGGAGGAAACTCTGATGAAATTTTGAATGCCATTGATTGAATTCGTACTTAGTTTGAGAAGAACTGGCATCTTCACAGTGTTGCTGCTCCCTTCATTCTCCTTGTTGATCAGTTTTCAATACATTCTAATCCCAGCTGTCACTTCTTCTTGGCCCATAAATTAAGAGAAGTGATGCTCAAATTTAAAAATGTATGGGGAGACTGGCTACCATTGATTTCCAATATTACTGAGCTATGGGCAGAGAATATCTGTGTAAAATATGTATTTGTCATTGGCTGAGATTTACTTGTTGGCCCGTTAAAGTTTTTGTAAATGTTTCGTGTGGGCTTGAAGAGAATGCATAGCATGTAATTGTGGGTGCTTTTCCCAGTTGGAGACCCCACCTTGTGCCTGCCACCCTAGCTCCAGATCCCCAGAATGTCAGCCTGCCCTTCCCTGAACCCCTCTCCCCCTGCCCACCTGGAACATTCCTTTCCACTCTTCACCACACCACTTAAAAGTCACCTCCATGCCAAGCCTTTCCTGATTTTTCCAGATTGAATTGATCATCCGCTCTTTTTGAACTTTGGTCTCCCTGCTTCCAACCTTCTCCCAGAGTCTCAAACAAAGGACAGATGATAGCACTCATCAGTCCAAAGTCCCCAAGGGCTTTCCGAGTTTTGTAGTGGTTCAAGACCCCACCAATCCAGGCCCTGGATGCCTCCCCGACCTCCTCCTCTGCCCCTTCTCCACCTCAATTTATTACATCAGCCTCCCTGCTGTTCCCCAAACATGCAACCTTGGGGCTTCGTGCTGGCTATTCATCTGAACTCGGACATTCTTACCCCCCCCCGGGCTTGTGTGAGGCAGGTTCACCTGCGATAGGTTCCTACTGTATCACTCTGGTGGCACGGAAGGCCTTCAGTCACCTCTATTGAAGAGCACCCTGAACCCCAGCACCCACCGGCACACCCCATCCCCAGCACCCACTGCCCTCACCTTTCACATCATGTGCTAACTTGCCTCTCCTTTTTGTGCAACCCCACGTGTAGAAGGTAAGTTCCATGAAAATGGAGACTCACCTGTTTTGTTCAGCCCCGTGCCTACCACATAAAGAAAGCACCCGACCACCACTTGCTTGGGTCTGAGCACATACTATTTGACTTGAAGAACAAAGAAATGCAGCTGAAGAAAGTGAGGGATGAGAAAGGCCCTTTTCTGTGTCGTTGGTTGATAGCTCATACCTTTTAGAGAACAGTGGCTTGTAAAGAATGTGATTGTCTAACCACTACGCAATCTGCCTGAAACTAATAGGAAAATAATACTGCACAAAAACTGCAATGGAAATAAAAAGAATAATATATTAAGAAAGGCTAAAAAAATTATTCTAAGTAGTCCAAAGGAGGGCACATGCCCAGTTGGACTACTTGTGTTTAGTAAAGGCAAACACAAAATGCAACCACTTCACTTCATTAGTCTTGCTGAGAACACTTGTGTGCGGTAGAAGAAGAAGGGTGTGTTAAAAAGGGACCCAATGTCACTGTCAAACAACCTGAGTGTGCCTCAGCCTATCCCCTCCGATTTTAAGATACGATGATTCGAGTGTAAAGGCTTCATGGCCCCAAACAAGAAGTCACCAAACTATAGGCAATGGCCTGCCACAGGGAGGAACCTCACTGGAAGGATGGAGACAGAAGAGGCTGGAGGCCAGAGTGCTGACCCTCCTTCAAGAAGCCCCACCAGGAAGGACCCGCACCAGGCAGGAGTGAGGACACATTCACCAGGGCCAGAGACTCTTCTCTAATTTTCTTTTTAAAAATGTTAATTCTCACCTGAGGATATGTTTATTATTATTATTATTATTATTATTATTATTGATTTTAGAGAGAGGAAAGAAGAGAGAAACATCAATGTGATTGAGAAACATTCATCATCACCCTCCGCACAAGCCACGACCAGCATCAAACCCACAACGTAGCTCTGTGCCCTGACTGGGGACTGAACCTGCAACTTTTTGATGCAAGGGACGATGCTCCAACCAAGCCAGCCACCTTGCCTGGGATCTTCCCTGGTAAATTCTGGACCTCTCCTACATGACTCAAGACACACAGCCCAAAAATCACACCTCAGAACCGTGACTCCAGGAGGAAGAGACTTCTTTGTAGCCTAAGTCCAATCACTGTTGGGGGTCTTCTAAGAGCATCTTTTTGCCCTGACATTGCCATATAAAGACACCCTTACCCGAACTCCCTAATGTCCTTCATTTCCAGCATAACGCTGTTTCTATTGGGTATCCTTTACTGTCTGCTTTCTAATTTACTCTCAACTGCCCTTCATATAAAACTCCATAAGAATAAGACCTTGCCTATCTTGCTCTGTGTCCCTAGACCCTGATACAGTGTGTGTCATATACTACAGGGTAGGGCAAAAGTTGGTTTACAGTTGTGCAAGTGGTAAATAATATAATAGTCAATAATGATACAAGAATAAACTCTGGATAACAAGCAGACCTCCAGCCAAAATGCAAACATAAGTAGACACACTGTGCCTCCTCACACAACCAAAAGGACAAAAATAACCCAAAAACACAAAACTTCCAGAAAATTGAACTGTATGGAATTCCAACAACCAAGGAGTTAAAGAAGAAATGTTCATCCAGACAGGTAGGAGAGGTGGAGATGGGCAGCCGGGTGGAGAGGACTCACCTCGAGGAAGCAGCTGGCAGACCGGACTTCCTACATTTGTGCATAGATAAACTGGGAGGAAAAACTGGTGAGTGAGACAGACCACTCAACCCTGGCTTCCAGGGTGGGGAGATAAAGCCTCAAAGCCTCTGACTGAAAAAAACTTGTGGGGGTTGTAGCAGCAGAAGAAACTCCCAGCCTCACAGGAGAGTTCCTTGAAGAGACCCACAGAGTCCTAGAATGTACACAAACTACCCACCTGAGAATCAGCACCAGAAGGGCCCAATTTGCTTGTTGGTAGTCAGGGAAGTGACTGAAAAGTGACAGAGAGACCAGCAAGTGGCATTGTTCCCTCTTGGACCACTCCCCCACATATGGCGCCATAATGCAGCAACCTAGCTTGCCCGGCCCTAGCGAATACCTAAGGCTCCACTCCTTACTACCTAACAGGTATACAGAGGAAAAAAAGTATATGGCCCAAATGAAAAAACAGATCAAAGCTTTAGGAAAAATACAACTAAGTGATGAAGAGATAGCCAACCTCTCAGATGCACATAGTTAAAAACACTGTTAATCAGAATGCTCACAGAAATGGTTGAGTATGGTCACAAAATAGAGGAAAGAGTGAAGGCTATGAAAAATGAAATAAAGAAAAATGCACAGGGAACCAACAGTGAAGGGAAGGAAACCGGGACTCAAATCAACAGTTTGGAACAGAAGGAAGAAATAAACATTCAACCAGAACAGAATGAAGAAACAAGAATTCAAAAAAATGAGGGGAGTCTTAGGAACCTCCAAGACAACTTTAAAC
This sequence comes from Sturnira hondurensis, assembly GCF_014824575.4. NCBI lineage: Eukaryota > Metazoa > Chordata > Mammalia > Chiroptera > Phyllostomidae > Sturnira > Sturnira hondurensis. The sequence goes on along the minus strand of NW_028095095.1, from coordinate 2,516,546 downwards.
GTTCCAATATCCGAATCATAGGGGTGCAGGAAGGAAAAGAGGAAGACCAAGAAATTGAAAACTTATTTGAAAACAGAATGAATGAGAACTTCCCCAATCTAGCAAAGGAAATACTTTCAGGAAGTCCGGGAAGCTCAGAGAGTCCCAAAGAAGTTGGACCCAAAAAGGAACACACTAAGGCATATCATAATTACATTAGCCAAGATTAAAATGAAGGAGAGAATCCTAGAAGCAGCAAGAGAAAAGGAGACAGTTACCTATAAAGGAGCTCCCATAAGACTATCAGCTGATTTCTCAAAAGAAACCTTACGGGCAAGAAGGGGCTGGAAAGAAGTATTCCAAGTCATGAAAGGCAAGGATCTACATCCAAGAGTACTCTATCCAGCAAAGCTTTCATTTAGAATGGAAGGGCAGATAAAGTGCTTCTAAAGGAGTTCATCATCACCAAGCCCTTATAATATGAAATGTTTAAGGGACTCATCTAAGAAAAAGAAAAAGATCAAAACTATAAACGGTAAAATGACAACAAACTCACAACTATCAACAAACGAACCTAAAAAAAAAATGAACTAAGCAAACAACTAGAACAGGAACAGAATCACGGAAATGGAGATCATGTGGAGGGTTATCTGCAGGGAGGGTGGTGGGGAGATTGGGGGAAAAGGTACAGGGAATAAAAAGTATATTTGGTAAGTACAAAATAGGAGAAGTTAAAAATAATGTGGGAAATGGAGAAGCCAAAGAACTTATATGTGTGAACCATGGACATGAACTACAGTGGGGGAATGCTGGTGGGAGAGAGTTGCAGGGCAGAGGAGAATAAAGGAGAGAAAAAAATGGGACAACTGTAATAGCTTAATCAACAAAATATATTTTTAAAAAAGAAGAAACTCTGTTTCGCATGCGCACAACTGTTAATTTGCTTTTGCTGCATCCACTCCATAAACTAGGCAAGATGAGGTGCGCTGAGTGGGGTGTGAGGAAGGCAAAAGAAAGAGTCTGCCCTGGCTAGCGTAGCTCAGTGGATTGAGCGCGGGCCTGCAAACCAGATGATCGCGGTTCGATTCCCAGTCAGGGCACATGCCTGGGTTGCAGGCCAGTTCCCAGCAGGAGCCAGTTCCCAGCAGTGGACGCATGAGGAGCAACCATACATTAATATTTCTCTCCCTTTCTCCTTCCCTTCCCTTCTAAAGAAAGATAAATAAAATCTTTTTAAAAATTAAAAACACTAGTGGGCAAAGGAACAGAGACTTCCTGCAGGTGTGGAGAACAAAGGACTTGCTTTCCCAAGTAAGCGCCATTGTTTACATGCTCCCCATCAGAGTGTGACTAAAGGACATCCGCCCCACCCTTTCCAGCAGAAGATGCCATATGGAATCAAGATTCTCTCTCTCCCCGCTCTCACTCCCCGCCTGTCCCTCTGTCTCTCATGTGTACATTGCCCAACTCATACCATTTCCTCCCAGGCATATAGAAAACCCTTTTAAGGACAAAAGGAAACCCCAATTCTCCCCTCTCTCCCTGTCTCCTTTACCAGCCCAGTTCCCTGCGATCACCCCAGACCACTCCGGAAACTCCAGCAGAGCTCCGGAGAGGAAGAGAAAGCAAGCTCCCTCTTAAGCTCTAGTTACGACTCTCAACAGCCTCCACCTTCTTCTCAGGCCGCAGCCCTTGCAAAGCAGGGGGCGGGGGGCGGGGGCGCCAGGATTCCTCCCACCTCTGCAGTTCACAGGCACGGAAAAGGTGGTCACGGGAGCTTCCAGAGCTCGGCCTGGGGAGTCCTGGGTCAGGCATCGGGAAGAAGTGAAAGTGTGTGTGTGGGCAAGAGCCCAAGCGGCTTAAATGTAGGTGAGATCAGAAATATTATTTCTGGCTAACCTCGACCACTTTCAGGGTTCAGGTATGGGAGTCTGAGTGAGCAAAGGTTCAAGAATATTCAAAAACTGAATGTGGGAACTCAGAGTTCAAACTGCCACCTTCGTGGGGAGGGGAGAAGGCATGCTCGGGGCGGGGCGGGACGCAGCACCGGCGGCTGCTGGTGGCGCAGCCCCTAAGTCAGGGGATCCCTGAGGTGGGGACCCCATTCACTTTCCCTCTCCTACCCCTCCCACCAGGTCTTCACCCTAGTCTTGAGGGGAGCAATCCTCCCAGAATCTCCCCCACCCCAGGAAGGTGGGAGCCTCTGCCCCCACTCCCCACCCCGTGGGGCTGGGGCAACGATTGCTGAACAAGAAGGAACCATTTCTGAGGTCCTGAGAGCGCACCCTCCAGGCGGCTCCTGTCCCCTCTCTGGGTCTGGGGCCCACCGGGTGTCGGCACATCTCTGCTCCAACATACCTTGCTCCTGTCCGCTGGCCTGTCACAGTCTCAAAACCTCCACGCTGGGGTGGCTCCTTTCTCGCTGGTTGAAGCAGCTGCAGAGTGCGCTCCCGCGGGCAGAACCTTAAGCAGTGGGGGGGTGTGGCCAGGAAAGGGGGGCGGCGCCAGGAAAGCGGGGCGGGGCCAGCCCTGCGGGCGCGGAATCTTTCTGATTACCAGCGTTTCCGAGAAGGAGGAAGTTTCTATACGGGGGTTCCACCGAAACAGGAAACAGTTGCAACCCACGGGAAGCTCAGATTTAGTACCAGGCCACAGGGAACAATGTCAGGGGCGGCGGGATTAGGGAAGGCACACACCTCCCAGGGCGCCGGCCCCCTTGGGCGTTCTCAAAACAGCATGGCCCCTTGTGCAACGACAGCATGGACGGGTGGGGGACAAACGGGAGGGTCCCTGGAGATTGGCCATCGTGCCCCGGGCACCACGGGCTGTCTGGGGGGCTTCCTGCTGCTAGGAACAGAAACGATGGCACCTTTAGGGGCTTCAGTGAAGACGTTGTTCCCACCAGCAGCTCCCTGGCCTCTGTCCACCCTGAAAACAGCCTTGGCAGTGTCAGTAACAATTCCTCACCTCCTCTTCCAGGAAGCCTTCCCTAACTAAGACCACCGGCCTGAGGAACCCTCAGACTAATGCTGCTGCTTCCCAGGCCAAGAATTCTTTTCCTGGGCTAGTAAAGCACTTGAAATGCTGACATGTCCATGCTTTCAACTAGCTGATCCAACCAAAGTTCCTTGGTGAGAAGCCATAGCTTCCCAAAGCCTCCCAAGACAGAAAGAAGTGGAACACGAAGCACGATCTTTTCACATTGTATTTCGTTGTGGTAAAAACAACGCAAGACAAAGGAGGACAGGCCTGGCTGGTGTAGCTCAGTGGGTTGAGCACTGGCCTGCAAACCACACGATCGCGGTTTGATTCCCAGTCAGGCCACATGCCTGGGTTGCAGGCCAGTTCCTATCAGGGGACTCACAAGAAGCAACCATACATTGATATTTCTCTCCTTCTCTCCTTCCCTTCCTCTCTAAAGACCAATAAATAAAATCTTAAAAAAAAAAAAAAAGACAGGGGGCGGACAGGGTTGGAAATATAAGACAGAAACCTGTACTTGAACAAAAATTAAATTAAAAAATTATATTAAAAATAAAAATATATAGCTCAGTGGATTGAGCATGGGCCTGCGAACCAGAGGATCGCGGTTCAATTCCCAGTCAGGGCACATGCCTGGGTTGCAGGCTGGTTCCCTGCAGGTCAGTTCCCAGCAGGGGACGCATGAAAGGCAACCATACATTGATGTTTCTCTCCCTCTCTCCTCCCCCTTTAAAAGATAAATAAATAAAATCTTAAAAAATTAAAAAAGTAATAAATAAATAAATAAATAAAAGAGAAAAAAGTAAAAAAAAAAAGACAAAGGAGGACAAAGAATATTAAATGGACCATCATAGCCATTTTAGGTGTGCGGTCCAGCGGCCTGAAGCTGCAAGACTCATCCTCACTGGGAAACTCAAATTCCCCTCCTCTCCCCTCTCCCCCCTCCCTCAACCCAGGGAACCCCCTTCCTGCTTCCGTTCCTAAGACTTCGGTGACTTTAGATACTTCATACTGGGGGGAAATCAGACCGGGTGTGCCCTATGGAGATTGTCTTTTTTTTCCTTAATGTCATGGCTTTGGGGTTCATCCATGAGAGAAGACTTGTAAATGGGGTGCAGGGAGACTGGCCATTCCATGAACTTGACCTCACACTTGCACACCAGGCTTGGTCTTTAAAATGCAGGAGGTGCTGAGCTGTCTGAGACATGGTCCAGGAAGGAGGGGCAGACTTTCAGCAGCTGCACTGTCCCCAGGGAGCACCTTCTCCTGGCCTGGTCTTGTCCAAAAGCTGAAGGAATGGTGCCAGTGCCCACCAGGGGCTTCAGGCTACAGGCTACCCCTTGGAGGGACACTGACAAGGCCTCTCCCGTCCCCCACCCCATCTACCCCATTCTTAAGAAGGTCCCCAAGGCTCCCACCCTGGGGCATTAGGTCCACTCGCATTGACTTCCTTCAGTGAAAGGTAAGACCTCGGCCGTGGTGGCTCACCCCAGCTGTGTCACTCCCAGAAACAGAGTCAGTTCTGGGGCAGAGCCACAGGCCTAGCCAGCTAGCGTGTCCTCAAAATAGACAACAGAGTAAACTGAGTTAAGAAAAAGCGCACTTCACCTGAGGACATTTTTTCATTGCTTTTAGAAATTGAGGAAGAGAGAGAGAAACATCAATGTGAGAGACACGTAGGCGCCCGACCACCGGGAATTGAATCCACAACCTTTGTTCACGGGACAACACTTCAACCAACGGAGACACACCAGACAGGGCTTGCACTTGTTCTTAAATAAAATAGGAAGTTTTGTGGAGCACGCTGGATAAAACCAAAGCTTCAATGAACTCTGCGATGATTTGGCAGGTTTTCTGTCTGCTGCGCTGACCGTTTTTACTAAATGATCCTCCTGCACACAGATTTTGGGAGAATTGATGTGCCTGCCGTGAAGGCTGCCTGGGGTTCCGGCCGGACCTGATCTGGGGAAGGATGGAGTCTGCCTGCCCTCTAGTGGCCATATAGCTAATAACAATGTCAGGGCAGGGAGCGCTCGCTCCGCAGGGACACCCCTCCTCCCACCCCCTCCCAGACCCTGGGCAGAGGGAGAGTGGCTGTGCTTCCAGGCGTCGAATCAGCCTGGAAGACGCAGGTGTTGCCAGCTACGTGGAGGCTGCCGGGCGCCGCCCCGGACGATTCACACCACCAATCCCCGCAAGCCCTGCGAGACGGAGAAACAACGGAGTGGAGACAGTCTCCGAAACAGAAACAAATCCGTGAACTGCCGGGGACTGTGGCAGGTCCCACAATGGCGGGGATGAGAAGGGGGAAGACCTCCCCCACCCGTCCCCCGCGCCGACCCCCGCCCCGGGAGCCGTTTCTGCCCGAGGGCTGAGAGGGCGTAAGGGAAGTTCTCGGGTGCAGGACCCATGGCAGAGGGAGAAAGGCAAATGCCTGGGCATCTGGGGTGATGAGAGCAGCTTGGCTGGGGATGGGGGGTGGGGGGTGGGGGGTACAGAGTTGGGCTGGAGGTAGGAGGACCAGGTCCAGGCTACTGCAAGAGTCTAAGCCAGAAACTCAGTCGTGGACTACTATAGCGACAGTGACCATGGATGGCGGGGGAAAAAAGAACCGATCTGTGATCTACTTAGGGGAGGGAAACAATCGTTTTTAAAAGACAAACTCAGTGCTGCTGTGACAATGGTTCAGGCTGCCACGTTGAAGGGCGTGCAAGTCACAGCTAGACATTGCTTTCAGAAAAGCAATGCTATTACATGTTTTACTTCAAAGACAAAAAAATGTGTTTACCACACTTTGGACAGATGGCAGTAAAGTGTCCTGTAAGTAAATGTGTGTATTTTGACAGTTTTCTGGTAGAATTAAATGTCTCATTCAAACAGAGTCCTTCTTTGTTACAATAATTAGTGTTAACAAACAATAGGTTTCTTTTAAAACTTTTGCCCATGCTGGATAGTTCACTTGGTTAGAATGTCGTCCTAATATGCCAAGATTGCAGGTTCGATCCCCAGCCAGGGCACTTACAAGAATCAACCAATGAATGCATCAGGACTATTGATGATATTCCAATTAGAACAAGTACAGACAGTAAAGAACACTGCTGTAGGTTAGAGTTTTCAAAAAGTTTATGTACAATACATAGCAAACAGAACAATGAATTCTGTAAACGTGTAGAAACAGTTGGCCCAGATTCATGTCAAACCTGCTGCCCCCAGCAGCACCAAAGAGATACACTCTCCATTCTTGTCCCCCATGGGGATAAGGAGAATTCCGGGGGGGGGGCGGGGAAATGCAGTAGGTACTGAATGGGACATTCTGAGAAATGAAAGCTCAGGTAGTGCTCCTGGGGAGAGTGGAAGTGAAGACGCAGGCCTTGATATGAGCAGACAAGTCAGCAGTTATTTCGGAGACAAGCAAGAAGATTGGGCAGAAGGAGACAAAATCCCTCCTCCTGGGCCAGCGCTCACTGAAGTTAGTGCTGCTCAGCCCAACATTGCCAGTTTCAGGAGGGCCTTTTTCAGCAGTTACCATTGGTCTTGTGTGCCTGACTTCGCCCTTCCAGGGGCTGGGAGAGATAAGAGGGTCCATCGATGTCTGCTGCCAGCCTCATTCCACACTGCGCAGCACCCGGTGTTGGGCGAGCCAACCTCGGAAGCTGTCTAGAGGTGGCTACATGCCCTGTGTCAGTGGCCCGTAGCTGGAGACGAGGGATAGGTAATAAATGAGGGGAAAGAAAGTGTGGGTTTCCTGTCTGGTTTTCCATCGGCTTCATTCCACTCTTCAGCTTGATAATCTTAGCTGGGCTCCAAATCTCTCCCCAGATGTGTGAGGTCTGAATTTGAGCGCTCTGATAGGTAACTAAACTCTTTTTGATGTGTGTCTCCACTGATTAGCTTCATCATTGTTTTCCTGAAAGGAGGTGTTATAAACTGAATGTTTATGTCCCTCTAAAATCCAACTGCAGGATGTTGGGATTTAGAGACAGGCCTATTGGAGCTAATTAGGTCCTGAGGATGGAGCCCTCATAATGGGATTAGTGGCCTTATAAGAAGAAGACAGAGCCCTGGCTAGTGTGGCTCAGTGGATTGAGCACAGGCCTGCGAACCAAAAGGTTGCCAGCTCGATTCCGAGTCAGGGCACATGCCTGGGTTGTAGACTGAGAGGCAAACCATCAATGTTTCTCTCATGCATTGATGTTCCTCTACCTATCTTTCTTTCTCCCTTCTGCTCTCTCTAAAAATAAGTAAATAAAATCTTAAAAAGAAGACAGAAATTACACTCTCTCTCTCTCTCATATCAGGACACGGGAAGGCTGTTGTCTGCCAGCCAGGAAAAAAACTGTGAGAAAATAATTTTGTGTTATTTAAGCCACTGGGTCTATGGTACTTTGTTACAGCAGCCCAAGAAGACTAGGAAAGAGCAGGGTGAGGAAGAAAAACAATGAATGTATAAATAAGTGGAACAGCAAGTCAATGTCTCTCTCTCTCTCTCTCTCTTCCCTTCCTTCCTCTCTCTCTAAAATAAATAAAAATAAAATTAAAACTTTTAACTAAAGAAGAGGCACCATTTTCTGATTCGCATGAAAGCTAGTGGTCACCCTTGCTGATTGGCTGTGGCATCGTCTGGGGTCACAGCACTTTCTCACGGCTCTCGAAGACAGGACAGCGACAGGCTGGTGCGTTCGGCTTGGGGACACTGAGTCTGAGATATGCAGACAGGGCAGGCAGAGAAGCCTAAAACATCATGACTCAGTCCTGTTTCCCATAAGTTACTCATGCCAATCCTCCCACTGAAAACAACCAAAGGTCAGACAGAATAAAAATATGTTTAAGTCTTCTCAAAAATATCCAAAAACTGTCCTGGCCAGTGTGGCTCAGTTGGTTGAAGTGTCATCCTGTAACTGAAGGGTTGAGGGTTCGATTCCTGGTCAGAGCACATACCTAGGTTGCAGGCTCGGTCCCCAGCATACATTCCTTGGTCTGGGCGCCTACAGAAGGCAACCAATTGATGCGTCTCTCTCTCCCTTCATCTCACTCTAAAAGCAATGAAATTATGTCCTTGGGTGAAGATTTTTTAAAAGTATCCAAGAACAATAAGGCAATAAGGAACCACCAGACCAAAGCAAGAGCATGTCACCATCTTGGAAAAGGAGAACCCTTGCTTTGTGGCCTCCTTGGGAGAGGAGAATGGAAACTGAAGTCCAGGGGACGAGTCAGACAGAACAAAGGGGTCCTCAGAGCCAATGTGCACCAGAGGGCGCCACTGTCCCATTGGCATTTATTACAGAAAGTCTGGAGTCTCTCGATAGGCATCCCATTTTGGTTCTTTTTTAACAGAATGAATTTGACATATAACACGGTATAAATTTAAGATATACAACATGTCGCTTTGATACACTTTTTTAATTTTTTATTTGATTTCTTTTTTTTTAGAGAGTTAAAGTGGGAGAGACACACACATTGATTTGTTGCTCCGTGTATTCACACATTCATTGGTTGATTCTTGCATGTGCCCTGAATAGAGATCGAACCTGCAAACTTGGCGTATGGGGACAACATTCTAACCATCTGACCTACCCAACCAGGGCTGATACATTTATATATTGTATGACTGCCAAGACTCACCAGCAATATCAGCCATGTTGGGAAAATGGACTCTGTCCAAGGGACGCCATGAAAGGACAGTGACTAGTCACACCAACATCTCGGGGACTCCACATGTCAGAGAAAAGACAGAAGCACACACTCCTGGCTGATGTAGCTCAGTGGATTGAGCACTGGTCTGCAAACCAAAGAGTCAACGGTGTGATTCCCAATCAGAGCACATGCCTGGGTTGTGGGCCAAGGCCCAGTAGGGGGCACTCAAGAGGCAACTACACACTGATATTTCTCTCCCTCTCTCCCTTCCTTCCCGTCTCTCTAAAAATAAATACATAAAATTTTTAAAAAAGAAAAAATTTGGTTCCAGCTCCCAGGGCCTGTGCTTCAGAGCAGAGGCAGCCACAGCTGTCTGAAGGAGCAGGGCTGGTCATAGGGCTGGGTGGGAGCCAAGGAGGGAGATGCTGTCCAGGGTGTCTGGCTGCACACAGCAGCTGATGCACATCTCCCCAACCCACCTGGTCTCTGCTTGTCACCACCCAGAGGTGACAGCCACCTCCAATCTGCTAGTCTACGTACCTGAAAGCCCTTGGGTAACCAGCACCAGCCAGAACCGCCAAGGAGAAGACTCTAGGCATGATCTCTTGTATTTGCAAGACACTTAGACTAATGTAGCTCATTGGATTGAGCACTGGCCTACAAAGCAAAGGGTCACTAGTTCAATTCCCAATCAGGGCACATGCCTGGGTTGCCAGGTGTGCAGTAGGAGGTATGTGAGAGGCAACCACACATCGATGTTTCTCTCTCTCTTTCTCCCTCCCTTCCCCTCGCTCTAAAAATAAATAAAATATTTTTTAAAGATGCTTTGAGGGTGTAATCCTCAGACATATCCTCACCCTGCCTGAGGTCAGGGTTCCTAGAAGCAGAGCTTGAGAAGAGGACGTTGTTTCAGAGGACCAAGAATGTCATCAGGAGGTGCTCTCTGCAGGAGAGCACCAGGTGGTGAGAAAGGAGCCAGGTGGGTCATCTGGTCCCTGGGGAGCTCTGCGCTGGCCCCTGTGCCACGGTGGGGTGAGCTGGGGTCGCCCCTCGGGCCGGGCAAGGTGAACCAATAGCAGCCGACACTCAGCTTGGGAAAGGCACCAACAGCCTCCGCAGCGGCACCCTCCCACTCAGCACTATTACCGTGAGAAAGGTGAGCTTGGTAGTGCTTCATGGGGGGTCACAGGAGGGTGGCGAGGGAATTGGGGGTAGAGGAGCCACTCCAGGGGAGCCGCCTGCATTTTCACCGAGGATGGGCCCTTTTCTGGATCTCTCTCTCCTGCTCTCGGCTCAGTGGGGAGAACAAATTCAAATAAAGCCAGGCTGATGGTTTGTGCTGTGATCCCCAGGGTGGGCGGAGTGACCGAGGTCGGGACCCCGGACCGGTGGAGACACCATCTTGTCTCTACACACACCACCCTCCACCCCAGGCCTGCCAGGTTTCATTCTCCCCGATTTGGGCAGGAGGGTCAGAAAGGGAGGTGGACCAGTGCCCTTGGGCAGAGTGCCCACCCACGCGGGCTGCCTGGGGCTCTTTTTGAAATGCTGTAGCCGCCCGCCCTGGTGTCAGGGCTGCACTGGGGCATCGATAACAAGTCCCCAAGAGGGCGGCGCTGCTGGTCAGTCAGGAGCAGGGCCGTTGGTCTCCCACCCGGCTTCCTCTCACCTCCTGAGGCCTCTGTTTTGCCCCTGGTGAACTGTCCCTTCCCCACTCTGGATCCACGGACTCCAGGAGGAGCTGACCCCATGGCAGTGGCATGGACCAAGGCCTGGCCATTCACAGCACTGCAGTCCTCCTGGCCTGGCACAGCCACCAGTCTGGTCCTAGGCATGGACCAGTCCAGACCAACTGGAGCAGGCCCTGCAATTGTTCAGCCAGCAAGGGGAGGGACGGAGCCCAGGCAGGCAGGGGCTGAGCTGCTGCCCACTTCTTCCTGCCCCGAGACCTGGGAGGCAGCCTCCAGGAGGAAGAACTGAGCTGAAGAAAAGCTGCGTCCCGGGTATCACCATCAGGTCGCTGCCCTTCTCAGTGACATGAGCCCCCAGTTCGCCTTCTTGGCTGGCTGGTTTCAGCAGAGTCAGGCTCCTGCCTGATTCGCCCCCAACAACACGAAGGCCCTGTCTTCGAGGTACGCCCCTCCTTGACGGATAGACACAATTAAGGCAGCCCCAAGTCTGGGTCAAAGAGCCAGGCACAGAAGGAAGGTTCTGGAAGGAGCCTCCGCCAGGATCAGGCCTAGCCCATGCGCCACCAACAGGAGGGAGTCCCTTGCCCCAGCCCCTGCTCCCTGGCGGCGGGCCTGACACAATTGCGCCGTCCAGTGCCTTCTGCCACCGGAGCCCCGTGGGAGGTGAAAGGAGTGGTTAGCTCAGCGCCAGGGGCACCGCAGGCAGCAGGACACTAGTGACACTGCTGTGCTTACAGCTCCGTGGGGTAGGCAGAGCGGGACTGTTTTCTGTGTCACGGTTGGGGAGATTAAAGTCGAGACAGCTATGGCCACGGCCTCCTGGGGCAGACAGGCCTCTAGCCGGAACCCCTCCACCGCCCACCTCTCAGGTGCCCATGGGGACCATCTCGGCCTCACTGTGGACTCAGCAAGTGGCTGGCACTACTTCCAGGGGACCCCACCCCGTATCCACACCGAAGTCATTAGGCCAGGGGAGTGGGGAGGTGGGGCGCTGAGCTTATCCATTGCAGGTCCTTTTGAGCTAGGCTTCCTACAGCCCTTCCACACCATGTGACTTTGAATGAGACCCCTCAAGCAATGATGGAGGTAGCTGGAGGCCACCATCCTGCTCCAGCTGAGCCCTGAATGACCACTCCTCACACCAATTGATGTCAGCAGAACATTTATTCCATTCGGTCATCGCATTGGGTGTCAGTGACCAACGGGAATGTCCAGCCTGGATGACCGTTGAAGCGCAGTCTTGCGCAGCCTTAGGGGGCAGTCCCTCCTGTCCCACTGCCCCAGCTATGAATGGGACCTTTGGCCTCCTATGGCCATTATTGCCCCAGGGTGGGGAAGCCCACAGCCCAATGAAACGCCCCCCACTGCGAACTCACATGCCCTCTCCCCTCTCGCACCTCCCATGGCGGGACCCCTACGGCCTCCAGCACTTGGCCCATGAGCCAGTCACCAAGTACATGCCTAGTGGTGAGCCCAGCCCTGCGCTAGACCCTGCCGGGGTTCAAGAAAAAATGCCGTGCCCCTTGCCCTCAGAAAGCCCAGTGTTGATTTAAGACACCCTCACGCAGGCGCGCGCACACACGCACAGGAAGCTGGAGTGTAAGGCTGCATGCAGTCCCCAAGGGGGCGCTGGTGAGTTAACACAGACACTGCAGAGCTGGCAGGGGATGTGGGCTGCGAGTCCGGGGAAGTGGAGAAGAGGGCGGGCGTGGTGGGCGGTGGGCGGGAGAAGTACATTTCAAAGCGATCCCAAGGAAGCCAGAGGCAGGAAGGGGGGCGCACAGGTACAAGCTGGGGGAGGGGAGGGATGAACAAACTGACAATCTGCAGGGGTCAGTCTGTGTGGTTCCCTCCACGTTGGAGCACGTAGAAACTTCAGGAGCCAGGAATGCCCGCTGTCTCTGATCTCCCCAGAGCAGGTTGTCACCCGAGGACAAGGCACATGGCAGACAGGCCTCCCGACGACCCTGACCACACCCAGCCCGGCCCTGAGACCCGCCCCCGCCACCTAAACCCAAGGCCTACGTGACCCCCACAACTCAAAGCCATGGGCTTTGATCTCAATGCTGTGACGAAAGGCCTCTCCCCTAAATGCAACCAGCTTTGCGAAGTCTGGCTGTCGCCAAAAACCCACCCAGCCCTGGTGGGTCACACCTCTTCTGATAGGCAGTTCATACTAGGGAGGCCAGGAAGCTAGCTCCAGGCCAACTGCTCAGGCACCATGACCGAGGAGTCTGGCCTGTGCTGGTGGACACCGGGGACACACAGAAGCCCCTCGGGCAGCCTCTCTCCCTGCCTGCCTGGAGCTGGCTGGCACCAGGGGCAAGACTGTGTCTCCCTCCCCAGCCTTCCCCGCCATGCTTGGCTGAGGCTGAACACCTGGGCATGGCCCCCAGACGTAGGATTCCTTCTCCCTGGGGCTGACTCGGCCCAAACTGCTGCTTCACCCAGCGTCCACACAAGGTCCAGCTTTCTCCTGGTGAGCCAGAGCCCAGGGCTGCACCAGGAGGCCTGCAGCCTGGTCCACAGAGCCAGCAACCCTGAACAGGGAAGAGCAAGGCCAGGCCAGGGTGCCTCTAGCAACATCTGGGGAGGGATGGAGGCTCCACAACCCTGAGGCCCTATTCCTTAGATCTGGAAGAATAGAGTCACTAAGAGGGTCCCCTCCTCAGAGTTCTTTATTCCCAAACAAGGGAAAGAGGACCAGCGGGGGAGGGAAGAATGCTACTGTATGGTGGTCCCTTTGGGTCAGGTAAGGACAGGGTGGCAGGTTGGGGCCTGGGGCTGTGGTGCCAGCCTGGAGTCCAGGAGCTCCTGGTGTTGCTGGTAGGTTCTTGCATCTCTGTGAGCATGTGTGTTTTCCTGGGGAGCAGGTCCATAACCTTTGTCAGCTCCTCGAAGGGCTCCACGCCCCCAGGGGTGGGAAGAACCTCTGCTGAAAGGCTAGTGGAGGCTGCTCCTGTGGTTCACACTGGGAAGGCTGTGCCTCCAGAGCCCGGTCTGCTAGCAGTGCACTGTGTGCTGTCAGGCCGGCCACCTCCCAGCTCTGGAGGGCCAGGCAGGGGTGGAGGAGCCAGCTCTCCACATAGGCGTGGTCCCTGCTGCCACACGAAAGTGGTCTGTGGCCAGACAGCCAGGCAGCCAGGGCAAGCTCTTCCCTGGACTGGACTCCCGTCCTTCCCAGGGGGTCAGTCTGTCTTCCCACCAGGGAACAGAACCTGCCCCCAATTCTGGACTCCACCAGTCCCGTTTGCTGTCACTGCGGAGCACCTCCCAAGGTAGGTCTTCTTAGGGTGCGTGTCCTCATGCTGGGGTGCAGGCCCCCAAGGTCCCCACTCCTGGTGCCTGTGCCCAGATGTGCCTTGCACACTGCCCAGAGGTCCTGCCCACTCCACATCTGTTCACGGAGACAGAGGCCAGGGTCAGGTCCAGGGCCATGACCCAGCCCTGCCTGGCCACCCCTCTGGGGCCAGGAAAGGGTAGTCAGGTGGGCCACCTGTACCGGTCCTCGGGCACCAGGATTACTAATCCATCTAACAGATGAGGTGACTTCACTTCAGGGCACTTTGGTGACTGACAGGCCCCGGATGTCCCTGTTCCCAGTATAATCTCTCAATCTCTGCTACTAAGCAGTGGAGCACGTTGCCACAGCCACCTAGAGGTGGCAGGCAGAGGGTCCCAGAGCAAAGCCCTGAGGGAGGCCAGAGGGCAGGGCAGGACCAGGCCTACCGCACTGAGCACAGCACCGGGCCTGGGATCGGATTCTGTGAGCAAAGATCCTCTCCCAGCCCCGGCGTCCTTCCTCCCCACCCACCACTGAGGGTGCCATGTCCCCTTCAGGGTGGCCACTCCACCCAGGGATGCCCCTGCCCAAGCTCCCCACGCGGTCCCCGGTCACATCCCTGCATGCTCACTCTCTGTTCCCCATCAGTGAGAGCCTCCCTAAGGGAGGTGGGGTGGAGACGAGGGTCTGGGGGTTCAGAAGCCAAAATAGGACCTGAGCTTGCACCGCAGTCCCACTAAGTGCATTGGGGCCAGTTGGGATGAGCCTCAGTTTCCTCATCCTTCGAATGGCTGAAGAGGCCCATGTCTCAGAGCGCCACAGCGGGCTCAGAGGCCCCAGGGAAGCCTGGCTGTGCCCATTCTCACGGCACGCCCTTGGTCCAGCCTCCTAGGTGAGGAAGGCCTTGGGCTCTGACCCTTGAGCTCCTGCTCATCCCACTGCGGCCCAGCCTCGAAGAGCCTCCAGTTCTTGAACTGGCTGCCTGAGGTTGCTGCGCCCTTTTTAGTGTCTCCTCGCCCTGGCCACAGAGTCCTTTGCAGGGCAGATGTGATCCTCTGCTATCAGAGGTGGGATAGCACCCCTGCTCTCCCTGGGGCCCCTCTCTCCATCCCCAGGACCTAGTTCAAACTAATAAATGGCCTTAGGTGACACCAGTGACTACCCCCCACCCCTGCACTTTATAGTCTGTCCCCTATGATGGCCCTCATGCCCCTGGGTGAGCACCAGGTGTGGCACCTTCGGGGACAAGGCTTGTGTCTGCGCCCGCCTCCGGAGAGCCCAGCCCAGCACCACACAATGCCTGGCACACAGCGGTGTTCAAAACTGGCTCTGGACCAGCCACACCCCCCTCTCTGATCTAGTAACGGTGATTACAACCCTCACCACACCCCTCAGGCTTAGCCCCCACTTACAGATGAGCAGACTGAGACATGAAGTGAAATGACTTCCCACGGGCGCCAGATGGTACGTTCTGAAGCTGGGAGACCTGGGCCTGGGCGCTGGGGAGAGTGGCCACCTCCACCTGGCTTTCCTCCTCCCTGACAGCTCTGCGAAGGAAAGTGTAGTAAGTAGCTGGTCACAGAGACCTACATCAGACCAGCGAGCCCCCACCCCCACCCGCCTCCCTCCCAACAAGACTGGCAGCGGCTTTGACTTGGGTCTCACCTGCTCTTTCCAGGCCTGGCCATCCTGAGGAGGAAAACCAGCGCAGGGGCCCAGAGCAGCCCTGTGCAGCCAGCCCCAGCATCCGTGGGGAGGAGCAAAAGAAAGCCATGGAGCAGGGTGGCCCACTCCTCCAAGACCCCCAGCCAGCCTTCCCCATCTCCCGGGATCCCATCCAGAGGGGGGACCGCAGCCCAGTGCCACCTCCAGGGCTCAAGGATGCGGCTCGGGGTCGGGAAACAGCCGGCCCCAGGCCAGGCGCGCATCATAGCACGCGGCCTAAATGGGCGGCCGCCGGGCCCTCGGGCCCGTGGCCGTGGCTTCGCTGGTGGGTCTTGAGCGAGCCCTCGCGCGCGAAGCTCTTGCCGCAGCGGGCGCAGAAGTAGGGCCGCCGCTCCCCGAAGACGCCGGGGCGGCGCGGGTGCGGGGCCGGCATGCGCGCGTGGGTGCGCTGGTGGTTGAGCAGGAAGCGCGGCTCGCGGAAGCAGCGGCCACACTGCGCGCACTGGTGCGGCTTCTCGCCGCTGTGGATGCGCTGGTGCGTGAGCAGGTTCTGCTTGAGGCTGAAGCAGCGCCCGCACTCGGGGCACGGGAAGGGGCGCTCTCCCGTGTGAGTGCGCTGATGCACCTCGAGGTTGTGCTTGACGCTGAAGGCCTTGCCGCACTCGGGGCACACGAAGGAGGCCGCGCGGCCTGCCCCGGCGTGCGCCTTCTGGTGCCGCACCAGGCTGGGCTGCTGCGAGAAGGTCTGGCCACACAGCGGGCAGCGGTGGGACTGCTCCTCCGCGGGGTGGTGGATGACCAGGCCTCGCTCGTCCCCTAGACCTTCTTCCCCGTCCCCCGTAGGGGACCCGCCCCCTGAGGACGCCAGCTCGGTCATGGGCACTCCCAGCTGCAATCACCAGGCCCTGGGGAGACAGAAGCAGAGAGGGGAGTCAGGCGGGACCCCAGCCTCAGGTCAGAGACTCCTCTGTCCTCGCACTGCTTCCAACATCCGCCCCTTCACAGTCTTGTTCAGACCAGCGTTCCTCTCCTAGATGCCCTTCTTTCTCCTCTACCCCTCCATCACATCCTGCCCCTCCTTCAGGCCCTTCTGGAGTGCCACCTCCTCCTGGAAGCCTTCCATGACCCCACGTGGCCCTATCCTGTGCCCCTCACTGGTCACACTGCATTTGTGTCAGGCCACCTTGTCTTCTTGCCTGTGAGCTCCTCAAGGACAGAGCTGCCTCCGCCTTCATCCCCAGCACCGCGCACCGTGCCAGTGGTACAGGCATTGCACAAATGCTGATGGGTAATATCCAGGGGCTCCTCGAATTACAAGTTACCCTGCACCTGGGCACATCTCATCTCTCCACCCCGCTTCTCAAGGAGCAGGCAGGGAGGTGCACCCCAACCTGTAGGGAAGGGTAGCGAATGATTTAAAGATTTTTTTTTTTTTTGCAAAGCTCAAAGGAAGAAACAAAACAAACGCCCTTGAACCTGAAAGTAGCCTCAGTTAAATACTCAAGGCAGCAGCTCTTTGTTTAGCAAAATGAGGCCTGGGAGAGGCCCTTTGCAAGTCATGAAACAAGAGTGTGAGCTGGGGAGCATGGGGGTGGGGGCCGTCTCAGCTCCACTCCTCTCCAGGTCCCCACAGCAAGGCCTGGCCCAGGCTGAGCTGCGCTCAGTACGAAACAAGCACCCCCCAAGGAGTGCAGCTCTGTCCATCCACACTGGTTCTCCTAATGGTTCTCCACCCCACAGCCACTGTGTGGCTCTTGAATTGTTTCCCACTGTCCTTGCAACAGTCCTGAGGAAGGGGCAGGGCTCACCCAACCCCAGTTTATGGATGAGATGGGGAAACTGAAGCTCAGTGAAGTCAACTGACTTGCCCAAGGTGAGGCAGGACTAAGCCCTCATTGCTTGATTCACAGTCGAAAGCTCATCTCAGTGCCCTAGCTGGCTGCTCACCAAAGACACTCCCCTCAAAATAGACAACAAGACCACAGCCATCATCCCAGCCACGGCAGAGCCATCGATACCCAAAGGGCCACTGCTCCCATAGGGCACCGTCTGCTGCCACCACCCCCGTGCCCCCAAATACCCTGAGCTCCTGCTCCTCCTGCAGAGCACTGAGGGGGGCTCCATCAAGAGGGCGGGAGCTGGCCACTCCCCAGCCCTCCCCCACTCCAGCGGGGAAGCTGGCCGGCCCTTCCCCTGGACCTGCGTGCAGCCTCTGCACACTTGCAGATCCCACTGCTTACTGCGGCCCCAGTCCCTCTGCAGAGGGGGCCTCCGAGACGCACCCTCTGCCCCACCCCCGCACCCTCGGGCCTGGGTGGAGCCCCCTGCAGAGGGGCACAGTACTACTTGCAGTAAACCCACCCTCCCCACAAGTGTTTCCCCAAGCGGCTGCACTGACATATGCAAAGGCAGATCATCACAGAACCCTTGGCCAATCTCAGCCTGGCCTTGTCACTGGGCAGCCTTCCCTCTCTCCCCAGTCACAGCCCTAACCAAGACCCGGCCCGCCGAGAGGGTCCAAGGCCGCGCCCCCACCCCCACCCCCAAGTTTCTCCATCCTGTCCCACACTCACAGCCCAGGCTGCACCCCTGTTCCTCCGGTCTCCACCAGTGACTCTTTCCTCTAGAGTCTGTGCTGCCCAACGCAAATACGGTAACTCGCCCGCAGCGACTCCCGCGCCCCTTCTCCCTCGCCCCCATAAAGACGGCCAGCCTCCCACACCGCTGTTCTTATCAAACAGCTGTGTGAATCAGAAGAGCTGACCCCACCCACCCGACCCCGCTTTCCCCGCGCACAACCGTGCCAACTCCTGAGGCCTGAGTGACCCCAGAGGAATATGGTAAACTCTGCGTCGCAACCCCACCCCTCTGAAAACACGCAGGCCTCCCACCCTGCTGCCGCAACCCACCCCACCCCTCTGCAAGCCCCGGCTCCCTTAGGAAATGAATGCAACCCGCCCCCACCCCCCGCACCTCCCACTCCCACAGCGCTCCGGGGGAATCACGCAACCCTGGAAAAATACGTAATTAAATCGCAGCGCTCCCCACTCCCGGAAAGGGCCTGCGCAGCTCCCAGCAAATACGGTAGCGCGCCCGCAGTGACCCGCCCCCAAGGGTCCGGCACTGGCCTAGATAAATACGGTAACCTCCCGCCGCGGCCCCAGCCCCGCCGGCCCGGGACTCACGTGGCGCCGCCTCCCGAGCCCTCCACTCCGCCGCCGCACCGCAGTCGCCCCAGTCGCTGCAGCCGCACAGCAGCCCCGTGAGGCTGGGAGGTCTAACTCGCCCACAGCCCGGCTGGCAGAGAAAGGAGGGCTTCGAGCCCTGCGCCCGCCGCCCAGGAGAGGGAGCCAGGTCGGGGCTGGTTCCGGGAATGTCACCCCAAGTTCCCCAGCCCCCGTGCCCCAGCCATTCCCATCTCAGGATTCCTAAGGCCCCAGTTCAGCAGGCAGCACCTCGTCCTGAGGCGGAGCTCCCCTAGATGGGCCCACCAACTGCCCCAGCGCCTAGGAAAGGAGTCTGGAGGTTGGAAATAGAAGCCTTCCCTTGCAGGAGAGTGAAGGGGGTGAAGACAGCCTTTGGGGCACGGGCGGGGGTGGGGGGGGGTGGGGGGCGGGTAGCCGGCAGCTTTGCCAAAGCCTACCACCTGTGTGCCAGGTCGAAAGAAATCACACCCTATTGTCCCCTCCTCCTCAAAAGTGGGCCCAGGGATAACTCATACAAGACCCGGCCTAACACCCAGGGGTGGCAGCTGGTGTGGGTAGGGCCCAGCTGAATTCCGGTTCCCAACTGTCGTTAAGTGGGGCGCCTTACCTATACACCCCTTGTCTTTTTTACAAAGCCCTTCCCGGGCTGTTCTCCCGTGGGAGCTTCCCAACACCGTGTGCCGTCTAGGTTATACAGGTGTTATTTTCCCATTTCATAGATGGGAAAATAAAACCAAACGAAGGCACCGAATGGCTTCCCCACGGCCGGGACCCAGCTGCCTGAGTGGCAGAAAGCCCAGCCAGGAAGTCAGGCCCACCCCCTGCCCCAGCAAACTGTCCCCAACCACAATGGTACTGAGACCCCAAAACAGAAACCTGGTGTGACACCCGAGATCGGAAGTGATGATCTTGTCCCAAGTGAGAAAATGCCTCAGGATCTGCATGTCGTGATAAAGAAACGGAGCCCCGATAGGGAAGAGATGGTTTAAAGCCAAAGGCGCTAGAGGGACTAGCCTTCTGCTCCGTGGCCCCTCCGTAGCTGCCAGGTCCGGGAGCAGTTGGGGTTCCGAGGGGCCCAGGCAGTTGAGATTCCGCAGGGCAGGGTTCCCAACAGCAGACGGGGATGTGGCTGTCCAGGGGACATTCTCCCAACCTCACGAGGTCCCCACCACCACCCCTGAGAGCCTGAGAGCTGAAAGTCAGGGTCAACCGGGCAGAAAACCACACCCTACTCCCCATCCCAGACCAGAAGGTCAGCATTCACAGGTTGCCCCATGGACTGCCTCTCCCAGAAGGTCCACCCTGGTCACCCTCAGCCTCTTGAAGACTGGAGCCCCCTGTCCACACTGCTCCAGAGGCCCCTGACTGAGGCATGTGGGATTTCATGAGTCAGATGCCCCAAGGAGACTAGAATTTCAAATAGAGGCAACAGAGGGAATTCCAGGAGCCCAAGAACTGAGTCCAGCAGGAGGGATGGTGCCCAGGGCCAAGGGTAGAGTTTCCATGACATCGACAGCACGACCCCTAACCACAGGTGACACCCCACAGCCACCCTGTGCCCGGGTGCTGGAGCTCTGCTCACGGGACAGCCAGCCTCCCAGCTCCAGGTCGTGTTGGAAGACCTGTCATCGGCTAGAGTGGCCAGCAGTCATCTCTGCTGCAGGCTAAATGGGGACACTTATAAATGACCAGGTGTTCAAAAGCAAAATCAATAATATACCTGAGAATGTCGCCCATATTTTTAGGAGCATTTTCTAGATGAGCTGTGCCAAAATAGAAAGGAAAGGCACACAGCTGGGCGGGGGCAGGGCAGGCTGACAAGCCCACCTGAAACTCATCCCCACCCCAGTGGGAAAGCCAGGCGCGGCCAAGGGCTCCAGGAGGCCTCCCTTCTCTGCCCCAGTGTTTCCACTCCGTGTCTGTGGGTCATACACAGGCCCTTCTCCTGTGCATTGCTGAGCACAATAGAATGGCCACGTGGGAACGTGGTGGAAACGCACCCATGCTTCTTCCTACAGGCAGGGCCAGTGGCCAGGGTGGCGGTCACCACTGCTCCGAAAGGTTTGTGGACCAGCAGGACTGGGGATCCCTAACAAAGGCCTGAGCTGCTCATCACCACAGGGCCCAGAGAACAGATGGCCCGAAGACCCCTGGTGGGCAGAGGGACCCTGCACTGTATCCCCCCGCCCCAAATGTGGGGGCGTACCAGAGGAACAGCCACCACCCTGAGTGCCCCACCGGACAGCCACTCCCAGCTGCCCGGATTGGACCTGATCACTAACATCCCTCTCCTTGTGCCAACTTGAGATTGGGATCCAGTGCACTTTTGTTTTCCCACCAGGCTGTGAGCTTCAAAGAGCATGGGCTGTGTTTTCAGCATCTCTGGATCCCAAATGCCCAGCATATCTAGACCCTCGGTCCACGTCTGCTGAGTGAGCATACGCACACACGTCTGCAAGTGACCCCAAGAGCTGCGGCAGCAGGCCAGGGTGCTGATGCGTGGAAGGAATGAGGAGCAGCGGGCAGAACTGCACCCCAGACATAGCGTCAGGCTGGAAAACCTGCAGAGACCCAGGGACAGGTGTGGGGCCCCGAGTGTGAGGTCGCATCAGCTCCGAAGTTCTCTTTCCTCCCAACTAAAACCCCAGACATGACCTATGGCATCAGTTCAGCCCAGCCTTTCAGCTTGCAGCAGACCTACTGACCCCTAGGGGTGGGGAATGGTGTGTCCCCTCCAGGGACTGAGTCTGTTTGGGGAACCCCTTTCCTATTCTGTCCACAGTACAACTCCCACTTCTGCCAATGCTGTGCAGGCAGCAATGGTGACAATGATGTCATCACCATAATGACAACAGCCACCACGTATTGAGTTCCTGCTCTGTGCCAGGCGCTGTAGGACGCACTTTAAGTAGGTTACTTGCCTGAGTCTCACAGCTTCAATGACAAAGCCAGAATCCAGCCCCAGAACTACCTGACTTCATCCACCATTCCCACTGACAAAAGAAAGCTCTTTCTACATTTGGGGGAGGGGGAGCGAGGGGGCAGGGAGAGACGACCTTTCTGCTACTTCTCAGCAGGAGCGAAATTCCTAGGCCTATACTGTCCAATCGCCATATGAGGCTGTTTTGAATTTAAATTAATTCAGCACAAATAAAATTTAAAATTCAGTTCTTCAGCTAATTAGCCACTTTTAAAATAATTGTTTATTGTTTTTAGAAAGAGAGAGAGAAACGTCAATGTGTTGTTCCACTTATTTATTTATTCACTGCTTTGTTCTTGTATGTGCCCTGACCAGAGATGACGCCCGGCACACATATTGGACAGCACACAGAAGACACTTCCGTGGTGGCAGAAAGTTCTGCTGGACCAGCGGGTCTAGCACCTCCCCCTGCGACCTGAGTGACCTAGGAGACACCTTTCTCTCTCACCCCAGGGCACAAGCTACCGGACACCATCCGTTCCCCTCTCTGCTGCTCGATGGTCCATGACCAGTGGTATGGGAGAGCACACTATTTTCAGCCCCAGTGCCGCTCCTCATGACAGAAGGTCAAGGATGTTTCCTGACCAAACCCGACTACTTAAGAAAGATAAAGTCTCAGCGGCATCCCTCACTCAGCGCAGGCAGGCACTCAAGGCCAAGTCCCTACTGGTCCCACTCCCTCCAGGTTCAGGGTTCCCTGTGGTGCTGGGCAGCATCCCCTCGCCTGGGCCTCTAAGCCCTCTCTCTCTGGGGCTGGGTGGTGGCGAACCAATCCCTCCCAAGGGGGCTGACTTGAAGTTCACGGTGTTTGCTAGAGCACAGCCATTTCCCCGAGGACCTAAGTCATTTGTTCGGCTCCCAGCCTGCCCTTAACACTGAACACAAGGCTCCCCGGTAGACCCGCACCTACCCGGCCACAGACAGGATATAGGTCCTTCAGATTTTTATGTCTTTACTCATGACAGCATCTGTTCCCCTCGGCCACCTCTAATCTCAGCGTGCTCCTGAGCATTTTGAATTATGAACCACCAGGATAGGTCTGAACTTCTTGTCTTTGATTTAACAATGTGCCTCTTCCTGAATATTCTGTGACCTAGTTTCATTATTTTAAAGTGAAAGGCAATGGAAATGGAAGTTGACGAGGCCAGGGCTCCCTTGGAAGAGCCTGTGATCGGGATAGTAGATGAGGCAGAGGCTAACAGGAGGCTAGGACCCGCCAGTCCACTGGCAACATGGCCTGGTGAACGAGTGCCGCCATCCCCATCCCCCTCTCCTGTATCACTGCCACTGAGCTCGCTGCCCTGCAGGGGGGCTAAAGGAGATGAACATGCCAGCCTCGCCGAGAGGGCCAGGACCGGGCCCACTTGTTCAGGACCTGACCGTACTGGTTATTCCAAGGCGTGTGTGTATTCAAGCAATTTTTGGTGAGGGTCTGCGAGCTCCTGCCGGGAAGAGATGGAATTGCAGGCCACCAAAATCCATATTTTGAAGCCCTGCCCCCTAACGTGATGGCCATTTGGCGGTGGGGCCTTGGCGAGGCAGTTAGGTATGCATGAAGCTGTGAGTGTGGGCTGCTCCCGATGAGCTCAGCGTCGCTGTAAGGAGGAGAGAGACCAGAGCACTGTGGCCCGGAGCTCTCTCCCGCACCCCACCTCCATGTAAGGACACAGAAAAGGTGGTCATTTTCAAGGCAGAACAAGCCCTCACCAGGACCCAAATCTGCCGGCACCTTGTCTGCGACTTCCCAGCCTCCAGACCGTGTGATTTGAGTCAGCCGCCCCGGCCGACTGTCCCAGCCGACTACTCCAGGGGCTCACTCTTCACAGCGTCCCAGAAGTCCGACAGTGCCTGTCACACACCAGGCTTGGTTTGTGGTTCAGTGCCATGTCACGTGGCAGTGAACCACAAACCAAGCCTGGTGTGTGACAGGCACTGTCGGACTTGCTCCCCTAACCTGGTCAGTGGGGGCATGCACCTCAGTAATGCTTCATCCTGATGGATGTGGCTGTGTCCTCACTGTGACCCAAAGCACCATTTGCAAAAGGATCGGTCACCTGGGGTCAGGGAATGGCCATTCTCGACTCTGCTTAGAGGGAAAGGCTGCAATTAGGCCTCATTAACCCTGAGTCCTACCAGCAGGCCTGTTTGACATGACATGATGGCTGAATGCAGGCCACAAACGGAAGATGACACCAGCTATGGCACAGAAACTCCCCAGCCTGTTTCTGCAGGATCCGCCTGCCCAGCCCCTCAGGCACCCGACTCCACGGGCTCCAGTGTTTCTGCGGGTCCATTCTTGCAGACTGTGGCTCTCTAGAGGCATGGTACTCCAGGATGCCTTCCTGGAGGAGGTGGGCTCGTTCAAGTCAGCAAAGCAGCAGCAAATGACTCTTGAGCCTTTGCCAAGGTTAAAGTAGGTTTTTTTTACAATAATTTTTTCTTAAGATTTTATTTATTTATGTATCTTTAGAGGGGAATGAGAGAGGGAGAGAAACATCAATGTATGGTTGCCTTTCGTGCGTCCCCTGCTGGGAGT
Source organism: Sturnira hondurensis (assembly GCF_014824575.4). Lineage (NCBI taxonomy): Eukaryota > Metazoa > Chordata > Mammalia > Chiroptera > Phyllostomidae > Sturnira > Sturnira hondurensis. Next base: position 2,492,590 of record NW_028095095.1, on the reverse strand, counting down.
TGGCCTGCAGGGAACCAGCCTGCAACCCAGGCATGTGCCTTGACTAGGAACTGAACCACGATCCTCTAGGTTCACAGGCCTGTGCTCAATCCACTGAGCTACACCAGCCAGGGCTAGGTTAAAGCAGGTTTTGATGAGGCCCTTGGCCTCTCTGAGCAGCTGAGCAGCGGAGGTGGTAGGGGGAGGGGCCAGGCAGGCATGGCAGAGAGGGAGGAGCTTCTAGAGCCCGTGAGGGTCAGAGAGGGGGCCTAGGAAAACCTTTCTGATTTAGCTTCCGGCTGGTCCTGAGAGCTGACCTCTCTGATGGGCACACCCTCCCCAGCTATAAGGTGTCGCACACATGGTGTGTGTGTGACCCAAGACATGACCACAAGTCGGAGCCCTAGCTGAATGCTAATCTCTTACCAGTGCCATACTACCCAGGCTCGCCTAATTATCGTCTCCACGCATCTTTCTGTGATGCTGCAGTTGGAGCTCCCGCCGGCTGAAAGGGGCTGCACAGACCCTGGACAGGGCGGGCAGAGCCAGGGTGAACGCAGCCGCTCCTGGAGGAGGCTCGTCTCTGGAGTCACAGCCCCTCCCACCCGCTGCCCCAAAAGCCCGAGGCAGGCAGACACAGTTCATCCTCCCACAGAATCTTCGAGGTACTCCCCTTTTACTCCCACCCACCCAACCCTGGCACCCCAACTCCCACCCTTCTCTACAGTTCCCTCCCCTCCTGAGGGAAGACGCTGCAGCCCTGGGTTCTTCTGTCAGCACCAGGGCTCCAGCCGCCCCTGCTTTGGAAATGCCTGAGGAGCGACAGGTGGAGGGGTGTGTGGGAAGTGATCACACTGCAGGAAGAAGGGAAAAAGCACTAGGCACGGGAGCTGCTGAGTTCCCGGCCAACACTCCCGATTCTGGTCCTGGGCAAACGGACCCCTCAGAGCCCTGCCAGACCAGGAGTTCAGGAAAGGAAGCATAAAAAAAGACAAGGAGACCACACAAGACCATCCATCCTTCATTTTTCCCTCTGCAACACAGCCACTGATGCCAGCCAGCCATCTGGCATGCCCCAGCCCACAGGGCGGAACTGCACACCAGCTCTTCCCAGCTGCAGGCCCCTCCCCAGGCCACCGAACCTCAGCTGAGACCACCCACTTTGTGGCCCAGACCCTGACCATCACACACACTAGTCCAAGGGATACGGCCACAGCACAGCGGGGCACTCAGGGTTGAGAACCAGAGAACCACTCACTCCTGCCAAAGCTCTGTGCTGAATGGCCAGGCACTGCCGAGGCACTGGGGGCACACCTGCCCCTACCCAGCCACAGCTGCCAGCTTTGACCCTTGTATCACAAGTCTGTTGAGGTTCCAGCACCAGGACGGCCCCCGAGCCATGCCAAGTATGACAGGCTGGTGTTAGAGCTGGCAGTTCAGACCCCGGGCGGTGTCACACGGGGAAGCCTCTCCCAGAGTCCCCAGCAGGCCTGCACCCAGGGCCCAGGGGCTGGGGTCCCACCTAGGAGGTGTCAAGCTGGCCCTCCACCCACATCAGGCTCCAGGGTGAGGGATGTCTGATCTCAACGCTCCCTTGGCCTACCGGACCTTTTGCAGACCCCCTTTGGGATGCTTCTGGAATTCTGCTATCAGGCCCTCGGAGCCTTTCCATAGGGTCACACTCCCTGGGGTTGTGAAAGCCACCATTCTGGCCACTCCCCACTGGTACCCCTGCTCACACCCCTCGCGGGTCCCCTTGGGTCCAGGTGCACTAAAGCTCCTCCTCTTTGACGCTGGGAGTGGGTGCCAGGGTCCCTCGGTGCACGCGCTGGTGCTTGAGCAGGTGCTGCTTCTGGCTGAAGCCTCGGCCACAGGCAGCACATAGGTAGGGCCGCTCGCCTGTATGATTGCGCCGGTGCCGCGTCAGGTTGGGCTTCTGGCTGAAGCAGCGGCCGCACTCTGGGCACGGGTAGGGCCGCTCGCCCGTGTGGATGCGCTGGTGGATGGTGAGTGCTGACCACCATGAAAAGCTCTTGCCACACTCGCTGCAGATGAATGGGCGCTGCTCCCCGGTCCCGGGCGGGTCTGCCCGCATGCCGCCCCACCGCACGTCCCCGGATCCCCGGGCCGCTGGAGCGCTGCACGGTGGTGTCGATCGGCCTGGGACAACCTGGGTCTGTGGCTCGTCACCCAGCACCGTAGGCCCAGGGTACAGCATCCGGGCAGTGGTGGTACCCTCGTGCACACGCTGGTGGGCCCGCAGCGCCGCGCGGCTGGAGCAGGTCTGGCCGCAGCTGGGGCAGCGAGCAGCCTGGGCGCCGGGCAGATGCGTGCGCTGGTGCTTGAGCAGGTGTTGCTTCTGGCGGAAGCTGCGGCCACAGTGCAGGCAGGGGTGCGGCCGCTCGCCCGTGTGGTTGCGAAGGTGCCGCGTCAGGTTGGGCTTCTGACTGAAGCGGCGGCCGCACTCGGGGCACGGGTAGGGCCGCTCGCCGGTGTGGATGCGCCGGTGGATGTTCAGCGACGACCACCACGTGAAGCTCTTACCACATTCGCTGCAGATGAACTGGCGCTGCTCGCCCTGCCCGGCAGCCCGGGTGGCTGCGGGGACGTCGGTCTGGGGCCTCACCTGGCGCCACCAGCCCTGGCAGAGCCCCAGCCACGCCCACTCTGGACGCCCCCTTGGCGTCCCGGGGTGCAGGCAACAGCCTCGGTGGGCCGCAGCGCCCTGGAGCAGCTCGGAGAGCCTAGCGCGGGCGCCCTGGCGGTCCCGGGCATGAGTGCGCTGGTGGATGCGGAGGCCCACCTGGTGGCGGAAGCAGCGCTCGCACTCCGGGCACGAGTAGGTGGTGGGCCGGGAGTGGGTCTTCTGGTGCTTGAGCAGGTGCTGCTTCTGGCTGAAGCGCCGAGCGCACTCTGGGCAGCAGAAGGGCCGCTGGCCCAAGTGCTGCTGCTGGTGGCGCGCCAGGTTGGGCTTCTGGCTGAAGCTCTTGCCACACTTGCCGCATGGGTACGGCTTCTCCCCGGTGTGCGTGCGCCGGTGGATCTTCAGGGATGACCACCAGCTGAACCTCTTCCCACAGTCCAGACACACGAAGTGACCCTCGCCAGCAGAAAAAGCAGGGCTCAGGGGGCCGGGGGCTGCCCCTGGAATGCGGGCAGCCAACCCCACGTCCTGCTCAGTGGCAGGGGTCCACCTGGGACCCCCAGTCTCCTCCTGTCCCACCAAGGACCGGGTCTTCCCCATGGTCTGGCATGGCCGGAGGCCCAGGGGCCGCTGGAAAATGTTCTCCTTATCCTTCTTGGAAGGCGCGGCCGGTGGCGCCAGGGTCTGCAGCAGCCTCTCCTGCTTCTCTTGCTTGATCTTCACCACCAGCCCTCCTGCTGCCAGACAAAGGGAGAGAGGACAGGGAGTCAGTCACTGCTCACAGAGGTGGGGGGAATGACTCACCAGGACGGCAGAGCACAGCAGAAAATAAGCCTAGGGAGGAGAGGAAGTGGGTGGGAAGGAGGGAGAGTAGGACAGGGGCAGGCTGGGGTCTGGAGGGCAGAAGTAGGAAAGCGCAGGCAAGGGAAGCGAAGCCAAGCTGCTGCCAGGGACAGCCGGTTGGCCCTGCTCTGCCTGAGGCCCGGTGCGGTCTTTCCACCCGAGAGCAGGACATGGCCACGTTCAAACGTCTTGTGCTTTTTCTGAGGACCCTCCACACTAAAGTGAGCCTATGCCCAGTTCCTCCGTGGCTGGGTGGCCCAGGCCCACATCCATGCTGGGCCCTCCCCGGGGCGGCGGCTACAGCACGCGAGCACCTCGCCTGCTTGGTCCCTGGAAGTTTGGTGACCTCACTTTTCTTCAACAAAACCAAGAATGAGAAAGTCGGCCGGAAAGGTCTCATGACCCTGAACAGGTGCCGCCTCATGCTTGTACTAAACCTAGTCCCCTTACTCCCTGGCACCCTGCACGCAGGCTGCTCCGGTCTGCAGGGGCGCTCTGTCCACTGGCTCATGGACATCGGCCTGATGGGACAGGTCTGCTGCAGACACGAAATACACACTAAGTGAGTCCTTTTATACCAAGTTCAACAGCTGGCAGAACTCATGGACAGGGCAGGTGCCAGGGTCGTGGGCCCTTCCAGAGGGCACTGTGATTGGAAGGGGGTGGTGGGGGGACTTCCGGGTTCTGGCAACGGTCCCTTTCTCGATCTGGGCCGGTTACAGGGGCCTGTTCATGTCATAAGGGTTTACAGGGCTCGCCACCTATGTGCTCCACATCCGAAAAAGTTTATATTCAATAAAAAGTAGGTAAAATGAAACAGTTGTGGACAAAGAGAGAGAAGCTCTAAACAACAGGTTCCAATACTGAAATGACAAGAAAATAAGCCCAAGGGAGTAGGAGGAAGGAACTAAGAAAGAAGACAGCAGAGATCAGAAAATAGGAATAAAGGACTCTGAAAATCCTAAAACATTGTCATATCAATTTGAAAAATCTACACAAAGTAGATGGTGTTGAGAATATCAATGAACAAAACTGACTCCAGCATAGGTAGCAAACAAGTCTATATAAACTGAAGAAACTGAAGAGGAGGCTGAAGTTCTCCCTTGCAAATGGGCAACAGGCTGCTCAACTGTATGAACAGCTTCCACGACAGCCCAGGGGCGGGACTGTCCCCAGCTTACATAAACCGTGACCATGACGAGGAGGGCAGGACGGGAGGGGGCCTACAAGCTAGCAGGATCCAGTGCCCCAATGAGACAAGGTGGAGTAGGCGGGAAATTACAAGGTTATCGCTCTTTGAAAGTGGACACAAAGAACGAACACAAATCATCAGCCAAGCAGGTCCAGCAGCGTCCAAAGAACAGCGTGCCGTGACCTTGCCGGCATCTTCCCCGGGAAGCAGAGTTGGCTCCATGTAACTCAGGACATTAGGTGTCAAAAGGTGGAAAAGCTTGTGCTACCTCGACAGGTGCAAAAAAGTCATACAGCAAACTTCAACGGCACCTCTGGAGGGAGAGGAGGAAGACGAGGAGGGAGGAGGGAGGCAGGCTCTCCACAGACCAGGCACACACGGAACTGCTCTCGGGCTGACAATGACGCTGTTCTAGAAACTGCGGCAATGTCATGACCGAAGGCAGAGCTTACACACCCATTCGAGTCGGGAACAAGAGAGAAGGCCACCGCCACTCTTTGGCACGGCCCTTGAGGGACCAGCCGAAGTGTAAGGGGAAAAAGAAAAATGGATGAATGTTAGGGAGGAAAACGATCATTGGCTGATCGTGATTCACCTAGAATGTGCACGGAAATCTATGGACAACGTGTCAGAAATAAGAGTTTTGGCAGGACAGTCAGATACAAAAACATGTAATCAATCATAAATTTTTAAAAATGGCAGTGAAGCTATAAAATAACTGGGAATGGCTTTATTGGAGGGATTAAGAGCATGTCAGTGAAAAGACAGATATTTCTAGGTGACAAGAAGCCCTTCACTCCAAAACCATGTCTAAACTCTGTGATCCTAAATAAATCATAAAATTTACAATCTGCCTAAGTCACCCAGAAAATTCTAAAAATGAGAAAGGGAGATTGTGGCTTGTACAACATTAAAAGCTACAATGTTAGCACCACACATCTATCAGAATGCCTGAACTCCGAAACCCGGTCCCCACCGCATGCTGGCGAGGACGGGACACAGGGACTCGCACTGACGGCTGGCGGGCACGTGAAATGGGGCGGCCCCTTTGGAACCAACAGGTCACGGTTTCTCACAAAACTAAACACACTCTAACTGCATGACCCAGTGTCGTCATGTTCCTTAGTATCTACCCCAAAGTAGTTTAAAATTTATGTCCACACAAAGAAACTGCAGATGGCTATTCATAGCAGCTTTATTTTAGTTGTTCAAACTTAGAAGAGCCCTGGCTGGTGTAGCTCAGTGGATTGAGTGTGGGCTGCGAACCAAAGGGTCACTGGTTTGATTCCCAGTCAGGGCACATGCCTGGGTTGCGGGCCAGCTCCCCAGTGGGGGGCGTGTGAGAGGCAACCACACATTGATGTTTCTCTCCCTCTCTTTCTCCCTCACTTCCCCTCTCTCTAGAAATAAATAAATAAAACCTTTAAAAAAAAACTTAAAAGAAACCAAGATATCCCTCAGCAGGTGAGTGGATAAATAAACTATAGTACAGCCCTGACCAGTGTGGCTCAGTGGGTTGGAGTGTCATCCCACAAAGTGCAACGTCGCCGGTTCGATTCCCATTCAGGGCACATGCCTGGTCCCTGGTAGGTGCTGTGTACAGAGGCAACAGATTGAAGTTTCTCTCACATCAATGTTTCTCTCCCTCTCTTTCTCCCTCCTTTCCCCTCTCTCTAAAAATAAATAAATCTTGACAAGGGAATATTTACTCAGCACTAAAATGAAATGAACTATCAAAGCCATGAAAAGTCATGGAGGAAACGTCAATGCATTTCACCAGGTGAAAGAAGCTGACCTGGAAAGCCCACGTCCTGTGTGACTCCAACTACGTGACACCTGGGGAAGGTGGCCCAACGTGGCTGGGCTGTGTGAGGAGGCCCTGGAGCCTGGAGACCGTGTGTGTGGGCCCCGTTAGGTGCGTGGGTAGGGACTTTCACGGGACACCTTCCCTTGGAATCAGGCCTGAGCTGCCTGCAGCGGGACCAGGAAACAAAGGCACTGCCTGCCCCTGCATTGTCAGAGAGAGCATCGCTTTAAAGCCATTCTACACAGTACGGATAAAAAAGCAAAGTTTTAAATAGGGAGCCATTGCTCACCGAGGCCCAAGTGTCTAGGATGATAAAAAAAAAGTTCTGCACAGGCCGTGGTGATGATGGCACAACAGTGTGAATGAGCCTAATGCTGCTAAACTGTACCCTTAATGGGGGTTTAAATGGTACATGTCATGCCCTGTGCTTCACCACAATTTATAAAAAATGTAACATTAACAAAAAAGGGAAAAGGTGCTTAATAGAGGTAAGCTCTCAGAGATCTCAAAACTGTGACCATCCAGAAAGAGCCATGCCCAGGCCCGGCCAGTGGGTAGCAGGAGATGCAGCTGCAGCCCCAGGGTGTCCCAGCCCCTAGGTGCCTCCCTTGGTGCCTCCAGGGTCCAGGCTGGTGTCTGCCACCCTCCCCTGAGACCAGCAGGCAGCCTGGAAGTGCTACAGAGGGGAGAGGGGCCCTGGCAGACTCGCCTCTCACCTACGAATTAGGGTTTCGCTCGTGAGTTTGCCTGGGACAAAGGCTCCTTCTGCTACAACGGCTGGAACTGGCTGTCCCGGGTTTTACTGTAATTATGGTAACATCAGCATCTCTCTCTCTCTCTCTCTCACACACACACACACACACACACTCTCTCTCAGCAGTCACAGCGACAGCCTGCGGGCCATGGGTGAGGGACAGACAGACTGGAAGCCCACACAGCACGCCGCCCCTCTGAGCCGGCTGCCTCGCTTCCTCTTCGCCCTGGCCCCCATGTTGGTCTCCATCTCAGATCCGAGGCAGTGATGACTGTAGAGGGAGGGGCTCTGGGGCACATGGGCAATGACTCCCCGGGAGAAGAGGGGACGTAAAGGGACCTGATGAAGTCGCTGTGCCAAGTGCTGGGAGGCAGGGATCCCAAGGAAGGACCCTGCGCCCTCTCCTAGGCCGGCACCGCTCTGCAGCTGGCTCCGCCACCCAGGGTGACAGGGCAGCCACACCCACTGGGCTGTGACAGAGGCAGTGCCAGAGGGCTGCTCCTCCTCAGATGCAGTGACCGCAGGGGACGCCTCCCACTCGCAGCAGCACCCGCCTGAGAGAACCAGACCTGAGACGGCTGTGCTTCCTCGAGACAGGCTCTAAGTGGACCCACGGGTCCTGGCCGTGACCCCTGTGTGGCCCCCGGGCCCCTGGCTTGTTCTAACCCCTGTCCAGCCCAAAGTGCTGGCTCAGTGTTTGGCCAGCACAACCACCATGAACGACTTAGCAAACACTTCGCTTTCCACCTCAGGGTGCGTGCGCACACGTGTGTGCGTGTGAATGTGTGTGTTCCCTTGCTGCCCTTTGCCGTTTTCCTAGCTCCCACCACCTGTCTTTGCCCTGTTCTTCCACATGACCCTTCAGGGTCCTGCTAGTCAGCACACTCTCAGCTACTGGTGAGGGCAGCGACTCACGCTGGGCTTCGGAGGCACACAGAAGGCAGGCCTGGGGAGGGGCTGCGGGGGCTCGTGTCCTTCCAGCTGCTCTCACCTGCACTGGCACCGGCCAGGCCGCTCTCCATCCCAGAGGCCCCTCGGCATCAGCACGGCACCCCAGCTCCGTCTGCAGGTTAGATGGGGACAAAGGAAACAGTTTTGGCCTGTGGGGCGGGGACAGAAAGGCCTCCTGGCCCTCCCAGAGCCTGTTCCTCCTCTGTCAAGAGCTTCCACACCTGCGACCTCCACTGAAACGTGCAGGAATTTTTACATCTAGCACATGCCTGCTAGGCAGGTCCAACGGCCTGATCCCCACTTTCCAAAGAGGAACCTGAGGTCACACAGACCCTCGGGCAGGTCCTGTCGGAGGCTTAGTGGTGAGTCGAGGCAAGGTCCCGGGACTCTGGCTCCCAGAGCCCAGCCAGGCTCTGAGCACCTGCAGGCCAGGACATGGGGGGCGCTGCGCAGGAGAAACTCCAAGGAGTCAGTGGTCTCACAGGCCTGCGGACACCCAGAAGGCAGGACTGTCCCTACAAAGCCACGCCCCCCCAAGTCCCTGTCTGTGTCAAGGCTCCAACGCCCGCCCCCCCCAAGAGAGCTCTCCACACAAGCCCAGGGAGCTGCAAGCCTGCAGGGCTCACCATGTTCCTTAGCGCTCACGCTGCCAGCCCAGCCTTGATAGGCTCACTGCCTGCCTGGAGCAGGACCAGGGACAGGCCGTGCAGCTGGGGCGCCTGGACTCTGCACTGGCTGCCCCTCTGCCTGGGGTGTCCTGCCCCAGATCTCTGCAGGGGACCTCGTCAAGGGGCCCCTGCAACTCATCAAGTCAGTCCCCCTTGACCCACTCTGTCTTCCAAAAGGTGTTAGCACCTAAAAATCGCCTCAGGTGGCAGAAAGGCTTTAATTCTGAGTGAGCAATTCACAAGGAACGACCAGGGCAGCCCCTCCCACATCGTCGCATCACACATGGGCTCACAAGGGCTCATGGTCTAAGACAGAAGTGGACACTGAAGGAAGGGGACCCTCATGTGTCCCCGAGGAAGAACTAAGAATGAGAGGGCAGGGGTCAGGGGACAGGAATGGGGGGCAGACGGGCCACATCCTGGGGGCCCCCTCCACCTGTGTGCTCAGGTGGGACGTCTGGAAAACAGGCCAGCCAGTGTCCTGCACACAAACCCAAAGACAGCCAAACCCAGGGAAGTCCCTCCTCGCAGATGCACCTTTCCAGGCCAGCCAGGCCACCAGCTACACCCACCCGGAGCCGTGCCTTTCCCATCTTTCACATCTGCCACCCGCCAGCCTCACCCCACCTGGTGCACCACTCGGCTGAACTGAGATGCCCAGGGACCCAGCCAGCAGGCCGCCCAGCACTGCACCCCAGCCAGGGTACAGGAGGCCACAGGGGCCGATCTGCCACCCCCCGTATTGCCCAGACTGAGCCTCTGAAGGCCGCCTGACCCTACTCGCCAATGACCTTTCCCTGCCCACCCTGCAAGCTCCATGCAGAGCAGGTCTTAGGACAGGGCCCTGGTCACCACCCTCTTCGCAGCCCCTGGCCCCCGGCCAACCCTCCCCACTCAGGGTCAGAGTGCCCTGGGGATGAGAGCCCCCTGGCCCAGAAGGCTGTCGCTGAGGCAGCTGTTGTGACGACTGCCAGACCACACAAAGCAGGGACTGTGGCCCATGGCAGGTGGGGAGGTCTGGGGCAGGGGAAAGAGACAAAGGGGCTTTGGTCTTAGCAGAAACTCGGGGGCGGGAAGGGGGTGGAGAGCAGCTGGGCTGAGGAGAAAGGCCACAGTGCGGGGCCGAGTCCAGGTCTCCCTCCCAAGCCTGGCCCCTGGACCTTCTCCACCGCCTTGCACATCTCTCTTCCCAGACTCAGGCCCCAGGTGGGGAAGAAGTGGATGGCACCTCACACGTCCTTTGTCACCTAAGCAGCGGGGACTGGCCACATGCCCTCCACCAGGAGCTGACACTTTGAGGGGCGGCATCTCCCTGCACCCCAGCCAAAGGCCCAGCTCCCAGGCCCTGCTCTCGGCCATGAGATGTCCCGCCCCCCGCAGGGCTGCCCCAGGTGTCCACCATCCACCACTGCTCACTTGTACCAACAACGCTGCCCCCCACCCAGGGAAACCATGAGCAGGAGAAAATCTTCCCCAGGGACCCCTCCCCATCTCACCGACCCCACTCCGGCCCTCGGTCGCCTGCCCCATCGGGGCTGCCATGCTTCACTACCTTTTTCTCAACCACAGCTCTCTCAACCACTGACCGGTGTATGCCACCTGGGCAAGGTGCCTCGCCCACCCTCCCCCGCCCTATCTGCCGCGTGCTCAGATCCAGCTGGCCCACCCTCTGCCCCGTCTCCTTGGTGGTGCCGGCTTCCCTGTCAGCAGGCCCACTTCTCCTCTCTGTCCTGATCCACCAGGTGAACTCACAGGTCAGACCCCAGACTGCGGCCCAGACCTGCATGGGCCACCTGAGGGGTGTCTCAGAGGCTCCCCAGCTGTGGGGGTTCTGTTCTCCTACCTCACTCACTGAGGGGAGGGGGACACTCCCCTGACACCTGGATGTTGGCCTGCCCAGACCCCAACAGGGTCAGGCGGGGCCACCAGTGCAGAGCGGCGGCTGTGCAACAAGCAGGCAGCAAGCATCGCCCACCTTGCCCCTCACAGCCCTCTCGGTGAAGAGCCCGGCTGTTTGCTCAGGGAGCCGGGACCAAACGGGACTCCCGGCCCCCCACTTTCAGGAGTCTGGCTTCTACACTCACAAGTGGTTATTTGAACTGATACAAGTAAAACTAAAAATTCAGACTCTTGATCACACTGGTCACATTTCAGGTGCTCAACAGCCACAGGGGGCTAAAGCTACATGTCCACCATCACCAAGTTCCGCTGGGCAGCCTCATGCCAGCCCGTAAGCTCCACGGAGGCAGGCCTTGCCCTGCCTGGTCCCTGTTATGCCACAAGTGCTTGGTTTAGACTGAATAAGTGAGTGAATGAATGAATGAATGAATGAAACAACTAAAGACCCGAAGAGGGGCTTCCCCGGCCCCAAGCTTCCTCACCAACAATAAACACCTGGGGAAGAGCTAAGGCTGACTGATCTTCACCAGGGAGTCCGACTTCAGCTCCCGCCAGTGGATGCTGCCTCTAAAACACAATCGCAGGCACAAGGGGAGAAACACTGGAGACACAACCTCACACACGAACACACCCACAGGCGTGCACCTCTAACAGCTACTGCAGCAAAGTGAACCGGCGCCAGAGACGCACAAGCCCAGAGACCCCACAGGAGAGCACTGCACCACTGTGTGCATGCAGGACCAGAAGTGGATCCGCCCACAGAGCCTCGGGGGCAGTGAGCCCACCCTGCCCCACAGCACCTTGGCGGACACAGAAACGTACACCCAGACTGACAAAGTGCCCCCAGGTGGCCTTGACCATCCCAACCAGCCCACTGCTCCAGGAAACACACTCAGGGAGGTGGGAGGTGGGAATGGCAATGAGGTGCCCACAGTGAGCCAGGAAGCTGCCGGCAGAGGTCACAGGTAGTGTGATGGGGACAGTCACCTGCTGGCTCACTTGAGCTAGGACCACGGGGGTGGCATGAGGCCAGTGCTGGGGTAAAGCCGGGGCGGGGGCAGAAAGCCCTACCAGCCCAGGGCACAAGAGACCCTCCCCAGGCCAGGCCCGCAGGGGTCCAGCCTCGGGGGCAACAGCAGGCCCTCCCCAGAACCCTGCCGTGAACCTGAGCCCCCGCAGGGCGGGCTGCTCAGCCCAGTCTCCCCTTGGAGGTCGAGCTCAAGTTCCAGAGTTCCAGCCCACCTATCCTAGGCAAGTCACGCCACCTCCAGGCCTCGGTTCTGGATGGAGAGGCTGACAGAAAATACCTGCTCCACAAGTTGATGCGAGCATGCAGGGAGAGCAGCCTGTGCAAACACTACCCTTTCTGAACCCCATAATCTGTGTCTCTTCCCTCCCATCATCATGGCCTGAGAACAGGCCACACCCACACCTTCTAGGTCTCCAAACACCCCCACTGCCGCTCACTCTCCCTAAACCACAATTCTTCAAGCAGCATCAAGATCTTCGGAGGCCCAGCACCCACAGAGTAACCCTGAACCCTGCCACCGAGGTGGGCTGGCCTTGCAGGAGGACGAGGTTGAGGACACAGCTTTCACGGATGGCAAACCTGCGGAGCTGGGAAGGAGCTGCTCCTGCCAGGCAGCTCATCGCCCCCAGCCCTGTGCTGGTGTGGTGGGAGCGGGGGGGGGGGGGGGGGGGGGGGGGGNTGGTGGGAGGGGGGGGGGGGGGGGCTCCTCTGGACCCATGGGGTTGCTCGACCAAGTGGAGACGCTGTGGCAAGGAGAACGGTGCCAGACAGGGTGGCTGGACTAGAAGCCTTAGAAGTTTCTGATGGCCAGAGGCTCAAAGGCTCAGCTCAGAGGAGTCACCACGGACGTAGGTGGGGGGAGGGGACCAGTGTAACCTAGTCTCCCAGGCCCATTCCACAGCCCTCAGGCCTCCCTCCAACCCCCGCACGACCAGTCCTACACAGGCCCACCAGCATGTGGCCTGTTGCCTAGCTGGCCTCTGGACAATCGGCTCCCTCTCCAGCCATCAGTCTTCTGTCCCTGGCCCCAGAGACCTCACACCTTCCTGTCATCTAGAGTTTAGGACCAAGAAGGCCGTGCAAATCAGCTGCCAAGTGACTTTAAAAGATTCTGGGAAGTCAGGGCAACTGCTGCCTGGGTCACGCTCACCAACAAACAAGCAGGCCCAGCAGTCCTGCCAGGACAGGTGAGCGTCAGCCCCACACCTAAAGGCCAGCCTCCATCCCACACCCAGCATTGGTCCACAACTGCCACAGGGTTGCCGGGCCCTGGGGTCCTGCCCAACCTTCCTCTCTGCTCCTCAAGATCAACTCCCTCCTCTCCACCCTCCTCGCTCTCAGAAAGGGCCCAGATGGGGTGGCGGTGCCGAGAGCTCAGAATGAGGTTTGCTTCTGGCAAGCCATGTGACCCAGGGCCAGCTGCTTTCCTACCCTGGGCCTCAGTTTCCCCATCTGCAAATGCAAAGAATGCTTGTTCCAGTGTACAGAAGTGACATCAAATGGGAGGAACAGTCTGAAAAGACTCAGAAATGGTAGCAAGGTGCGAAATGAATTCTTTCTCGGCTGTAGCCACTTCCCTCCCCACTCCCCACCTTGTAGGAACCTCGGTTTGCATCTACCTGCCTGCCCAGGGAACCAGGTCCACCGGCAGCCAGGTCATCCTCCTGGAGGTCCCTGATTGGACCGCAGGCCCATCGCCGTGGCACCTCCTTCCAGGACTTCTGCCTCCACCTGCTTTACATGCAAACCTTTTCTGGTACTGACCCACCCCCACCTCCCTGCCCCCGCGGCACCCCTACACCCACAGCGCCCCCACCCCACTCTTTGTCCCCTTCCATCTCCCTTTAGAAGAGAGAGCAGCCCCTACATTCCTGCACCCCAAGTCCAGGCCTCAGGAGCCTGCTGGGGCCTAGGACCCCCACTACCTGATCCGGAGGCCGGGGACAAAACCAACTGCTCCCAACACCGAGCTGGTGTCGCATTTTGATCTACAAATACTTTCCTAGTCTTTGCTGCATTCAAAGGAGCTTGGGAATAGGAGGAAGTGCTTCCTCCTTGTCAGATGAGGAAAGCTGCCCCGAGGTGACATTCTCTGCCTCAAAGCATTCTCTGCCTCAAAGAGTTGGACGTCAGGTCTCCTCCTTCTGCTCACCCTGAGCCTGCTCTTCCCTTCAGGCCCCTCCGCCCCAGGAAACCTGGGATTCCTCAGCTTAACCCTTTCCAGGGCAGGTGCGTGAGCCAAATCACCTCCACCGTGCTCTGCACTTGGCCCTGGACCTCCCTTGCCTCCTCAGAGGGGACAATGGGTCTTCATCAGCCCGTCACCTTCTCCACCCTAGCGTGCAAACCCCACAATGCAGAGGTCACTAAGTCACACCAGAGCTATTTTCAATACCTCCAGACCTCCTACTGCCCCTGCCTCAGGCCAGGCCTCCCACTTCTCTCCTGCACACTCTGACCCTTATAAGGCTTACCTTGCCCCTCCAACCAAAACTCAAAGCAATTTTCCTAAAACCACAACTTGGACATGTTTCTATTTCACTCAAAATACTTCATTCAGTGGGTCCTCAACACTTTCAAGATCAGCTAGAACTTTCTTCTCAAGACCATTTAGAGTCTGGGCTCTGCTCACCTCTCCTCACTGTACCCCAAACTGCCCCACTGTCCCACTCTGCGGCTTTCTGACCTTGCCATGCGGTGACACACCTGTGTGCAGCTCTGCAATAGTCCTGTCCAACCTGGATCAGGGATCATTGCGACAGGAAACTCTTTGGGTGTGTCTGGCTTGGTGAGGGGCCCATCTCTGGTTGACCTGTGCACCCACCACCTGGCACCACACGGCACAGTAGCAATTTGTCTGTCTCCACAATAAGACTATAAACATCTTAACACAGGAAGTGTTTCTCTCTCCCCAACACCCAGCACAAGGCTCCGTGTACTATAAACCATGGCTGACCATTTTCATAAAGGAACATTCAAATAAAAGAAACGTAAGTCTAAAACAGATTACAGAATCGCAGCACCTTAGAGTTGAAAGGAGACTGATACCCTCCGATGTCTTCATTTACCGATGAACGCAGGGGTCCAGAGAGAACTGCCTGGATGTGTCCTGTCCCTCTGTCCCCAACCCCACCCTCTGGGGCTTTGACCACACCCAACACAGGCTCTGGCTGACCAAGACCCAACTCCAGGCTAACTACAGGCTCCGTCCCAAAGGGCTGCAGCATGCTTCATCTCTATGTCCTCCACCTTTACCAGGAAGAAGCCCCCAGCTCCTACCCTACCCCAATGGCAATCTTGGCTCCTGTACCCATTTTCCTGGAATGGAGGTTTCAAGCAGAGCCCTACAAGAACGCTTCCAATTTCTGTGGTACTTCCCTCTCATTGTTCTCACCCCCATCCTTATCCACACTCATTTGCTGATTTATTAGGCGCCCATGTGTCACTCTGCTGCGAGCCCTGGGATTCCTACCCTCCAGAAGCTCGGTCTTCCTGGGAGACCGTCGGGACACTGCCCCGGCTTACCACCTGGTTCCTCCCGCTCTCACCGGCACCCTCCTGCTCTCAAGCCCTGGCCTGCAGCCCCTCCCACGCACAACCCGGGCCCTTGTCCCCACGGGCTGTGTGGGGGTGGAGAAAGTTCGGGCCGGAGCACAGGGGACTCAGGGGACCCCGAGGCCACCTCCAGCCCGGGACTGGGTGGAGGCAGCGCGGGAGGAGCGGCTGGGCAGCAGCCCCACAGCACGGTCCGTCCCTCCGCACGCCCCTCCCCGCCCGGATTCAGAGGGACTCGGAGGGAGGGGACGGGATAAATACCTTTGACTTTGAGGCTAAGGTTAACGGGAACTGCCACCGGGGGAGACTTGGGCACTGGGCTCCTGGGCCCCGCCAGACGCGGGCAGGAGGGACAGGCGCACGCTTCTGATTGGCTGGAGGGCCTGGCCATCCCCAGGGCCACCCCACCGCCTGATTGGCCGCGCCGCTCAGATGACCAGCAGGGCCCTACCGAAGAAGCCCTCGGGGCGGCCCCTTTGTTCTCAGAGCCAATAGCTGGGGTAGGCGGGCTGACCTCGCCTCCCGCGGGGCCTCGCGAGGCCCAGCGTGCTGGTAATGCTTTGGCCGGTGGGCGTGAGCCCCGGGTCCTGGCCTTCGAGGTTAGGAGGGGCGGGAAGGAGCCCAGGCACACCTCCGCTCGGGGATGGGCGGGGTGGGGGCTGTCAGGGGGAGGGGGGTGTTCGGTCCTCAGCAGACCCGTGCTGTGCAATCCTTCCAGCCCGTCTCACGCTTGCTGGTGCCAGGATTGGGAGTAGAAGCAGGAACCCCCTCTGATGCTCACTCGAGTGTGCATGTGACGAGATGGTGGTGTTCGGCACTAGGGCACACTAGGTGTTCAAGTGAGACGTGCGTGTTTCGTGTGACAGGAGAGAAATCGCCCTCTGTCCCCGCGCGACCCTGCACGTCGTGAGCGTGTGACAAGTGATCCCAGGGTCTCCCCGAGATTCAGACATCATTCAACCCAACCCTTGGCTTCTCGCGAGGGAAAACAGCGACCTGGCTGGAGGTTGAGTTCCTATATAGTGAGTCACTGCTGATTTAGAGACATGGTCCAGGTGGCCAAGGAGGGTCTTTTCTTCCCAGAAACCTTCAGGAAGAATTTTCTCTTCTACTTGACCCCGATTGGAGGGAAGTGTTCCTTTGTGTCAACAAAATTCCTCACACTACCACCTCAAAGGGAGCCAGCTATGTCAACTCCCACTGGCAGGATGCTCTCTGCAGCTGCTTAGAAACCGCCTTTGGGACAGGAGGTTGATACAAACAGAAGCTGAGCTCTCTTAGACTGCCCACAAACCTTACTGTTCAGCCGGTGGAGCCTATCCTAATTAATGTCTGCAGCTGCCTAGGCAGTATTTGCCAGGGGCCCAGCTGCTGTTTAGCCCCTTCGCACAAAAGAAATGGGTGACCGAGATTCCAGCGGTTTGACCACACACTGTGCGCACTTCTGACAAAAGTTCCTTGCTCTCTCTGGGCTTTGACTTGTTCATCTGCAAGAGTTGCGTACCCAGCTTACTGGATTTCAGTGGGACACTAATTGGCTCTCTTGTCTATGAAGCTTTTGTAAAAGCACCCTTCACGGAAGCCAGGCACCCCTAAGCCATCAGCTCTTTAAGGTCTCACTCATCTCGTTATTTTTCTAGAGCACCTAGCTGAAGTTGGTGGGTTGGTGTTCTAGTCCCAGATTTGCCACTGGCTTCAAATGGGAAAGTCACTGTCACTCTCTGGACCTGTTCCTCTACGGAGTGAAAGGCTTCCTCCAGATTGCCATTTCACGACCAAGGTTGTCTCAAGGGTAGGAAGAATGAAGCCTCGCTGGGATCCTATTTCCATAAAGTAAAAAAGGGGGAGGCTATGTATGTATATCTGCAAATGCACAGAAAACATTTCTGGAAGGACACCACCCTCCAATTCCCTACACGGAGTAAAGAGAAACATATGCAGGGGGGAGTGGGAAAAATGAAGGACTTCCACATTAAAAAATACATCTAAGCCCTGACCGGTGTGGCTCAGTTGGGCATCATTCAACAAGGCGAAGGGTCGCCAGTTGGGGCACATGCCTCGGTTGTGGGTTTGGTTCCCCGTCAGGGAGTTTATGAGAGGCAACTGATCGATGTTTCTCTCTCACATCAATGGTTCTCTTTCTCCCTCTCTTCCCCCCTCTCAAAAAAAAAAGTATATCTTCTTTTTATCCTCACCCAAGGATATGTTTGTACTGATTTTAGAGAGGAAGGGAGAGAGAAAAACGTCAACATGAGAGAGAAACATTGATGGGCTTCATCCTGCACACACTCCAACGGGGCATCAAACTCATAACTTAGATATGTGCCCTGACCAGAGATGGAACCTGCAACCTTTTGGTGTACAGGACGATGCTCCAACCAACTGAGCAACCCGGCCAGGGCGGCCTACAGGGTTTAATGTTGACAACATTACTTAATACTTCTGCAATCATAGAAAAAAATAAAACAAAGCCCAGGGCTCTTCAGAACCCAGGCGTAGCTCCTATCAGCAGGGCGCTGACCCATGGGACCCCAGCAGTTCCTCCTTCAAGTCTGCTGGCAGCAGGAGCTGTGCTGAGCCAGGCCTGGGCCCCCCTATGTCCCCTGCAGGACTTGGAAACCATGAGCTATTTCGCTCTTCTGCACCTTTCTCTGACCCTCCACCCTCTCCCCACCATCTCTACCCCAAAGCATCAGGCAGCCTAGCACCACAGGACACTCCACACCTGCCTTCCCCACACACCTGGCACATCCTTCAAAGGTGGTTTTTCAAACAGGACTGGGGTCAGATTCCCTCTCCATCACCCTGTGATCCAATGCCCACCCCCAATAGTAACCCTAGATGCCTGAGGACCTGTCTCCTGCTCCCTGACCATCACCCCAACACCTACCTACTTTCCTAATGCCCCCCAGCCCCCATAAAGCAGTGCCCCCTTCTCCTGGAGCCCCCAGATGGCTCCTGTAGACGTTTAGGCAAAACTTTCTTGATACAGGCCCCCGGGCTCTGAATGCGAATGTGCTGCCAACTGCTCAGGCTTTTATGTGGCCCATGACCCCATGAGCCAATGTGAAGCTTTGAACCTACCTGCTTCCTTCCTGCACACTTGAAGCCCCCTCGCACCCCCATCCCTCTCATTCTACTCATTATTTATGTAGTCACCTATGTCCACCCCAGACTTAGGCCTCCCAAGGGGAAGGATTGAGACATATCTTTGCAATCCCCCAGTTTCCACTCCAGCATTAAAAGCCAGGAGGCGCTGAATACTTATCTTCACCAAGAACAGCAGGGCACTCCACGGCCATGGTCAGAAAGCACAGGTTCCAGGAGTCAGACCAACCTCAGGAAATTACCAGTCACGTGATCTGGAGCCAATCCGTTCACCTGTAAGAGTGGCTACTGCACAAGGGTCATGCAAGATAATTCAGGAAAATTTCCTTGCAAGGCGCCACTAGTTTGTGGCTTATTTTCGTGCACCGGACCATGCCAGGTATGGGTGACCTCTTCAGAAATTACTCCAACTGGCAGGAAAAGGGCCTATGGATACCTGTCAAAAATAGGCCCCCATCAGTATGAGACAACAGTGCCCCAAGTGTCCAGTCAGAGGCGTGGGGACTGCACAGCAGCCCAGCCAGGCAGGCACTGCAGGACAGAATCAGATCAGAACTCCTCCGGCCCCCTGCCTGACAGCGCAGAAGGCTGAAGCCCTGGAGAACATGCCCCACTTGCTGGTCGTGCCCAGACTCCCCTGGGGAAGGGCTGGAAGCAGGGACACAGGGGCTCCAGTCAGGGCATTTGGCCTGCTACCAAGTCCCCCCGCCCTGCACAGCACCCCCCTCCTCGGAGGGGACCATACTGCTCCTCCCTCCCAGCACTGCAGCTCTCTGGGAGAAAGGAACACGTCTCAGCCACCAGCTCTAAAACCAAATCTTTATTCTCTAGTTTGAAAAGAAGGATAAGTGGTGGTTCTGTTTAGTCCCAGAAAACAGAACAAGGCCCAACAGGTAGAAATTATAGGAAAGCAGATTTCATTCATTATAAGGAAGAACCTCTAACAATTAGAATTGTCCTACAATAGAATGAGGGCCTCAGGAGGTGGGGACTCCCTGTCACCTACCCCTCCCTTCCCAGCAGCTGACCCCTGTCCTCAGTGGGCAGTCCCGCCGACACGTGGGGTCTGGGAGGTGTGAAGGAGGGTTGGGGTGTTCAGACGAAGGCCTAGATGGGACTGCTGATGGCCAGGCGATTGCTCTAAGTGCAGGCAGGGAGTGGATGAAGCAAGTCTAATGGGTGGGAAACCCCGCTCCCTGGGGCTGATCTCCAGGGACCAAGGGGAAGCCACACGGCAGACAAATGTCTCTGGGTCTGGGCACCAGTGCAGGGGCCAGGCTGGGCAGCTTGGAGCAGCTCGGTTGCACCCCCAGGGCTACTCAACTCAGCCAGCAGGTTGCCCCAGGTGTCCCCACTGGCCCGCTTTGCCTCCTGAGCGCTCTTCACTAAGGACTGTACCACACCTACTTCCAAAACTGAGCTGAAGGAGCTAGCTCACACTGAACAGACAGGGGCATTAAGGCGTTACCACCAGAGAGGGGTCATCTGTCCACGGGTGACCCCTCTCGCGGAGGACACACACGAAGGGGTGGTGCAGGTGCTATTGCTACTTCTCCAGGGCAGGGGACAGTGAGGACAGAACCTCAGCCACCACCAGCTGGAGGCTGGGTCCCCGCACTCCACAGCGGTTCCCCCACAGGGGCTGCTCCCTCCCCGCCCGGGGCCCCACTGCCCTGCTCCCACTGAACGACGCCCCTGCTCTCAGACATCATGCTTCTTCTGATGGGCCAGGAGCTTCTCCTCGTCGTCAAAGGTCTGGCCACAGATGGCACAACAGAAGGCGCCATCCCGGATGTGGCTCTTGCGGTGGGTGATGAGGTTGGACTTCTGGCTGAAGCTCCTGTCACAGTCAGGACAGGCGTAGGGGCGCTCCCCCGTGTGGATGCGCCGGTGGGACACCAGGTTGGACTTCTGGCTGAAAGCTTTGCCGCAGTCGGGGCAGACATAGGGCTTCTCACCGGTGTGGATGCGCCGGTGGGCGGCTAGGTAGGGCTTGTGGCGGAAAGCCTTGCCACAGTCCGGGCAGACGAAGGGCCGCTCGGGCGCATGGTCACGCCGGTGGGCTGCCAGGTGGCTGCCCTGGGAGAAGCGGCGCCCACACTCCTCACAGGCAAAGGGCCGCTCCCCTGAGTGGACCCGTGAGTGGGCCACCAGGTGGGTCTTCTTGGCGAAGTTCTTCCCACACTCGGGGCAGGCGAAGGGCCGCTCCCCCGTGTGCTGCCGCTGGTGGGCCCGCAGGAAGCGCTCCAGCCGGAAGCTCCTGCCACAGTCCTCGCAGCTGTAGAGAGAGGCGGGGACACCCCCCTGGTTCTGGGGGGCCTCTGGCAGGGGCTCAGTGGAAGGCTCCTGCGCAGGTCTCAGTGGAGCTTCTTGGGTGGGCTCTGCCAAGGGCTCTGGGGGCCCCACTGAAAGCGGGGGGCTCCCCGAGCCAGGGGCCCCCTGGGCAGACCCCTCTGATCGCTTGTGGATCTTGCTGTGAGACAGGAGGTTGGGTTTGTGGCGGAAACGGCGCCCGCACTCGGTGCACGGGTAGGGCTTCTCGCCAGTGTGGATGCGCCGGTGTGAGGTCAGGTAGGGCTTGTTGGTGAAGCGCTTCCCGCACTCGGGGCACTGGTGGGGCCGCTCACCCGTGTGCACACGGCGGTGGGCAATCAGGTTGGGTTTGTGCCGAAAACGCTTGCCACAGCAGGCACACTGGAAGGGCCGGTCCACAGCATCACCACCAGGCCGGGGCGCAGTCACTGCTGGTCGGCCCCTGGGCCGAGGCCCAAGGGCCTTGGCTGCTGCCTCTTCCAGGGCCTCTGCCACATGGACCCGCTTGTGCGAAACTAGCTGGTCCCACTGGGCAAAGCTCCGGCCGCAGTTGCCACATATGAAGGGCCGGGCCTCAGGGGCAGGGGGGTGGCACCGCCGCACATGCACTCGCAGCTGCTTTCGTCGCCAGAAGCGTCTCTCACACTCGGGGCAAGCAATTGGCCGCTTGGCAGCCGAGTGGGCCCGCAGATGCAGAACGAGGGGCACCCAGCCCCGGAAGCTCTGCCCACAGAGGTGGCAGGCGAAGCCCAGGTCTGGGGTGGCAGCGGCATGCACCTGGCAGTGCAGGGCCAAGAAGGGGGCGTGTCGGAAGCGACGGCTGCATTCTGGGCAGGCCAGAGGCAGCCGGGCCTGGCAGTGCCGGGCATGAAGCCAGAGGGCCACCCAGCCCGGGAAGTGCCTCTGACAGTGGGCACAGCGATGGACCCGACCTGGAGCTTGGCTGCCTGGCTGGGCCACTGAGGTGCCTTGTAACCTCAGGCCGTGGGGCTCCTTCTCCAGGGTCTGGGGCGACTCCTGGGAGGGCCCAGAAAGGAGCTGGGGCTGGGCTGGGCCCACGGCCAGGGGGCCCCGGCAGCGACGTTCCAGCATCGGTCCTTCCTCTGCTGTGGGTGGAAAAGCACAGTCACGCTAGAGGCCCACTTGCCCTGCCCCGGTCCTCCCACCACCCCTGGCCTGAGGGCACTTGCCCCTCTGGGCTCCTAGAGCCTGGGCTACTCTTCTATACTAGCTCAGCCTTGGGAGCCAAGACATACTTTTCAAGTGCATTTGCCATGAGTCTTACTGACCGTGACACTCCCTGGAATCCCCCCACCCACAGCCGCCCTGCATCTGGAGTGGAGCGAGCATTCCGGTGCTGATTGCATAAACATTCCTGCCTCACCAGAAAACACATCATGTCTCCCCATGGAGCTTCCTGCTTTTCCCAAGTGCGGCCCTGCTGCCCTCCCCTGCCTCTACTGTTTCCTGTCCCCGCACCTGAGTCAGAGCAAACTGTGCGGCTGGGTGAGCAAACGTTAGCCTGATTGACAGATAAAGCCACCACGAGGCATAAAAGGTGATGGGACTTGCGGTGGGTGGAGGGGCGCGGCACAGTAAACCAACAGCAGAACCAGGACTAAGGAACTGTTCTTCTCAACTCCTGGGCCAGTGTTCCTTCCCCTTTAACACCTGGGTTTGCCGGGCTCTCAGAGAAACTTCTACAGCCTTCCATTCCTATTATCTTCCCTCTGGCACTAGCTGTAGCATGGGGGAGGCCCTTCTGGCCTCCCTATCTCTTTCTGCCTCTCAGGATAGAAGCCGGGAGAGCGGGTGAGAACAGCCCCGCTGGGAACAGGAGAGGAGCTGGCTGCTCCTCCCAGAACAAGGCCAGGCCACTGCCTGTCCAGACTGTGCCCACATTCTGCCTGCCTGCCCCTCCTCTCCACACACACACACACACACACACACACACACGATTAGGACATCGCTGGAAGGAAAGTTCTCCTGAATCCAAGGAACACGCACAGCTGCTGCCCTTGGGGCCCAAGGCTTTGGGGCTACCTCCCTCAGGGTGGAGAGATTATTGGGGCAAGAGGGGGGGTGGAGGGAAGGGATTATGTCTCTGTCCCCTGCCTGGTCCTGCCCCAACCCTGCCCGGGGCTGGCCCACATTCTGCAACTCCAAAGCCCCAGGGAGCCCAGATTCCTGCCAGGGAGCTTCCTAAACCCAGTAATGTGGGGCAGGGGCGTGGGTTAGACTCCTAAGGGACCCTCACTCCCTTCTCGAAAGCTCCAGGCACATCTTCCTAAGTTCCCTAGAGTCTGAACTCCTCCAAGGCGCACAGACATGACTCATTCCCAACAGCCAGACTGAGCGTGGGGAAGGCTCCAGGATTTGAGAATGGGATCCTTCCCCCAAGGCGCCTGCCTGCCTTCCCCCAAAGGGAGGCCTGAGCGCTGAGGCTGTGGGAACCCAACAAAGAAGGTCAGACTCTACCCTGGAGACCGTGGAACTGGAGACGAGGCTTTTTCCAGCTCCTGCTGGGGACGCTCCTGGGGATACTTCTGCGGCTGTAGCGCCTGCTCCGGCCCAAGCTCTGGTAGCCCCCGGATGTCAGAGAAAACTGCAGGAGTAGCGACACCCCTACCCCCATGGCAGAGCTCAGGCCTCCGGCGGCAGAGAGGCCAGCCTTACCTGCGGGGAGGGGAGAGAAAACCCGCGTGAGGCTGTGCGGTCCTCCAGGGCAGTCATCTTTGTGTTCTCACCAGCTGCAACCCCCTCCCCCAACCCAGCCCCATACCCGGCCGGCAAAGTGACCTTAATGGACAGTACGTTAACAAATAAATGCGTCCCCTGCAGCAAGAAAGCACCCATCTGCGTTTGGGGGTCACTTCCTCCACTGGTAAGGTCACAGCACAAATTCTCCATGCTGGTGGCCAAAGGCCGGACTATGGCAGCAACTCTGGAATCCCTGCTGGCTCCCCTCCCCCCACCCTCCTCCCCAAGGGAATTCCAGGCCCGTTTCCCAGAGGGCTGCGCAGGCGAAGAAGTGTGACCAGGTCTGGGTCTGAAGCCCCTTGCGTCCTGGATGACGAAGGGCCGTGGAGACCCCCCCTCAACACCCTTTGTATTCGCGCCCCCACCCCCGTCCCCGTTGGCGGACGCACTGCTCCGCGCTCCCAGATGGGCCCTTTTAGGTCCGGGTGCAGAGCGCACCTCGCGGAGCCTGTGCGCAGGTGCGCCGGCTCACCCCCCCACTTCGGTCGGCATGTGCCCCCCACACAGTGAGCACACGGTCACGCGCCCGGCAGGTAGGGCTGCCCCTGCCACAGGCCCGCGTGGAACCCCGCGCCCTCCCGGAACGAACCTCTCCGGCGGGGTGCGCGGAGGCGCTTTGCGCGTCCATGAGGCCGCAAAGCCGGTGCCGGCAGCCGCGCTCCCCGCCCCACCACGGCGACAGCAGCAGGTTCGAGTTCACCACTGCCAGGCCCGTGCCCAGCCCCCCGCCGGTTCCCAGCGCCACGTGACTACAGGAGCTGCCGAGGGTCAGTCGCGGGCTCCGGCCCGCAGCCACGGCCGGAGGGCGGGGTAGGCCGGGCAATGGAACCGGCGGAGCGGTGTCCCTCGCCACCACTAAAGCCCCCTTGCGGGCCGGGCTGGGGGGAACCACCGAGAGCCCGACTCTGTTACCTTGGTGACCACAGCCTGGCTCTTCCGGGACAGGCTTGGCTCAAGTTTCCTGACCCTTTGTCCCAATGGAGGACGCGCGTCCCTGGGCGACCGAATAGCCAGGCTTGTCACTCGGCCAGACCCGGCCTCTTGGGCTCTCTAAAAGCTCCAGGCTCGCCCGAGCCTTCAGAGAGGACACTGCTGCCCCCGGGCCACCCTGGACTGCGCTCCCCATTCCCCCACCACCTTGACCTTGGTGGTGCCAAGGAATCACAGTGCCTGGGGGATCAAAGCCCCGCGTCGTCCGGGGGGAGGCACGTCTGCCTCGAGTCTGGCTTCTGGTTTGTTCAAAAGTGGAGGGAGAAAGGCCCCATTGCATGAACTTTGAAAAGGGAATGCCCTCCATTCCAGAAATTAGCCAAGAGTGTAGTTCTGGTGTCTGTGGCCAGGGGGTGTTGGGACGGTTCTTGCTGGGGCCATTTCGCTTGAAAACGCTCCGCAGCCGGTTGGCCAGTGCGGAGGCAGGTGGGAGCCTGCGCAGGTGACTCACCCGTTAGCAGGTGGCCCTTGGTTTTCCAAACGGAACACTTTCTGGGCTTCCAGGAGAGTGCAGTTTCATGTGCTTTTATGCTTTCCAGCAAAGGCCATTTTTTAGTTACACAAATATTTTAGAAACACTTTCAAAATCTATTCCATCAGTAGGAAATAGAATATAAAATCTGTCATCCTCTTTCCTCCTAGAGTGAATTACATTTAGCATTTTGGTAAATGTACTTCGACGTTTCTTCTGCGCGTATCTGTGTGCAGTGGACGTAAACGGGATGTAATACCTCGCAAAGTAGTATTCTGCCCTTTTCACTTACCACTACTGTGAACTTTCCCCCATTTTTTAGGTATCCTTTTATAACGTGATTCTTAGCAGCATAAATGTACAAATAAATTACTCACATGTTTCTTTTTTTCTGTATCATTATAACGTCACCTTTCCTGTCTATAGAAACCCTCTATGAAGACGCCCACATATTTTCTAGCCGCAGCCTGTTATCTGCAAGAGGGAAAACTCCATCCACCTCTTGCAGATTGACTGTCCCAGACCCTACTCATCCATCCAGCAAATATTTAATTGGTGTCCGCCATCTGCCGCTGTGCCAGGTGCTGGCTGATGACGAGCCATGCAGAAATGGTCCCTGCTGTTTTCCAGAATGCCTTACCCCCCCCACCCCAGTTTCGCAATAGCAATATCCCTTCAGCTAGTGTTTAGGATGAAATTAAACCAAACGCTTGTTGGCAAATTTCCGAGTGGACGGCTGTTGAAAAGCTGGAGAAGACTGCGGGGCAGAGAAAGGAAAACTCTTCACCCTCATGGAACTTACTCGAATGTGAACTCCTGCTGCAGACAGCATCCTGAAGATGGGGCCGGAAACTCACTGACCTTCTTCCAAGTGCTTGTGGGCTGTGCCGGAAGGAGGCAGAAAGCACAGGCCACGCTCGAAGCAGTGGAGGCCACGTCTGCTGGAAGGGACTCACACTGGCACAGTCACTTCCATCCCAGGAACCCTCTCAGCACGGGGACCTGGGGAGACAGTAGCCAAGGTCCACCCCGAGAGAGGCCCTGACTGCCCGAGGCTAGCATCTCAGGTGAGAGCAGTCTTGCTAGGTCATGTGGAAACTCTTCAGGAAAAGATCAGCTGCTCCTGCTGCTGCAGTTCTAAAAATATCCTTAAAGGCACAACACATGCATGGTGCCTGGCAAGGACAGATGCTGTAACAGCAGCCCCAGCCTGGGATCAGATGTCACCCCTAACTCTGCAGCCCTGGACACTTGGCTGCTGCATATCTAGTCCCCAGAGTTCGCTTTTCTAAAAGAAAAAGGACAGAACAGGTCAGAAGGAAACCGGGGAGAGATTTCAGATTTCCTGTGCGGGGCGGGCGCCATGGCTTGGGAGCACCAGGGCTGTGAAGTCCTCCTGCTCAGCACTTCTCACCTCTCCCGACAGCCACCGCTCCCCAGCCGGCCCAGCCAGGCCCGTAGCCGCCATGGAGCCCAGGCTCTGGAGCCAGACTGACCTCGCCCGTGGCCCTAGCTCTGTGCCATCCGGGGTCCTGCTGGACTCTCAGACCCAGCCACAGCGGCTCCTGCCGTTCTGTGTGCCTAGGCTGCTCTTCCTCTAGAGCTTTTCAGAGTCGATCATTCCCCCTATTCAGATTGGAGACTAGGCATCCTCTCTTCAGAGCCTGCTTCCCAATGGACCTCTCTGTACGCACCCCCCCTCGCCCGTACACTCACCTACTCATTCCCATGGCTGCTGTGACTAATGTCCACACGCTTGGTCACGGAAGACAACACACATGTGTTCCCTTGCAGTTCGGAGGTCAGGTGTCCAGAATCAGGGTCACTGGGCCCACTCACTCTGGAGTCTCGATGGGGATGGCATGCCTGCCTTTTCCATCTCCTAGAGCTGAGTTCAAGGGTGACTTGTCACCCCTCCCCGCCTTCAAAGCCTGCCTTGTAGCGTTCTCTCGTCCCTGGTCGCACTGCCTTCTGTCTCTGCTGTAGTCAGATCTCCCGCTGCCTCCCTCTTACTGGGGTGCGTGTGATTACACCCAGGGCCGCCCTGGGAATCCAGGACAGTCATAAGGGCAAATACAAAGGAAACCTAAGAAAGACAAGTCTTCACTCTCCCCCGTGTCAAAGGGGAGGCACCTCCCCCACAGCCACCACCCTATCCTCAGGAAACCCGTCGCTGTGAATTTTTCTCCGTCCCTGTGAGATGCATGTACAAAGAAGCCTCTTGCCAGCTTCACAACCCAGAACGGTCTGGGAGCTGTCTCTTTGGACAGAAACAGCAAGGGGGACAGGGCCCTGGCCCCCAGTCCCCAATGGGGATAGAGCCCCACCTGGGGGCACATCTGGCCCCAAGCCGCAAACCTGCCTCCTGCCATAAAGATATGATGAGTGTGTTTTTCCTCTGGCTGAAGGCAATTCACAAGCACAGGTGGCTCCCCGACTGCCAGGTGGCTTCAGGACAAACTCCACGAGGCATGTGGTCCAGGCCCCTGGCCCAAGCACTAGGGACAGTCTCTCTCGAGCACATGCGTGTGACGGTTGCACCTGCAGGGCCGTGTAACAGGTGAGCTTTGTTTCTGCCTCTGCTGCTCTGGGCGGATTGCCTGTCCTTTGCGTCTCCTTCTGGTGTGAGGCTCACTCAGTAACGATACTGTCCCCTTTCCCTCCTACCTTTGGAGGAGGCTTTCCACGGTTGGCAGGAGATTTTGTTTTTTTAGCTCTATCTCCCCAGCATAATCTCGCCACCCCAAAATTCTTAGCTGAGCCACATCTGTAGTCCGTTTGCCATATAACTTAACATTCACAGGTTCTTCACAGCACTTAGCACCTACTTAAAGTTATTTAGGTATTTATTCACTTAGATGTTTTTTGTCTAGTTACCTACCATGAAGTAAGTCACACGAAGGCAGGGATTTGTCTTGTCTTTATTTTATTTATTTATTTATTTTTAGAGAGGAGCGGGAGAGAGGGAGAGAACTATCAATGTGTGGTTGCCTCTCGCACACCCCCCACTGGGGACCTCGCCCACAACCCAGGCATGTGCCCTAACTGGGAATCGAACCAGCGACCCTTTGGTTTGCAGGCTGGCACTCAGTCCACTGAGCCACACCAGCCGGGGCTGTCCTGTCTTTTTAATCACCACATAGCCAGCCCCTAGAATGGCGTTGGGCCCATAGTAGGTATTCAGTAAGTGTTTGTGGACCAAACGAATGAGGAAATGTAAGCACTCAACCCCCTGGTTAAGCGAATCCGATTAGACCACACTGAGCCGCTTAACTTCAAACTCTCGCCTTGGCTACTGCCTCTTGAGCAAGTGTTGGGAGCCCAACAGAACTTTTAGTGAAAAAAAAAACAAAACACTTTTCCTTAGAGAAAAATTCAAATAAAAATGAGTGAAGTCAAGAACAAGCAACTCAAAACTTGCGTCTGCAACACTCTCATCGAAGGAGGCAGTGCCCTAAACGTCTCCTCTTGCCTGGAACATGATTCCCAAATAACTGGAGCGCAGGACCCTTTAGGGAACCCATGGCCCCTCGGGGGCAGGAGGGCGCCCCTCTCCCTGGCCACCATGTGCACCTCCCTGTGGTGATTTGATCAGAGGACCAGACGTTGCCAGAAAACGCTGGAATAAATCATCTTAGTGTCTCAGCCAGCAAACGAAGAACTTGACTTTACCCAGAAAGCTGCACTGGTACCCTTTCAAGGTTAAATCCTGTCTATCGTTAACATGCTGTGTGTTTTCTACTCCAGACTGGGATCAGATGGTATCTTCTTCAACTTAATTCAAAAGACGATTCTGGCTCTGGCTGGTGTAGCTCAGTGGATTGAGCGCGGGCCTGCGAAACAAGGGATCGTGGTTCGATTCCCAGTCAGGGCACATGCCTGGGCTGCAGGCCAGTTCCCAGCAGGGGACTTACTAGAGGTAACCATACATTGATATTTCTCTCCCTCTCTCCTTCCCTTCCCCTCTAAAGATAAATAAATTTTTAAAAAAGAGACGGATCTGGACACCAGTGTGTGTCCTCTGAAAAGCCGAGTGTGACTTGGGAACACAAGGACACTCTGGACAGGATCTCTGCGGTCTTCATAGCCTGACAGGAACAGGCGTGTTTCTGAGTGTTTTGTTCCCTGTGAGCACGTGCATTACTATTTGCGAAAGCCATCTGTGCTTGCTCACCACCAACCAAAACACTGCCTATCCCCTTGGCTCGGTCCTAGCCCGACTCTTTGCTAGTACAACCACTTGGTGACTTAGAGGAATCAGGATGTAAACCTGACTTCAGCTCAATGCCTTCCAATAGGTTTTTTCTCTCTCTTTTTTTAAAGATTTTATTTATTTATCTTTAGAGGGGAAAGGAAGGAGAGAAGGAAAGAGATATCAATGTATGGTTGCTTCTTGTGAGTCGCCTACTGGGAACTGGCCTGCAACCCAGGCATGTGCCCTGACTGGGAATCGAACTGCGATTGTCTGGTTCGCAGGCCTGCGCTCAATCCACTGAGCTACACCACCCAGGATTATTTCCCATTACCATGTAGTCCCCTTATACTCCCCACCCACTGGCGATCACCACCCTGTTATGTCCATGAGTCCTTTTTCTTTTTTGCTCAATCTCTCCACCCCTGAGCCTCCCCCAACCCCGCCCCAACTAGCTGTCATCTGTTCTCCATTTATGAGTCTGTCTCTCTGACAGGTTCTGAGAACAAACCTGGGCCACAGTTCGATTTGGCACCTTCCGAGTTGGCCAGTGAAGTCTATGTTCTCAGAACTGGTTTGCCTTCACCGTCTTAATACAGAATTCCTTCCTGCCAGGGTTGAAAGTTCATTGGGGGATGTTATTAAAAATTACAACAAGATAGCATGTTGACTACATAGTCACAGTCTATTAAATTACTACACTCAGTAATATATTAATACTAAATAAAAATAACTTTTTAAAAAACTTGAAAAGTACTTTATTTCATAGTATCTAAAGTACCCTCAGTGCTGCCCTAGCCAGTGTGGATCAGTTGGTTAGCATCATCCTGTAAACCAAAGGTCGTGGGTTCGATTCCCAGTCAGGGCACATGCCCAGTCAGAGGCTGCGGGTTCAATCCCTGGTCATGGCGTTACATGGCGTTGCATACGTGACGCATGCAAGAGGCAACTTCTCCCCCTGGCTGAGATATCTTCATTATCTGAGCCCGCGCTGGTTTTCGGTTCCAACTAACGTGCACCTGGGATGTAAAACTGTGGCAACAGATTGACATGATCCGTGGGTCAGATGGAGTTAAAGGAAGTTCTTAGGATTAAACCAGGAATCAAAAAGTCATCACGGGCAACCACAAGTATGTAAGAAAAATAATTCCACAGTCTTGTAATTGGGAGCAGGTAAAAGAAAAGGGAACTCTAAGTTTCAAGGACCTTACTTCTGCTGTCTTCATCTAGTGGTAGGTCCTTGAGGGAGGTTTAATCAGGTCTACCAGAGACTTTCAGCTTGGGTATTTGCCTCCTGGTCACTTTGATTTGGGAAAATATTTTACTCACAGAAGTAAAATGCACTTAAGAAGTATGCATGTTTCTTTGATTTGCTGAATTTCCTTGAAAGAGTAGTTACAAGGTTTTTTAAAGATTTTATTGATTTATTTTTAGAGGGGAAGGGAGAGAGAAAGAATGAAACATCAATGTGTGGTTGCCTCTCATGCACCTTCTACTGGGGACCTGGCCCAAAACCCAGGCATGTGCTCTGACTGGGAATTGAACCCATGACTCTTTGGTTCACAGTCCAGCGCTCAACCCACTGAGCCACGGCTAATTACAGGTTTTAAAATGTTAGTGGTATGCTGTCATTAAGGTGCATCTGCTATCCCAGTTTCAGTTCCTGCCACACTAAAACATTAAAAATGGAATCCAGATTTCTTCACTTTTTTGAAGATAAATGATAAAATTTGTATGTTCATTCTCTCAATAAGGCCATGTTGTTGGGGCTTAGTGTTAGTCACTTTAACCTTGTTCTTTTGCTCACAAAGCACCTGATTATTGTGTCACATGGACAAAGACCTGGCTTTTCAAATAGTCGGGTTGAGGGCAGAGCTCCAGGCATTGGGAAAGATTGTGTGTGTGTGTGTGTGTAAGTTTGCCAGGGCTGCCATGACAAAGGAGCACACACGGGGTGACTTCAACAACAGGGATTTATTCTCTGATGGTTCTGGAAACCTGAATTCCGAGTTGAAGGTGTCAGTGGGGTTGGCTCTCTGAGGCCGCTCTCTTTGGCTTGCTGTGGGTGGAGTTCTCCCTGTGACTGCTCAGGGCCCTCCCTCTGTGTCCAGATCCTGTCTTACAAGGCCACCAGTCATACTGGGTTGGGACCCATCCCTAGGACCTCATTTTCCCTTAATCGCCTCTTTTAAATCCATAGCTCCAAACACAGTCACATTCAGAGGTACTGGGGGTTAGGCTTCATCATACGAAGCCTTCTTTTTCAGTGACTCACGGATTCTGGTGAAACCCAGGTGAATACCCTCCTGTGTTTATCATGTTGTAACCGTGCTCAAAGTAAACGTGATGTGCTAATCAGGCGGCAGTTACAGAACAGGCTGCACTCATAGACTCATCCCAGATTCCTGCATTAAAAGTTTCCTTACGAGTGTTTTACAGACACCAGTGGTCGCCATTGCTGCTTCACCAAGGAACGGCCCTGACCACAAGAAGTCAGGCAGGTGTCACCGACGGGTGTCAGCACAGCAGAGGCACTGCCCACGCGTCCTGTTCCCAGATGCCAGCAGAGACACTGCGGAGGGAGCCGTGAAACTGCACAGTGACACTCGCAGATGACATCGAAACCACCCTGAGCAGGGCCAAGAAACTGCGTCACCAGAAATTCCGTGGCTCCCCTCTTTCCGCAGTTCCCTATACAAACTAGCCCGGATGCGGAAAGGGGCTCCCAGAGGAGAGCGCACCATCTCCCAGGGGGTCTGCACCTGAGTAAACCACCTCCCTTCACATCAGCACCTGCCTCTCGGGCACTGGCTTTCGAACGGGCAGGCAGCTGGACCTGCATTCGGTTACAATGTGGTTATCCCTACCTCCTTCCAAAACTCCATTAAAATGACAGTGAACAGAATGAGAGGCTTTCGATGCACAAGGAGAAAGAAGACGGGAGAGAAGACAATAGAGGATGAGACACATGACGTGTTTTACAAGACGGTGGGAGAGGCACCTCGGTAACTGCAAAGGGCTCCCCCCTCCCCGGAGCGGGCTGATCTGCAGGGCAAGAGGCTCACCCTCTGAGCCGTGAGGAGGCCCTGGCCCGGAAGGCACCATCTGCCCTGGAGACAGGGATGAGGCTGGGGCATTGGAGGAACCTCCCAGGCCTCCGCCGTGCTGGAGATCAGCGAGGCTTTGCCTGGTGGAAGGGCGATAACTCAAATGAAGGCAGGAGGGGACGGTCACATCCTCAAGCTAATATGGCTCTCAGCTTCTGACCCCACTTGGCACCCAGACAACAAGCAGCCACCTTCCACATATTTTCCGCATTTCCTCCTCACGATGACCCCGCAGGTAGGGTTTGGGATCCCACGCTGCAGACAAGGAAGCAGGAGTTTGGGGGGATGAAGTCAAAAGAGATCCTCTATGTCCCGTCACTAGGACAGGGCCTGGGAGCAGAGAGATGGTCACCCTGGTCACTGGCACACAGAGTCCTAGAGCTGCTCCAGAATTGCTCAGACGTGCGGGTGCTGAACCAACATCGGGTCAATTTCCCAGACTCCCCCTGGGCCCTGGGAACACCCCCGCACCATCCTGCCAGGCTCCTGACACCCCATGAGAGACCCCTGACTCTGTTGCCACTAAGGGTGGGACACACGGGCTCAGGACTGGCCTTGTGAGCAGGTGATAGAGGTTTAGGGCACCGGAGTCATCTCAGAGGATGCTGCCTCTCCATCTGAGTGTGGTCTCGGAACAGGGGAGGCGGAAGAGGGAAGGAATGACTCCTCTGGGTCTCATCTGGTTTGAGGATGTCTGTGTTTCTGGGAAGAATGTCTGGAAATGAGTGTGTCTTGGAGACTGGTCACCCCAAGGGGCCTAAGGAAGGGGAGGCCCTACCTGGAGGTAGGGTGGGGGCAGGGCAGTCTCACACCAGGAGGAGAAGACAGAAGAGGCCTGGCCAAGACCTCCCAGAGCCTCACCTCACTTCTTCCCAGGACCTCTGGACACCCTGCTCCCCCACCCTGTCTGGACCAGCAGCCAGGGTCAGGGTTAGGGTCGGGCGTTGGCGGGAGAGTGGGACCGGAAGGAGAGGCCCCGGGGGGCGGGGGGGGGGGCTGCTGCCGGGAGGCGGGTCCTAACAGGGTGGGGAGGAGCCTGGGGCGGCCCTGGGCGCTGGAGGGAGCCCAGGAGGTGGGGGTGGGAGGAGATGGGGCCAACCAAAGGCGGGAGAGCAGCGAGGGGGCCCGGGACCAGGAAGAGGCTGACAGCCTGGCAAAGTCGCTGCGGGAAGTTAGGAGAGACCCCGAGGCACCAGAGAGGTGAGGAGGAACAGCAGGCTCCAGGCAGCTGGAGAAAGGGCAGCCTGGGGGGTGGTGTGGAGAGGAGAGGGGCAGGCAGAGGGAGCCAGTCCAAGGGCCAAACTGGGCAACTTATTCAGGAGCCCTCACTTCACACAACACTCCACTGTGTGGGGGGGCCAGAAAAAATAGCAAGGGAAGGAGGGTCTGCCCAAAGAGGCTAGCCAAGGGTGCAGCACAGGGGAGACCCCCTTTTTTCTGGCTTAGGCATAGGGCCCATGGCAACAGGCGGTCCCAGCACAGGGAGGGTTAAGCATCCTCCTTGGTCCCCACCCTGCTCTGGCCCCTCCAAGTGTTTACATCCTTCCAGAAATATTCAGCCTCCTTTCTACACCCCAGTCTCTCCCCTGCAGTTATGGGGCTGGAGGGGGAGAGCCGGGGGAGGGGTGAGGACTACAGTAGACCTGGGAGCCAGTAGACCCTGGACAGAGAGCAGAAGCCGGAGAGGGTCTCTAGGGGCAACAGTGCAGTGGGGTGGGACAACGGGCCAGTGAAGGTGGAGAGGGCAGGAGGAAGGGGGCGACAGGAGTGCTTCCCTGGCTGCTGGCCAGGGACAAAAGCCGACTCAGCATCTGCCCAGGACAGGGCCAAACCTGGGCTGAGCTGGGCCTGCCCCCCCAACAGTGGGAGGAGAATGGAGAGAAGGGGAGGGTGAAGGACAGGGAATACCAGGGGGATTTCCGAAAAGGGCCATATCCTGTCCCTCCACCTCTGTCCAGAGCTCTGCTAGGCATGGCCCCCAAGTACAGAGCCAGGGAGTGGGCAGCTGGTGTGAGGAGCTGAAGGTCACATGCAGGCTTTGCAGGACCAGGTGACTGAGGTATAAGTCATGTGGCGACTGCTGACCCTGCTGGCCCTGGGGCTGGGCACCGTGGGCTTGGGCAGGGCAGAGCTCTCAGCTGCCCAGCAGCAGGGCCTGCAGGTGGCCCTGGAGGAATTCCACAAGCACCCACGAGTGCAATGGGCCTTCCAGAAGACCAGTGTGGACAACGCCACTGACACGGTGAGCAGTTGGACCTGTGGAAGGGAGGGGGTCAGGGCTGCACCCCCAAAGGCCAGCTCATTCCTGGGGAGCAGGTGCAAGAGTGCTTGGGCTCTGTGCACACGAAGCCCTCGGGAGAAAGGCCACCACCGCAGCCACCAACGCAGTCGTGCTATTTCACTGTGGGGAGGAGGGACAGGTCACCTCCAAGAATTGCTCTGCCCACCCAACTGGCTCTGGCCTTCCTCTGTCTGTCTGTCTTGTCTGTTGGCAGCCCTACCCAGCGGGGACCTTCGTGAGGCTGGAATTTAAGCTCCAGCAGACGGGCTGCTGGAAGAAGGACTGGAAGAAGCCTGGGTGCAAAGTCAAGCCCACCGGGGTGAGCAGAGACAAATGGCTATGCATGCCTGAGATGGGGCACTTGCCCGGGTGGTTATGTGTAGCTGGGTTTCGTTGGAGACCTCCCCTCCCTGGAGCCTGCAGTGGTGACAGTGTGGCTGGCCTGAGCCTGGCAGGGCAAGAGGAAGAGGTGGGCTACTGTGACAGAGTCCACCTTCGTTTGCGTTCCTCCCCTGGGGAGTCAGGGCACTAGCGGAGCCCCTGGTGTGGTGGGGTGGGGCTGGCCTCAGGCCTGGTGAATTCCACTTCTGTGAGTCTTCAAGTGGAGACAGCCCAACCTGGACTGATCCCTAACAGGGTTTGACTGTAGTCTGATGTCCTGGGGGCGACCCTGACCACAGGGGAGATGCTGGACTGGGGGGCAGGCCACAGGGCTTTAGCCCTGGCTCTGTGCAGCCCCAGCTCTGTGGTTTCTCAGGCTCTCCGAAGGCCTCAGTTCCCAGCAGCTGTTCAAGGGGCGGGGGGTATACCCGTGGCTTTCCAGACTTCTGCGCCCAATCCTTGTGCTCAAAGCCAACCTTAAAAGAAAATGCAAATAAATGCACTAGCAGACAGCACGGTGGGTCTGGGGGAAGTTGGGGGGACCCCCATCTGAGGCGGCTTCCTTCCCGCATGCTCCCGTGCACACTCACTCACTCGCTAAAGTTTTGAAAACTGTAGCATAGTTTCACTAATTCCCCAGTCCCAGGCGGGCT
This sequence comes from Sturnira hondurensis, assembly GCF_014824575.4. Classification (NCBI taxonomy): domain Eukaryota; kingdom Metazoa; phylum Chordata; class Mammalia; order Chiroptera; family Phyllostomidae; genus Sturnira; species Sturnira hondurensis. The sequence goes on along the minus strand of NW_028095095.1, from coordinate 2,457,011 downwards.
GCGCCTGAAACCAGCTGGCGGGCAGGACCCTCACCCCTTTGCTCTAGGGCCTGCTGGGGACAGGACCCATTGCAGGCAGCCTGCAGTCCCTAGCCTCCACCCTCCTGAGGCCACAGGCCTCCCCTCACCCCTTTCTTCTCCTGGCCCCCTGCCCCTCTCCCCAGAGGAAGCGGACATGCCTGGCGTGCGTCAAGCTGGACCGTGAGTTTAAAGTCCTGGGCCGGATGGTCCACTGCCCCATGGAGATGCAGGTTCAACGGGTGAGAGTGGGCAGAGGATGCCGGGGAGAGGTTGGGGAAGGGGCCTGTGGGGGAGGTGAGAGGCAGAAACCCAGACGGAGGAGTGGGTGGGACAAGGAGCGGAGGGTAAAGAAGGGGTGAGAAAAGTGAGGAGAGGGGAAGTGGGGGAGCAGGGGCTGGGACGGTGGCCCACTCGGGGCTGAGCAGGCTGGTGCTGGCAGGAGTCAAAGGAGCACCAGGAGGCCCAGTGCAGCAGGGTGGAGCAGATCGGCGAGGACTCCCACAGCTTCTACTTCCCGGGGCAGTTTGCCTTCCTCAAGGCCTCTCCCCCCCGCTGAGGCCCTGACCGGTAGGTGGCTAGGAGGGCAGGAAGACAGTGGCTTGGGGACAGCCCTGGGTGGGGTCTGGGAGGAGGACAAGGCTGGTGCTGAACTGCCAGAGGAGTGAGGGCAGGGACTTGGGAGCCCGGGAGAGAGTTGGGACCAGAACCAAAACAGCCTCCCTCACACCCAGATCTTGTCTTTGTCCTTTCCTCTAGCACTTCATCCGGCTTTCTGGACAGCGGTGGGAGGTAGCCAGTGAAAGCCAGCCCTCCCTGCCTGTGCCCTGGGAGGGTGATCCCGACCCCCAAGCTAATAAACTGCTCTCAGAGCCCTGTTCTCTCCTCCCCTCTGCTGACTGGTGGGGCCACGAGGGAGGCAAGGCTGGGGAACTCCTGCAGGAGAAAGCAAAGCTCTGGGAAAGCAGGACACCCAGGATGTGGACAGGGGGCCTTGCGTGTGCTCCCCTTCCTGCAGGAGAGACGAGAGGTGGTAGGGACCCCGTCTTGCTTTCAGAGCTCATGCCCATATGAAATGACAGACCATGATGCAAATTAAGACAGAAATCTTTACTAGGTATTTGCGGGAGTGAGTGGCCAAGGAAGGCTCCAGGGAGATACGGGCCTGATGGCCGAGGCAGAGGGTTGTCTGGGTAGACAGGCAGGCTGGAAGTGGGGGAATGCCAGCTTTCACTCTCTGTGCACTGCTCACGTCCTGCTCTGGGACCACTGGGATGGGAGGCAGGCCCCCCCTGCTTCTGCCACCTTTAACCCAAGGAAGAAGCAGCTTTCTTCCACTAAGTCTTAGGCCCGAGCGGCCAGGAGTGGCAGACGAAAGCCTGGGGCCTCGTGGCCAGGCCCACGGCCCAGGGGGAAGGACAGCTTCACACGGTGCCACCGCCCAAGGAGGGCCCCCGAGCCTGCCCGAGGCATGGGGGAGGAACGTCCCTGGAGAACACAGCAGAACTGTCTTGAGGTAGGAGTGGGAGGGAGGGGGTCTGCCCTTTGGGGAAGGGGTAACTGAATGGCCCAGCTGCAGGGGACAGTGACCACATGATGGAACTGTGAAGATTAAGTGCAGAGGCAGGAGGGGAGATGCAGGCAGCTAGGCCACACTGAGCTGGCCCCATGGCCATACGCCAGGCCATCCCAGGCCATGGGGCACATTCAGAAGACAAAGGACGAGGCCGAGCCCGCAGAACTGAGTGCCCGCTCGGCCCGAACCAGGCTGTCCTCAGCCTGGCGGTCCAGGCTGTGGCACTCCTGCAGGGTGTCCTGGAACTGCCGGCAGGCCTCCTCCAGGATGGAGCTGCCAAGGGGCAGCTGGGGCTCCCAGTACCCTGGCCGCACCCAGGGCTGGGCCTCGGTGGTGCTGGGGCCTGGGCTGGAGCTGGGCCACAAGGGACCATCCAGATCCCGGCACAGCTGGTAGAATTCACTGCCGCGCCCGGTCACACGTTCACCGTCGATGACCTTCAGGCCAGGCAGCAACTCTCGGACCACGGCTGGGTAGGAGGGACTGGCACAAAGCGGGTTGCTGAGCCGGGCCAAAGGGTCCCGGAGCCGAAGGGACTCAAGGCCCCGCAGCCCGGTCAGACACTGCAGCTGGCCCGGGGTGGCCAGCAGGTTGCCAGAGGCATTGAGGCTCTGCAGGTTCTCACAGGCAGCCAGCGGCTCCAGCCCTGTCAGCTGGTTGTTGGCGACATTGAGGACGGCCAACTGGCTCAGGGAGGCCAGGGGGCCCAGCTGGGTGAGTGCGTTGCCCGACAGGTCCAGCCACTCGAGACCCAGGCACTCACCCAGGCAGCCCAGGTCCACCAGCCCCAGGCCTCGCAGCCTCAGCAGCAGGATGGACTCCAGGGCAAACTCCCCCGAGCGCGACTTGAGCAGCTGGGGTGTGACGCGCAGCCGTTCGCCCTCTCCTGGCTTCTCACCCTGAGGCTCCATGAGGTGAAGGCGGTCCAGGCGGCCTGGGCCTCGACAATCTGTCACAGGGACACGGGCACCACTGGGGTTGGCTGACTGTGCAACCCAAAAAAGGCACTTGCAGCCCTGACTGCGCCGGTGCCAGTGCCTGTTTCCACCGCCCCTGCTCAAGGGCCAGCAGGTCCCTAAGGAGAGACAGTTAAACAGTAAGCAGGCCCCTCCTACACACCTCTGGGACCCTGAAGCAGGTGACAGTGCAAAGTGCTACCCAGCCCCTACCACCAGGGCCAGAAAGCCCCGTGGCCCAGCAAGACCTGAGGACCCCAGGCCCAGCTGCTGGAGCACAACAGACCCCCTGAGGGAGGTACACTGGGCCCAGCCCCCACCCAAGGACCCACCTCACTCAGCTGGTGCCCTGCTGGTCAGCATTTGGGCCCATTGTACCCAATTCCTCCCTTTCCAAACCTGCCCTGGGGCAAAAACCCATACGTCTATTTTTTCCATAACCACTCATGAACTCTCCTCATTAGTTCTGAGGGTTTTTTTTTTACCCATTTAAATATATTTCTGAGTAGGTAACAAGTTCCCACCACCCCCACTCCTACCAAGAGCCTCGCATAAGTAGCAGCCACAAATGGGGACACCTGGGCCTGGCTTCACTCCCTCAAAAATGTTGATACAATTCAAAAAATGTTGCAGTAAAATTCAAAATGGTTCCCAGATCATGCGGGCCAATTTGTAGCCTCTGGTCCTTCAGAGGACCAGCCTTCGGTCCCTCACAGGTGAGGACAGGGCAGCCTGGGGCTGAGAGGCCACGCCACTGGCCAACTCTCGGTCCCCAGGCCACTGCTCTCCACAGCCCGCTCCCCCAACCCCTGCCCGTCCAACTAGCTCTCTCCTCTGCTGTCAACAGAACAGCATCCACCACTGTTCCAGCTGCAAACATGACATCATTTCCAGAGAAAGCAAGGGGGCTGGAGAGGTGGGGCCACCCTCAGGGAAGGGCTCCAGAAAGGCAAGGGAGGGCCTTTCAAGTCACCAGTGGCTGTGGGACCACAGGAGCCCAGATGTCAGCGCAGGACAAGCAGGAGGAAGGTGGCCTGGGGGAGGGACACTGCCACCCTAAAGGGGGCAAGGTTTCAGAAGAAAGGAAAAACCAGAAGGGACCTCTGCTCCAAGTGGCAGCTTCCCAATTCTGCAGGCTCTGGTCAGGCCCAGCAGGGTGACGCCTGCAAAGAACTATGGGACCATTCACTCCTACTCCTGTGGACAAAACCTGGGACTCCAGAGTGTCCCAGTCTGTGTTTCTGTGATCAAGGCCACTTTTATTTCTCCCTCTCCAAGGAGACCAGGCCCAGAGCTCCTCCCACACCCCTTGCCAGGGAGCTAGGGAGCCTCCAAACAGAGCTGACACCCCCATCTCTGAGGAGGTCCCTTCATTTCTCTCTAGCCCCTCCTCTGGCCTGCAACACTTCAGCAAGTTCTCATTTTGACCTCATTTCTTTCCAAAAGGGACAGAAGGCATCTACTAAGAAGTCTGGTTCATTCACTGAGAAGGGGACCTGCTGGGGTTGGTGAGCAGGGAGTGAGGCTGCCACCGTACATCTGGTGAAAACTGCTCTGGCCCCGAGGGTGGGATTTCAGGGGCACCAGACACCTGGCAAAAAGGCACTAGCTACTAGCATGACAAGGACCCCACTGCAAGTGTGGAGTGAGGCAAAGGGGGAGGGCCTAGCACAACATGCAGGGACCTGTGCACGTGACGGGAAGCAGGGGCTCCCATCTCAAATGCGTGGGACAACCTGGGGGGAACGAAGACCTCCAGTTTAAGGTGACCATGTGGCATCAGGCCTAGGAGACAGTGATGCTCTCAGCTGAAAGGATCTAGGCATGACCTGCAGAGGTGCCTGGTGCGAGTGTGTGGCACAGCAGGCCAGGCTTCTGGGGGACAAAGACCTCTTTCCTTACTCGTAGGCCTCCCTGCAGGAACATGCAGATCCTCCCAGACATGGCCTATTTGAGTGGCGCACAGTGGAGAGGTCAAGGGTAGAAATCAAAAGCGACCTTAGTGAGGCAGAACGAAGATAAGGCTGAGCAGCCATAGGGAGGGGAAACCGGGACTTTCAAGATCAAGACTGCATTTCAAAGCTAAGGCCACAGCAGCCCACAAGGGTGACTGCTCAGATGGACATGCTGGCTGCAAAGGGGGGAAGGATTGAGGGGAGTGGGCAGAGCAAGGCAGAAAGGAGAGAATTGTGTGCTCCCGACCTTAAAGCTGGGAGGAAAGCTGTTTGCAGGAGAGGGAGCAGTGGACCAGAAAGACCAGGCTGAGGCCAGAAATCGGGGCTTCCAAACTCCCGGGTCCTTTGCCCTCCGACAGTCACATGAACAATGACCTCTGCCATTCCAGTCCCACCTTACCGCAAACCTGCACTCCTCGCCTGGGCCCACCCGCCCATGCAAGCCCACCTGCTGTAAAGCACAGGCCGGCAGCAGGCTCTACAAGAGGGGGCAAAGGCCCATCTCACCCACAGGTCAACATTTCTCTGAATAACAGGAGTCACCCTAGTCCTGTTGTGCAAATGAGCCAGGAGGCTCTAGGCCCAGCGTGTAAGTCTGCACCAAGGGCTTGGTCACACGGATGAGACAATGGCTAGGACACCCTTGACACTCAGCGCTGGGGGAGGCCCACCTGCCTGTGCAGTCAGCGTTTGCTGTGTCAGTCTATCTACGTGGGAACTGGGCCAGAAAATGATACCCAGGAGTTAGCCAGGACAGGGCTCAGCACAGGGGAGAAATGGTTCGCCCCCCAGTGGACAGTCGCCTGGCCATGTCAGTCGACTGGGGACCTTTCTTATGCCCCATGTCCTCCAGCTCCCAGTCTAGAGTAAGGGTCCTCAATCCTGGGCTACTGACACTGGGGGCCGGATAAGCCTTTGTTGTGGGGACCACCTTGTGCATCACAAGGGGTTGGGCAACATCCATTTCTACCCACAAGCTGTGACAACCAGCAAGTCACCAGACAATGCTATATGTCCCCTAGGGACAAGAATGGCCCCCCACTGAAAACCACTGCTATCCCCACACGTTGGGCTGCTATGCTTCTTTTATTTGTTGAAAGTAATATTTTTTCCTTTTTATTTTGTGGTTTATTTACACCAATTTTAAGTTGTGGTTTTTTGTTAAAGATTTTATTAATTTTGAGAGAGAGGGGGAGGGAGGGAGAAAGAGAGGGAGAGAAACATCGATGTGTGAGAGATACTTCAATCAGTTGCCTCATAAGCCCTGTCCTGGGGACCCAGCCCACAACCCAGGCATGTGCCCGGACTGGGAATCGAACCGTAGACCTTTCCGTCTGCAGGTTGGAACTCAATCCACTGAGCTACACCAGCCAGGGCTCGGCTGCTACACTTCTGTCTCAGCCTCTTTCACCCCCAGCCCGGCTCCCACCCCACTGTCCCTCCATTCCAGCCTCCCCCTCTCCGAGAACACCACAGTTCACTGACGCCAAACAGCACAGGACAGCACATCTCTGTAGAACAGCCTAGGGTAACTTTAACACACATCACATTCCTGCCCACCACCTGACCCACTGAATCACAACTTGGGAGAACTTAGGGTCTTAAGACACTCTCAGATGGTTCTCATTAAAGGCTGAGCCACACATACATTTAAGGAACAGAGGGAGGCAGAGGTCAAGAGCTGGGTCCAAGGCCATGCCCTGACCTTACTACCCAAATGCCCTTGATTTAGTCAGTATTGTGAGGAGTACGGCCACAGTCCCAGTGGCTCACCCAGACAAACCTTGCCTCTGATAGCAGAGAAGCCTGTGAGCACATGCCCCCAGCAGCTGGTGGGGAGGACATGGGGCCTAAGCATTTGGGGGGCCAGACTCTAATTCGAGTCATGTTACTGCAAGCATTCAATGTGATCTTTACAAAGCTTTAAGAAGACGCAGTTACTACACTATTAAAATGAGAACACGGCCCTGGTCAGGTGGCTCAGTTGCTTGGAGTGTTGTCCCATATACCAGAAGGCTATGGGTTCAATTTCCAGTCAGAGCACATACCTACGTTGCAGGTTCTATTCCAAGTTGGGGCATGTAAAGGAGGCAACTTATCAAGGTTTCTCTCTAAGGTCGATGTTTCTCTCCTTCTCTGTCCCCCTTTCCCTTCCTCTCTCTAAAAGCAGTAAAAACATATCCTAAAGTGAGAATTAAAAAAGAAAAGAAAATTCAGCACACTAACTAGTTCAGCAGGTACAATCTCAAGATAAAAGAAGTGTGTCAACATATTAACAGAGGCTGAATAAAGGATTAAGATTAGTTATTCCTGCTTCCTGACATTCTCTTTAACTTCCAAATGTCCTGTAGTGAATCAGTCTATTGACACATGACAACCCCCTATAGGGGACGTGGCAGGGACAAGTCTCTAGGTTCAGCCCAACAGCCACAGTGCAAGCCAGACCTTGAGTGCCTCACCCGGCCTCCACCTCCTCGCCCTCTCAGAACCGCCTATCGCTGCGGCCAAGCAACCTCGGGAGAGCCAGATTCAGGTCCTGTGGGTGCAACAGGCCTTCTCCCACCCGAAGTCACCAGCCCTGGACCCTGTGTGTTCTGTGCTACAGGAACTCCGGCGATCAGTGACTAGTCAGTCTGAGACACAACCTTTTCCACTTCCAGACAGGGGATCTGCCCTTTGAAAGCAGCCGGAGAGAAGGGGCGGTGTAGGCACTGCAAATGGAATGCATACTCAGCCACTGAGAGCCTGGGGAGTGTGGGAGCTCCTTCCAAGACTGCTATTGCTATGGGAAGGAAGGCACCCTGGGCCTCGAGCAGTCTGGAAACAAACTAGAGGTAAGAACAGGCTGGAGACTCAGTATCTCGGTGTCGCTCTCCCTGGCTAGCTGAGCAGTCCTATCAACTGAGAGTTCTCCAGCCACTCCGGGATCTCTCTGGGATCCACAGAGAACCACAGACCCTAAGAAGACTAATGTGCACCTGTGTGCATGTGCAGACCCTTCCTCTCGAAATGACTCCTCTAGCTTAGGGTTTCTCTCTTTCCACAGTGAAAATTTCAGAAAGGGCTTTCACAGCTCACCCAAGTTCTCAGTGGCTGAGTATGCATCCCACTGAGTATGAGTACATGTGCCGACAGCCATGCCTCCTCTTGTCCCCATCCCAGGAGAAAGCAGACCTCTAAGGGCATGAATACCCTGATGCACATGGACAGGCTGCATGTAGAGCCCTTAGTACCCACCACCATTTCAAAAGAACATCCCGCTTATAAAACTGTATAGTACAACTCACAGTCACTTATGAGCAAAACAAACCTTTTCTATGCACATAGTGCTAGAGATAAATTAAGCAGCCCTGGCCAGGCAGCTCAGTTTTTAAGAGCATTGTCCCATTACACCAAGGTTACAGGTTCAGTGCCCAGTTAGAACACATCCAAGAAGCAACCAATGAATGCATGAATAAGTAGAGCAACAAATCAATGTTTCTCTAAAACCAATTAAAAATAAATTCAAAAATACTTTTAAAAAATAAATTAAGCAATGGGTAGATGGAAAATGCTACCTCCCTAAAAAAAACAAGGCAAACTGTAAGAGTTGAGAAACTGTCCCCATTCTTCCCAAAAAGGTCTAAGATTCTGGCCCCCTCCTGTCTGGTACCCCCGGTGCAACACTCTGCTCTCTCCTTTCACCTATGGCAAAGTCCCTCCAGGAAGACTGTGAGGGCATCAGACCCTAGGGCCAGGCTCCCTAGTCCGCTCCCTATCTCCCCGGCCCTGTCTCCACCCGGGAGTGTGAGGCGAGAGGGGATGTAGTTGGGGAAATTTTCCAGGTTGGTCTTCGAGAAGAGGAGATGCTCAACTGTTGCCACCAGGAGAGGGGAGCTGTTCTCCACGATGGTGGGGCTACCCAGGGAGGCCAAGACACTCCCAGAAGAGGCACTGGTAGCAGGACAGGACAGATAGATGGTGGCCAGTCTTGCCAGCGCTGGCCAGACTTTCCGCCTCTTCTCCCAGTATGCCAGGAGGTCCTCCTGGGCACCTACTGGCTTGTTCTCACGCAGGTACTTCCTGACGCTGACTGTGGCCAGGTGGTTCTCAGTGGAGAGCGAGGCTCCCCTCCTCTGGGACGCCAGCAGCCCTACACTCTCCAGCTGCTCCAGCAAGCTCTTCTCCCTCTGGCCTAGCCACGAACACCCAGGGCTGCTGCTTCTCTGCACCGGGTCCTTGTAGCCCCTCCCCTTTGCCCTGGGGCCCTTGGCTATTCTGCCACTCTGGGTGGTGTCCACACTCATAGCCTTGGGGCTCTGCAGGAAGGGTGAGGGAGGCAAGGAGTATTCGGACACCATTATCTCCTTCACCTTGTAAACGAGAATTTGCATCCAGTGGTCAATGTCCGCCCCCACAGGCAGGATGGCCTCGATCTGGCCCTTGAAGCGGGGGTCCAGCAGAGTTGCGAGCACAAACTCCTTGTGATGGAAAAGCTCACTGAGCTGGCCATCTGTGGAGAGTTGCAGGGCCAAGCCCCTGGCCAGCCGGACGGCTGCACCTGTCTCCCCGCCTCCCTGCCCCTCAAAGTGAGCAGGAACCTGCTCTAGGAAGATGTGCAGGTAGCGCAGCTGCAGCAGCACCTGGCTTAAAGAAGCCTGTGGTGAGCTTGCCTCCTGGACCACCATCTGGAAGGGCCGAAGGAGCACGATCAGGCTGTTTGTCAGGTTCCAAAACATGGCTAACAGGCCCACCCCAGCCTTCCCCAGCTGGTGCTTCTCGTCATATTCCCTCAGCAGCTCCTGCTGCTCCACCAGCCACTCCATCAGGTGGTAGGCAGACACCCAGTGGTCTGAGAGCTCCCAGAAGGGCTGATGGGTTGGGAGGCCACACTGCTGCTGCAGCTGGGTGAGGAACCACCGAGCCTCCGCAGAGCCTTGGAAATGGCTGCAGATGGCCCTGGCTGTGCTCAGAATGATCTGGACACTGTAATGGTGACACAGAAAGTTTCTCACTACAGAGTTGAGGCAGTGGGCAAAGCAAGGGATGTGGGTGTAGCCCTCCATCATCACTGCAGGCTCCAGGCTAAGGCAGCCGCTCGATCCAGAAAGCCTGCTTGCAGAGAGCCATGGCCCAGCCACAGTCTGACCTGCTCCCGCAGCTCCCGCTGCCTGTCCTCTGCGGTGCTCTCCAGGGGCAGGCCTCGGACCCAGAGCACTGCGTGCTTCCTTATGCGCCCTGATACTACCTGCCACCTACCATGCTGTATCACCCCCCAATGGGCAGTGACAGCCACGTAGTCCTTGTGACCACCTCCTGGGCCACCATGCACATGGTGAGGTGGACACGACTGCCCTCAGCCTGCTGCATCTCCTGCCGTACCTGCTTGCCCATCACCTCGTGGAGCAAAGGCAAGGCTTCATCAGAAAAGGCAACTGGAGACGGCAGACAGTAGTCAGGGTCAACCTGGGCCATAAACCTTCTGAAGGGTGGGGACGAAAGGAAGGAGAGTGGCAATGCCAAACTGCAGAGTAACTCCGCAATGCTCCGGTTCCAGGCCTGGGAGTGGTGTTGCTGGGAGCACAGGGGCCCTCTTGATCCCTCATGACAGCCACAGGGGAAGCAGTGGGTTCTTCTTTCATGGGAGCTATTACTGGTGGTGGAGCCAGTAATAGCTGCTCATCTCTTCCCGGGGCCAACTGCCTGTCATTATCTTCTGATGGTGAGCCACATGGGCAGTGTCCTGAAGATGAGATGCCCTCCTGGACAAGGCTGGGGGCACCTGCGAGCAGGCGCTTATGCATCCCCACTGCCCCTGCCCCACCTGAGCTGGCTGTAACTGGCCTTCTTTCCCTCTCCAGCCCATGCTTGATGCTGGTGTGACACAGTGCAGGTGACATGGCACATGTTCTCACAGCCAGTGGTAAAGAACCATCTGACATCCAGTGTGAGCTTCTGAGCAGTAGTGTCCTGAGGGGCTGGGGAACACCCTCGAGAAGCCCAGCCCTTGGTCTCTTTTACAGTTCTGACCAGCTTCTTCATGCCGGGTGGCTTCTGGGAGCTCAGCGGGGATGATTTCTCCCCCACACGAGGAAGCAAATGCCTCTTCTTCCACCTCTTGAGGCATCGCATCTCTCTGTCCAGACAGGCTATGAGGATGTCAGCTTGCCTTGTCTCCTCCCCTCGGTAGGCTGGCCCACCTCTGACCTGTCCAGACTGGTTGCCTGCACCAGCACTGGGGTGGGAGGGGCCAGGCCAGAGCTGAGCACCGGGTCTCTTAACTTCTTTCCTGCTGGCTGCCTCACCCCTCTCCGTCCACATGCCTTCTGCTTGGACACCTTCTTCTCAGGCTGCACAGTGTGCTCCTGCCCAAGCATAGACTTCAGGACATGGTTTAGAGTCTCCCTTTGGCTTATTCTGCCCCAGGCTGGCCTGGCTCTTTGCATAGTAGGCAGCTGAGAAAAAACCAGGCTTCCACAGGGAGCAGGCTCTTCTCTTCCTGCCACAGATGCGTACGCCCAGGGCACCGTCCTCATTCCCCTCCAGGAAAAGCTAATCAGCTGAGGGGATGAAGAACCCCTGGGGAGAAGGCGGGGTCTCTTCCTTTGAGGCAGCAGATCCCTCTCATTCCCCTTTTGGGAGCCAGAGCGTGTGATTTTCCTGTGGTCACTGCTGGCCTTCTCTGCTATGTCTACACACTTAACTTTGACCTCAGTCTCTGACAGGTCTCCTGGGCACCCCTGCCATGTCTACAAGTACTGGTAGCTCTGGTGTTGAAGCTGGAGCCAGGAGAAGTCACTGTGGCAGCTGGACTCTGGGGTCTGGTCATGGGGGAGACAGATCCTGAGGGTGCATGTCTCTTGGGGAGCTTTTTGATTTTTTCTACTTCCAACATGCTTGGGAACTTGGGGCAATGAGAAGATAGGCCCAGGCTGCAAAGCAAGATAAAAAAAATGGCTCTCAGCTGCCCTACTTGACTTTGGGGTACACTGAGGAGAAAGGCGAGGCCCAGAGGAGAGAGAAGACAGTAGAGGACAAAAGGAGCAGATACTTTATATGAAACTGTCCAAAGACAAAACTCTCAAGACCTCCTTGACGAGGTCTGCCATCCAACCCCCAGACCCAAAGGAGCAGCCCTCAGCAGAAATCCCTAAAGCCCTGCACACATTTGCGCTTTCTGTGTCCATCTTCTTTGCCAAATTGACTGGTGTTTCTCTTTTTCCTCTCAATGTTTATTGAGAACCTACTGCACACTTGGCAATTCTTCTGAGTGGTGGATAAAGTATACAGCAGGCAAGGCCCATGCATGCATGCAGCTTCCAGGCTGGTAGGGGGGACAGCCGTGAATTACATGTCACTCAGACGGGTAGAACCAGAGCAGCGGTGAAGGTATGAAAGAGCAGGCACACGGCTGGGAGACCCCAGGGAGGGGACTGACCTCACCAAGGAGTCAGGCAGGTTGACTCTGGAAGACCTGCAGGCACTGGACACTATAAGCACAAGCCAGGAGGGGGGCAGAGCCTGCCGGCCTGCATCCACACCTGGTTCTACCTGGCACACCGTGGGGCACCAGGAACAGGTCGCAGAGCTCAGCGTTCAGAAGTGATGCAGCCTGAGGCTTCCTGGGTCAGAGGCCTGGCTCAGACCCTTAGACTTTCCTTCTCTAGAAGTTAGCCTCAGGAGAGAATACACGATGGGGTAGCTCCTACTGCCAGTGACTCCAGCCCCCCAGTGTCCCTTCATTCTCTCTCACAGAAGCTCCTGAAGGGCTGGTTATACTTTTTCATCCCCCATTCCCCTCAAAACCCTCTCTTCTCTGGCTCTGGCTCCCAACACTTCCAGTCACTGCTCTTACCAAGCCCCCCAGAGACCCCAACGGAGTTCTGGGCCACACCTGAAGCACCTGCCCACGGCCTCCGTTTGGAAGGCTGTTTCCCTGTGGCCCTGGGAACATTTTCTTGGTTTTCCTTTCACTTGCACCTCCTCTCCGCCTGTCCCTTAATGACATTCCCTGGGGTTCCTTCGTAATGTCTCCTCTTGTTCTACACCATCTCCCAGGACAACTGCACCTTCTCCACAAGTGGAACTGAGCTCACACCCCACTGACTGCCTGGCCTCTCTCTGGCTCCCTGTTCTTCCTACAGCCAACTCAAATGGACATCTGTTCGCCCAGATGCTCAGACCCCTAACCCAGGCATAATCCTTAATTCATTCAGTTCCCTGGACATTAGGTCAAATTCAGGACTCTCACAAAAAGAGACGTAAGGAAGTAAGAGAAGTACATAGAAGCAAATGAAAGGGTCCAGTTACCCCAGATGTGTTTCCTTAGGAATCAGAAGGTTTCAAGTAAGAGGACTTAGGAATCCCACCAGACTTCAGGAAGGGAGTGAGTGGTCTCCCTCTCTTCAGACCAGAACGAGATGTTGGCTAAACAAGACTGTAAATTTAAACCAGTATGCCTGGACGCTGAATGACATGAAATGTCAAGAAGAACCACCAGGGATGGCAGGACTGCCCCTGCAGGTGAAAAGCCCTCTGAGGAGGCTCACGTGAGACTCTGCCCAGGGAGGAGTGTGGGCAGCACAATACTGACGGGCTCCTTCCAGTGGACGGTCCTCGGAAGGACCAAGCAGCAATGACCTCATACTCATCTTTTGAGAACTCAGTCAGGCCCTGGCACTCAGTACAGGGTCTGAATAAAGATGGAAACAAAACACAGGACACTGTCCCGGTCCCAGAACAACTGCTCTATGATATCAGAACCAGAAGGGACTCACCTCAGTCCTTACTTTAGAAGCGAAGAAACAGAACCCCAGAGTGGTGACGTGATAGTCAGTGGCAAAGCGGAAGACCAGGTCTACAGTGGCAAAGCCGGCACCAGGTCTACAGAAGCAGCCTGTAGGAGTCCTTGCTACCAAGATAGAACCAAGTACCGAAGCCAGGCCTGCACAACCTGCCCTCACTGATAATGAAAAGGGAAGAAGGGGAAGAAACTGGGTGTTAGGGCTGCGGCCTGGGTCACACCAATCCTGTTCTGTTCCCCCACTAGCTGTGTCCCCTCAGTGTGTCTGTATTCTGCAGATACTCTTCATCTACTTGACCAGTTAAGAAACATTCATCAAGCACCTGCCATGAGTCAGCACTATGCCCTAGGGATGCAGATGGAGAGTAACTGCCTGGCCAGCGTGCAGAGGTCAGGATGAGAAGACACCCTGGCAATAGGCTTATGGCACTGGAGCAGGGCAGGCAGTGGGAGGCGCCGTGGACGCCAGGCCTCAGGTTGACCTCGAGGCCAATTGTGTCCGACAGTGGAGTTTGGTTTCTGTCTCATAAGGGGTCACTTACCTGAGGCCACTGCTCTGGGGTCCTTAAAGATTGCCGACAGACTGCCCAGGTGGGTCTGGCACCTTGTAGGGTCACTGGCTCTGGCAGTGATTGCCCTTCTCTCCCAGTGAAGCACATCAGGATGGCCACAAGGCTGATGCTGTGGAATGGAAAGCAGTGTTGACTTTCAGTGAATATAAAATACAAAATGGAGCCGTGGCTGGGCAGCCCAGTTGGTCGGGGCACTGTCCCTTGCACTAAAAGGATGCAGGTCTGATCCTCCATCAGAGCACACAGCTGGGCTGCAGGTTTGATCCATGGTCAGGGTGTGTGTAGGAGGTAACCTATCATTGCTCCTCCTCACATTGATCTTTATTTCTCCTTGCCTTTCCCTTTTTCTAAAAGTCAATAAACATCTTCAGGTGAAGATTATATATATATACACACACACACACACACACACACACACACACAGGTAAAATTTAAAAGAGGTCATCCACAAATTCCCATACTTTGTTATTAAGAAGTTACTGTGATATTTCTCAAAACAGATAACAAATGCACATCTGAGAACAACTATAAGACGGAGACTCACAGGCTGCACACGAGCAGCCATCAGAAGGGTGCTGCATGGGTGCAGCTGGCGGGCTGGACCCTGAGAAACAAGCAGGAAGTGAGGAGGCCAGAGCAGGTAATGGCACAGGGACGGGAGGGGCAGTTTGAAGAGTTATTCAGGAGGCAGGTTCTGTTTGGGTTGAGTTGTGGAGGACGAGGTAGGGACAGAGAGGGATACCCTAGTGATCCCCCTTCCTAATGGAGTTCAGTTTTACAGATGTTGACTTTAAGGTTGTTGTGCAACAAATCTTCAGATGTGACAGACACATGGGTCAGGGGATAGAGGTCCGAGCCAAAGACACAGACCCACGTAAAAGTGTCCTTAGAAACTGAGGAGAAATGCCAGAGGCCACCCCTCCAGCCACCCCTGGAGGGTGGCTGCCCAGGCAACACCAACACTGAGGGGAGGGTGGGGGATGAGCTGACTTCAAAGACGGCTGACAAGCAAAGGAGGGGGACAGAAAACATGAAGTGATGTTAGGAAAGACAAGAGATTTTTCCAGAAAGAATAGGCAGGGTAAAAGTTCACTTCAGTGGATGAAGAAAGTGAAGCCCAAGGCTGTGCCATGAAAAGTGGGAGAGGCAGGTACTGGCAATGTTGGGACAGGTGGGAAGGGAGGGTGGGGCTTTGGGATGGGAGGGAAAAGGCTCAGCTGTGTCTCTGAACAGAGAAACTGCAAGGTGGGAAGAGAGGAGACAGGAAGAACAATAGGAGCTTCCCCAGGGAAGCCATCCAGGGCACCGGTGGTGGGTGGGTTCACCCTGGAGGCAAGAGACTACTTCTTATGGCAGAGCAAAGATGGAGAGCCGGCCTAGGTGGCAGCAAGTCCTTGAGTGTGGATAGGAGAAGGCACTGAGGTGGTGTAGGCTCAGGAGCCTAGATCCCCAAGGGGAAGCCATGTTCTCGAGGAAGCAGCGACCGGCGGGCAAGTCTGGAATTGGCGGAGTGTAGAGGGAGGCTCCACCCATTAGAGACTCTCCTGACCACGCTTACGGGGCCTGTTCCCACTCGCGTGGCCAGAAGGAAAGGGGCCGCTTTTCCTTTCCTATTGTGCCTGCTGCACCCCTGCGCCTTGTGCATAGCTCGGCCCACCGTGGGCATCTGGTAAATATGCTAGAACTTTCCCTGAGCTTTGACCCTGCCCAGTCTCACGGGCCCCCTCCCGTCAGCTCCTGCACTGGGGGAGAGGCGGGTGTCTACCCCCCCCCCCAACCCCAGGGGATTTCAACGCATTTACTGGGTCCTAGAGTCCTCGGCCTCTCATCCCCCAGCCGCTCACCTGTGAGGCGATGGCCAGGCGGTGAGCAAAAGGATGGGAGGTGGGTATGGAAGGCGGACTAGAGCAAGCTACTGTGTATTTTGCGGGTCTGTCCCACATGCGAATTTGCCTACGTGCAAATCCTTAGAAAGTTGTTTCAAAAATAATCGTGCATCATTCGATCTCACATTATGCAAAGCTGACATACAACAAGATCCGTTTTAAACTACACACCAGCCACACCGGCCGGAAGTAGCATCCTCTGAGCGGATGAAGTCCAGAGCCGGTCTAGGCGGGCCTAAGGCCACCATCTGTGACCGTTGCTCTAGTGAGCTTCGGGCTCCTCGACGACGCAAGAGGGACAACAGCACCCACCTCACTGGCCTGTTAAGGACTGAGTTAGTGATATATAATAACGGAGTAAGTGACAGGTACGGGCCGTTGTCCTGTACCTCTCAACCGGCATGTTTTAGTCACCGGAAATGGGGGGCAGCCTCGGAGGGGGCCGCCCGGTGGGCGGGACAGGTCTGGGCAGGCTGCCTCCGCCCCTTTGGCCGCCTCACCGTCGTTCAGTGAAGTGGGACCACGGCGCCCAGCCCCCGCCTTACCTCGGGCCAGGGGTTCGGGACGTGGCCAGCTGCCCGCTGAGACCGGGCTCGTGAAGCTGTGGAGTCGAGCGCAGCCCCCCGATGCTGACCGCGCCGCCGCGGCCCGCAAGGAGGACCGGCCGCCCGCGCCCACCCACCCCTGGACCGTGGAAGAAGCCACCGGAATCGCCCGGCACTGCTCGAGGGGGCTTCAGCTTCCGGGGCACGCTAGGGGCTACTTCCGGGAGTGACCGACCCCCGCCCGCCCCCCAGTACCTTCGCCAGCGGAGGGTCCTTTTTCCGGCCGACAGCTAATACCGAATGCGCAAGTGCGAGCGGCTGCGGCCGGAAGTGATGGGGCCGCATCGCCTCCTCGCGGGAGGTTGTGACCCGCTCTCACCGTTACCTGAATTTCTAAGGAGACGTTTCATTGTCAACTCATTTATACCCTTTGAGTTTTACTTCACAGGAATGTACAACTCTACCCAAACTGCAATTTCAAAAATTTCCCATGTTTACTGTACCCTGAGAACTTGAGAACCAGCATATCTATTATAGTGCCCAGCTCTCCTCCCCAAAGCTTAGTGTTTTTTACTATACATGATGGTAGGAACGTTGCCGGGGTCCAGCCTGGGCAGGGTTCAAGGTCCCCAAAGAATGGATAGTGCAGGCGACCAATGATGAGCCAGACACCCAACCGGATGCCGGAGAACAGCCAGCCTCAGGGTCAGACCGAACTCATAGAGTTTGATTTAGGCTTTATTTTATAGAGATTGTTATATAACATTAAAGGACCAGGTGGGTGGTGTGATCAGTTAAGCAGAAAAAACCAATACAGAGGTAACCAGGAAAAGTATAAGAATTTCCATAGTTTCAGTTATGTTAAACAAAAGTTGTTTTGACCAGGAGAGCCATTACTCAGACAATTTGAAATAGTTCTATGTACAGAGTTTGAATGTCTTATTGTTTATTAAAGTTCTTAGAATTTGACATGGGGCAAAAGGATATGCTAGACCGAGCAGAGGTTAAGAAATTCATTACACGGCCTTTGTGATGTCTAACTTAGCTCTCTCTCTTTCTGTCTAAAATGTTTTTTTATGTAATATGGACTCTGACTCCTTGGTAATTGTTTCTACGTGCTTAGTTTGTAGTAGCTAACCAGTTTCTCCTATTTCTTTGCCTGTCTGATTCTAATTAATATATATTCCTGCCCAAGATAGAGGAGGGGCTGTTACTCCATCAACTTTTAGATATTCAGGGGAGACTTTGTTCTCTGGCCAAGAAATCATTTTGTACAACTTCACTGGAATTCTGCGGATCATTGGACCTGAAATGCAGGCGTCTAAAAATCCCACCACCTATTAATCTCAACAACAAACATGCAGGGAGAGACAGACAGGGAATCCAGCCACAGTTGCCGCTGCTGTGCAGATGCATCTCATCCGTCCCGACGGTGTCAAGGGACGGCTATTGGTCAGCTCCCGACAGAATGTCCGACACCAAACAGGAATACAGATACATAAATTGGCCCCCAGTGTCTTCCATGGCACTTATTTCCCAGGTCCTGTTGCAAATATCAAAGCACTCAGGGTGGTCATCTTTCTCTTTAGCAAGCTGGACAGGTGTGGTGTCTGTGTTGGGGATGAGAAAAGCCAAAGGGCGCCAAGATCCTGGTAGGACAAAATGGGGCATGCAGCTGAAGAGTTAATCTGTAAAAGGAATGTGATTAATAGCAGGCATTTATTGGCAAGCCAGGCAACTGCGTCCATTCTCTTAGCTCATATTCACAACATCTGTAAGGCCTGCATCATTATTATTATTTTATTTTATTTTATACCAACTCGGCAATAAAACTGAAGATCAGACAGATTAGGTAACTTTCACTCAACTGCTAATTGAACTGAAACTTGAACCCAGGCAGCCCAGTTCTCAAGTCTGCACTCCCAACCTGGCAGCTGAGCTGAGCTGCTCTGATGAGGGGAATGATCAGGGAGAGAGACAAAAAAGACAAATATGACCTGGGCAGAAAGCAGAAACAGAAATACGTTTGCCGAATCAATGGCTGTGGACCAAGACCACAGCTGTTGCTCCTGATATCGCAATGGATCAAGGTTGCAGCCTCTTCAGTGGCCCTTTGGGGCCAAACACCCACCTGTTGCCCGAGGCAGAGAACATACAGGTAGAGAGATCCACCCTCTACCCTGGCTGGTGTGGTTCAGTGGATTGAGTGCCGGCCCGCAAACCAAAGGTTCACTGGTTCGATCCCCAGGTGGGGCACATGCCTGGGTTGCAGGCCAGGTACCTAATAGGGGGCGTGTGAGAGGCAACCATACATTGATGTTTCTCTTCCTCCCTTGCTCACTCCTTTCCCTTCTCTAAAATAAAAAATAAATCTTTAAAAAGAGAAAAAAAACCAACACCTTCTTGCCCACTCCTCATGCCTGCCAGGTCTTTGCCTGAGGGGTGTGAGTGCAGAAGGCTGACCTTTTCAGTAGGAAAAAACTTTGCGGCCATCATGACCCTTGATCCTGACTGAGGGTAGGCAGGGAACTGAGGGGGGTTGGGGGTGGTTCTGTGGATTTCTGAGAATATCCATCCCAACCATATCCACCGCCCCCATATCCGCCGTCCCCTTTCAGGGAAGATACCTAGAGAGTAAGCTCAGGGTTCTACCCGGCTAGGTGTGATACCAGCGCTCCCTCCCTCACCTGGCAGTCAGCAATCCCCTAAACCTGGGGTTCTTCCATCTCCCCAGGGCGTGGTCCAGGTCAGAAGCTCCAGGCCGGCTGGGAAAGGCACACAGGGCACCTGGCACGCAGGATATCAGCTTTCATCAGGGTTTCCCAGCCTCTTTTGCAGGGGCTCTGGGTTGATAAACCGATTAAGTTTTTAGCAATCGAGGGGTCAAATCTAGAGCAGTGGTTCCCCATATTGGGGGGACCTGGCCCACCAGGGAACAATTTTCAATGGCCAGAGACCTAAATGGTTGTCACAGCTGGGAGCAGGGAGAAGGGTTCCATGTGCACCAGGTGGGTGAGCTCAGGGTGCTGCTAAATATCCTGCAATGCTCAGGACAGCGCCCCTGCCCCCCACCCCACGAAGAATTATCCAGCCCTGACTGTCAGTAGTGCTGAGGCTGGGAAACCCTGTCTGAGGGGTTTCAAACAGCACAGGAACCCTCGGGAGACATGTTTAAATGCAAAACCTCGAGTCCAGACCGTGACATTCTAGTCCACAGGGTCTGGAGTGGGTGCCAGGAATCTGCATTTTCCAGCAGCCCAGGTAATTCTAGTACAGGTGGGCCATACCCCACCCTGAGAAATGCCACTGTCTGACCCCAGAAAGGCTGGTCCCTGGGCAGGGTGGGCCTAACAACACCCTGACCCCGGGGTGCTTAGGCTCAACCTGAGATTCTTGCTCCACCCACCGAGGAGATTCTGTCATCGACCTGGTCCCAGCATTCAGTTGGCTTGTTTTGTTCTGAGTGAGTCTCATGCAGGTTTGTTCATTTGCAGCGTGGGCTGTGAGCATAGACTTTGGTCATCTGCCCTCGCTTTTCTGGTGTCACGAGTCAAGCACAACTGTGGGGGGTTGTCAACTGAATTCCTGGAAACCCCGAGGTTTATAAACAAAGGCCGTTTCCAGCACACAGAGGTCATTATCAAAGTGACAGTAACCACCCACACCGATTTCACCCCCCTCCACAGCCCCACTGTTATCAATAACCCTATTTCTGATCCAAAATTCATCAAGGGGCCTTGGTCAGGGGCTTCAGAAGAAGGGCTATGCCGTGTCATAATCTGTACGTATGTATCCCTTGCCATTGAGAATTTGGGCTGGCCGGCGTCCCTGTTACAGATGGAGACTTGCCAGATCTATCAGGACGCTGAGGTGGGAAAGGTCAGAGAAGGCTGTTGGGAAGCCTGGCATCAGAGCACCCAGCTGGCAAGATGCCTGGCTCTCTGCCCTTTGGCTTCTGCGGGCAGTGCCTGGCACCTTCCTGCTAACTGCTCAGTAAGCAGCAGCCGTGGCTGCTGTTGTTACATATCCTCGAAGGAAATTTCATCCAGGCTGTAGAACTGTCCCTGCTCCTGGTGAACAGCCACGCTCTAAGGTCACTAAGGCCCTGGGACCTGTAATATGCTTCCCTGGTGGCAAGAACTGGTCTCTGGAGGTTTCCATTCTGCGTGCAGGTGCTGCCCTCTGTTGGCCACCCTGTGTGTGCGCAGCTTAGCTTCCAGGGTCCATCCCTCCTCCAGGCCTCCTCTCCCATCGCCATACTGGTCACCTTAGCTCCTAGGCAGACCTTGAATGTGCACACTCATCCCCACCATCTGTCACCTGGGGCCCTATCACCAGGCTCCTGTATATTATACACCATGCAGCGATCAACTTAGAAATCAAATTAAGGCATGTCCCTTTCTCAGGCTTGCAAACCTTTTCGTGGCTTCACATCGCCCTTTGGGTGGACCCAAGCTCCTTGTCAGGCCCTCAGCAGTCCGGTCCCTCCTCTGTGCATCTCCCCACCCCAAACTTCATGTGGTTGGCTCCTTCCTGGTCTTGAAGTGCCGGTCCCTTCTGCTCGCTGTCCCCTGCCCCAAGCAGGCCATGAACCCTCGACAAGTCTAGGTGCAGACCAGGCAGACTCGGGCCCTCGGGTATTTGGGAATGAGGCAGGCTATGCTACAGAGAGGTTGGGGACCTGCTTTATTGCCCAGCCCAGGAGCTGTTCACTCTGTAATTGGGAACAGGTGAACGGTGGTCAAAGTTCCACCTGAGCCAGTCCTCCGCCTCTTCTTCCTCCTGGTCTGGTAGAATCCTGGATGGCCGCCCTTTCCTTTCGGTCTCAGGAAAATGTGGGTCCATGTCCATGTCCCAGAGCTGCAGCTCTGAGCAGCTGCCAGTCCCCCGTCCACGTCCCCAGCCTCTGCACTGAGGACATGGGAATCAGGTGGGCAAGGAGAGGTGGCCAGCAAACTTGGCCTCAGCCAGGAGTCTGCCACCGAGCAGTGATTTCCTGCCACTGCAGAATCGCTAGATATGGATCGGGTTTCCTGTACAAGCCCACACAACACCCCCACTCCAGCAGGGCCACGGAGGTCAGGACAGGCAGGAAGTCCAAAAGGGAGATGGTGGGATGTCAAGGGGAAGCCCCGGCCTGACCTCTGAGCAACAGGCCAGACTAAGAAATCCAGGTGAGACGCCTCGCCCTCTAGCACCCCGGCCCCAAAACAGCGCCCACTAAATGGGAGGAAGGCCAATCAAATAAATAGTCAATAAATAGGTGAGATTGGGATCTTCCTCCAGGGAGGCCGAGTGGGAGAGAGGGGACCCCAACTAGCTCTGGGACCAAGGGCAAGCATCTGAGACCTCAGCCTCTGCTCTCCTGAGAGGCCAGGGCATGGGCTGGGGGTCCCGGGACCCCTCTGGCCTGCTGCCAGCACAGCCAGCCGGGTGCGGCCTCAAGGAGCCCACAGAGCTGCCCAAACCTTGCCCACACCTGTCTCCCTTCACTCTCCCCAGCTCAGACGACCTATATGCTGCTGTGAGGGGCCTGGAAACCTGCCCTCACTGCAGCCTCACGGAGTCCAGACCATGCGTGGGAGCTGCCTGGCGGGGGGGGGGGGGCGGCGGGGCGCAGCAGCAGGTACGGGAAGAAAGGACAGGATAGTCTGAGGAGGTATGACGTTCTGAGAAGGCCAGTGACTGTACAACTATAAAGGACACTAAATATACAAGTGTCTATCTGGACCCACATGAGTATGTTTCTTAGTGTGAATGTTTTCCTATTACTTCAACATTTTCAGAAAATTAAATTCCAGAGGCCTTTGCCACACCCAGAAGGAGCTCTGCCCTCCACTTGCCAGGTGAGGAGGCCCTGGAGGCAGAGGGGCTTCCTGCCACAGAACAGAAAACGGCAGAGCTGGCGACTGCTCCCCGACTCCCACCCAGGGCTTCCGCTCGTCCCAGCAGCCTTCTCAGAGGGACACAGATCCTTCCCTGGACAGATCTCCCCTTGTCAACTCCTGGCCAGGTCCCACGTGGGAAGGGGCTGTGGGAGTGTGAGGATGGGATCTCTCTGCTCCAGCCAAACGCAGCTCAAGCCGGACTGGCTGGGCACAGGGGCACCTGCAGGAGCCAGGCAGGCTCTGGGGAGGGAGCACAGACGGGCCAGGACACAGCTGTGGGGCTGGGGGCAAAGGGGTCTTCAGGGACGGTCGAGCAGAGGTCATCCGGAGAGCTGGGGCACCTGAAAAGCACATCACAGGAAAGGGTCGTCTCCTCGCCATGGAGACGCCCTCGGAGGTTGGTGGAGACCCCCCTCTCCACTAACCTCTGCCCCAGCCCCCCTCCGCCATTCCTCATCAAAGTCACCGCCTCCACACTCCTGGGCCCAGCCCTTCCTCTCTCAGGACAGGCTCTGCACCGCCACACCCTCTGGGCCCTTTGGGGATGCTCCTGGAGGCCTTGGTTTGCCGTCCATCCTGGTGCCAAGCACAGGGCTAGACAGGCAGGCAGTGGGTGCTCAGCAGCTTGGGGGTGGGGTATTTTTTTTTTCTGAATAAATGAACACCTGAATCCAAATGCAAACTCTTACCACAGCCCTGCCTGTTCCCTGCCTCCTTGCCAGGCCCCTGCCCCACACCTGGCCCTGGCCCTGGCTCCGGTCTAAGCAGCCCCCCTCCCCACCCCGTACCTGGGCTGAAGCGGCGGCGGTCACTCCCAGAGGAAGCGCACATACCAGATGGTCTCGTTCTTCAGCTGTGGCCCGAACAGGGGGTTCAGCTGGGCCAGGATGGCGATGAGCCAGCTGCCAAGGACAGCACAGTGAGGGTGAGCCCACACACAGCAGGAACCTACCAGGCGTGACTCATGTGAGGTGTGTGGCCACGTGACCAACCTCACTGCCTTCCACCAGCCAGCAGGTGGGCTGAGTCTGGGGTTTGCGGGTTTTGGTTTAGGGGAGGTCTGACTGGGTGTTCTGTAGGTCCGTGAGATCCCTGAACGTAGGCTGGACCCTGGGATGAGAGAAAAGGGGAGACAGCCCTTTGGAAGTGACCCACAGCTGGAGCCCATGGGAAGTGACCCACAGCTGGGCCCTGGTCTGGGCCACCCCAGTCTCCATCTGGGAGCAGGACAGCGCTGGTTTGAGACAGACACGTCAGAATCACCCCCTTTCAGGAGCAAGATGAAGAACTACCCCAGTAGGAAGATCTGATGACCAGAATGCCCCACTTCCACACTGGCTAGGGACAGACAGGGCCGTCCCTCAGGCCAGTGAGGTCTCCGGGGACCACCGGCAGGCTGCACACGTCGGGGGGGGGGGGCGGTGTCAGGCCCCATCATCATGACTTTGTCTGCCCACAGAGCAGACCCCCAGTACCCTGGCGGGGCACGGCTTTGCATGCTGCCGATGCTGGTACCACCTGTGCCTGGTGTGGTCTGGCAGCAGGGGTCCAGCTCCCCAGCTCCCCTGCCTCCGAATCCCCAGAGCAGCCAGTTCCTGGGCCTGACGCCCAGGACACCACCCGAAACCGCTGCCTGCTGATCACCGGCCTTAACCCATGTTTATGTTCTGTAATTAAAACTTCTAGGTGTGGCATTTGCTTAAGTCGCCCCACCTTTCTGCCTGTGTGCCTCTGATCTGCGACCCAGGTTCCCTTCCCAGACGCTGAGCTGGTGTTTGTCATTACCCGCACCCTGCTCTGTCTCCCCGCTGGTCCCAGACACCATCCCCTGTCCCATCCGGTCTCTGGGCCCTCCAACCACAGCCCTTCTCAGCCCCTCCCTGGGAGAGACGAGGACGTCTGTCGAGCCCTGAAAGACCAAGACACAGCACAGAGAAAGGGCTCTGAAGATGCTCTGTCCAGGGAGAATTCTGAGAGTCATCATTGTTTTTAACACGTTTTTTTTTGTTGTTGTTAATAGGAGGTAGAACTATTGCACATTATAGAAAGTAAAATTGGAATCGACTAATAGGAATAAATAGCTCCTGATCCAATTAGGTAAAACCCGTATTAACTACGTAACAGGCACCAAATCTGAAATCAGTCATGGATTTTTTAAATGTGGGTATTAACCTACGTATTTGAAAAATTTGGCAGCCCTGAGAATTATTCCAGTTACTTTCAAAAGACTGTTACTTTTTAAAATATCGGCATTTTGCCCTGGCTGGTATGGCTCAGTGGAATGAGCACTGGCCTGCCAACCCAAAGGCCGCTGGTTCAATTCCCAGTCAGGGGACATGCATGGGTCACGGGTCCCCTCTCACACATTGGTGTTTCTCTCCCTTTCTTTCTCCCTCACTTCTCCTCTCTCTAACTAAGATCTTCTTTTAAAAAATCAGTATTCCATCATGTTTCCTCTCCTATCTTGATTGTTCTGAATTCAGAACACCCACCGACACCAAAGTTAACCCATAAAAATGGTACCTGAGACCCAGGAAGATGCAAAGCCAGACAAGCCTCACTTGGGCTCAAATGATCAGGAGGGAGGCCTCCCTAACACCAGAACGAGGACCTGCTCCTCGGTTTGGCAGGCAGGATGATTCCCAGCTGGAGCGATGAAACACAGGACTGGGGGTGGACGGAGGGGTGGGCTGCCTTCCTCTGTAAAGGGGGAGGGGCTATCCCGAATGGCAGTTTTAGAAAGGAGACCATCTAGACGCTGAGGACCTGGAAATGGATTCCCTTGCCTTGTCCAGGTTCTCAATCCCTCAGAACGCTCTGCGATGTCCCCAGGGTCCTGTTTCAAGTTTAAAGACTGCCCGTCTGGTGGCTCTCACTGGCGTGCGTGATAAACACGGATTCCCAAGTGCACGGTGATTTGGCGGGTGGAGGGCACAGCCCTCAAAGATGTAGCTCAGTCCCTGCAGGCAATTCTGATGCCAAGTTGGGCGTGAAAAGCACTGAGCCAGCCGTACTCACTCATTTCACAGAGGAGCAAGCGGCAGCCTGTGGACCACACACATCTCGTCCAGGGACCCCTCTACAACCACAGCCTGGAGTTGCTGACTTCCAGCCCACCACTGTCTGCCACTCCAAGCCACCTCCTCTCTTGTGTTTTACAGACTCAGCCTTTCAGGCACTGAACTTGTCAGGACAGGGATAGGGGCAAGGGCAGGGCAAGGGAGCGGAGGGAGGAAGGGAGGAGGAGACAGGCACTGGCTGATTTTGAGCTGGGAGAGAGGTACTTACAAGAGGTAGCAGCACACAGCAGTGGCTACCAGCATGGTGATGATCACCCTGCAATGAGAGAGGGTGTCAGGTCATGGTCACGGATAGAACCAGCGCCCTCAGGAGGCCAGGCAGGGACTGTAGAAGGAGCTCACAGGGCCGGCCCCTTTCCCCCTTGGCCTTTCCAGCGCCATCCGAGCACAGGAAGTCGAGTTGTCCTCGGATGGAAAATAAAAATGCTCAGTGTCACCTCATGGGGAGGCCGACCTTGACCACATCCAAGTCACACTATGATCCACTCCCCCCATCTCCTTCCTCTCTCACCCACTGGGTCTCCATCTAAGGCAACCACATGGGGAAAAGACACAGAAATGCATTTGCAGCAGCCCACCAAGGAGGGGGTCTCTGGAATTCAAAATCCACTGGGCAAGAGGAAGGAACACGGAGGCCCAGGAGGCAGGGCAAGAAGCAGGAGGCTGTGAGCCATTTCTGAGGCAGAGTGAGTGGCTGGAAAGAGCACAGGGACTGGCTACCTTGTGTCCACTCAGGCCACTGGAGACAGACGCTTACAGTGCAGCAAGGGAGACTTCAGTTAGACAGAAGGAAGAACTCACCAAAGTTTGCAGGAGAGCTGAGACACTAACATGGTTTACAAGGTGAAGCCGGGGTCCTGGGCCCTGCAGATCTTGAAGGGCTCCAGCGGCAACATGCACGTGTGCATAAGGCCTGCAGCCGGAGCTAAACGGAACCCAAACCAGGCCCTAGGACTTCTGACCCACTGCACTTGAAGACTGCGCTGGAGAAATTAGCACCTGATCCACTCTTTCAACATTACCGAGCACGGTGGGTCCGTCCTGTGCCGGGCACTGGGGTCTATAACAAACCCCTCTGGGACCTGGAGGAACTTGCAAACAAGGGGAAGCAGTACTTTACAACTAGGGATAAGGCGAAGCACAAACTGGTCGAGGGTGCAGCAGGCGTAGAAATCTGCTCCGGGACCGCCACAGGCCAGTGACACCGCCTAGAACACGACCCAACACCTAAGACGAGTCCCGCGCCGTTAAGAGTTTTATATGCATTATTTCGAGTAATCCTCGAAGCAGCCTGAAAGGCGGCCATCATCATCCTTTTCCTCCCCGTTTTAACTGTGAAGAAAGGGAGGCTGGACCGGGGATCACATTCGCTCTAGGTCACAGCTGGTGCGGTGTGAACCAATTGCACCGAGTGGCTAGCCACAGCCGTGATTGGCCGGAGGGGGTGACCCTGGACCGTTGCCCGCATCGGTCAGCTCTCGGCCTTTCTAAAGAAGGCCTCCCTGCCTTTGGCCCCCACAGCCGGCCAGTTTCCCGCCGAACAGGAGGAGGAGCGGGCGCTGCGCATCTCTTGCGCTGCGCCCGGGAGGAGTCCGCAGGGAGACTGGGCCTGCGCGCGCGTCCCTTACCCGCGGTTGGGTCCTTTCGGCACGAACCAGGGCCCGGCGATGCCGATGAGGCCCCAGAACGTGGTGAAGATGATGACCGGGAGGGCAAAGGAGTGCGCCGTCATGGCGGGGCGCGGGACGCCCAGACCTGGGTGCAGGACCAGAGGCAGATGCTCGGGGACGCGCGGGTCCTGGCCGGGCAGTGGGCGCCGAGCATGCGCAGCAGATCGGGGCCGCCCAGGGGAGCGCGCTCCGCCGCCCGATCGGCGCAGGCGCGCGCGCGTCCTCAGGGGCGAGGTACAAGGGCGAGGGGCAAGAGCCAGGGTCTAAGGACTAGACGTAGTTAGCTTTTGTTAGCTGCTCCAGTTTCCTAGTTTGGGCTAAAATAATTTACAGGACAGAGGCATGTGTCGAAATAAAACCTGCTTTATTCAAATAGCAAAATGCTGAGCGTCAGTCGTGGTTTTATAAACTGATTTGCACATCTTTAAAACCAGAAGCGGAGAGGACATCCTGGGCCACCCCTCGCCTCTTCCCGAATGTCCTTGGCTGACAGACACCTGGAGAAGGCACCTGAACAATCTTTACACTGTCCTGCTAAACAGGCAGGCCAGGAGCTCAACCTGGGCTGGAGAGAGAAGCAATAGTTCTGGAGTGTCCTAGCTCTCTAACTTGCCCGGTGGTGTTGGGGGTGGGCTGAGATCCCTCACTCCTCCTGCCTGGCCTCTATGGCTGTCACCAACGTGCTGCTCCCAATGCGGGTTGCTCCGAAGGTCAGTCATGGGGCATGCTGGGTGGGGGGAATACCAGGACTGGGAACATGGAGGTGCCCTGAAGATTACAGGTAGGGAAGGAGGGTGGAGGCTTAGCCAGGCCTCTGGGCAAAGGCAGAGCGCTTGCTCCTATTCCTCATGCCCTTCCACTTGTTTTCTTGTAAAGCAAAAAGAGGAAGCCCCTCCAATGAGGGGTCAGCCAGGCGCTCCAGTCTGAACCCCGGCTGCTCTCCTGAAGTGAAACAATGTGGGGGTGCTGGATAACAAGCCTCCTGGAGTGGCCTGAAGGCACTCACCGCATTTCAGCCCTGGGTCCTGCACAAAACATCAGTTTTCCTCTTTGTGGTGAGCTAATACAGGGGAGCCAGAGCACGTGGGTAGTGTGTGATAAACAGTATTTCCCAGGGGCCCAGCCTTCTCACAAGCTGGCATCGGAGGCTCGCTCAGAGCACAGATGTGGCAAGGCAGGGATGTGCCCCTACCTGGCCTCCACCCCAGCACCTGGAGCTGCATCAGGACGTGTGTGCATGGGAACCCCCTGCCCCAGCAAAGCCCGCAGGACTAGACTCAGGCTGCATCTCCCAGCAGGAGCTGGAAGCAATGCAGATTCCACAGCGGAGGCCCCCACATCTGCCTCCCCCACACCCACCACCTTCTTTTTCCATTGGGAGCAAGTCAAACTGTGCTTGTTCCCGTTGCCTAGAACTTGGCTGTCTCCTATCAGCGAAAACACCCGACTGTAGAAGCAGCCCTGGTGCAAAACGGAGGTGATGAATGTGACCCCCCCCTTTCCAGAAATAATCAGTGGCTTCCTCATTATTATATCCGGAAGTCCATCTGGCTCCCTAGGAGCTGTTGGCTAATCCCTGTGGGTTGTTCAGCCAGCTGCCTCCTCTCTACCCACACAGCGCCCTAGGGTCATGTGACACCAGCTGCTCAAAAGCTCAGTTAACCACCTTGGCCAAGGACGCTATTGGACAAAGCAGTGGTTTAATCCTCTTCTGAGGCACCACACTGAAATGAGGTTAAACATTCATCGGTGCTTGTGGGCCTCCGAAAGAAGGGAGGCGCAGAAGTATGAGCAGTAAGTACTGACCAGCCAACAGGTTACTGCCAGAGATATGCAAAGTAACTAACTCTCATAGACCAGAGGTGCCAAACACCAGTGGAGGAGGGCAGCAGGGAGTAGAGGCCCACAGGCCTGTGGGTCACATGGTCCCTCAGAGCCAGTATCACCCACATCGCTCCTCCCAGCAGCGGGACCACAGGTCATGTTTACTTTGTAGGTTGTTTCATCTGGAAAATGCATCACTGTAGCTTGTGGAGGGGAAGGTGTAGGGAAGAGAAGCTTACACAAGGAATAACTTCTCTAACTCCGCGTCCTTCCTGATCTTTCCAAGGAAAACCAGCAGCGTCACAATAACCTCATTGTCCTTTTCTCTCTTTTGTCTGTGGGGCAAACCCTCCAGGCTTGTCCAAGTGGCTTAAGTGAAAATCGAAGGAGAGCTCCGGAAGAAAGAGGTCCTTCCACGTGTGCTGGTACCTCCAGCCTGTCACTCAACAAAAATCACAGATCACAAATGTTAAAGGAACAACAGAATGCTTTTTTAAAGGCAGGACTCAGCGCTTGAAAACGTTTGTTCAGGGTGTTCCCTCCTGTGCCAAAAAAGAAACAATCCTCAAGACCTGGAAGCAACCAAAAAATAAAAAATAGAAAAACCCAGCCAGAAAGATCTATTCCCAAGAGGCTGCCGCGGTTTCGGGGTCAAGGGCCTACAACCTCTCTGGTCTTTGCTGTCATTGCCTCGGAGCTCTAGCAACCCTGTCGAATCAACTGAACCCTACCTTCAAGCACTTTTCCCACCTTTTCTTCCAACTCTTAGCCTCCTGCCCAAAGCCTGAAGCACGCGTGTGGAATACGATTCCGAGGAATGCTCAGACACTCCAAGAAAGAGATACAAGCTACACACAGAAGGTGGTGAGAAATATTCCAGACGCCTTCTCTTCTTCTTTTCAGCCCTTTCTTGGGAAGGGGGATCTAGGCAGATCCGAGCCCCAAGGCTGCCTCTCAGTGATCCCTACCCCTTGGTTCCCACTGGCGTCTTAACCAGCCTCAAAGTCTTAGAACAAACTGGGCCAAAGTTGTGGGAAAACAAGACATTTTTCCATCACTGCCCTAGGTCACCCACCCCAACATCCGAGAGGCCGCTTGGCAGGGGTGGTCTGGCCAGAGGAAACGGAGGGGACCCTGGAGGCTGCGCGGAGCTCTAGGAGGCCGTGTCCGCGGATCCCTGCGCTGTCCGCCCAGAGGCATCCGCCCCGGTGCGGAGGAAGAGGCGGCGGGCTGGCCAGCGGGTGAGTAAAGCCCTGCAAGGCTGCCTTAACTGCAGGGACTCCGTGCTTCCCGCCTGCCTCGCCGGAGCCCAGGTCAGGAATCTACCGGAGGGGCGTGGGCGGCCCCAGCACTGTTCCAGGCCAACCTCCCCCGACTCCTTGGGCTCCATGACCCCGCTTTCGGTGGCCTGTGCTGACCCTGCCACTGGCTCCAAGCCGCCCCCTCCCCTGGCGGGCCGTCCTAAAGAAACCGCCGCCACGACCACTTGGGTGACCGGGACCCCAAGAGGGAGGGCTCCCCGGCGGGGATGGAGTGCGCGCCTCTCCCACATCTGGGGGCATTAGCTTTCTAGGATCCCGGGGACTGGTGCAGCTCTTTACCGCAGCCGCTTAGCCCGAGGCGCCGCGGCATCACTGGAAGCGTAGTCGGGATTCGGTCTGCAGCTCTCAGCGCTGCTATTGGCTCCCGCAATGCGGGGTCCTGATTGGACGCGGAACCGCTCACTCTCTGCTCTTCCCGCCTTCCTGGAGCGTGGTGGTTACTAGGTAACGTCCGGGGGACGTTCTCCCAAACCCTGCAGTAAGAGCAAAAGCGCTCTGGATGGGCTACGAGATTTCCCGTTCCTGCGCCCGTTTCCTTTGCATTTTTAGGGCCGATGTCAACCTTGAAGTTTCCAGGCTTTATTCAATCAAGGAGGGCAATACTTTTTCTTACATTCATTCAAAAACCGTCATCGGTTGCCTACCGTGTGCCAGGTTTGGGAGTACATAGTTGAATGACAAAAAACCTCATTGTCTATTGGGGAAACAGGCCAAAAACAGACAATTACAAAATAAAGAGACGAATGCAATGAAAAAGGTAAGCTTTGACACCTTAGAGTGTGGTGGTGGGGAGCTGTAGTGTGGTTAATCAAGAATGCCTGAGGAAATGGTGCCTGCTGGGAATGAAAACGTGGTAGGAACTAGCCAAGTAGAAGAGGTGCTATGGACGGATTTGTCTGCTTCCCCATTGATATGTTAAAGCCCTAACCCCAATGGGATGGTATGTAGATGTAGGCCTCATGGGAACTCATTAAATGTAAACAGGTCGTGAGGGTGGGGCTATAATGATGGGATTAGTGCCTTCGAAGAAGACACAGAGAGTGCACTCTTTGTCACGTGACAAAATAGTGAGAAGACAGCTGTCTGTGAGCCAGGAACAGAGTCCTTACTAGACCCTGACAATGATGGCACCTTGTTCTCAAACTTCCAGCCTCCATAACTATAAGACGATTAGTTTTTGCTGTTTATAGCCACCTGGCCTTGGTGCGTTGTTCTGCGAGCTCCAGCCAGCGAAGACAGGAGAGGAGGAAAGCTGTGGCTAGGAAGGCCAACTGGGCATCAGAAACAGCCCGAGCAAAGCCCGAGAGGCGAGCGCGTGGTGCGTGCGTGACCGGCGTGTAGGGCAGGAAGTTACGGGAGGTGACGCTGAGGAGACGGATACACCGGGCTGGATGTGGAAGGCATTCTGGCTACATTAGGAGCTTTAAGTGAGTTTCAAGCTGGTGATTGGTGTAGGCAAATCTGCACTTTAGTTGCGTCAGTCGTATTGCCGAATAGAAGGGGAATTTAGAGAGAAGAGTAGAAGAGCGAAGACCAAACTCTATAAATACATACTTGTTCCACTTTCTTCTCTCCTGTTCTTTAAAATTATATAAAGTAATAATTAAAACAATGTATCATTTCGTTGTTTATACGTGCATGTAATGTGTATAACAATAGTACAAATGATGTGCACTATCATGCAGAAATCTTAAGTGTGCAACTCGGTGTATTTTAACACGTGCACCATGTAGCCAACACACGGATAAGATCCAGTAATTTCCAGGACTCCAGAAAGTTCCGCTGAGGCCCTCTCAGCATGCACACTTACAGGTAAAACTACAGCAAGTGAAGAAGCCATTAGTGTAAAGGTCCCAATAAAATGAACTTTAGGAAGGGGTGTTGTTGGCCGGGATGTGGGAGGGTGGGGTGAGAAAGTATTCTATCTCTAGACCTGGATGGTGGTCACCCAGATTTTTAAAATAATTATTCATTAAATTGTACATTTATGTTTTATGCAATTGTAGGTGTGTGTGTTTTAAGTCACAATTCAAAGTTGTAAGTAAAAATAAAACATAGTTTTTAAAAATTGTATTAACATGTATGGCCATACTGATTGTTAAATATTTGGGTTATCACCCCCGTGTGGGTCCCAAGTAACCATTTTCCTTTACATAACCCTGCCCGCACTAACAGTGTCTGGCAGCGGAGACCTGCAGAATTCGTATTCAGCCCGTCAGAGGAGGAAAAGCGGTCCCCAGGAGACAGCCCAGAGCGCAGACCTGCCCTTCCTCCCTCCCCTCACCCCCATGCAGACTCAGTCTCCGGCTTGCCGACAATGTTACTTTCTTTGGGAAATGCTGGGTCCGGGCATGGAGTGGATGGGTGGGCAGGGGAACGCGGGTCACTGTGGTTGAGCCTGATGATCACGTGCGGGTTGGGGCCGCCTCATCCAGGGGAGCCATCAGTGCCCCGAGAAATTACCCCCTGGATGTTAAATGAGAGGGAGATGTGTCACCAGAAGAGGCACAGTGCTCAAGCCGGGAAGGGGAGGGGCTGGAGAGGGGGCAGCTGGAATAAGCTGGCGGAAGAGGAAGCACTTCCACCAGGGAAAAGCACGGAGCAAAAGCGAGCTCTCGCCTGCGCTCCAGCCAGGTGGCATCGGTGTCAACAGCCTTCCATTGTTTGTCCTCTGCCATTCCGCATGGCCTCGGGTTGTCATATAGCAGGTACTTAGCAAGAATCGGGCACTGCCAGGCCCTTCACACGCTGGCCTCACCAAGTCCTCCGAGCCCGTGAGGTCTGGGAGGCTCAGCAAGGAGGGAAAGAGATGAGCTGGGATTTGAGCCAGGTACCACTGACTCCTGACACCCAAGCTTACACACGACGGGTGAAGAAATCGACAAGGATGCTGAAAGGGGCATGAGTGTATCGGGAGAAATCAAGGAACAAAAATCCCGCGAGGGATAGTGCGGGGTACCCCTACCTGGCTCGGAATGAGGCGCCTCTCCCCAACCCCCGCCCGGCTTGCCCAGTACTAGTCAGGGCCAGATCACAGATGGCCCCGCCCACCTGCCCAGGCTCCGCCCTGGCCAAGAGCCCCAGCCAGACCCACCCTGGCAGGCACTGCACCCGCAGCACCACCAGCTCCGTGCGGCCTGTGGGACAGTGCAGGTTCAGGACGCGCACAGGGTTCTCGGGGTCCAGGCGGTAGCTACAGCAGTCGCACTGGCTCTGCAGGTACGGCTCCCAGCGACAGGGGGTGGCTAAGCTGGAGCAGCCTTCGTTTTCCCCCTTGGCTTTTCCACTCAAGAGAGGCTGGGGCTCAGGCAGGGCCCGGCCAATACCCCTCACCAAGCAGGGCAGGGTGGGCCTGCAGGAGGGCTGTATCACCACAAAGCCCACCCCCTCCAAGAAGCCCCCTCTTGCACTCCAGCCTCCACCTGTCTGAGCATCCAACCAATTACAAGAATGCGTGTAAGGTGCCCATCACTAAATCCAGGCAGAAGGAGGGGACCCAAACAGCCTCTACTGCAAAGGGGCTCACAGTCTAGCTGGACGACAGACCAATAATATGTGAAAGCCCCGACAAACAAAGCTCCGACTGCACTTCTGATCTGAAGTTCAAAGTGAGTTCTCACTCCTAAGCAGACCCCGCCTGCTCTATGATGACAGAGAAACGCTATACAAGTCCCACTGATTTACTTGTATGTATAATTCTACTTTAACTTTATCTTGACATTAGATAATGCATTCATAATTGGCCAAGTTTAAAAACTACAAGATTTTCTAAGAACTATAAAAGAGCCCTGGCTGGTGTGGCTCCATTGGTTGGAGCATCATCTTGTAAACCGAAAGGTGGTGGGTTCAATTCCCGGTCAAGGTACATGCCTGTGTTGCAAGTTCTGTCCCTGGCTGGGACTCTTGCAAGGGCCAACCACATGCAAGAGGCAATTATGTGCAAGAGGCAATAGATTGATGTTTCTCTCCCTCTCTCTCCTTCCCTTCCTCTTTGAGCATGTCCTCAGTTGAGGATTAAAAAAAAACCTATGAAAGAGTCAGTTTTTAAAAAATCTCCCTTTGACTTCTACCCAACCATCATTCATTTTTCCTCCAGAGAAAAAAAAATGTCTTTACTGTCTTTCCTCAGTCTATGTTTTAAAAATTCCAAAACTGGTTTCCAGGAGGCACAGCGATTGGCCAGAGCCGCAGGAGAGAGGCTCAGGGTTGAGCGCCGGCAGGAAGGCGCCTTTGCCTTCCCGGAACAGATGGCTCAGGTGGACCAAGGCTCCATTCTGTCTGGGCCCTGGCAGGACAGAGCTGGAGCCACACGCAGGTCTCCAGGCTGAGGGCCAGGGGATTCGGGGTGGGCACAGGGCCCCTGACAAGGTCCTTGCCAGGAGCAGCGCAGGGCGTTCTGGGTCAAAGAGAGCCTGAGGAGTGTGGAGCTCCATCCATCTTCCCAGAGGTGCTTAAAATGTCTGGGAGGAGGCTCTATGCGCAAAGACCACCCCTCAGCGCTGTCACTCTCTGGGGTCAGGACCTACTTAGCCCCTCTGTGCCCTTCTTCAGTGGGGTCCTGGCTCGCTTGCTTTGAGGGGCCCAGTGGGCAGACAGCGTGCTGGGAACCTCATGGGGCCAAAGCAGGAGAGGCGGGAGGGAACTCCTTGGAGGGGCGGAGGCGCATAGCAGGCTCCAGAGCCCCACTCTGGCCAGGTCTCCAGGCCAAGCAGCAGGTGTAGGCCAGACCTTGGTGAAGACTTGCCCTGGTTCTGATCCCCTGTCTCCCCAGGAGATCAACCATGTCCCCTGTGTCCCCTGGGCTTTGCTGGGTCCTGTGCTTGGGGGCCAGGTGTGAATGGACTCCCCTGGGTTTGCAGAGCAGCCCCCTTGCTGATCTCAGGCAGGACATTGGTGCTGGAAGTGCCCACTGCAGTGCCCACTGCAGTAGCTCACTTCCACCTGGTTCAGGTAGCAGGGGCCCTTGGTGAGGTTCTGGAGCTCAGTGAGGTGCCAGCAGGAAGCTGACTGCTCCTCTGGGGGGTGGGGCAGACAGAAAAGGGCACTGGGACTCTGTGTGACAGGTGAGTGTGGATCCGAGGGGGGCATGTCGGGATGGGGGCCCAGCACTATAGTGCCACACTGGGGTCCTCGCTCTGCTAATTCCCCAGGTGGCCAGGGTGGGGGAGGTGGGCCTCCCGAGGCAGGCACTGGAGAAATTTGGGAGAGGGGAACAGGCAGAAGAGCAGCAGGCAGCACCCCAGTTTCCTCCATATCCAAAGTATCCCGGCGGCACGTGGGACAGCAGCTCCCTGGCTCCTGCACGGTCACCTCGCCCTGCAGGAGGAGAGGCCCTAGTCCACTCAGGAGCTTGGCCCTGCGCCCGACACTGCCTGAGTGAGCCCTGAGACCAGCCCCTGGGGACAGAGCCAGGGAGGAGCCTGGAGGGCCACTCTGAGAGGGTAGGCAGGCTAAAGCTACAAGTGGGTACCTGGGCACAGGTGAGAAGGGGGCAGTGCCAGGTGCAGATGCTCCTCCCACTGAGGCAGGAGGTTGCACTCCTGCCACTGCTCTGTGTCCTGGGCCTGGCAGGGCGCCCCGCTGGGACCCTCCTGGCAGCTCCAATGGCGCTCCCTGGTGTCCCCACTACGGGGAGCCGAGCAGCGGCTCCAGTCTGACCACAGCCCAAGGACTGGACACTCACAGTGCGGGCACACCAGGGACCCGTTGACACAGGTACTGTGGACAGGGGTGTGCAGAAAGGGCTCTGCAGCGGAGTCTCGGTGAACAGAGCCTTCAGTCCCCAGCAACGCCCACCACCCTGACGTTCCTGCCTGGAGCACCCATCCCCCACACGCTCCCTGGCGGGCAGCATACCAGGTCTTGTAGTCCAGCTGCACCACCTCGGTGGGGGCCGGCACCCAGGAGGCATTGGGGCTGGGCAGGCCGCAGCGGCAGGCGGAGATGGGCATGCAGTGCCCGCCCTGTACTAGTTGGCCAGGGGGACAATGGCAGCCTGGGGGAGGGGAGGACAAGCAGGACTTGGTGCTTTGGTGGCGTCCATGGTGGATCCCTGTGGCTGCCAGATGGAGTCCAAAGCCTCAGGTTGGCACCAGGCACCCTTCCTCCAGCAGCCCCACGTGGTCTGGCCTCCACACTATCTCCCGTCATTGCACTAGCCTCAGCCTATCTTGACCCAGGTCACTCTGGCCAGGACCCCCCGCTGTTTGCAAAAGTGACCTTTGCTGCAGCAGTCCACTGCCCCCAGGTCACATGTTCTTGGGGGGTGGGGCAGGATGGAGGAAAGCAGCCCTGGGCTCCCTCAGAGTTCCCAGGCTGGGCTATGGGCATTGCCTGCCCACCTGGGTGGCATGGCCCCTGCAGACACTGCACAGTCCCAGAGGTTGGCACAGCTTCGAGGACACTGGTTGGCACAGTAGGGAGTGGACATGGTGTTCCAGGCCTCACAGCTCTCCCCTGAGGACCAGAAGGTAGGATGTGCTGGGTGCCCGAGGACAGCACCCTGCCTCCCAGGGGCTGAAGCAGCATCCCCTTCAGAGGCCATCTCGCATCCCCTCCTCCAGAGGCTGTGACGTCAGGGGTTAACTGGGCAGGGCCCCGGGTTGCAGCTCTCCATTTGAGCCCACGGTCCCCAGCAGCCTCCCCCAGGGGGGTCTGCTGTCTCTCTCCAGTGCAGCTGGAACCCCACCACCACAGGGCACCTCGCAGGAGCTCCAGGGCCCCCACGGGCTCCACTGGCACCGGTCTGGGAAGATAAAGTGGAAGTCAGTGCCCAGGGCCCACCCCCTCTGCCTCCTGCTCCCACCCAAAGACCTTGGGCTCCCACCCTGTAGCCAGCCAGGGCGGGGAGAGTGGCAGGTCAGCTCACTGTCCCGCCACCTAAACGAACATGGCCCAGCCTTGCCCGGCCAGACCACTCCCCATTACCAAGGCAGGCTCCGGTCCGGGCAGAGGCGCTGCTGGCTGAGCAGCTAGGGGCAGAGGTCTAGGTCCCCCGCCCGCGGCCTGCCCGTCTCAGGGTCCAGAGGTGGTGGCAGTACTGCTCCGAGGCCAGCAGGGGTGCCGAGGTTGGGGAGAGGCTGGCTGGGCCCGGGGGCCACCGCTCCTCTAGGACAGCCCTGGAGGCAGGGCCCAGGACACTGAGGGGCAGGCAGGGCCCACAGGGCGACCACTCGGACCAGCCACTCAGAGGCAGAAGACCTCAGACCGGCACCTTAACAGTGACCTTCCCCAAACTCAGAGACCCCCGTGCAGAGGGAGGGAGAAGCTCGGGTTATGATCAGGAAGGCTGAGGGAGGGATGTGGGGGCAGGGTAGGGTGACCCACCACACTGGCTTGTTTGGGACAGTCCCAGTCCTATCACTGAGAGTCCCAGGTCCCAGAAACACCCCCGGTCCCCGGAAAAGGGGGACAGTAGGTCTCGCTGGCCTGGAGTTACCTTGGCAGCCCTGGCTGGTGCCCTGCAGCTCCCGGAGCTGGCATTCCCTGTGGGAGGGAGCGGTCAGGTGGGGGCTCTGGGAGGCAGGGCCCAGCCCAATGCAGCGGGTGGGGCAGGGGGCTCCAGTCGGGGTGACCTGAGCTCTGGGCGCATTGGGAGCTAAATGAAGCAGGGCTGAGCCCCTGAGGCTGAGCTTGGCCTTCTCAGCTGGGTGCCTGGCCCCTTCCCTAAGCCTCTCCCTCTGACGCTGCCTCCCCTGCCCCGTTGCTCACCACTCTTTGCAGCCCAGCTGTAGGTGGTCCCCAGGGGCCAAGGTCACCCTGGTGCCTTCTCCTGTGATGTGCTGGCCGCTGCACTGCTCTAGGGGGATGCAGCCCCCAGCCTGCTCCAGCAGTCCCTGTGAGAAAGGAGACACAAGGACTGTGTGACCATCACCTATGCATCCTATGCCAGCACTGTGCCCGGCCCACATCGCTGAGCGAGGATGAGCAAAGGGCCATGGCCGGTGTGAACCGCTGTGATGAGGCACAAGTGAGGAAGGTCTGAAGCAGAGAGGTCACTGTGAGCAGCGTGGAGGGGAGGGGGAATGGGATTGTGGACCAAGGGCCTCCTTCTGGGGAGTCTCCACAGCCTCCCCCCTCACCTCAGGGCAGCCAGGCTGGCAGGGCAGCAGGTCCTGGCAGAGGTCACGGCTCGTGTGCCTGGCACAGAGCCCAGCGCAGGACGAGCCAAAGGCCTGGAACTCAAAGGGAGGCACGCAGCCATCCTCTGACGGGGGAGGAAGGAGGCAGACACGCAGCTGGGGGACAGCACAGACACACCCTCCACCCCCCAAACCTGTCGAGCTCCTTGGAGTCACCAGGTAAGAGTGCAACACTGTCCTCTGCTGCGTGCAAGACAGGCTACTCCCATCCAGCCGCCCTTCAACCCTGTGGCTGCCTCCAGGGAAGGGGCCAGGTGGTGAGAGAGATCAGAAACTGCATGGAGGGTGGGACTGTGGGGCGTTAGGGGCCTGGCAGGTGCTCCGGGGACTGGCAAATGAAGGACAGAGGGGCAGCAATGGAGGCAGCTATAATGGAGGCAGACCCGCCGCAAGTGGACCAAGCCACAGCTGGGCCTGTGGAGGTCAAGTCCCGGGGAAGAAGTGGGGAGGAGCAGCTCTGATGAGAGAGTAGCTGAGGGTGTGGCAGGGGTCATCTCGGGCACTGAAGTCAGAGCAAGCGCTCTGAGGTCCTGGGGACTCGAAGGTGTGTCCCATGGGGAGCTGAAGTCCCAGTGGGGCCCCTGGGAAGCCCTGCAGGGCTCAGCTCCCTGGATTCTCGCTCCTGGGGGCCTCACCAGAGCAGTTGCTGATGAGGCACAGCCGGAAGTGGCCATCCAGTCGTGTGCAGGGGGCACCTGCCCCAGTCCCTCCAGACGCTGGGCTCTGGTGGCGGTGGCGTTGCTGCACCAGCACCTGGCATGACCATCGCACCCAGCGGCTCCAGCTGCTCCACACGCAGTCCTCTAGGGTCCAAGGTGGGGTGTCGCTGGGACTCTCTGGGCTCCCCTGGCCTCTCTCCCACCTACTCCCATCTCATCCAAGCCAACACCCTGTGCAGGGAAGGGCTCAGGGACTCCAAGAATTCAGAAAGGTCCTGGCTGGGTTTCCTGCCACTCGACTGCAAGGGTCTCATCTCAAAGGGCTTTAAAGGAAGAACTGGCAACAAGAGGGAGGGAACTCAGCAGTAAATTAGGGAGGAACAGATACAGATGCACTTCAGGGGGATGCTCTGGGGTTTGGGGAAACGTATACTATTCCCTGAACCTTCCCAGGTAGGGAAACGGGGCAGGCTCACCTCCTGGGCACACTCACCCACGCAGGGCCCCAAGTAGCAAGCATGGGTGTCCGGGCACAGGAAGGTGGGTGGGGTCGGCCTCGGCCAGTGGGCAGGGGCAGGCCCCGGAGCTGGAGACCAGGCCTGGACCACAGCTTTGGGAGCAGGGCCCCCACGGGCCCCAGGAGCAGGTCTCCAACGGCTCCCCACAAGGCTTCTGTCCACAGCGCTGGGTCTGGGTGTCGGGACCCAGGAATGAGGGCCCCCCATGGGGAGTGGCTGAAGCCTCGCAGACCCAGGTGCGAACTTGGTTCCCACCTCCACAGGAGACAGGACAGCTAGACCAGGGGTACCACAGCGTCCAGGCCCTGGGCACTGAGGAACACAGGGGAGATTAGAGGGACTGAGGGGAGCAAAGGCCCAGGGCCTGGTCAGGCGGGGACTTCATAGCACAGGGTGGTGGGAGCTGAGATGGGAGAGAGACACAGGACACAGAGCAAACAAGAGGCTGGCAGGGTGGGGTGGGGAGAGGTGGGGACCCAATGAAAGTCCAGACCTGCACACTCGGTGTGGTCACAGAGCATGCCGCCTGGGGTGCAGGAGCTGAGGGAGGAGTCAGACTCTGGTACGCTCCTGCCATCCAGTAGGCCGGCACCGGCCACCCTGCCCCTGCCCCTGCCTCTGGGCTTACCACTGCTGGCACTTGCCCTGCCACCAGCTGTCCCCAGGGTGCAGGCACAGGGGCTGAGAGGAGTGCTGGCTCTGGGAATGCTCCTCCCAATACTCGGGCGCCCACGAGCTGGATGTAGAGGACCTGGGTGGGGCCAGGGCAGAGGAGTTGAGACATGGCCCAGGGTGGGCACAAAGGTGGCTAAGGTCAGGCAAGGATGACCAGGGATAGAAGCTGGGGCCCATGGCACTGTGTGGGTGCAAAACCATGGATGGGGGGCGGGGTGAAGGAACACTGTGCCAGAGAAGGGGCAGGGGACCCGCGGTGGGGAGAGGGGACACTAGCCAGCCTGGCCCCGTACCGGAAGTGGCTCTGCTGCCCCCAGGCCCTCAGGAATGAATGCTGCGACTCCAGACACAGTGGGTGGGCAGTGGGCAGGGCTGAGCCTCGCAGGAGAGCTGTCCAGCCCGGCATGTGCAGTTGCCACAGGTGTCCTGGTGCTGGGTCCCTGGGGCCCAGCTATGGCCCTGGGCGTCCGTGAACTGGCAGCGCCCGACTGGCACGCAGCTGCCATCCTGCTCCAGCGAGACAGTGGGAGGCGGCCCTCCAGAGCTGCACGGGCACCCCGGGCCCGCCACCTCCCTGCCGAGCTGCCTTGCCGTACCCTCCGTGCAGTGGCAGCCCAGCTGGCAGGCCTGGTCCTCCTGACACACGAGCCCCTCCTGCAGGTCCGAGCAGTGATGGGGGCAGTGGTTGGCACAGCTGACCACCTCCATGCCTGCCGTGCAGCCAGCCTCTGAGCAGGAGTTGGGGGCCAGGGTCAGGCCAGCCCTGAGCCCCAGGGAGCGCCCTCAGCTCCAACAGGAAGCTTCAGGCCAGTCCTTCTCCCCATGCTAGTGCCCAGGGAAACAAGGGACACTGGGACTCTGGGACTGGGACATTCTGAGTGGCAGAGTCCCTCTCACTTAGGCTGATGCCCAGTAAAAGCTTGTTGAGCTGAACTGAATTTGTGCATCTAAAAACCAACCACGCAGGAGGCGTATACATTGTCACCCATGTATATGGTCTGTATTCATCCGGGGGACAGAGGGAATGTCAGTGTGTGTGTGTGTGGGGGGTCATCCTGGTAGAGATGGTGGGCCCTAGAGAAACCAGGGTCCACAGGCCAGTGAGCTCGGAAGGAGCGATGGCAGCCAGAGCTGA
Organism: Sturnira hondurensis; assembly: GCF_014824575.4. NCBI lineage: Eukaryota > Metazoa > Chordata > Mammalia > Chiroptera > Phyllostomidae > Sturnira > Sturnira hondurensis. Next base: position 2,415,809 of record NW_028095095.1, on the reverse strand, counting down.
AGCTTGGGGTGGGGAGCAGGGGTTACAACCTGTCTGGCCCAGTCAGTCCACATCCCAGGTACTGTCACCCTGAAACTGGTGGGGGGCAGGGGTGGGGGCAGGGCAGTAGGGTGGGTTCCAGCAGCTCTTCCTTGGCCACGGGGAGTCCTCACCCAGTGCCCAGATCCTGACCTCTGCCCTGCTGGTCTGAGATTCCTCAACTGGATGAAGAGGTGCTGGCCTGTCCCTATCTATGTCACAGTGTCATGGGTGGGGAGAGCCCGCCACAGGGCATAGGGTTACAGAGCCGAGCCTGGTGCCTCTCCCCAGCACAGGGGGCACCCCAGTTCTTGGGTGGGGGGCTTGAGCACTGGTAGCTCCTCAGGGACTGGCCTCCCCCACAGCTTCATCACACCAGGACCAGGGGTTCCAGCGAGACCAGCCTCCCAGCACTGTGTGGCACAGAGAAGGGCCACACCAGGGGTCCGGTTCAAGCAGAGGGGCCCCCCACCACATCCCAGGAGCAGGGTTCTGCATTAAGATGGCAGTGCCACAGGGGCCTCTGACACCAGGGAAGGGTGCTCCCTGGTCCTCTGCGGCCCCCCTCACCTGGGCAAGCGCGAAGGTAGCAGAAGCGGTACCCCTGGTAAGTGTGAGGATGTCAGGGCACCAGTGCCGGCTGGGCCCGGGGGACGGTACGCCTGCAGGCGGCGCTGCTGGCCCACCCCGCAGCTTCAGGAACACCGCTCCCACGGGGCCAGGCGGTCCAGGAACAGTTTCCAGCCACGCAGCCAGGGCCTGGGCACCAGGGCAGCTCTGTGGGATGGGACAGGCCAAGCTGGAGCCAGCTCCACTTTGGGCCCTGCCCCAGGGCCAGCTCTGAGCTCATCCAGCCCTTTGGTTCCCCTTCCACCAGGACACTGGCTGTTGTGTGGCTTTGACAGCTGGGCCTCAATGTCCCCTTCCTCGTGAAGGACCGCAGTGCTAGACTCACAGGGTGGCCAAGGGGTTTGTATGGAACTCGGGGGAGGGCATTCCGTACGTGCGTGTGTGAGGCTTTGCTGGAAGCTGACAGGGCTCCCAGCCGCTGCTGGGTTGGCAAAGGCCTGGGGGCCAGAGTCAGACATGGGTTTGCGATCCGCTGTCAGGCTGAGAACTCGGTTTGCCTGAGGGATGTGAGAGGTGTTGGGGGTTTGTGGTGGGATACTGGCTGGAGGTTAGAACAAGCTATTCGAGGGCAGTTCTGGGAGTCAGAGGGGAGGGTCAGGGTTCAGACGTGGGTCAGGGTCAGAGGCCGAGGCTGGAAGGCACACCTGTGCGGGAGGGCAGTTTGCAAGGGTGCTCCTGTGAAGTGTGCCCCCCAGTGCAGTTTGCCAGGCAGAGGCGGCTGCAGCTGCGCCAGGCAGGGTGACGAGGGTCTGTGCAGCTTTGGGAGCAGGGAGACCATGGGCCCCAGCCACGTGGGGGAAGGATAGGGGGCTCCTGATGAGTCAGCCCTGGGCTCCTGGCCTCCCGGGAAGCAGGGTTGGAGAGGAAGGAGACCCTGACTTTACTTTTCCAGGGAGTATGGGGCCGGGACCCGAGAAGTCTGAACTACCTGCAAGGCCTGTCTCTGGCTCCACCGTGGACCCTGCAGCCCCTGTGCCAAAGGAAAACTCTGCTCAGTAATGATTCCCAGCCTTCAGTGCACCAGTGGCAAGCCTGGGGCTGGTGGCCACATTCCAAACCTGTCAGTGTCTGGTTCAACTTGCTCTGCCGTGGACGCTCTAGGCCCCACGCACAGCACTTCCTCACTTCCTCAGCCCTTGCTAAGCTGGTCCTGCTACCTGGCATTCTTTCCCCTCTGATGCTTGTCAAAGTCCTCTCCATTCCGCAAACCCCCTTAGATTGCTCCTCCAGGAAGTCCTCCTAGGCTGTCCCTCTAGGAGAATTCTCAACACCCCCCCCCGATCTTCCATAGCACACGAACCCTCCTACAGAGCTCACCACGTGCTAATATGGGTTATCTGGACCCCTGGATTCCAAGGTCAGGAACCACAGCCCCACCGACACACACACAGACACAGGATGGTGCCCTAGCAAGAGCACCAGAAATGTTGGCTGAACGAACTTGAACAGAAAGGGCACAGAACTAGAAGACAAAAGGAAGAGAGACCCAGAGGCAGCGACAGGGAGGAACAAAGACAGGAAAGGACAAAGGGCCAGCTGATGTCCACCTGGCCTGTCAGCCTCGGCCCGGCACCTTCCCTTTCCCTCACCTGGGCACTCTGGGCTGGGGCAGTATGCAAGGTCCTGCAGGGGCCCACGGCAGCCCTGGCTACCCCAAGTGGCCGAGTGGCGGGCACAGTGGCGGGTGTGGGTTCGGGTGCCCAGCCCACCACAGGAGCGGGAGCACGGGCCCCAAGGATCCCAGGGACCAAAGCCACCCTCAGCCTTGGCGCAGTCACCTGAGGAAGCAAGACAGCTTCCCATGTACACAGGAGCTGGAGACAGGGCAGGAGGTGAGTGGCAGGGCCTGATGGACCTCAGCAGAGAGGGGCGTGGGCAAAGGTCTCAGCCCACAGGGCCAGGAACCAGGGTTAGCCAGGGCCAGGTGGGGCCAGGGCACCCAGTGATCCCACTCCCTTGACCCCGAATCCCCCCCGCCCCCCCCCCCGATCGGCCCCCTCACCAGTTGCTGCTGCCTGCATGGAGGGTCTGGCCTGAGCCCAACTCATCTCCAAGCCGGAGGGGCTGAGCCATGTCCCCCAGAATGGGTAGGTGAGCCCCGGGGTCCACGCTGGCAGCACCCAGCCCCTGCAGGGGCTAGGCTGTTAGTACACAGGGGCACTCCCGGGGGTGGGGGCAGAGGAGAAAGTGCAAGGTCACAGGCGCAGCCACCTGATGGGTGCCAGGTGAGGTGCCAGGGCCCAGGAGAGCATTTCCGGGTGCAAGTGGGACTGTTTGTCCATGTCAGATGACAGGTGAGTGACCTGTGGGTTTTACCTGAGCGGGTCAGCCAGCTCAGCTTCGGAGAGCCCTCACCCAGGAGGCCCTGCAGAGGCCCTTACAGGGATGGGACCTGGAGGGGTGTCAGGGGCAGAAGAGCCTCAGCCAGGAATGGGACCTGCGCCTGCCTCTGGTTCTGTAGGTTGCTGCCTGCATGATCAGGTGTGTCCCTTCCCCTCCTGGGGCTCAGCATCATGGGCTCTAAGTCAGGAAGTGGGACCAGAGGCTGCTCAAGTCCCTTAAGGCCTCAGCATCCTGGAACCCTGGCTGCGGGGAGGCCACTGGACACCAGCTGCAGCACTTGGGCTCAGTGCTGGGAAAGGGACCCGAGCTCTGAGCAGAGCAGGCACCTGGGCCCACGGTGGGAGGAAAAGTGTCTGGACCAGGCAGGGAGCAGGTGAGGGGATGCCCCCCCACAGGACCAGGGGCGGCAAGGACCCCACTTCCCTGACGTGGTGTAGATGCCGTGCCCAGCACTGGGAGCTGGCAGGAAACCACCTTCCCTGCCAGGAGCTGGACATCAGGAGCCAGAGGTTACCCCTGGCCACGCCTCAGTCAGAAGGGGCTCCAAGCTAGAGTCAGGAGCTGGGGGGATGCAGGGCCCAGGCAAGGTCTCCATTCCCCGGAATGCCCCTTGGTGAGCAGACCCAGGCAGCAAAGGCCACAGGCAGCTAAGGTGAGGAAGAAGCGAGTTGCCCAGAGGCCATGGGGTCTGCAGAGGTGACACGCTGACAGCTGAGGAGGGGAAGGGAGGGGTGGGGAGGGCAGGGCGGCCCTTGGGCTGGTGGCTGAGTGGGTTTGGACCTGGACACAGGCCAAGCAGTGCTACAAGGTGCCCATGGGGCAGTGGCAGCCCTCCTCGCAGCCCGCAGAGTGGCAGGCCACCTGCCTGGTGACGTGGTCACAGGAGAAGGGGCACCCCTGCCCGGACTGGCACTCCCGGTACAGATGTATGGCTGGGCACCCTGCCCCTAAAGCAACACCCAAGTCAGTGCCCAGGTCCGGCCCTCGCTGCCCACTTCCATGCCCGTCCCTTCCTCCCCCCAGCGCCCATTCTCACCCCAAGTGGTGCAGACGACACCTTCCCGGCCTGAGCCCCTCAGGGCCGCGTCACGTCCCCTCTCACAGGCTCCCCCACTCTCGGCACCGCCCAAATCTGGCTGCTTCCTCCTCCACTTGCCCATCACGGGCACAAGTAGGGGGCAGCTCGTGCGGATAGGGTGGGCAAGGTCAGAAGGTGCCTGTGAGTCAGGGTCAAAGACCAAGGTGGGAACCAAACCTAAATCAGAGTATCAGTATCGAGCAGGGTGGGGCAGGGCGGTGCTCACCTCTGCAGACCTGGGTGTGGCCAAGTCCAGCTCTGGCGGGCAGGCCCAGGGCAGGGGGACAGGGCAGCTCCCTGCAGGCAGCTGCTCCCGTCCCCCACATGAAACACTGCAGTCTTCCCAGGGGTCCCAGGAGCCCCACTCCCCAAGGTCCGGACAGCCGGGGACCTCCTGGCACTGAAGAATGCCTGCCCCACAGGTGCTGCGGACAAGGGACGGATTCAGAAGACAGGGCCCACATGTGCCCCCTCCCCCAGGGTCCCACTGCCCCGAGAACACCCCTCTCTCTGACTGCCCCTGCTTCCCTGGCTCACCAGTTGTCCCACGGCCCAGTCACCACCTCTCCGGGTTCCAGGCTCTCCCAGGAGCTGAGCTCAGACCCCACTGCCCGGCCCTGGTTCTGAGGGACCCCTGAGGGCACAGGAGTGGGGGTGGGACCCCAGATGTCTCAGCACTTTCTCTCCATACCTCCCCCCACCCACTGTCTCCTAGCTGCCTCCCCACCGACCTCCAACCCATGGAGCTGGGGTCCTGGACCAGCCCCAATGTGGGGGATGCGGGGAACTGAGGCCTACAGTATTGGAGGGGCCAGGGGGCCCGTTCTCCTCCTGCAGCCCAGATGGGCAGGTCTCCACAGAGACCCACCCTCACCCCTGCCCATGCTTCCTGCCCCTGCTTCCTGCAGCCCCTGGGCAGAGGGGTAGGAGGGCAGGTGGGCCCTGCCGTGCCTGGGGCTCTGCGGGTGAGGGTGAGGGTGCACTGACCCATGGTTCCGGGCTGGGAGCGGGGGCAGGACTGCCCACAGGGGAGAAGAGCCTGGCTTCTTCTCCACAGGGGGTGGAGGCGGTGGTTGCCAAGGGGCTGCCCCAGGAGAGGAGCCCTCCTGCGACGCCCACCACCTGCTCCAACCCCCACCCTGCGCCAGGTCCCCAGGTCTTTCAAAGGGGGGCACATGTGGGTGTGCATGGGGGGAACGACGGCCAAGGCAGCTCCTCCCAGCCTCATGAGGGACCCTCCCAGGCTCTGCGAAAGGCCTTACCTGGGTACCTCGTGGAGTTGTCCTGGCAGGGGTGGCTCTGCCTGTGGCCCCCCGGGGCAGGGCCTGCCTCCTTCAGGTGTGGAGGGCCAGCTGCATGCCCCGCTCCGATGGGACTGCCCCAGGCACAAGTCACAGGGAAACCATGGTCCTCATGGGCCCCAGGCTCCATCCACTGGACCAGGAGGACAGAACCACCTGCCTTAGGAGGCCCAGGAGGCCCCTCTCACTGGGACTGGAGGGACCAGTTCGGGCATCTCACCTGGGCACACGCTGGGGTCGGGGCAGGCCTCCCTCTGAAGCTGGGCCCCTGCCCCACCCCTGTGTCCTCAGGGCACCGGGGCCCTCCGTGCTGAGGGGTGGGACAGGCCCAGGCCCAGGCGTGGGTCCTCATCTGACCCCTGCAGGGCTGGGAGCACGCTGTCCATTCCGACCACGGGCACCAGCCACCAGGCACTGCGGGGGACAATGGAGGGCCCTGGAAGCCAGCTGTCCCTTCCCCAGTCCCAGCCATCTCTGAGAGCCTGGCAGCTTCTCCTCACCCCGCTCCGAGCTGAGCACGTACCTGGGCAAGGCAGGTCCGTGCAGTTCAGCCTCCCCTCCAAGCCGGTGCTGGGGGTCACATGGGCACAGGGGGTCCGTGGCAGCTCAGTGCTGCTGTGCCCTCCACACATACCCCACTTTGCACCCCCTCATCCCTTAACCCCTTCACCCCCACTCCTGCCACGGTCTCAGGCCTCTTCCCCATCCTCCAGACCCTGCTCCCTGCCCCTCTCAGGGCCCTTCTGGGGTGTCCCCTGGGCTCCCTGCTGGTCCCTGGCTGGTTGTGTCCTATGGGGAATGACCTCAGGCAGTCTGTGCCATCCGGGGACAGTGGAGAAAACACCACACCTGTCCTTTTCCCCCAGAGCACACACACAGATGCCTCATTTCACCGCCTATAATCAAGGGGTTGGATGCCCGTATCTTCTCGGGGACTGTGGGAGTCTAACACGGGTCTCTGCTGAGACCTGGGGCTGCTCAGGGGCACCCCGCCCTCACCCCTGCCCCTGCCCCTGCTTCCTGCCCACGGCGCCTGCCTCACCCGTAGGTGCAGCCGTCCTGCCGGGCCAGCTGCCTGCCGGGAGGGTGCCGCGCCCCGGTCAGCAGGTCCAGGCAGCCGCAGTGGCGGGGCCACACACACACACAGGGCCTGTCCGCACTCAGCACCTGGCCCCCGGGACAGTAGCAGCCAGGCTGGCAGTGCCACACAGTGCTGGGGAACGACAAAGGGGGCTCTGGTGAGTGGCAATGGGGTGAAGAGGGGTGCCCTGGGGAGGCGTGCAGAGGCTCGGGAGAGAGGGTGAAGTAAGGGAGTGGGCAGGGGAGGGTGGAGGAAAGTACAACACTCTGGTTCCTTTCAGGGGTCCTCAGCAGTTTATGCCTGAGTGTCCTTCGTCACCACCAAAGCTTCTGGCTCATCCCCTCCGGAAAGGGGTGGCTCAGTGAGGAACCTGGGTCAACGCTCAGGAAGCAAAGCACCTCCCGGGGAACTGGGGAGTGGAGAGGGCGGCCATTTGGGAGAGAGCTGGGACCCTCGCTGGAGACAGGAGCCAGGCACAGGCACACCCCTCCCTCCTCCTCCCTGCCCCGCCTTGGCCAGGCCCACCAAACAGACTCCACAGGACAGGCACCCTGTCCGCACAGCCAGCACTGCCCCTGTCCATGGTCCTGGCCAGGGCGCCGCCCCCCCCCCTCTCACACACACACACACACACACACACACACACACGCCCGCTTGCACACTCAGCATCTGTGCACCGGCACGGTCCTGGGGTTTCGGGGGATAGAATGGGGTGAGTCCCATGTGTTCATGCTGGTTTTGTAATGANGGGAGGCGTGCAGAGGCTCGGGAGAGAGGGTGAAGTGAGGGAGCGGGCAGGGGAGCGCGGAGGAAAGTGCAACACTCTGGTTCCTTTCAGGGTCCTCAGCAGTTTATGCCTGAGTGACCTTCATCACCACCAAAGCTTCTGGCTCATCCCCTCCGGAAAGGGGTGGCTCAGTGAGGAACCTGGGTCAACGCTCGGGAAGCAAAGCACCTCCTGGGGAACTGGGGAGTGGAGAGGGCGGCCATTGGGAGAGAGCTGGGACCCTCTGCTGGAGACAGGAGCCAGGCACAGGCACACCCCTCCCTCCTCCTCCCTGCCCCGGCCAGGCCCACCAAACAGACTCCACAGGACAAGCACCCTGTCCGCACAGCCAGCACTGCCCCTGTCCATGGTCCTGGCCAGGCCCTCTCTCTCTCACACACACACACACACACACACACACCCGCCCGCTTGCACACTCAGTGTCTGTGCACCGGCACGGTCCTGGGGTTTCGGGGGATAGAATGGGGTGAGTCCCATGTGTTCATGCTGGTTTTGTAATGAACGTCTGAACTGAGCAACACTGGTTCTAAGGCAGACAAGGGCTGCCAGGTGAGGCTCACTGCCCGGGACTCTCAGGGGACAAGGGGGAGCTGCCTGGCGGGCACTGACTCAATTCCTGCTGCCACTGCTGGGCTGCCCCACCCCGCCCTCCCTCGAAGTTACCCTTGGGATCAAGCACAGGCCGGCGTGCCAAGAGGGCCCGGACTCACCACGAGGTCATCACAGGATCGAGGACAGGGAGGGCCACAGGGGCTAAACTCAGCCCCTTCTATGGAGGTGCAGTTGGTCACTGTGGGCGAGGGGACAGGAGGGGCCGACCGAGGGCTGTATGGGTCACAGAGCTGGCCCATAAAGCCTCCTGGAGCTCCCCTGCCTCTGCCCCTCCCCCCACACACACACACCACGTAGGCAGGTACCTGGACAGGGCAGGGCCTGGCGGGCCTCTCCCTGAGCCCAAGGCCCCTCGCAGTAATCCTCCAGGCCCTGGGGTGGGGGCTGGTTGTAGGTTTGAGTGCGGCTCTGCAGGCCTCCCCCCCAGCTCCGGCTACAGCTGGACCAGGGTCCCCAAGGATCCTCAGCTTCTGGGGGGCAGCAAAGGAAGAAATGTGGGGTGTGGTTTGACCAGGGCCGAGGGGCAACTGGTGCACAGTGGTGGGTATCTCCAGGGCTCGGAGGGACTATACTGGGCTCCACGGGACTCATGGTCACATGCTGGCAAGGAGCAGGGCTCCTCCTCAGCCTCGGGCCGGGGCAAAAAGGCATGGGGGAGGCCCATGGGGGCAGCAGCGCCATGCCTGGGAGCCTGGCACAGAAGCGGTGCCAGTGACGTCAGGCAGCGCCACATGAGGCCAAGCACTCACTCCACGGGGTCCAGGATGACCACGTAGGCTGACCTGGGGGTGCAGAAAGAGAAGTAGGGAGCCCTCCTCCTTGCCCCCACCCATGGTGAGGGCGGTCCTTCTGCAGCCCCAGCGCAGGCCAATCCAGCGGCAGCAATCCCGCAGGGGGCGGAGTCAGATTGGGCTCCTCTCTCATCCTCCTCGCAGGGGCCGGAGGTGTAGTTGGTGATGAGCCCAGAGACACAGGAGCTGGAGGAAGAGCAGCAGGGGGTCGGGGTCTGTTGCAGGCTGCACCTGTGTCCCCCCCATTCCCGTTTGAAGCCCCAACCCCCAGAGTGTGACCCGATTTGGAGGTAGGGTCTTTACAAAGGTCATCAAGTTCCGATGAGGTCACTGGGGCGGACCCTAGTCCAATACGGCAGGTGCCCTTGTACAAAGGGGAAACTGAGGCAGGCAGATAGATGCTCGCAGAGGGAGACGATGTGAAGACACAGGGAGAAGACGCCCGGGTGAGGACAGATGGGAGCGATGCAGCAGGCGGCCAGCCAAGGACGGCCGGCAAACAGGACAGGAGAGGGCCCCCACAGCCCTCGAGGGCCCTGGGGGGACTGTCCCATCTTAGACTTCTAGTCTCCAGGGCAGTGGCGGTTGTCAAGCCACCCAGTGGCCACCCCAGCAGAGTGAGTGAGGTGGGAGGAGAGAAAACTGAGGGAGGGTGTGGGCAAGGGGCATGAGCAGGCCTGGCCTCGGAGAGCTGGACGCAGTGCCAATGGGAGGAAGGCGTCTCCCTGGCTCACTGGGAGCTATCATCTCCTGTCACTGAGGAGGGACAGCGGGGTCCTTGGGGGTTACAAGGCCATGGCTAGGGGCAGGGGGCTCACCAGTTCTCACAGGGACGAAGCACAGTGCTGCCCGGGGAGGTGGAGGCGACCCCCGTGGGCGAAGGGGCAGTCCTGGGCGGGCACACACAGGTTGTTCTGGAATCCAAACCCCACTGTCATCCTCTAGTTTCTGGCCTGGGCTGCTCCCCGCAACCTGCCCCCGTCAGAGCACAGCACCCCCTTCTCAGATCCCCACCCTCAAACATCATCCACCCTCCTGCCACAAACATTTGTCCTTCCCCCTTCTGTCACTGGGGAAGGGCATGGAGCCCCAGTTACTGAGAGAAAAGACTGTCTCCAGCTGGAGGCCGAGACACTGCACTATGGAATGCCCAAGAAATCAGCTGACAAAGTATGACATGCACAACCCACACGGCGACCCCCACACTTTCATCAGGAAAAAAACACAGACAAAACTATGTGAACAGGGAGTTTGGACAGAAGTCACTAGTATCTCGAATCTTCACAAAAAATAAAAATCAGGCCCTGGCTGGCGTAGCTCAGTGGATTGAGGGCAGGCCTGCGAACCAAAGCATCGCCGGTTTGATTCCCGAGTCAAGGCACATGCCTGGGTTGCAGGCCATATCCCCAGTGTGGGGTGTGCTAGAGGCAACCATACATTGATGTTTCACTCCCCCTCTTTCTCCCTCCCTTCCCCATCTCTCTAAAATAAATAAATAAATAAATAAATAAATAAATAAATAAATAAGATCTTAAAAAAAAAAGCAGCAGGGGTACCAGAGTGTGCGGGCCAGGCCCTGAGAAAGGACTTCACCATCGTTAGGACTCTGATAACTGAATGCATTACTACCCCAATTTTACGAAAGAAGAAACCGAGGCATGAGAATACTCAGGCCAGCATCCCAGAGCTGCTAGCGGAAGAGCCTGATTTGAACCCAGACCCCCATAACTCCACCACCTTTGCTGTATCTTCCAGCTTCCCAGCCCTGGTTTCCACCACCCTCCAGTCCTGAATGGCAAGTCAGGACCACCTCCTCCAGGAAGCCCACCCAGACTGGCCCAGCTCCTGCCAGTCTGCAACTCTCCTACAGCTTGCAAAGCTCACTGTCTCTGTGTGGATGGCTCTGTCTTCATTCTGTGGGCTCTGCGTCTGCTCTCCCCAGACTGGAGGTGTTGTGAGGGTAGCCCCTGCCCTTTGCCCACAACACAGCCCAAACCTGAGCATGCAGTAGGTGCTCAGTAAATAACTAGCCAGAACATAAGAGGACAGAGCGCTCAAGCAGGCGCGAATCAGAAAGACTTTCTAGACCAACCACCATTTCACAGAAGGAAACACAGAGGCCTGGCAAGACATGAACAAGACTCGCCAGAGTCACCTGCTGGTCACTGGCAGAGCTGAGCCACCCCTGCCCCGAGTTCAGTGCCTCTCCTGAAAGTCAGGGGTACCAAAGACTCTCTGCAAGGACCACTGTCCCCAGCCCCACACCCTTGGCTCTTCCTCTTCCCTGCGGTCCAAGGCCCCAGGCCCCAGGAGGCCCTCGGGGAGGATGCTTACCAGCAGAAGCGTCCGGGGGCGGGGGGGGGGGGGGGGGGCAGTAGCAGCCAGGCTGGCAGGTCTGGTTAGTACCTCTGGGGGTGCTGAGGCAGGACCCTAAGCACAGTCCAGCCACTGATTATCCCTGGGACACACACCAGGCACTAGTCCTGGGGACACAGAAATTGACAGCCCAACCCTGGCTTAGCTCAGGTACAGCCCCGGGGAGGTCACAGGACTGCACAGGGGCTCAGGGAAAGGGCCCTGGGGTGACAGGGAGGGGTTGACAGGGCCCTGGGTCAGGTGGGGGTGAGAACTGAGGACTAGCGGAGAGGCAGGTGCCCCGGGCAGCCCTCACCTGCACAGGGCTGTAGAGCACAGGTGCAGAAGTGTACAGGGCTGTTCGGACCACTGCCTCAGGTGCGGTTCTGGAAGCCACCGCCACAGGGCACGGAGCACAGAGACCAGGGGCCCCACTCCCTCCCGGGACCTGGAGAGGTCCCTGGTCACAGTAGGCCTTGCCCTCCCGCACCGAGCCCACCTCCTCCTCCCCCTTACACACCCAGCCACTCTCTCCCCCTAGGAGAAACCGTAGGGCACCCCTCCCTTCCCACATCCCACTCCAGGGGACCTCCCCTTTCTCCAGAGGCCCCGGGATTCAACCCAAAGCAGGACTGGTCTCCAGGGAGGTCCCCACTCAGGGCCCCCTGGGGACCACATTTTTGGGGCATCTCTTAGAAAAGGCCTTTGTACCTCTCTTGGAGTGCCAGGGATGGCGGGGGTATGTTGACTAGGGGTGTTCTTGGCTCCTCTCTGGAGGGTCCTGGGTCCTTGGTCCTTGGTCCCAGCGCTTACCTTGACATGGCCGCAGGCTGCAGAACTCAGCCTCCATACTGGGGCCCTGGCACACAGCACCCCCAAAGGCAGCCGGAGGGGAAGTGCCCGCCCAGAAACGCCTTCGAATCCCCACGTTGCAGCTGTGGCTGCAGAGACTCCACGGGGTCCAGGGGCTCCAGCCACAGGCCACTGTGTGGTCGGGGCGGGGAAAGGCCGAGGCAGGTGTGAAAGCAGTGCCTGGACCCCCGCTTCCCGGGACCACCCCCAAGGAGCCCCCGGGCTGCTCTCTCAGTGGGGCCAGCACCCCCTATGGTCCCTGAGGGCCCTGCGGGTACCTGGGCAGTGCTCCGAGGTGCACACCATCTCTCCAGAGACACAGGTGCTGTGGAGAGAGAGCCCGCTGGCCGCAGTCAGCCCCTGTCCCTGGAGCTCTGGGAATCTTTCCCAGGGGAGGCGACCAGGCCACCACGTCCACCACACAGAACAGAAACGGAGGGTCTAGGCAGTAAAGCAGGTTGCCCCAGGCCCTACACGTATTTCACTCGTGACCCAGGATTCTCACCAGGAGCAGAATCCGCCCCCCGGGAGCTCCCTGACATCCTGGCATTTGTATTGATTAAACACTGTTTGGACAAGACTTTGAACAACTCTCCAGGGCCAGATTTAGAGAGAACAGGTCCCAGATTCCTGGGGAGGAAAACAGTCTGCTTTCCTTTTCTTTTATTTTTCTCCAATACGTGATTCAAAGCCCACTTGACAAAGACAAATAATGTGAGAGAAAAAGCAAAAGACAAAGGGGAAGAGTCGGGGAAGGATGAAGGGGAGAAAGGAGAAGGAGAAAAAAGAATGGAGTTAGCGCGCCCTCTGCTGGCAGGGCCTGGTTTTGGCTTTGAGTACTGGGCACTTGGAGGTTTCTGAGTAGAAATCAAGGGGATGATGCCAGGTGGTGATATCTGGGAAAGAGAAGCAGAAGTAACCGGAGGAGAAGTCAGAAGCCCCTCCCCAGGCTCTAGTGCCATCACAAATCGCTTCACTTATCTTGAGCCTCAGTCTTCCCATAAGTCAAACGGGCACAACAGCCCCTTACAGGCCCGGCGGTATCTTATTCACGCTAGCATTCAAAGGGCCTGGGCCTGGCACCATGGTACATGCTGAACACACCCTCCCACACACACCCGGTGCATTTGAGTCCACACTGCCCATCTCCGGGGCCACCCCAGTGCCAGTCCCACCCTCCTCGCTCCCCGCCCTGACACTGGTGGCCTACCAGTTGTTACAGGAGTCCAGCCGAGCCGCCGCTCCCAGCTCATAGAGATGCCCGTACAGCTGGCATGGGCACTGAGTGTGGGGCAGGCAGCTGGCATTGTGCAGGAAAAGGCCAGGGGGCAGGCGCAGCTGGGGACACAGGAGCCGGTGCATTGTACCCCAGGGCCCTGCGCCAGGCACAGCCGAGGGCACGGACGCCCCTCCTGGTGGCACTGCTCAGCTAAGCGAAACACCGTGTCCCCTGGGCACTGGGCTGGATGGGAAGACAGGCCGGTCTCAGCAGAGGTGAAGGGTGGGGCTCGGGGATGGAGGGAACCTGCGTTCAGGTGACTGGTGGCAGCCTGCTGATAGCATTGAGAAGCCGGAAGGGGGTCCCCTCCCTCGGGTCACAGTGGGGTCCTGGTCTCCAGTGGGTAGGAGCTGGAGGAGACACACGGAATCCGGCAAAGTCCCTCTCAGCCCAAGGACTTGCTCGTTCTGGGGCCAGAGGTCAGTGATGTGCGAAGGTAGGGGCTCGGAGAAGGTCAAAGTCTCCGGGAGCAGGCGGGAGAATGGGGAGGGGACTCGGCACCTGCGCAGGGCTGCGTGCTGCTGTCCCTGGTCTGGCTGTGGGGTCCCTGGCACTCGGCATCCCCAGCAGCCGAACCAGAGCAGCTGTGCCCACGCGTCTGGATGCCTCTGTCACACGGGGCTGAGCAGGGGGACCAGGGGGCCCAAAGACCCCAGGCGCTTGGCACTGTTGGAAAGAGCCAAGTTCATTCCGTCAAGCCAGGCCCGCCCTGTTGATCTCACGCTGGGCTTTATGGGTCGGGATGGCTGGGTTGGGGAGGAGCTTTGGGACACTAGCCAGGTGTGTCACTGTCCTCCCCAGGTCTTTAGACCCTGACCAAGGGGTCATTCTTCTCCTTTGCTCCTCACCCCACCTGGCACCCAGGCCACCCCAGGGACAGGCAGGAGCATACCTGGGGGTACACCAGGTGGACTGCAGGGCTCCTGCTGAGTGGCCTCCCCTGGGCAGGACATGTCCCCCAAGCTGGGGCAGAGCCAGGAAGGATGGGGCAGAGCCAGGAAGGACGGCACCAGCCTGGGCCCCCTCCAGGGGCAAGGCAGCTCTGGGAGCAGGCAGACCAGGGTGTCCATGGCGTCCAGCCCAGCACCTCTGGGGAGGACAGAGCAGGCCTGCTTCAGAGGGGTCCTGGTGGGGCTGAGGAGGCTCAGGCACCCGGCTCAGATCTGAGAAGCTATGGAGCCAGGCAAGGGCTCATGGGTACAGAGCTGCTCTGTTCCCCGAGGCACCCGCCTCGTCATGTCCACTACCCAGCCTTGCACTTCCTCCCAGACCAATTTCTCCAGAGCCTTCTAAACCACTGTTCCTCATGCAGCTTCAATGCTGGCGGCTGCAGGGTCCTGGTGGGCCCCTGGCGGACCCCTGGCAGTTTGCCAGCAGCCACTTCTTCTGGCCCCCTTCCACCTCCTGCTGCAAGAACCTAGCCCAAACCTGCTGGGCCCACACCTACCCCCCAACCCTCTGCCCCACCCACCCTGTGCACGGGTGAGACTCAGGCACCTCTGCGGCACTGGCTCTGTTTGAGGGACACCTGGGCACTGCCATCTGGCCTCCCCCAGCCAGACACCCACTGCTGGTAGGTTCAGCCCTGCACACCCTCCAGGTGACCTGCACATGGCAGCTGGGCTGTCTCTGTGCCCCGAGGTCCCTGTGGGACCCTGGCCTCCCACCAAAGCCCCATACATCAAGGCCAGTGAGTTCCAGGGCCAGTAGCCATGCCCATCCCGCCATGTTCCCAGGCATTGGAGGGGGGGTGGCCCCTAACTACCTGTCCCATACTCAGTGTAGCAGGCCTGCAGTTCCTGCATGTGGCCCTCACAAGGGGCACCCACGGAAGCAGCTGGGGGGTTGGAAGGAGACCTGGGGAGAGGGCCAGCCTGGGCAGCTGCTCTCTCCTCTCCCCTCCCTCCCGCCTTCTGCATCTGTCCACCCACACTCCAACCACCATGCTCTCCCCTGCAGGGCTCCCACTGCCACAGGTCCTGCTCGGCCAGCTGCCCCCTCCGCCACACCCCTTCCCTCCCATCTGCCATGTTCCGGTCTCTGTGTCTCACACATCTGAACCTGGCCCTCACTCCAGAGCTACAGGTCTGGGGCACACGCAGAAGCACTTCGCCTGAGAAAGGCACACAAGCAGCTTCCTTACGGGGCGCTGGGAGAGAGGGGCCCAGGCGCCCGCGGGCCGTGGGTGGGTGTCCAGTACCTTCAGGCTTTGTGGTGGATGCCTTGGAACTGGCGACCTTGGCAGGAGCAGCGTGGGTTGCTGGGGCTCCGGAAGGACCACTGAATGCTCTGGCTCCCACAGGGACCCAGGCACCCAGCCCAGGGGGACCAGGGGGACCAGCCACAGTCCACTGAGAAACAGCCAAGAGTCAGGGGGCGGAGGAGGGGTGGGTGCCTGGCTGGGGGGAACTCCTCGGGCAAGGCCAAGGGTGAGGCCTCACTGGCACAATCTGGGTTGGGCCGGCAGCTCTGGGCCCCCCCGTCCTGGCAGATGCAGAGCTGGCAGTTGACCTTGATGGGCTCCCCATGCCAGTAGTGGGCACCGTCTACCAGGCAGGGGCACTGCCCCACCCGGCCCAGCCCCTGCCCTGAGGGGCACCAGCAGCCTAGGGAAGGCCCAGGATGAGGCATCCCTGCAGACAGCCTGGCCTCAAAGGCATGCCCACCACACCCTGGGCCCAGAGCCCCTCCCCTGGGCTGCTGCAGGACCGGTCTGTGGCACATGCAGTCTGATGGGAGATGCCATCGCAGGTCAGAGGGCAGGGGGCACAGGGCCAGAACACTAGTTCCCCAGAGCAGGTGGCATTGGGGCAGCCACCCTGAGAGCAGGGACCTGAGGAAAACAAGAGGCAGAGCTCTCGGAGGGTCCCCTGCAGGCCCTCCACACACACACACACACACACACACACCCCACCCTGCCCTCCCCTCCGTTCCACTGACGGGTCTGGTGGGTGCTGTGCGGGCCCCCCCGTGGCCCGGCACAGTCCAGGCCCCCATTCTGGGGTGGGCAGCACTGCCATGGCTGGGTCTCAGTGTCCCCACATGGCTCGGAGCACGGGGACCAGGGTGATCAGGAGGTCCACTCACTGTCCATTGTGAAGAGGGGCTGGACAGGTAGGGGCACCATGAGGTCTGGGAAGGCACCAGTAGCCTTCCTCACCCATCTCTCTGGGAGCCACTGCCCCTCCCGGGGCCCCCGACCCCTTACCTGGGCAGGCGGCCGTGAACCAGGCCTGAGTCTGGCGCCCAGGGCCTGGGCAGAGCTGCAGCCCCAGGAGCTCCAGCGGGGAGCAGCAGCGGCTCCAGCCCTGCCCCCTGGGGCCCACACATGCGGCTGCACGACCCCCACGGGCTTCAGGGACCCCAGGCCCCACAGCCCTGCTCTTCTGGGGAGACCTTGGCCTCCGATGCCATTTCACAGTCAGGCTTCCCGTCGCACACCTGGGGACCGAATGGGTCAGCACCCCTTTTTTTGTTGGGTGGCTCGATGGCTCTGCCCCTGCTCTACAACCCCCGACCCTCACCAGCTGGAAACTGATGCAGAGGCCATTCGGGCAGGAGTATTTGGGGCAGGGAACCCCTGTCCTATTGGGGCCTCCCCAGGCTGGTGGCTCCTCTGAGGGGAAGCAGAGAGAAAACAGTCAGGTGGGGAGCAAGGGCCACTGTCTGCCCGGCCCCCCCACCGGCCTTGGGCTCCATCAGGGAAACCAAGTTTCATACCACAGGCCAGCTCGTCCTCGCCCTGGCGACGGTTGGTGACCCCATCACAGAGCCGCTCAAGGTTCAGGCACAGCTGGGGAGCCAGACGACAGGAGAAGAGGTCCCCACAAGGGGCAGCTGGGTGGAGCCTGCGGGCACAGTCAGTGCCCTGCCCTGCTCCTACCCCACCTGCCCTTTCCCTGCGGAGGGCCTGGCAGGGGGAGCCAGAGGAACTGGGGGGGAAGGGGGGTGGGAAGGAGGCAGAGCCAACCTGGGACTCAAACCTGGCTCAGAGGTGCTTTGGAGAGGGGTCCAAGGGGGGAAGGGCCTGTGGACAGCCACTGCCCCGCCCCCCAGGGAGGCTGCTGAGTGTGAAGGGCTGACTTGCAAGGGCACAAAGGGAACCCCCAAGTCTGGTGGGGTGGGCTTGGGGGTAGCCCTCCAGACAGGCCCACTTCCCTTGCCCAGAGAGCCACCCCCCTCTTATCCTTTCTTTCTTTTTTTAAGATTTATTTATTTATCTTTAGAGAGGAAAGGAAGGAGAGAAGGAGAGAAATATCAATGTATGGTTGCCTCTCATGCGTCCGCTGTCAGGAACCAGGAACCGGGAACTGGCCTGCAACCCAGGCATGTGCCCTGACTGGGAATCGAACCGCGATTATGTGGTTCGCAGGCCCGTGCTCAATCCACTGAGCTACACCAGCCCGGGCCTCTTATCCTTTCTTGCCCAAATGTAAGCAAACACAAAAGCCTTTTTCTTCCCTCTCCTGGGCCTGGGCGGAAGGGCAAGACTCTTCAAAGGCAGCTTCAGAGAAAAGATCAAAGGAGACTGATGCCCCAGACCTAAGTCACTCTCTAGCTGGCACACCACCCCAACCGGTGGAAGGGCAGATCCACTAGGGGTGGGGGGTGGAGGTGGAAGAGACAGCAGGGGCGGGGCTGCACAGGCCGGCCAGCTCACCTCAGGCGTCTGGGCCCTCGTCCGAGAGCCATCGGGGCAGTGGGGCACGCCGTTGCACAGCTCCGTTGGGGCCACGCAGTGTGGGCCGCAGGCACAGGGAACTTCGGGGCGCACACAGGTCATGACTCAGCCTCGCTCCTCGCTGCCATCTGTGCAGTCCTCCTCACCATTGCAGCGCCAGCCCCCGGGGGTGGGGGGGTGCGCTCGCCGCTGCCACACGGGAATTCCAAGGGGCCGCAGGGCCGCGCTGCAGGGCAGGGGGCACCGAGCTAAACCCCCGGGGGGGGGGGGCCAGACCGGCCCTTCCTTCTCCGCCACCGCTCAGCTCGAGGCCCGCCCCGTTCCTGGAGCCTGGCCCCTGCCCCACCTTTGATCTCTCCCTAAATCCAGTCGCTCTGCATTTTGCTGCCCTGTTAATTATCCAAAAGCCGCCCCCTCATCCAGGACTTGCCATTAGCCTCCCTCAGCTCAGAGGGGACCTTGAACATCAGGAAATAAGGTTTGGACTCTCCCAGCCCCCCTTGAACACCTCCATTCCTTTCATTCTGCGGTCTTCAGGAAGCTGGGGTTCATGCCCTGCTCCTCCCTACCGCAGCATCTGCCCCAAATCCTCAGATATGCCCTCCTGCCCCTGCTCCAGGCTGCCTCACCACAGGTTTCTGACCCCTGTGCCCCCAAGAGCCTCACCAGGGCTTGTGCTGGCCAGGGGAGTTGGAGCAGCCTCCAGGGAGCCGGCAGAGGGTCTGGGTGAGGTGCCAGCAGGGGGGGTGGGCAGCAAGAGGAGAGGGCAGTGCCCAGGCCCCTCATCTGCTCCATCTGAGCAGTCCCAGATTCCATCACACAGCTGGATCGCCCCCACGCAGCTGCCACCGATGCAGGGCACCTCCCCAGGGGTGCAGCTCACGTGCCCTGCAGCTGGAGAAAGGGGCAGCTGGCCCCAGGGCATTGTGCCTTATCCCCACTGTTTGGGGTGCTCCCACTCACACACCCATGGGTCCCAACTTCCCAGGGGGAGCCTGGCTTGGGAAAGGAGGGGAGGCAGGCCATTTGGGGCTCCCATGATGGGCCTGGTGGGAGGGGGTGCCTGGTGGGAGGGAGACCAGGCGGGGATCAACCACCCAGACAGGATTCCTCGTCAGCAGCATCTAGACAGTCAGGGCGTCCACCACAGAGCAGGGCCGGGCACAGGCAGCGGCTGGAGATGCGAGACATCTGCCCCTCCCTGCAGCCCGGAGCCTGGTGTGTGGGGCAGGTGGGCAGGCTCAGGAGGCCAACAAAAAGCCTCATAGAAGCCCCTCACCCCAGCAAAGCTCAGAACACCCCTGCCTACATGACATCGCTGCCTGTGATGGGAGCAGGCGCTTGGAACACGGCCCCAGGACATATGTGACTGACCTGTCCCTCAGCCACTAACCCTCACAGGCGAAGACACTCACCTTTCTCATCTGAGCCATCGCCACAGTCGTCCTGGTGGTCGCAAAGCCACCCGCGGGGTGCACAGTGCTCACTCTCCTGGCACGGGGCCTCTCCCTCTGCACAGCCGGGCCCTGGCTCCCCACAGCAGACACCATCACCCCCACAAAGCCACTGGCTGTCCTGGCACGTCCTGAGCACATGGTGTCCTGGGATCAGCCACAGCCCTGGGTCAGCCCCGGGGGTCTGGAGCTCCCCCGAAGTCCTCCACTCACCAGTTCCCACAGTCCTCCCGTAGTGCCGTGCCAGGTGGGAGGACTGTGGGAAGAAGCAGCCCTGCCCCCCCATTCACAGGGGCAGGATGCCGGCTCCAAGCAGACTCCTCCTGAAGCCACAGAGGGCTGGTCCTTTTTTTTTTAGATTTTATTTATTTATCTTTAGAGAGGAAAGGAAGGAGAGAAATATCAATGTGTGGTTGCTTCTTGTGAGTCCCCTGCTGGGAACTGACCTGCAACCCAGGCATGTGCCCTGACTGGGAATCGAACCGCGATTGTGTGGTTTGCAGGCCCGCACTCAATCCACTGAGCTACACCACACAGAGGGCTGGTCTTGACTCAAAGGACAGAGTGGCCCCCATGCCAGCCTGTCACTGTGGTCTTGTGGCCCCTCCCCCATCGCAGTGCCCACTCCTGCCCAATCTGACCCTACCCACCACGCAGCAGGAGGCCTTCAGGGCAGAAGCAGCCCTCCACACAGCTGACAGCCTGGCAGTGCCATCCAGCTTCAGGACTGTGGTCATGACAGGTGGGGGGACACATAGGGCCACAGGCCTCGTACACCTGGCCCCCTTCACATTGCAGAGCTAGGTGGAGAGGAGACAGGCTCAGGTCAGCCAAAGCGCAAGGGCATGAGGATGCAAGGGGCCAATGAGCCAGCCCAAGGTCACACAGCTGCAGGTCACGGGAGGAGTGGTGGAGACTCCTGCTGAGCCCTTCCCAAGGCTGTTTGCCATGAGCAAGTTTTGCAGGGCAGCACGTTTGGCACGTCCGGCTGAGCGTGGTGGGTGGAGCATTGAACCGAGGGCAGGGCACACTCACCGCAGAGTTCCTGGCTGCGCTATCGCACGTGGAACCCATGGCTGGAACATTCGGCTGGGGAAGTGGCAATGGCCTAACAGAGACACTCGAAGTTGCCCCCTGAGTCACAGCTGTGGGAGGCGTCGGGTCAACCCCCGAAGCCCTTTTCTACCAGCACACACGGCTCCACCCTGTCCCCGGGCCTGCCCTTCTCACCCGCAGGTGTCGTACACGCACCACTCCAAGTGCTGCTGGGGGGAGGGGGGGGCACCTGGGCGTGGCACCAGGCAAAGAGCGAGGGCAGCAGCAGCACCCCGAAGTCGGGCGAGCCCAGGCGGCCGGGTGGGCGTTCACCTGTATGCACGTGACGGTTGACCAGCCAGATCCCTCCGCAGCTCCCAGCCTCTGCACCCCCCTAGTTTCTGCAGCTGCCCCACACTCCCTTGCCCATATCCCCGCCCTTGCTTATGGCACAGGGGTGTAGCAGGGGTCCCTCCGCTCGGGGCCCAGAGGGCTGAGGTGCCAGGAGTGGGCCGCCAGCTCAGCTGTGGGCTCCAGGACTCCCTGGCGGCTCTGCAGGTCGTTACTGGCATCTCCATCAAAGTCGCCACACGACCCAGCCTCACTGCCACAGAACTGTGGGGACAGGCGCACCAGGACCTGGGTGCCTGCAGGGAGGGCAGCAGGGGGCAGATTGTGTGAGGGGATGACCTGCTGGACTTCGTCCGGGCCCAAGGAGAAGGCCAAGGGCGCTATTGAGTGGGCCGCCCGGCCATCTGCGTGGGTATTTACCCAATAGGGGGCGCTGATTTGCTCTTTTTTTGTTGTTTGGGGGGTGATTGGTGGTGATAAAAGAAAAGAAGTACATTTGAGGGTCCCCCAATTAAGCCCAGGTTGAGGGACAAGGAAATTCTCCAACCGGTCGGACTCCGGACCAGCCCCAGGCCTCAGGACAGACTGTGACACCCACCAGCCCCAGGGGGCGGAGCAGCCAGGGGCTCCGATGGCAGCCCCCACTGTGCTGACCACCAGACTCCTTCCCACACGGAGGGTTTTTTGGTTTCCAATTTGTATTCCAGTTTAGAGATAGTCATTTCTGAAACACCAACTGCTTGGTTTGGGTGGCAGGGTGTTAGGAAATGTATTTTCATTTCTTCTCTCTGAAAACTTCGTATTTTCTAAAGGTTTCTTGGGTGAGGCAGCATGGATTTCACGATGAACTCTGACCACAGCAGGGAAGAGGAGTCAGGTGAGTCGGACCCCTGGCTGTGGCAGGTAGAGGTCAGAGGGTAGGGATGGGGCCTGACCTCCGTCCCAGAGCAGGGTGAGGCCCAGGCAGGTGGTGAACAGCAGGAAGAGGCCAGCGCGGTGCAGACTCAGCCTGCGGGCTCAGCCAGGGGCCCATGTAGACCTTGAGGAGCATTACACTCACCCTGTTCACAGTCACTGCCCGGCCTGTGGAGGAAGAGCAGGGCCCTCAGGCTCAGCCTTGGGTGACAGGGTCTCCCAGATGGTCCTCCCAGTCTTCCCTCCGACCTTCCTTTTGCTTCTCCAGCTACGTGACCCTGGCAAGGCACTAGACTGCGCTGTTCTGAGCTCTCATTTCTAAGAGCCTTCCAGAATGGCAATTCCCCATCAGGAGAGGATGCCCCAGCGGCCCAGCACTGATGCAAGCAGGGAGAGACCTGGAGAACCCCATGCCCCGGCCACGGAGGCAGAGCTGTGAGGCCATGCAGCGTGCCCCCCCGCCCTCAGCAAGGCCACCCTTCAGCCCTTCAGCGTCACAGTCACCTCTGAGCATGTGCACAACAATGCTCTGCAGCCGCAGGGTCAGCACCTTGGTGCAGGTGAGGCCGCTGGCCCCACAGGGCAGATTCTGGGCAGAGACTGTGAACTGGCCACCGGCCTCGTGCACCAGCAGGTACTCGCAGGCCTCAGGGAAGGTGAGGACCAGCCCATCGAGTGTCACATAATGGGTGGCACCTAAGGCCTGGCACCATCCACCGCACCGCTGGCCGGTGCAGTGCCACCGCCAACCCTGGCACACGCGGAAGGCGAGAGGAGGAAGAGAAACTGAGTCGTGAGGACAGGGACCCAGAGCTGATCCAGGGCAGGCAGCTGGTCAGGTTCCAAGCAACTCCAGACAGACCCTCTGCTTGGGGGTCCTGGAGGGCTCCCATTGCCCCAGTAGTCTGGTTCTCCCACCCCACCCATCACCCTAGCCCCAAACCAGGGGTCAGAAGATCAAAGGTTACAGGTCATGGGACTGGGCATACCAAATGTTGCAGTCCTCCTGAATGGTAGCATTGGGTGGATACTACTGCACACCGTGACAGTAGGGACAGAGCTCAGGAGGCACACAGCGCTCATCCTGGACAGAAGCCGGGGACAAAGGGGCACTTCAGAGGACACCCCAGTGCCTGACCGCCATTTCAGACAGCCAGGGGAGCAGGGCAATTACCTATGTAGCCCCTCCCAGACTTACCTACAATACAGTGCCCGGGGGACAGACACAGTCCCCTGAGCTGCCCGGGGGGCAGGAGTGATTGGCACTGAGGCTGTCACAGGTGAGGAGGCAGGCACCAGGGACGTAATGAGCCGGTGGGAGCAGAATGCCCACTGGCGGGGGGGGGCACAGTGGGGAGCAGTGCAGTTCCAGAGGCCCCTCTCCTGGCAGACACTGCCCTCGTGGGAGGGAAGTGAGGGGCCGGCCCACAGCCAGGCTCACCTCCAGGAGCCAGGTCTGACCTGGGAGACACTCAGGAACCCTGATGTCCACTCCTCCTCCACAGAGGAGTCACCAGTGCTGTGTCACCTGCAATGTGCATGCCGCACTGACACCCCTGTCCCACTCCTCCTCATTCCCAGGCTCTTTGGTCCTGTCAAAAGGTGGCTGCCCTCACCAGCAGTTGCAGTCCTTCATGGTGGCACTGCCAGGGGCATAGTGATGGGCTCTGAGCCGGCAGGTGCACAAGCTGGGGGCCACACACTGGCCCTCGGGGTCCCACAGCAGCCCCTCGGGGCAGTTACAACTGGCCACACAGCTGCCTGGCTCCCCGCAGTCTTCTGGCTCCCCGAAGTTTCCACCACACACTGGGGCACACTCCTGATACTCCTGGCCCCCGGGACACAGGACAGCTGGGCACAGAGACACAAGCAGGTCACAGTATAGCCACTGCTGTTCAGACCCACCCTCTGGAACCCCACCCCCTACACCCTCAATCTACCAAGGTCAAAGGTCCTCCTAGAGTCCTGCCCCCATTCCCACTCCCCTGCAAAGTTCTTGCATCCCTCCTAGCTGGGAGGAGGAGACTGGGGGCTGGTGGGCTGGCTGAGCCGACTCACGGCAGAGGGTCTGGTTCCTCCAGGGAGATGAGGCACCCTCCTGGGCACCGTGGCGAGCGTAGGCAGCGAGCACTGGGCACCGGCAGTCCCTGCCAGGGGCACAGCCACACACAGCTGCCAAACAGGGACAGTGGAGCAGCTCCCTGTCCACCAGCTGGTGGCAGTCCTTGGGGGAAGATGAGCAAATGAATCAGGTTTTCCCCAACAGGGTCCTCATCTCTTCTTGTCCCCACTGCCACCCCCCCGCCACAGCAGGGAGCAGGGCCTTCCCGATAGCCCAGGCAAAGGGCAGAAAAGGACCTGACCACATCTTACAGGTGTGAACAGGAGGCGTGGCCCCAACCAGCTACCTGGAAGGCTGGGCCATTCAGAATGGCACAGACTGTCTCCGCGAAATTGTGGTGCTGTGTGTGGGTGCTGCAGGGGGACAGTGGGGCGCTGCTCTTCGAGGGGCACCTTCCCTCGCCTGCTAGCTGGAACTTGCTAGCAAAGGGAGCAATGCTGGTCTCCATGTCACCGGCAGGCGTCAGGAAGTCATCCTGCTGGTTCCAGGTGAAGGTGCCGCACAGGCCCTGCACCTGGGCCACCCAAGTGGGTGTGAAATTGTCAAATCCGGGCCCACGGTGGCCTCGCCCAGCCACTCACCGGCCCCCTGGCAGACCTGGTGGGCATGGCAGGGGTCCAGGGTGATGTAGGCTGCAGGGTCAGACACTCCCCACCAGAGGACCTGGGCTCCAGGCCAGCGCAGCAGTAGGAAGGCGGAAGAGGCTTGAGAGACGCTGAGGCCCACAGGGCTGCTCCGGGGCAGGCCCACGTCCTGCCCATTGGCCAGGAAAGCTTCTGGAAGGAAGGGCCTGTGAGGGGCTGCCCTGCAGGACTGGGCTGGGCTGAGGAGGGTAGGGGGACAGCCCTTGGCAGGATGGGGCTGCAAGAAGGGAAAGGACTGGGCAAGAGGCGGGAGGGCCGGTGTCAGAGTGGGCTGCCCACACTGAGTAAGGGGAGCTGGTGTGAGCCCTGGGAAGTCACCCATCCCCCTGAGCACTCCCCTCATGGACTAAGGACCACCTTTGCACCTACTTTGCGTTTGGAGTCAGTGCACAGGAGCAGACCCAGGGAAGAGAGTGGGAGGGACTGAGCTCAGCACCCAGAATGGGGAGGGGCCTGCCTGACCCGGTAATGGAATGTTTAGAACGTGTACCCCCCACCCCGAAGGATGGGGCAGAGGATGCCTTGGAAGTTTTCCAAAGGACTGTGTGTCTGCTTCAGAGGTGGGGAGGTTAGGGGACATAGAGGCAGCGAGTTTGGTTTTGGGGGTCTGAGGAGAGGTCTGGGGCTCAGAAACCACAGGGCCATGTGGACAGAAGGTGCTGGAACAAGCCAGAGTCTGCAGGGAGAGGAGTGGTAACAGGAGGCTGCTAGGGCCTGAGCCACAGTTGCAAGGGCTGCTGCGAGTGAAGGCCCAGTAGGTAGGTACCCCAAGAGCCAAGGCTGCCTGAGTCCCTGAGCTGCATGTGGGTGTCCCCCAGGGAGACTGAGATGGCGTTGAGGCAGCTCCCAGAGTCGCAGGCCCTGTGCTCCAGCACAGTCAGCAGCTGCCCCTTGGCCAAGTCCTGGGGCAGACGGTGCGGGGGGCAGACCCGAGAACAGGTGTTCTGTGGGACACCTGCAGCACACACCTGGAGGCAACTCCCAACCAGTGGGTGCTGACCACCTGCCAGACTCACATGTGTATGTAAGTGCACATGTGTGTATATTATGTGTCTATGTGTTGGGGTGAGATGGCTCCCCTCTCTCCTCCCCCTGGGTGTGTATGCTCATGTTTCTGTGTGTGTGCATACCTGCATGCTAAATCTACACACCCATGCATGAGCATATGTCACGTGTGCACGCCTGTTTGATTCTATGTGTGTAAGAACCTGCGTAGGCCAGAAGTTGGGATGGCACCTGATTTTATTAGGGGACCAAGAAGGTCCCTTATTGGCCGTGGGATTTTTTTACACCAAGTCACCTGGGCCAGACCCGACTGGTCCTTTCTGTGGGAAAGAACTGTGAGGCTGGGCTTTATTTTGTGCCCCTGGGCGGGGGTGGCAATGACATCACGGGGACCTGGGGAGGTGAGAACCCAGCTATCCTCCCTCCAGATTCCCTTCTCCCTTGGCTTTTTCCGGGACGACTGTGTGTGTTTTCTTCACTGATTTAGTGGTTTCTTTACGGTCATTTCTCCCCAACAGCAGCCCTAGGAGGGCCCCTGTGCTAGCAAGAGCGCCCCCTCCCGCCCCCCGTTAGTCCTCTGCCCACCTGCACCAGGACAGAGCGGCAATCTGAGCTGCCGGGAAAGAAGCTCCGCCCATCAAAGGTGAGGTAGTGCCTGTCACCGCCCATCGCGCACTTGGAGGGGCACCGCGCCTGCGCGCAGAGCCAGCGGCAGTTCTTACGCTGTGCGCACACGGGGTGCGAGAGCGCCCTCTGGATCAGCCCCCTAGGGGAGGGGGCTGCTAAGCTGGAGCGGGTCTTCTGCGCCCCAACACGCCCCGGTTCCTCCCCCAGCACCCCTTCCTCCGGTTAAAGTTGGAGACCAGCAGATGTAGGTCACCTGCTAAGTGTTCAAGCAGGGCGGCCAGTTAAGCCACGAGAGGTCACAGATCACTCGTGAGGGGTCCCCAGAAGGGAAGGCAGGTTGAGCAAATAGCGTAAGGGAGGGATCAGAGGGGACCTGGAGGTCGCTAACCTCAGCGAGAGGATCGGCAGGGCCCTCGGACCCACCACTGTCGGGTTGCACCGCTGGTGCACAGTGTCCCCCGGGGGCGTAGCGCTGGCGTCGGTGAAAGCTGGGGCAGCGGGCGGCCGGCACACAGAGGGCGCGGTTTTGGAAGAGGCCGGGCGAGCACTCGCAGCCGTTCAGGCATTCTTCACGGCTGGACACCTCCGCTCCTTCGTTCCCCGCCCAGCAGCTGGGCGGGCAGCCGGAGGCAGGCGCAGTCAGAGTACAGCTGGTCTCCCGGGCAAAGGCACTCTGCGGGCCCAGGAGCCGACTGTGAGTCGAGGGCGCCCCTGTCCTCCACGCCAGAACTCGCTGCCCCGGAGGAGCTCAGGGGCCACGCTGGGAGCTTAGAGTGCTCAGAAGTAGGGGTCACACGAGGGCCCTCCGCCGAGTCCCAACCCTGCAGGGTGCGGAGGCCTACCACAGAAGCCCGGCTTCCTCCAGAGCACGTGGATGCCCCGCTTGGCACAGAGCTGGGTGTAGTTGGCTAGGGTGGCATACACGGCCTGCCTACGGCCCTCCCTGCCAGTGCCCGCTGGGACCGCAGCAGAGTAGGCAAAGACGCAGGGCTCATGGTAGTCAGCAGGGGGGACCTTCGGAGAAAGGACAGCCCCTCAGCCAGCCAGCCCCCTCCTCCACCACCAGCACCTAACCCCATACTCTTGCTTCCTGTCGTCCTGCTTTATGATCAGATGAGGGCTGGAAAAGACCTGCGATCATCCACACGAGCCATCTCATCTTCCAGAGATAAAACCCAGAACAGTGGAGTGAGTGTGGGCCTGCAAGCCAAAGGGTCGCTGGTTCCATTCCCAGTCAGGACACATGCCTGGGTTTCTGGCCAGGTCCTTCTGGCCGGGAGGGGCGTGCTAGAGGCAACCACACACTGACGTTTTTCTCCCTCTCTTTCTCCCTACCCTGCCCCCAGCAAAAGGAAAAAACAAAAACAAAAACCCAGAACAGAGAGAAGGATGGTTTGACTGATGGCCCAAAGCAATCTAGTGGCAAGATCAGATTTCCTGATTAGCACCTCCCTAGCACCCCCTTGTTTGGGACTCTCCGGTGCCAGACACCAGCTGCACCCCCACCCATACCTGGGCATGGCATTCTCTGAATGGGCCACCCAGCAGCTTCAGCCACATCCTGGGCTTCAGCCCACAGCTGGCCAGCCTCCATGCCTGCTTCTGTGCCCTTCACGGGGGCTCCTTGCAGCCCTAGGCTGCCTCCACTGCACCCAGACACCCAGGCTATGGACGTGGAGTCAGGCCAAGGGGCAAAGATGGGGCACACGAACAAGGACACCAGAAAAATGGCCTCAGCTCTCAAAGCTGCTTTTAAGTTCAGATGTCATCCTGGGGCTTTGGGGGGTTGGGCAGGGGAGTTAGGGGTCACCGTCAGCCTGGAGGCAGGAGATTTGATAACTAACTAGTTAACCAAAGCTGGTTGGCAACCAAGTCAGTGCATGTGTCCCGAGGGGTCAGTTCACACAGGCAGCAGGGCTGAGTGAGCCCCTGAGGTACCCTGTGCTTGCCTTTCTTCCTCTGAGGATCTGGGAGAGGGACAGGACCTGTCAGTTGCAGCAGACAGAACAGAGGCTTGAAGCTAGGTGTTGGCTGTGTCAGCTTCGAAGCTAGGTGTTGGCAGTGTAGGCGGTGAGCAAGGCGGCCCAGGCTCTGGGGGCTGTGTCTCACCTCTGAGTCAGGGAGCCTCCAGGAATTCCCGAACGTGGCTGCCAGTGCAGCCAGGCTGCCTCCTGGCTCCAAGAAGTCATCTATGGCAGGAAGGGGGGTGGGCAGAGGTGCTGTGCCTGAGGTCTCAGTCCCCCCTTCCCTCCTATACCACCACCACCGCACCCCACTTACCTTCACACCGACCACTGTAGAACCCACAGAGGCCTTGTGTCTGTCCCTGGAGCTCGCGGTCCACAGAAACGGAGACCGAACTGGGCCTACCCAGCCGCACCATGACCCCCAGGCCCCACAACAGCACCAGCCAGTTCCCTTGCCACTGCAAGCTCAGGCCTGGGCAGGGAAAGTGGGGTCACACTCCCCATCCCTGCCAGCAGCACACTGGGGCTCAGACTGCCCAGGGAAGGGAGGAGAAGGGATGGACACTCTGCACTTTACACCCTTTATAGCAGCCCCCACTGGTTCCCCATCACAGCCCTCCTTGAGATGTGCATGACCGCCTCGGACGTCCTCCTGAGTGACAGGCACGCACACAGAAACCCCCTCCCTCTTCACTCCGTGGAGCCCAACCAGGATGGCGGACTGTGCCACCTACTAGCACCAAACCCTTTCCCACAGCACTGTGGGAAGCAGGTGGGGAAACTGAGGCTCTGAGAGGTTAAGTGGTTAAGGAGAGGGGCTCACTCAAGGACACCTTGTGAGGGGGCTACTGGGGAAGGGTTGCAGGGGTGGGGCAGGGGACCACTGGCTTCCTCATTTCCAAATGCCTCCCAACATCACTGGGGGTTGAGGAGGGGGCAGCTAGCTCAGTCCCCAGCTGCCCTGCTGGGCCCCACCCTGAGGTGGGCATACTGTCCCTTACCGGGGAGCAGCTGCGACTCCCCATCAGGTACCAGCTGCTCATTCCCAGAGACATTTCCGCCCCAAATCAGCACTTCCTTCGGTCCCATCAGCACCCGGGCCTGGGGGAAGACGGCAGTGGGTGAGGTGGTCAGCGTCCTCCTCCCACATCCAGCTGCCTCCCTGTCTCCATCTTCTTCTGCCTCTCTCACCAGCTGACAGTGTCCAGGCTACGGACAACGGCCCCTGGGGCTCAGGTGGATGGCCCAGTTGGAGTCAGCAGCACCTGCCAGCAGGTAAGTGCAGCGGCCCAGGAAGTGGTAGTGGCAGCCGTCAAAGGTGAGGTAGTGGAAGCCAGACCAGGTGGCACAGGTGGCCGAGGGTCGCTGGCCCTGGTTCCAGAGTTGGGCCACAGCCCCTGCCAGGGGCTGCAGGGGGGCTGGAGAGGGGGTGCTCCCTGCAGAAGATACACCACCGGGAGCCTCTGAATGTGGAGGAGGAGGGCGGAGGAAGCAGGTGGACAGTGACGGTCCCTCTGCTGGGCAGGGGATGGGAGGTGACTCCTAGAGGACAGGGGAGTGGGTGTGGGGAAAGGCCCAGGGCTCCAGAACTCCACGTGGGAGTGCCTATGGGGGCAGCAGGTGACAGCTGGGGTCGTGCCTGTTGGCAGGCTGGGGACCCACCTGGGAGCTGTTGGCTGGGACAGCTGAGGCAGGCCTGGGAATGGCCATCTCACCAGCTGTGTCCCCAGGGCTGGGCACAGCACTCCTCTAGGCTTCCTGCAGAACCGTTAGCTGAGCCTGCCTGAGGCTGGCATTGCCACATGGCAAAGCAGTGGCCCTTGGGGCTGGCATGTGCAAGGGCTGTGGTGGGTACAGGGGGAGAGTGGGGTGGACCCAGTCAGGCAGCCTGCTACCTCCATGAACCCACAGATCTGAGCTAATCTCGGGCACTTACCCAGGCTGCAGTTGGGGCCCGCCCAGCCTGGGCAGCAGGCCCTCACTGTCTGGTTCCATGCAATAGGCCGGGTCGCTGGGGGCCTGTGTCCACCAAGCAGGCAGAAGGGAGAAGACATTAGTGTTCAGCTGAGCCCCATCCCTGGGAATGGCCTGGGACAGTCATTCAATCGGGTCACCTACTCACTGAGTGAACCTCTCATGTAATTCCCCTTCTTGGTCTTCATTTCCCCACGAGATGAGCTTGGGGAGGTGACAGAAGGGTAGGCACTGGCAGGAGACATCAGGAACCTCCACTCTGCCCTCTGAGAGCCCACCCAGACCTGCCTCCTACATGCCTACTGTCCCCATCACTGCCGGGCCACCATCCCCCCACAAGGATATGGCCCCTGCACTCAGGAGCCCAGACTCCGACCCTCACTCACTTGTCGATGGGACACAGCCCTGCAGAGCCACGGAGGACAGGTCCACTCGCCAGCCCTGGAGCAGGTTAATGGTAGAGACTGGTGCAGGGCACGAGGTCCTCCTGACAGGGGGTCACTTCCTCCTCCACCAGGAAGGTCTCTGTCTGCTCACACCACCTCCTGCCCATGAGAGCTGCTGCCACTGTCCCCCCTCACCACCCGTCACCCAGAAGCCTGTCCTGTGAACCTCCTCTTGAAAGAGCCTTCTCCCAAGGAAGTGTGTGAATTGAGGTTGGGAGGGGAGTCAGCTGCCCCAGAGGGTTTCAGCTATGGAGCAAGAGGAAAAGGAGGAAAAGAGGGTCCCAGTCATGGGGTGGGCTGCTTCCCTGTTGTTTAGTGCCCATGCCATCCCAAAGAGGAGAGTAGGGAGCAGCATGGTGCCCCCACAGCTCACCGCACAGGGGACTTTGGGGCTGGGCTTGGGGGAGGCAATTGCAGCAGGTGAGCACAGAGGCCAGCACTGGCCTGTCCACACCACACTGCACTTGACTGCAGCCCAGCCTCTAAGTTGGTGTGCACAAGAGGCCTCAGAGCTGGGGCTGGGAGGTTTTATCTCAGCCCCAGGGCACCAGCTGCCCAGAACCAGATTGGACCTGCCGCCCCCCCCGCCCCCACCTCTGCCTCAGAGGTCATTCTCCCTGGAAACAGTCCCCTTCCTGCAGGGGCTACTGTGTGTGGGTGTGTGTAATCGGGAGGGTGTGTGCGTGCTAGGTCACAGCCAGACACTGAGCCTCAGATATTTCTACACTCTCAGACCCCACCACAAACGACTGTGACCAAGCTCACACCTCTGGACTTTGATTTCCTCACCAGTAAAAACTCCAGGGGCCTCCCAGGGACACACAGGTGGGACTCAAGCCCCACAGATTGTATGAGACTGTGTGTGGTCGTTTTTCTGGAAACAGTTCTGTAACCTTTATTAGGTTGCCAGGGGGTGAGGCCCCACAAAATGTTTAAGAGTCACTGGACCAAAGGATGGCTCTGGCCTTCCAGCCCTACAATCCTGGCTTCATGATTCTCCCCACTCCCCCTCCCTTGCCTGCTGCCACCTGGCCCGCTCTGCCACCAGGCACTCTGCAGGTGAAGGCCAGGGTGCAGGTGGCGCCCTTTCCAGGGAGGTTGGGCTATGTAGATACAGAGGAATGACCTGTGCCCTTTCTTCTGCGGCCCCACTTCTAACTGGGGTGATTATGTGCAGCTGCCTGGGTCCACCTCGATCTCTTTTGACGTCTCCTAGGATCCCTGGGCTCCAGAACCAGGAAGACCTGGCCAGGGAATGAGAGCAAGCCTCAGGGAGGAGTGCCCAGGGTGGGAAGTGGGGGGTGGGGTGGCAAGAGACCAAGGGCCCTGGGGACCAGGCGCTGGGTGGGATAATCCCCAGCATCTGTTTGGTTGGGAGGGGCAGCAGCAGGTGGCCCAGGGGAATCCTGGTTGTGTCCTGGTTACCAGCTCCCCGGATGGCCAGGCTGCAATGTGGCCTGGGTCTCCTATCCCATAACCCCTAAACCTGATGTCCCTCCGAGCACACACAATCACCCGCCTGGGGCGAAGAGGCTGTGGGGACCCAGTCTCACTAGGCATTCTTCAGGGCCCACCGCGGGTCCTGGGACCAAGAGAGGGTGCTGTGCGTTCCTCAGGGAGCTCTCCAAAGGGATCCTCAGAGAGGGCAGGGCAGTGTCCAGGTACCAGTCTCACGTGCACACCCACACTCCCCTTCCCTCACCCGCTCCATCCACTCCCACTGCAGGTCTCACAGGAAGAGGACCGGGAGCTAGCGCCCCACCCCAGCACAGTGACACATTGCTCCCAGGGCCAGGAGGAGGCTAGGCACTGACTCCCTGAAACAGCCCATCCAGGAGGTAAAAAATCCTTTCACATCTGATTCCTAGGGACACTGTGCCCCCCCTCCCGGAGGCCACCTGCTCCAGAGCCCCTCTTCCTACCCTAAACATCAACCAATACTGAGGGTGCCCCAGCTGTACGCCATGCTTCTCCATCCCCGGTCACCCCCTCTGTGATGAAACAGGGAAGCTTCAGGTGCTGCGTGTTCCAGGGCCATCCACCTGCCTCCCCAGCTCTGGGTCCCGACCACTGCTGATAGGGCAGCACTTGGACTGGGAGAAACTGGAGTCCCCAGCGCCCTTTCCCCTAAAGGGGGAGGGAGGGAGGAAGCTGGAACCCAGGGGAGATTGGAGGAAGAGATTAGGGAAGGCAGAGGCCTGGAATAACCAGCCCCCCCTTCGGCTCTGGAAGACAGGGCATGGGGAGCTCGCCCAGGGGGTGCCCAGGAGGTAAGGCGGAAGAGAAACATCATAACCCCGGACGGACGCAGACAAGGAGAAGCCAGACCTGAGGGCTGAGGACGCCCCTGCACACCTGACACGAAGAGCTTTCCAGAGCCTTAGGAGGAGGACCTGCCCCCCCACCACGCCCAGGGAACTCTTCCTCCCCGAAGCCCCTTTACCTGGACCCCGCCCTCAGAGTCTCCACCCAGCTGGACTCTCACCTCGCCCCCTGGGGCCTCCCTGCCTTCTCTCTGGTCACCCAGCCCAAAGCCCCCACCCTACCCCCAATTTCTACTTCGGAGGGTCCACTCATGGCCAGCACAGGGGCCCAGCCCTGACTCCCTCGGCCTCACCCCAGGGCACCAAGGGACCCGGCTCCCGAGGCAGGTCTCAGATCGCTGACTCAGGGCCCAAGGATGTGGGTCCGGTGGATCTCGGTGGGATCGGGGTGGAGAGCGGGGCGGGGTCGGAGTTCCCCAGACCGACCCCCAAAAACCGATAGTGGAGATGATCCCACTGCGGGAGCGCGGCACAAACACACTCCCACTGGTATTCGCGATTCAAAGACAGCAGCGCAGCCCCTGGCTCCCCTCGCGGAACACGCCCCCTCCTCGTCCCCCCAACTCCTCACCCCCCACCCCGCCCCGCGCTCCACCTTTCTCTTGGCTCCTCCCCCGACGCCCGCGAGCACCCCCAGCAGCCCAAGTGCTCGGCCTCCCAGCCTACTCTCCCTCCTCCACCTCCTGCACAGTCTTCCCTTCCCTGCCCCCTCGCCCTCTCCCCCAATCCTTAGCTCCCCCTTCCCATCACCTACCCCGGCCGTCTTCCCTCCCGACCGTCACCTGCCCGCCGGCACCCGCTGCGAGCCCGCCAGCGAGCCCACTCCTGGACGCCCCTGCCAGGGCCACCCCCCACTGGCGCTCCGCGGTGCCCCTCCCGCTTCCTCGCTCCCCTCCCCCAGCCGGGCGCCCTTCCCCTCTCCTGCTCCCCCGGCGGCTTATCCTCTCCCCTCCCCGCGAAGTTTCGGGGCTGTCAGTCAGTCAGTCTTTCGGGTCGTCCGCACCCGAGCTGCGGGCTGCGGGCGCCATTGCGAGCAGAGCCGTCCAGGACCGGAGGCCGGGACGCCGGGGTCCCGTCAGCCGTGGGGAGACCCGACCGGTCGTCCGCCAGGTAAGCGCCCCGGAGGCGCCCAGCGGCCGGCAGCTCCGCCCGCTCCCCCCGCCACCCCGGCACTTAGTCAAGGCCCGCCCCGCACAGGTGACAGCCCCGGGGTGGGGGCGCACGGAAGGGGGTGGGGAGAGGTGTAGGGGAAAGAAAGCGCCGAGGAGGGGCGCGGGCTGGAGGGAAGAGGGGATGGGACTGGAGGGGGAGGACGTGGGGGGCAGGGTTGTCACAAGAAGTGACGGACGGGGAGCTAGAGGAAAGGGCAGGCGCTGGGGACATGGGCGGGGAGGGGTTAGTCCGGTGGGAAAGGGGTGAGAAGCTCGGAGGGGCGAGTGAGGAAGATCCAGAGAGGGGAGAGGGAGTGTGGGAGGAAGCGGGGAAAGGACAACGCGGCTCGGGGACCGGCCCGCGTTGGTCGGTGGGGAAGAGGCAGAGGGTGTTGACAGGTGAGCCCGGGAGCCGGGGAGGGGCCGGGGTGTGCGGTGCGCTCTGGGTGCAGGGACTCCGGACTAGCGAGGCTGGGAGGTGGGCCGGGAAGGATCGGTCCCGCCGGCAAACTTGGGAGGGGGGGGGGGGGGGAGGAACCAGTGGGGAGCAGAAATGGGGAAGGGAGCCACGGCTGGGAAGGGAGGGGAGGGGAAGGGTGGCAGAGGTGAGTTGGAGGCCGGGGTGGGCAGGGCCAAGGAGAGAGTCCAGAGCTAGCGGCTAGCGGGGCCCGGGTCTCGGGGGAGCTCCGGAGCGGACTGGGAGGGGGAGGGGCAGAGCGGTTCTGGGGACCGGGGACCCGGAGGGAGGGGAAGCGAGAGCCTGCTGGGGAGGCGGAGGGGGAAGGGAGCCGGGGGCCTCGGAGGGGAAGGAGAGCCGCAGGAGGGAGGGGGCGGGGGTAGTGTGGGGAGACGCGAGGAGGGAGGGGACTGAGGTGCAGAGAGGGAGGAGAAGGAAGGGAAAGCGGAGTGGGGGAGGAGAGGGCGGGGAGAGGAGATCGGAGTGAGGGAGAACAGCGGGAGGGGGCCGGCGTGGGGAGGAAGGAAAGGAGGAGGGAAAAGGAAGGGAGATGGTGCGCACCGGGGAGGGGACGGATCGGGGAGAACAGGAGGGGAGGAAAAGGCGTAGGGAGCTTGGGGAGGGGGAGGGGAGGGCTGCAGCGGAGGCAAGCGGGGGTCGGGGGGCAGGGGGCGGGGCGGGGAGCGCCAGTCGGCTGCGGGCAGGGGCGGAGCTGGAGGGGCGAGGCCGAGGCGGAGCTGGGGAGCCAGCCAGATCCTGCTGGGAGAGAGGGCGGAAGGCAGAGGGAGCGGGAGAAGGGAGGGCAAAGGGAAGGCTGCCAAAGAGATTTTGGGGGGAGGGGAGTCCGCTGGGAGAGGGGCGGGGCAGGACGCTGGAGGAGGAAAGAGGCGGGGGGCGGGCATTGGGAGGGATGGCCCTGCGCGGGGGGGTTGTGTGGGCGGGGGGTACCTCTCGAGGGAAGCGAGCTGGTTTCGAGGTAGGGTTTTGGGGAAAGGAAGCAAGAGCCATTTCCTGCCTGCGGCGAGGACCCTCCTTTTAGAGCCTCCCCCACCAGTTGCCCAATGGTGACACTCACCTCCGCCCCTTCGCTGGCTCCTATTTCACCAGCTCCTGCAGTGACAGCTGGAGGGCCTAGACGACACTCTTGCTCCCCACCCTGGTCTCCCACCCTCCACCCTCTGCCCAGAGAATAGATTCATCCCTGACCCCCGCGGGGCAGGATCCCTGATGGGCTGGGGCTGGCTCCGGGAGACCTGCCAGGTGAGGGGAGCTGCTGACTTCTGGAGTTGGCCAGAGCTTGCAGAAATGGCTTCAAGATCTTCTCCTTAGGCCACCTGCAAAGATCTCTTCGCTGTCTGAAATCCCGCTTCCCTCATTTCCCTCATCTGTCCCTGGGGACATCACCTGCGGAGCGCTTGGGGAGAGCGGATGGGGAGAGGTCGGCCAGGGCCAGGGCCCAGGGGAGAGTGCCGGGAATAGCATATTTGAGCAAGGATGTGTTCTCTCCTTAGGGTGTGTGGCCTGCTGGTCACCAGGAGGAGCTACCTGAGGTTGCCATGAGAGAGACCTTGGAGGCCCTCAGCTCCCTGGGTGAGCCAGCAGAACTGAAGGAACCTGGGGTGGGGGTGGGGACCCTGGGGACTGCTGGGCTTGTTGCTTTTCTGCAATAAATGGGGCAGAGCCCTCCTCAGAGAGTGCAACGTCAAGACTCCCGAGACCCCCGGAACCCTTCAGGCAGCATTCTTTGGGTCTTACCCCCGTGTTTGTGATTGCCTGGCCCTCGCTGGAGGTTGTGGTAGACTGTGCGTGCACACCTGTACTCTCACAGAGCACCAGGATGTGTAATCCACTCTTATCCTTCATCTGTCCCTGACTCAACACAGAGGGGCTGAGGTTGACACCTGGCCAGCCTGCTGGGGAGCCTGGCTGTCCCTTGTCCATGCTGACCAGAGACCCTTCTTCCTGAGCAGGTTGGGAAAAGCCCCTTGGGTGGGCTGGGAAGGGGAAGAGCCCCTGCCTTCGATCCTTCCTTCTTTCCCAGAGGCTTTACTTGGACCCATGCTTCTCCCTGTGACAGGCTTCTCCGTGGCACAGCGGGAATTGGCCCCCCAAAGTGAGCCTGGGGATGGGCCCCATAATGCCCGGGAGCAGGTGTGCCCTCCCAGGCAAGAGAGAGCACTGGGCTCCTGTTCTGGTAAGTGAGCAGGGACTCTGCGTGGTGGCTCAGGGCAGAGTCTTCCTTTCTTCGTCCAATGTTTATTGAGCACCTGCTAAGTGCCCTGTGCCATGTCAGATATTTGGGATACCTCAGTAATCAAACAGACGAAGGCCCCTACCTTCCAGAAGCATAATCCTAGTGAGGACAGGGGGTCGACAGACAACCGATGTAAAAACAAGGACACTTATAAACGTGTTAGAAGAGGATACTTGGCGGGGGAAGGGATCTGAGACTATTGTGGGTGAGGGTGGAGCAGAATACACCTAAACAGGGGCGGGTGACAGCAGCCTCTCCGGGAATGTAGGATCTGAGCAAGATTTGAAACAGGGAGGTGGCTAAACAGACATCAGGAGAAGACATCTAAGAGAGGGGTGTGCCAGGCTTTCTGACACCCCGACCTTCTCCAGGGATTTGCCATGGAACTGAGATCCATCTGGTGGCTTGGGCAGTCCCCAGTCCTCCTCCAAGGAGCCCCATGTAAGCCTAGGGGCAGGGCCTGTTCTTGCTTACGCACACAGATTCCAAAAACTCGTCGCAGTTGTGGCTTTAGCAAGCATGCGGGGCCTAACCAGGGGCCCTACTTAAAGGAGCCTGAGGGTCTGGGAACCCCACCCCTGTAGGTATGCCCTGAGCTGGGTGCAGTCCTTGCCTGTGGGATTGGGGGTGGGGTTTCAAGCTCCCCTGCTTCCTAGCACCAGTGGGGCCCTCTGTCCATCTGTGACATCTGCGGTAGCCTGAGGTGGCCTGTTCTCTGCTAGGGCATGAGGCCCCCAGACCCGTGGAAGGTGCCCACACGGAGCAGGCTGAGGCCCCCGGCAGAGGAAGCCAGGACCGCCCACCAGGGAAGGCGGAGCCTGTGGGCTCCTGCCCAGGTGAGTCTTCCCAGTGCTCCATCCCAGCAGGGGACCAGGCGGAGGGACAGGAGCCTTGCAAGCTCCAGAGCTGCTCTCTGATGTGGCAGCCGCTCCAGGCCCTTCCACCACAAGGTGAGCCAGGCCCTGGCACCTTTCTGCTCATAGAGCTTCAGTACCCGGAGGGAATCCTACACCCATAGTCGACGGAGATCAGAGAGGCTGGTCACCAAGAGAAACACTCCATCGGCCAACATGGCCGCGTCCTCTCCAAGTCCTGACTTTGCCCTCCATGCCTGCAATCTTAAGTACAGACTTGTCCATGGCTTGGATTACATGGTGTTGGATCAACCTTTTCACTGGCCCTCCCCAGGCATGCCCCTCCCCACATTTCCACTGATCTCAGCGGTACCCAAATGTTCCCAATCTGTTGTCTGACTCCTCTGTTGTCAGGCCCCTCCCCAGGGCCACCGCCCCAGTGGATTCCCTCTCCACAGTCCTGCCCATCACTTCCTTCCACTGTCACCAACCGTGTCATCTTTGGCCTGAGTGATGTCACTTATTCCACAAGGACTTCTTTGGTGGCACTAGGCCCAATCTGTTAGGTGGATTGGAAAGAGATGGGCTTTGAAGTGACACAGACCTGTTTGAACCCTGGTTCCACGTTCCCTCGCCGAGTGGTCTTGACCGCTACCTTACCTCCAGGAACCTCAGTTTGCCCACCACCTGGAAATGGCCGTATCATGCCTCCTCTGAAGGTTCGTGATGATGCGCACACAGGACATCATCGTCGTTGGCCCTCAGTACATGGTGGCCGTCCTCATTTTTATCCGACACGTAAAGACGCGTTTTTATTAGATACAGAAGGAAATAGAACGCATGATGTCTGTCCTCCAGAAGCTAAACACTACTTGACACTAACAGGAGCCAGAGTAAAGAGTCCCCAGATAACAATAAAGCCACATCACAAGTGAGGGTTCACAGTAAGTGCTGTAGGCGTTCGTGTAAGAGATTCTTGCGAGTTGGATTTGTCAAAGATTTTGCTTTGTGCTGCATCGTGAGTAAAGTGTAGACTGCAGCACTGGTGAGTGTGGGGTGCAGGATGGGAAGGCACTCCAGGCGGAGGAAAAACTTCAAGGGGGGGGGGAAGTTGATGTGTGACTGGAGTCAGAGCAGACCGGACAGTGAAGGGCTTATGCCTGGGAGCATCAGGAAAGTTGGAACCAGGTTGGGGTGTGCCTCAGAAGCAGCTAGAACTTCTTCACCCTGTTAATAGGGAGCTACAGATGGTTCTTGAGTAGGAGGATGGCACAGCAAGCATGAAAGTAGTATCACAACAAGATGAGGAGCAGTTTGGGACGGATGGGTCGGTGAGAGAGACTGGGAATAGATGGGACAGGGACGGGCCGGTGTAACCAAGGCTCAGGCTGTCACAGACTTTTCAAGTCAGGCAGGAACTCAGGTCATCTGGCTCAATGGGTCTCAAAAACGAGTCCCCTGGGGAGCTTTAAGGAAATAGCAGATTCATGTGCCCTGCTCCCCTCGATGCGTTTTGTAGGCGCCCCCCAGGAGATCATGATGCCGGCCCCAGGTTTGGGAACCATGAACTAGTCCGACCCTTACACTTCCGCAAACTAACAAACGTAGCTCAGAGAGGTGAGCTCACCAAGGTCGCTGCTCGTTAGTGACGGAGGAGACCCCAAGGGGATACTCTGGGTCTGGGCCTTCAGCCTCTTGCTCTCAGCTGGGCCATTCTGGGGCCTAAGGAGAGGCAAGCTCCAGGAAAACCCACTGCAAACACGCTCCCCCAAAGGTCCCCCTGCTTCTCCGGAGGTGAGCACCATTCACTGGTTCTCTGTAAGGGAAACGCCCTTCTTTTTCTGAACTGTGATTTTTCACCTGGCTGTAGAAGCAAGAGCTGTCCACCTGGCTCATGGAGGGGAGGGGGCTGGAGAGACCGCAGAAAGGAACACAAAGTCCCCCTGGTGGAAAGCCTGAGAGCAGGGGAAGCTCAAAGGTGAGGGTCAAGGTCCCAAGGTAGTCAGCCCTGCAGCTGGGAGGAGGCGGCTGCAGTCCTCACATCAAAGAAAGCAGAGAGGTCTGGGAAGGGGAGCTGTTCAGTGATTAGCAGGCTGAGCCGCAGCCAGTTTTCAGAACTCCGGAGGGCAGCTGCCTATCTGAGGACCAGAGGCCGTGGTTCCAGAAAGGAGCCTGCCTGCCGGACAGGATAATGTGAGGCAGCCTCGAACCCAGAGTGAAGTCTGAGGATCGGAACCCGAGCAACATGCGTATTCGGATGCAGGGAAAGCGCTCTAGGTGACTAGGGCGAGCCTGGGAGAAAGCCTCCCAGGAGGTTGGCTCCCCAGCGCCCTGCCTGCCCGGAGGGAAGGAGGAAGACTGAGCAGTGATCTTCCCATTTGGTCACTTCCAGGAACCTTCCAGTAGAGGGGACAGAGCAGAAGCCAGACTGCAGGGCTCCGGAAGGGGGTGGTCCGCTGGTAAATAAACGTTACAGAAATAAACGTGGGGCTTAATGGACGCCTTGTTTCGACTTTTCAGGAGAGGAGTGGATGATTCGGAAGGTGAAGGTGGAGGAAGAGGATCAGGAGGCAGAAGAGGTCCAGTGGCCGCAGCATCTGGCTTTACTCCCGGGCCCCTTTCCTGCACCTGACCTGGGGCCTCTGGCCGCGGCGTATAAGCTGGAACCCGGAGCCCCAGGGGCACTGGGTGGGCTCGCGCTGGCCGGGTGGACTCAGGCCGCAGAGAAGCCCTACGGCTGCGGGGAGTGCGAACGGCGGTTCCGGGACCAGCTGACCTTGCGGCTGCATCAGAGGCTGCACCGTGGAGAGGGCCCCTGCGCCTGTCCCGACTGCGGCCGCAGCTTCTCACAGCGCGCGCACATGCTGCTGCACCAGCGCAGCCACCTCGGCGAGCGGCCGTTTCCGTGCTCCGAGTGCGACAAGCGCTTCAGCAAGAAGGCCCACCTAACCCGCCACCTGCGCACGCACACGGGCGAGCGGCCCTACCCGTGCGCAGAGTGCGGCAAGCGCTTCAGCCAGAAGATACACCTGGGCTCACACCAGAAGACGCACACCGGCGAGCGGCCCTTTCCCTGCACCGAGTGCGAGAAGCGCTTTCGCAAAAAGACACATCTGATCCGCCACCAGCGCATCCACACGGGCGAAAGGCCCTACCAGTGCGGGCAGTGCGCACGTAGCTTCACGCACAAGCAACACTTGGTGCGGCACCAAAGGGTGCACGAGGCGGCCTGCCAGTCCCCTTTGTCTCCGGACGCGCCCACCTCTCCGGGTTCTCCTGCCCCGTCCCCGACCCCTTCCCCTCCCGGACCTAAGCCTTTCGCCTGTTCCGACTGCGGCCTGGGCTTCGGCTGGAAGAAGAACCTCGCTACGCACCAGCGTCTACACCGCAGTGAGGAGGGCCCCTTCGGATGTGAAGAGTGCACACTGAGCGCCGCCGCGGACCCCGCAGCCGCCGAGCCCCTGGTTTGCGCGCACGGAAGCACAGCGGCTCCCCAGGACGCTCCGGCCGGCGAGCGGTCCTACTCCTGCCCGGACTGCGGGCGCGGCTTCGCCCACGGGCAGCACCTGGCGCGACATCGGCGGGTGCACACGGGCGAACGGCCCTTCGCCTGCGCGCAGTGTGGCCGTCGCTTCGGCTCGCGGCCCAATCTGGTCGCCCACTCCAGAGCCCACAGCGGCGCCAGGCCTTTCGCCTGTACGCAGTGCGGCCGCCGCTTCAGCCGCAAGTCTCACCTGGGCCGCCACCAGACCGTGCACACGGGCAGTCGGCCGCACTCTTGTGCCATCTGCGCCCGCAGCTTCAGCTCCAAAACCAACCTGGCCCGCCATCAGGCCATCCACACCGGCTCTCGCCCCTTCTCCTGCCCGCAGTGCGGCAAGAGCTTTAGCCGCAAGACCCACTTGGTGCG
Source organism: Sturnira hondurensis (assembly GCF_014824575.4). Taxonomy (NCBI): domain Eukaryota; kingdom Metazoa; phylum Chordata; class Mammalia; order Chiroptera; family Phyllostomidae; genus Sturnira; species Sturnira hondurensis. Next base: position 2,374,511 of record NW_028095095.1, on the reverse strand, counting down.
GCACCAGCGCGTCCACGGCGAAGCGGCCCGCCTGACCTGTGACGCCGACCTCCCGGCCCCAGCCTGGACCGCGGCCACGGAGGTGGTAGCGTCCCCACTCTTCTTCTGAGTCTCATTCTCGTCAGGCCCTTCCTCGGCCTTCTGTTGCTCCCTGGTTGGAGAGACCCAGGTCCAAGACCCTGCTGGGCATTGTTATTCCCTCTCCATCTGGCAGGAAGAAGTCTGGGAAGGATACCAGCTTTGACGCTCTGTGACAAAGACTGTGCTGAGTGCACCCTTGCTGGGACGGTGGGCCAGAGTCTTTGGGCGGCTCCTACCAAGAAAACCGGGCTGGAAAGGAGATGTTTCCTGGGCCCTCCCTGAGCGTAGAAGTTAGGAACCTCTGCGCGGGAAGGGGAAGAATGGCCATCTGTGTACCTACCCTGTCATTAAAATAATCACCTGAAGGTTCCAGGGCTGTTCATTGAGCTGGGGGAGGGAACCCCTGACTCGAACCACACACAGAGGACCTTTCCTTTCCTATCTGGGTGGATTCCACTTAGCCAGTGGCTGGTAATTTCTCTACCAAATCAAAATGTGATACAGTGAATTGCCAGGCACTCCCCTGCTCCCTGCTCCTCGCTCAGAGATTTGACGAGGAAGGAACATTGGCATATACATTTCTCCTGCCAGGTGTTGAAGGCTGGAACTGTGGGGAACGCACAGGGAGGGGGCAGGTAGGTGCCCTTTGCCATTCCCATGGAGACACGAGCCACGTGCCACCGAGGACCCTGGGGCTGGAGAGCTGCTGCCTCTGTAGCTCTCCTGAGGGGACCTTGGTAAAGCAGCCCACATGCCACTCTGCCTGGCACCATGAGGGAAGACATTAATGGCATATGACTTTTTTTCTTAAAATTTACATCTTTTTAAAAAGATTTTATTTATCTTTAGAGGGGAAGGGAAGGAGAGAGGGAGAGAAATATCGATGTATGGTTGCCTCTCGTGGGTCCCCTGCTGGGAGCTGGCCTGCTACCCAGGCATGTGCCCTGACTGGGAATCAAACTGCAATCCTTTGGTTCGCAGGCCCGTGCTCAGTCCGCTGAGCTACACCAGCCAGGGTTCTCATAAGTTGTTACATCTTTTTTTTTTTTAAATTTAATTTATTTATTTATTTATCCTTTTTAGAGGGGAAGGAGAGAGGGAGAGAGACATCAATGTATGGTTGCCTTTCGCATGTCTCCTGCTGGGAGTTGGCCTGCAGGGAACTGGCCTGCGACCCAGGCATGTGCCCTGACTGGGAACTGAACCACGATCCTCTGGTTCGNGGGTGGATTCCACTTAGCCAGTGGCTGGTAATTTCTCTACCAAATCAAAATGTGATACAGTGAATTGCCAGGCACTCCCCTGCTCCCTGCTCCTCGCTCAGAGATTTGACGAGGAAGGAACATTGGCATATACATTTCTCCTGCCAGGTGTTGAAGGCTGGAACTGTGGGGAACGCACAGGGAGGGGGCAGGTAGGTGCCCTTTGCCATTCCCATGGAGACACGAGCCACGTGCCACCGAGGGCCCTGGGGCTGGAGAGCTGCTGCCTCTGTAGCTCTCCTGAGGGGACCTTGGTAAAGCAGCCTACATGCCACTCTGCCTGGCACCATGAGGGAAGACATTAATGGCATATGACTTTTTTTCTTAAGTTACATCTTTTTAAAAAGATTTTATTTATCTTTAGAGGGGAAGGGAAGGAGAGAGGGAGAGAAATATCGATGTATGGTTGCCTTTCGCATGTCTCCTGCTGGGAGTTGGCCTGCAGGGAACTGGCCTGCGACCCAGGCATGTGCCCTGACTGGGAACTGAACCACGATCCTCTGGTTCGCAGGCCTGTGCTCAAGCCACTGAGCTATGCCAGCCAGGGCCAAGTTGTTACATCTTAAGGATGGGTGTTCGATCTGGATGTCTCCCTCCACGGCTGGGCCTCCCCAGCACAAGCAGCGGGGAAAGCTGGCTGGCTGGCAGTGAAGGGGGGCAGCGGGATGATGGGGACCGAGCTGAACCTGGAGCGAGAAGTCCTGGGTTTGAGCCCTTGGAGCAGGGCGTTCATTTCCTGAGTCTCTGCTCTCTCATTACAGTAAGATTGTTGTTGGTGGTGAGAGGCAAGGGAAGGGGTGGGAAGAAGGCGTGAATGCAGTGAGTTCGGAGTTTCCTGGCCACGAATGAGTAGGTGGTCCCAGGGAATGTGGCAGTTTGGCCATACACAGGGGCCACTGTGTTGCCCTGGCCATATTTTAAATACTTGGGCCTTTCACACAAAAATCTGGGCTTCCAGCTTCCCTTGTGAAAAGTCGGAAGATCCGGCAGCTCTAGCTGGGGCTGAGTGGACCTTGGTCTCGTTACACTAAGGCAGGGGGACAGGAGTGCTGGGCCCACAGCCCCCGCTGCTCCTTGGCTTCCCTCCGAAGGTGCTGCCCAGCAGCTTGAGCTTGCGATTCACATGAAAGCAACATTGACCCCCCAAACACTGGGAGGCCTACCAATGTTTCTGTTTCTCTAAATGTTCTGGAATTCTTGTGTAAGAACAGCCTTTAGGTCCTGCTGTGTACTCAGTGAGACCTACTGTGTGTCAGCCATTTTCAGGATTTCCCATTCACTTGAACCTTTTCGAGAATTCCTGGACACCATAGGTGCTTATTACATAGTAGCGGTTATCGTTACTTCACCGCTTCTCACTGCAGGAATTAGGGAGGAGGCACCAGCTTTGGACTTTGCTGCTCAAATGGACTTTGTCAAGTAAAATGTGAAAATTGAGGAAGGGTATTTCTGGTAGGTGGACAGCAAGAAAAGTGCATGGGCTTCAGTGGGCACGGGGGGAGCGAGAATTCCAGCGAGGTGATGTGAGGGCCGTGAGAGAGAGCAGTGTGTGGTGAGGCTGCGGCCAGCCCACCTGGGCTCCAGGCGCATCTCCCAAGGATGCCGCTCCCATGCCCCTCCCCGCAGCGCCCGGGCCTGAGGAAGAGAAATCTGGTGACAAGACACGTACACGTTCATCCCTTCACGGCCCGGCACTCTACACATATCTCCGCAAAGAAGTACATGAGATATTGCCGGTGCAGTGAGGCCCTTTGTAGTAAGCAGGGAGAAGGGCTGAAGGGAAACGGGGAAAGGCCCCCAAAGAAACGGTTGTACAGTTGCGCCAACAAAAATAATTCTCAACACAGACTCTCTTGGAAACTTAAAAATATACTGATGACACCCTGGTTGGTGTGGCTCAGTTGGAACGTCGTCCTCCAGAGCAAAAGGTCGCTGGTTTGCTTCCTGGCCAGGGCACGTGCCTGAGTTGCTGGTTCGGCCCCACTCAGGACACAAGTGAGAAGCAGCTGATCAATGTTTCCCTCCCTCCCTCCTCCCTTCCCCCTCTCTCTGAGGTCAATAAGCATGTCCCAAGGTGAGGATAAAAACAATTTTGGGGGCAAAGTTGCTTGAAATCTTTTAATTTTTATATGGTCTGTAGTAGTGCGCGGTCACCTCTTTGTTCCTGAGATTAGTCATTTGTGTTTTTTTAAAAATTGGTGAATGATAGCACAAGTGGGTCAATTCCGCTTTTTGTTGAATTCTTGTTGGCTTTCCTGATTATATCTAATACACGGACGCTATTTCACAAATTTTTGCTTATAGTCCCTCAACTCTTTCTGATTTCCTTTGCTGCCGTGTGCCTCCTTGCGGAATTCCTTGTCACACACTTGTTCAGGGCCCCCCACTTCTGAGTACTGGCTTAGCTCCCCCTCCACCTTTGGCATGTGGTACTTCCTCATAGTTCAGTTCAAAGTATTTCCCTTCTTCATTGACACACGGGTTACTTAGGAGCATAATTCTTACCTGAAAATGTCTCTTTTTTTTTATTGGCTTCTAGCTTAAAAGCTACGGTATGGTCAGAGAACATATGCAGTAAAATACTTCCAAATTTGTGTGACCTCCCCCCAGGGTTTACTAGATGGTCCAGTCTTGTGACTGTTCTGCATCTGCTCAGAAGGAACACGCACTCTGTCGTCCTGCAGAGCAGCGTTCGGCTCACTCACCAGTCCAGCCAGTTTGGTGGAATTGTTCAGAGCCTTCCTAGGACTCTGATTCCTGGAAAAGGTGTGCTAACATCTCCCAAACACGACTGTAGATTGGGATGCTTTCCTTCCAGGTCTTTAAATGTTGGGGTCCGCAGGGGGAAATGGAATGCATGAAAACAGACACAACCCACAACGCTGTGGGCACAAGAGAAGGCAAGAAAGAAGGGGGAAACCCCCAGAACTAGTGGGACGAACATCTGCGAGAGAAGGCAAGTCCAAACCCAAACACGTCAGTAATTTTATTATATGTAAATGGACCCAGGAAGGAAGAAAAAGTCTTGTCAAGCTGGATTAACGAATCAAATCCAACTATAGGCTGTTGACAGAAGCCACGTCTGAAACCCTGGCACAGAAAGGTGAGAAGTCAATGAGCCGACTCCATTTGGAGGCAGCTGTGATGTCATGGGGTGTCACAGACACTGCCCCCATCGTGGACTCCCTTCCACTGGACCCCTTAGGAGTGGCCTGGAGCCCTGGAACCCTGCTCTGATTCTGACAGACGGGAACGGGACCTTCCCTTTGTCACCTGCAGTGGCCTCTGGCTGGCAGGTGGCTGAAAGAACACAGATAGAGAAGGAAGGCCCGTGCCCAGGCCAGCCAGGGACTGTCCTTGGGCTACCTGCCAGGATGGTGACAGGCAGAGGCAGAGCCTTCTCTGCCCTCCCCCTCCAAACCCCTGGAATTCCTGAGTTCAGAAAGGCCCCCGTTTCTCCCAGCAAAGCGACATTTCCTCATACAGTGGGCGAAAGTGTGGGACACACCCCCAAAGCCCTGAGCTGCAGATGCCTCACCCCAGTGATTCTGGGAGGGTTTCAGCAAACCACCGTGAACGTTTTTGGTCCACATGGCCCTGGACCTGTGGGATGAGTATGGCTGCAGTTCATGAAGCATCTTACCACTCATTTTATGACTTACATTCTTAAAAAAAAATTGAACTTCCTGTAGTCCGATTAAATCTGGACCACCTGGACTGGACTGGCCCCAAGTGTCCTTGCCTGCCATGCCTGCTTGTTCCAGGACTGGTGACCTATTGGCCACGCCCTGGTGTGGACCCCCCAAGTCCCTTTTTGCCAAGGTCCCATCCCTTAGCAAATACCTTTGCAGTTTTTAGAATCTGCACGGGCAAATCCGACTTAGACCAAGGAGTGGAGCGTTCCCCAAGGGAAATCTCTGCCTGTATCCACCAGGAGAGTGAGAGGCCCTGCCTTCCCGGCGCTGAGAGCAGGAGGGTTGGGTGTTGGGAAGGGGGGCCCTCATGGCACCCCTGGGCACAAGTGCTGTGCACTGGTGTGTACGCCACCTCCGGCCTCTGAGTCTGGCGGCAAAGACAGGACAGAAGCAACATCTGAATGAATCTGAGCCGAGCGAGTCAGAGGTGTGGCTGAGGAATGCACCCCAAGCTGCGGCCCCACTGAGCAAACACATCTTGGAGTCTAGGGCAGTCAGGCCAGGAGGGACGCCCAGTTGTTCACAGCCCTGAAATGGGGAAGGCTTGGCTGGAGCGGCAGGTGGAGGCTGGCTGGCCCCTAGGAGAGGCGACTGGGGACAGGGCGCCCTCAGGGCTGAGCTGATGAACACGGTTAGGGGCCATCCACCCTGGGTTCCTAAGTCCTCCACCCCACAGTTCCTCCTTGAGGGCCCTCTGGACCCCTGCTAACAGGCCGTTTGGGTCCTTGGGCCAGTTTGGGGTCTCCAGTGGCGCAGCCGCTGCAGCTGGGGGCTCTGCGTCTGCACTGGAGGCAGGAGAGGCCATCCGGGGAGGGAAGGCAGCAGGCACAGAAGGGGCAGGGGGGCTCTGGGGGCCCCCTGTGTGTCTGAGTTGGGGGTGCACAGTGAGCACAGCACGGCTGCACGCTGAGGATGGCGGATGCTGGGAAGGGCTGGAGCTGGTTCCAGAAGGTTCTGCCTGGGGGGCGTCTGGAGGCAGCTGAGGCACCAAAGGCAGTGTCCCCCGGGAGAGGCCTGGAACGTCGCCAGCCCTGCAGCCTTCTGCCTGGCCCCGCAGGATCTTTGGTTTTGGCCTGGTGGGGCCCTTCTGCCCCCAGTACAGCAGGTGTCTGCGAGCAGGGCGCTGAGCCCAGTGAGGTCCCCGGGGAAGGGACCATGGCCAGGAAGCCTGGCTCCTTGGCCCAGGGCCCCGCGGGCGCCTCCCCAGCCGACCCACTTGGGTCCTCACTGTGGCCACTTCCTGAGACAGGCCTGCCAGAGCTGTGGCGAGCTGATCCAGCTTCTCTGAGAGGGCGGCACTGAGGCTGCGGAGCTCCTGCCGAAGGGAACTCCCACAGGGACACGGTGGCCGTGGGGAGGCAGGTGGCAAAGCAGGGGAAACGGTGGCCATGGGGGGCAGCTCCGGAAGGCCTCTGGGAAGTGGCCTCTCTTCAGTTCGGGCTAAAACCAAGGCAGGGATGTGGGATGAGCGTTTTCAGGCTGCCACGACCTTTCTCTCTCCCCAGGGGGCCCCTGAATCAGCGCATTGGCACTCTACCTCCCTAAGGTCCGCCATTACATGGGAAGGAACCGACTCAGGCTGCAGAGGTACTGACGACAATGCTCACGACATCAAGAGTGGCCACGTCTCCCCACTGTTCCCCAAACTCGTGGGCAGGATAAAACCACAGACTGGGTCTCCACAGTAACTAAGATTTCTTAGGACACTGGACTTTCTCGGAAAATGGTCAGTAGGTTCTTGCGCCATCTGGGGGACCAAATGGCACCTAAACCTGCCCTGGGGAGTCCGTGGGCAGGGCCTGGAGAAGCCTCGGCAGAGTGCCTAAGGCCATGGACAGGGGCTGGAAGACGCCCCGGGGGGGTGGGGGGGTGGGAGGGGCGTGGGAGGGGGTGGGGGGCAGTCCGACCTGGGGCCTGGGGTGATTGGTCAAAAGCAAAGCAGCAGGGTTCCCCCCTCCCTGACTTTAGTCCTTCACATCCAGCAGTTATAGATCCAGAGGGTGTTGGGTCTTAAATTACTTCAAGAAAAATCACCAAGTCCTTCACCCTAAGTGCCCTCGGAACTGGTCTCCACCTCAGGCAATTCCCGGAGAAAACCTGTGACCACCTCAGGCTGGCGGGGCAGACCCGCAGTTCCCTCGTCCTCCTGGGCCCAGCCTGGCTCCTTCCTCCTGTGTGCCCCTCAGGGGCTTCAGCTGGAGGAAAGGGTGGGGCTGGAGGGGCCACAGGGGCTGCAGGAGCCCACTGCCCACTGCCCACGTTCGAGAAGGACCTGACCGAGCACAAGCGACCTGCTGCTGTGGCAGGCACACTTCTGTCTGAGGGAGAGGCGCACGCCTGCCAGCCTTGCTCTTAACAGACCAGCCACACCTGCAGCGACGGCCACAGCAGGCGACCCTGCAGCCTCCTACGAGGGTCTCCATTCTTCGTGTCCCAGAGAGGCCCAGGGGGCCGAGCCCACATCTCTAATGCAGTTAGGGAGGAGCTTCCCTCAGGCCAGGTCCGAGGTGGGGCCCCTCTCACAGCCCTCGGGATGCCGCGGCCAGGTCACACGGCGAGACCAGGCCTCCGTCCACATCTGCTCTCTGAGGTCCACTCAAACTCCAAACACTGATTCTGGGGGCATCTATTCTGGCACACGCCTCAGTCTCTGTGCCGCCTCTGAAAGGCATCTATCTATGCTTTTATGGAAAAGCCAGCCACTTCTGGAAGAAAACACTGACATGAAATAAGCAACCTGGGGTGAGCTCGAGCTGAGACTCTTCCGACCTATGACCTGGACCAGCCGGAAGGGCGTGAAGAACAATCCCCCGCTGCCCACCCCACCGAGCCGTGACCCTGCAACAAGGGGCTGGCTGAGCAGCGGGCAGGGGCTGGGGGGCCGTGCACATGCCCGCCTCTGTGCCTGCAGGGCCCCCCACAGCTTGAGGGGCTGGGGCGCCCACAGGTTCACCTGCAGCACTGGGTCTTCTGTGTCCAGGCCCTGGGCCTCCGGATTCTTCGCTAATCCTGGGCTTCCGAGACGGGGGCTGAGGGGCTGAACCCAGAGGCGGGCAGGGCCCTGGCCCGGGCCTTTTCTCTGGCCGAGGGGCAGGGCAGAGGCTCCCAGCCGCTCCTGCGGAGAGAGCACAGAACACGTCAAGTGTGCCTGTGTGCTGTTTCGACAGAGGCATTCTCACACGGGACTATTTGGACATGATCTTAAAACATCGAACTTAATGGTTAAGTTCTCAAATAACGGTAATAGGGATGCAAGACAGGCACATTCAGTCCATTGGGGAGCCTGACTCTGGCCAAACAGCCCAGGAGGGCCTGTGTGATGGGCTGGGCCAGGGACAGCAGGTGGGGAGGGCTGTGATGTGCAGGTCCCACGCCAGCAAGGCTCCAAGGGGACAGGCTGGGGGTACCCTGCAGGCCATGGGGGAATGTACGGCCTGTGCCCAGCCCACTGGGCTCTTTCCCACCAGCCCCGCTGGGCAGTGAGGAACAGCCTGGGCCAGCAGAGAAGCCAAGGACAGCATGGGGCCACCAGCCTGAGTTCAAAGGGAGCCCTGTTCCCTGACCAATCAATCACCCCACCCTATTTGAGTGCTGCCCGGGGGGTTGGGCCAGCCCGGGGCCTCCAAGCATGCTTCTCTCCTGGGCAGCTGGGCTCCGCCCCCCCGTCCTCTCCTCTGCTTTTCCTGCCGGGTCAATGGCTAGGTCAGGCTTGGCCCGAGAAGCAAGGCGGCCTGGGTAGCAGGCGGCGTTTCCAGCTTCTCTGACAGGACACCCTCTAAGCTCTCCCAGGTGCATGAATCTCACTGTTAGCATTTTGTTTATCGCCAAACTAACAATGAATATTGTTATCGTTACATACACATACACATACGTCCACACGCATACATACTAACTCCCTGACACTTAGCTTTGGATGGCTGAGGCCTCCATTCCCAGAGACAGCCACCTGGGGTACACACATGGCCAGGATGCAAGTGCTACTAGGTGGTGGTGGGGAAGGAGCCAGGCTGCCCCAACTCTATAAGGGCCCCTCGTCCAGAAACTAGCGTGCCCTAGATAACTGGCCATCTGAGTGACCCCCACTTTTCCCTTTCTGTGTCCTGATTCCTGCTGTTACATTTTAAATTAGCCAATAAAGAGTGAACGGGCCAAGCCCTGGACACCCCAGCACGACAGTGACAGGCACAGGAGCCCAGGTCCTAGCACACTTTCTCTCTCTGCCCATGACCTTGCCGCATGCCCCGCAAGCGCAGGGTGCTGAGGCCCGTCCTCAAAGTGCTCTGAAGGGCGTGGCTGAAGCACATCCTGTGATCACAGGCAGCAGCAAACAGTGGCCTGGCCCGGACCTGGCCCCAGAAAGGGGGTGGAGGTGGAGCATCAGTGGGGCTCTCTCTGAGAAGTGTGGGGGACGGGGGTGCGTGCCCTGGGCCTTCCGGGACAAGAGCATCACTGTCCACAGGCCAGGGCCTCACAACAGTGTGTGTGTGTGTGTGTGTGTACAAACATCATTAAGCATATACAATGTGTGCATACTATGCACGAAACATTATACCCCATACCCATCAAGTTCATTGCCAGGCTTTCTAATTAAACACACTCACTTAACACTTCTGGAACCCTCTGTGCCTCAAGAGCTCCACTTTCCCTCTCGGATGTGACTCATGGGGAACTTGAGCATGACAAAAGTAAAGAACTTTCTGGCAAGAGTCGGGCAAAGTGACAGGTGAGACTCAGAGAACCCAGCCTCCTGGGGACAGGCCCCTCCCAGGAGACCCCAGGCTCACCTGCACTGAGACCAAAGCGCTCCCTGGGCTCTGCGGTCCTCGGGCCTTCGCGGGGGCTCTTGCTGCTGGGAAGAGGGTCCCTCTCTGCATCACAAAGCTGGTGTCAGGGTGGAGGCCCCAGCCAGGGGCACGGCTCCCTGCCTCCTCCCTCCCCCCGAAGCTTACCAGGCAGGAGGGGCTGCCAGAGCTCAGGCTCCAGCCTTGGGTCTTCTCCTTCTGAGCTGCTGAAGCTGGAGCTGCAGCTGGAGCCAGTGCTGGGGCTGGGGATGGGGATAGGGCCGGGGCCGGCCAAGCAGGCGAAGCGCAGGGGCCGCCCGGGCAGGATCCCCTTCAGAGAGTTCTCCAGGCAGTGAAGCGGGGAGGGCGTGGTGGCTGCCCCTGGGCAAGTGACGACAGACCCTTCTGTGAACCAGCCTGACAGGGAGGAGGAGCTCCTGCCTGAATGAACAGGCACACAGCCCAGTCAAGGGCTGCAGACAAACCCCAGTAGCCCCAAACACCCTCTCTGCTGAGACGGCGGACAGAAGTGAAGCCAGAGCCCGGCTAGGCCCCGGCCCCTCTGGAAAGCCAGCTGGGAACTTTCCAGAAATCTGAAGGCCCTAAAAGCCACTAGCAGCCGGTCCCAGCCAGGCCCCAGGCCCTCCTGCCCTGCTCTCCCAAGACCGGTCGTCAACAGCAGAGACGGGTTGCCCACAGGAGGGCCCCGAAGGCCGCTCTTGTCCAGCGGGGCACTAGAAGCCCCACACAGGGCAGAGCCACCCAGCACCTCGGCCAGCCGCAGGCAGGCTTCCGCAGCAGGTTAAACTGTGTGCCAGAGCGGCAGGGGCCCTGCCACTGCTTCTGTGCTCAGCCACAGCCTGGGGAAGGGCTGCAGCCCAGGGAAGGGGTGCAGCCTGGGGCAGGGGTGCATGACGGGGAGGAACAGAGGCACAGAGAGGGGGGGCGGACCTGGTTCCTCATGACAGACTGTATCTGGAGGGAAACATGCCAGGAAGTGCTGGGGACAGGTGTCAGCTCACCATCTTGGAGCCACCTCCACGGTCCTGGCCGGGTGGCCCCATGGTCTCTGAGCCCTTGCTGGCAGCAGGCAGGGATGCTGCTGGAGGAGAGAGCCTGTGGGCTGGCTGGCCACGGGCTCCTGGGGGCCGCGTCCCCCCTGAGGTTGACTGGCTCACAGGCCTCGATTCGCAGTCCTGTTTTAACGAGAGGCCTGTCAGCCCTGCAGGGCCCGTGTCAGCACTGAGGAAAGGAAGCTAATGGACAGAGGACCGCCCTTGCTGTGCCGGGAGCAGCACACACGCCCGCCACGTAATTCTCCTGGATCTACAGACCCACCCCCTAGACTCCCGGGGCCCCGCAGCTTAGTGACTCGCCAGACACCAAGGCACATGGGGTCAGCACAGCCACCATGGGAAGACCCTCCTCCCAGGCCAAGGCTGGGCTCAGGCCTGAACTCGGCAGCCGAGGGCCTTGCCCTGACTGCACCCCACGCAGAGATGGGCAGCCCCTGGCTTTCCGGTCTCACACTAGCCTCTGCCCCGGGGCGTTCCCAGAGCATCTTTTCATCTCTAGGGTGAATGTGGACCTGCCAGGTTGGGGGATACAGCACCTGGGGCGCCAGCACTGGACACCTTTTCCTGCTCCCAGACCCCAGGCAACCATGCTTTACCTTCCTTGTCTGCCGTCCAGCTCTTGGGCTCCATTCTCCGGGGTTCTCTGTCCCCTGCTGAGGACCAGGACCAGGCAGGCTGTGACCTGGGCACAGGTATCTCTCTGAGACAATTCTCCAGGCCCTGGAGTGGGGCACTTCCGACTGAGATCCCTGTGGAAACCAACGTGTGCAGCCTTAGTCGGGGCTTGGCCTCTGCACTCCGAGGCCTCGCCTGCACCGAGTCCGGGGCAGCTGGGCCCACGGGCGGAGGCACAGAGCGCTGGAGCTGTCAGGGCAGTACAGGGCCCCCAGCCCGTGTTGGTGCGGCTCCAGCTGGGCCAACCCATCTCGCCGCCTGCTTGGAAGTCAGGTCAAGGGGCTGTGATGAGAGAGACTGGCTGCAGGCACAGGGTCAGGACACCCAGTGCCACCCCTGTGAGAGATGCCACCACCCAGCCTCACCCACAGGAAGGCCCTGGGGCCAGCAGGGAAATGCTAAGGGCGCCCTCTTGGGTGTGACAGGGGAGATCCAGGAAGAGGAACACTAACTCGGTTCAACCAGGAAACAACCGAACTGCAACAATCACGTTTCTACTGAGAGCTGTGGAGGCGACAGAGCGCTGGCCGGCAGGTGGGGCTGGGACGGCCAGGTGTCGACCAGGGGAACCCCAAGTGTGGTGCTCCCCAGGGAGCACTGCTGAGTTCTGGGGTGACAGAGAGCACAGGGGAGCTGGGCTGGAGGCTTCTGCAGGGCAGTGTGAAATCTCCTTGCAGCCTGGGCTGCTTCGAAGACAAGGTCCATGCACAGAGGCAGCAGGAGAAAGATGTGCTGAGCCCGCACGGGAAGACCGCGCAGCTGCTGGAGCACAGGGCTGCTGCTAGCGTCCGAGACGGAGACGGAACCGACGTCAAAGACCAACGTGGAGACAAAGAGCACGGTGGCGGAGTGGTGCACAGGACGCCACCGCTTGCGTGAGGGGACAAGCAGCGCAGCCACGCAATGACTCTGGAGGTGAGAGCCCACAGCGGCGGTGGCTCAGGGAGGGCCACAAGTGCTGGAGGGGGGCAGGGGGAGGGTGACATCACCTTTCTTACCTAACCTGCCGTGGCTTCTGAACAAGACCATGTGATTCTATCAGCTATTTAAAACCAAAACTTTCAAAGAAAGGTCGGCTATGTTTTGGGAAGAAAAAGTCCCCACACCCAAGGGGCTGCTCCCTGGTAGGGTGCAGGCATCCAGGCCACCCAGACACTGGAGGGCCCTGGGACTGTCCCATGGGTCCAACTAGCCTGCTGCAAAGTCTGGGCTGAGCCCAGGGCCTGCGCACCAGCAGCAAGAGGGCCAGGACACGGGAGCCCCGGGGGCCAGGCTCTGTGGACACAGCAGACCGAGGCCTGTGCTTCTCCTTGTGGGGAGAAAAAGGTCAAGGAGGAGCCCTGGAGAGTTTTGCAAGATTCTAAAGAGGTGACAGCTCACCACGGGTGCCTCAACGCAGAGGGGCCTTGGGAGACACGGGTCACCCAACACGCTCTTTAACATGGTTTTACATGAACCCCACATGGTTCTTTTCCCAAGTCAGAGTTCAGCCTGATGTCCCAGGCACTTACTTCTTTGTGGCTGAGATAAGGAAGGATTTGACGCTAAAAAAAAACCCAAAACCCTTTTTATTTTTTAAGAGATCTTAAGTGTTGTCCTGACAGGTGCCCCACCCAAACAAGTCCTGTGTCACCCTGTCTGGGTGCCCCGGCTCTGCTGCCAGCACTGTGCACAGGGTCCCCACCGGGTGCGCTGGATGCCACGGTGGGCGGGGCTGCCCCCATCTTCCCCAGGTCGACCCTGAGCCTCAGGCCAGCCAGCTCACCTTTTCCAGGTCTGCGCCCCCGGCTGCCGTCGGGGCTCTGGAAATCGGGGTCCCCGTCAGTACTGCTGGACGAGGAGCAGCTGGTGGGGGTGCTGCGGGGCCCTGGGGGGCGGGCAGGGCTATCCCTGATGAAGCCCTGCAGGCCCAGAGCCAGAAGGGGCCCGGCCGCCGCTTCTGCAGGGAACAGCACAGCTGGCACCAGGGGACCGCTGCTAGGGAAGAGGCCCCTGGGCCCTGAGCTGAGGGCAGGCAGGCGCCCGAGACCTGCCCCGGAGGCTCCTCCTCCGGGGCCTCCCCTTTGGTCAGGGCACTCCTGGCGTTGATCAGCACACCACAGCGCACTACCCCATGAGGCCCCACCACCGGCCTCCTGGGGCTGGAGGGTGAGGAAGAGCCCTTAGAGCAGGCAGGGGGCAGGGAAAGCGTAAATGGCTCCCACTCAGTTTGGGAGTTGTCTGGGGGCGGGTATGACGGGGGGCAGCGGTGGGAAGGGAGAAGGACGTGCACTCGAAGGGGCCCAGGACAAGGAGGGGGGACCCTCCCACTGTCCTCCCAGGACATCGCCACCCCAGTCCAGGGCCCGGTCCACCTTGACTGTGCGGTCCTCGGGGCTGCAGCTCGGGCCTCGGAGACCCGGTGTCTCCCAGCTGGGGGCTCCGGAACCAAGAGGAGGCCGGCGGCTGGGGAGGCAACGACCCACTCAGGGGAATGCCCTTCAGACAGGCCTCCAGGGCTTCCAGGGGCGAGCTCGAGGCACTGCTGGCTGGGACAGGGGAGACGGCCCTTCACCACCTCTGGCAGGTCCCCTGGCCTGGCCCCTGGCTGGCTGCCCCGCCCACCTCCTACTGGGGGCCAAGTCCTGCACCCAGCGTGGGAGCCTACCAGACAGGACACCCTCCTGTGGGGCCGTAGATCTGCTCTGTTTGTACAGGGGAGATGACAGCAACTGTAGCCCCAGGTCCTGGGGCCGGTGGGGAGACCTACTTCTGTGCAGTGGCCAGTGCCCTGACAGCAAGGAAACCTCTGCAGATGAAGGTCCTTCCAATGGAGGGCTCCCTCCCTGGGCGAGGCCAGGATGAGGAGGGTGTGGGTGAAAGGATGGGGTTCACTGCTTGGGGAGGACAGCCGGGCTCTCCCCCGTGCCCTGGACCTGCTCCTTCCCCTCAGGCATGCAGAACCTTGCTGGGGGCGGGGGTGAGACCCCCCTCAGGACTCAAGCCCACGAGTTGGGCCTCACCTTGAGCTGCGGGGCCCCAGCTGGCCCCTCGGATGCTGCTGGTGTCTCCGTCGCCCCGCTGGCTGCCAGTGGCACAGGGGCTGTGGGGCAGCTTGCGAAGTTGACAGGATGCAGGCGCTGTGGGGCTCTGGGCCCAGCTGTCCTCCATCTTCACAGAGAGCACTCGGCCAGCACCAGGGCAGGGAGGAGGGGTCTGCAGGGGTCTGGGCCCTGTGGGAAGCCCCTCATGGGGCCCTCGAGGGTTAGGATGGGGCTCCCGAGGCTGCTGGTCCCCACCGCAGCCTCACCTCTGAGGCAGTCACCACTCAGCCACCAGCAGATGGCTCAACTCTTAGTCCCCGTCCTCTGGCAGCCTCCCCCCCGCCCCCTCCCCCTGGGGCGCCTCCACAGGAGCCAGGACAGAACTCCCCAGGCAGCCCCAAATCAGGCTCCTCCCCCAAGGCCAGCACACCTGTCTCAACTCAACTTTCTCCTGAGAAGCCACTGAGCACAGGTGAGCTGCCATGTGTGGAAATCCTACCTCGGCCCACACAGATGAGGGCCCCAATATCAGCATTAATGCCCTGAATGTCTACGGACGGAAGGTCTTTCTTCTGCTCCCCGTCTCCCTCCCTCTACACCACCTCCTTCTGGAATTTGTGGCTTCTACTTTAAGAGCCAGTCTGGGAAAGGATCATGAACTGATGGGTCACCTCCTGTGTGACCAGCTCCATTTATGGTGACAATCCCCGACTCCTGGCCACTCTGAACAACACACAGACATGTGGCCTGCATGTCACACTGCAGAGGGTCACCCACGGCCCTGCTTGGAGCAGCAGCAGCAGAAGGAGTGGACAATGTCCAGGGCCCATGCAGCCCAGCCTCTGTCCTTTACCTCCAGAAGTCCTCTTCCAGGCCCCTGAATCTTCTGGCGGCCGTGGGTCCCCCACTCCTGAAGGGCTGGGGTGTGCGTCCTGGGCCACCGGGATCTCCTTCAGGCAGTTCAGCAGACCTTGGAGGGGACAACCCCTGGACGCTGCCTCCGTCTTCACTGTAGGAAATAGTAACACATTTTCCCCCTTAGCTGGGCATCCTCCGTCTCAGGGACAAATAAGAAGTGGACAACCCAGGTAGGCAGGTAAAGAGGTCAGGGCCAGAAATCTGGAGGGCTGGGTCATCCCGCACTGGCCAGTGTCATCTTGGTGGCAGGTGTAAAGTCACTTGTCCCCACGCCTCCCAGACAGGTCAGAGAAGGGATGGGAGACAAAGGCAGAGTGCACGGTGTGTCTCTAAGTGCAAACCAGGGAGCGGCAGCTGGGTTGCTGTTTGTAGACCCTGAACGGGACATATATGGGGGAGGCCCAGCCTGTGCACAGACACATACACACGTGCACACACGCACACATGCTGTGCCTGAGCCTCACACAGCCCTCTGAGGTGGGAACAGTAAGTCCCACATCTTAGGCCCCAAGGCTCCGGGAGCCTTCCATCTGCACAGCCGACAGGTTCCAGACTCCAGGACAGGTGCTCCGGCCCCACCACGCTGCCCCGACCCCCCAAGGCCACGCCAAGTGCCCCACCCAGTGTCGAGGTGAAGTGGCACTCAGCACCCCCTCCTCCTGGTCCCCAGTGGAGGTGAGTAAAGAACACAAAAGGGCCCTGGGTCTGCATGGGTTTTCGTCACCAGCTGCCCAGTCGCTGCTGTTGGAAAGCCACCCGGCCCCAGAAATATGATGCTGAGGACGCAGGAGCAGCCAAGCTGGGGGCGACCCTTTGGGAAGACACTCCACTTAGAGGGAAGTATCTAGAAAAAGCCAACTCGGGTTTCAGGGGCTTCAGCAACCTTGGCCTGTGACGTGTCCCCCTGGACTCACCTCCGCTGCCACCACCAGGCGGGCTCCCGGGCCCCGGCCCCACCCCGGTTAGCCGGGCCAGGGCCAGGCCAGGGCCAGGAGGCAAGCATGGGGCTGCCTCGGGCTGCTGGGGCCCCGGCACAAGGATTTCCTTCAGGCAGTTGATGAGGCCTTGCAAGGGGCTGTTCCCAGGAGAGGTTCCCGTGGGACCTGCAAGATCAGCCAGGGTCAGTGCAGCCCTGAGGGTGGCAGCCAAGGAAGGACGGGCATCTGAGGTTCCCCCTCGCCTGTGCAGGAGAATGGGAGGGCCAGCGCCAGACTCTCACCTGCCCCCAGAGTCTCCCTCTGCTGTTTCCTGTGGCTCTTCCTTCTGCCCGGGCTGCCAGTGGGAGGGCTGCGCTCCCCGCCTGGGGCTCCAGGGCTTTCCTGCTCTGCAGGCCCTGGTGTGTCTGCAGCTTCTGCAGCAAGAGAGACACAAAGGTCTTTCCAGCCCCTGCTCCTGACCCTTGGGGAGGTGCCCAGGTCTGGTGCCCACAGAGGGATGGACCTCTCCTGCCCTCAAGCCCCAGGGGGCAGCCAAGTCATGGGAACTTCATCTGGTTGCAAAGCCAGCTCCTTTCAGGCTTGTTGTGTGTGTTGATGGGGGGGGGGGCTGCCTGGGGAAGGTGCCCTTTCCTTGTTCCTCCCGGTGACTGTAAATCCCAAGACTATTCACTCCCAATGCCTGGGACCCTCCCCCAACTCCAGCCTCGGACTTGGGCTCCACAAATGACAGCAGCAACCTCAACGTGCAGGACCCCCTTCCCCACTGGAGCTTCTCAAACGTGGGGACATGGAACCCCAGAGCAGACCTGCCCGGTGACACCCGAATCCACAGGCGAAACGGGGCATGTTTTTCAGGAGTGCTGATGTTATCCCACATTAATTTAAAATGTTTTTTAATAAAAATGGACATTCAAGCAAAGGCAAACTCTGCCAGAGTTTTGCAGAATGAAGTGAGACCCCGAAGAAAGGCTGATGGCTGACTTTCACACCCGCAGCATGAGCAGCGTGAACATGCAGCGTGAACATGCAGCTTGAGCATGCAGGGCTCCAGGAGCAGGGCCCCACGGCACTGAGCACCGCCCCCCTCGCTGGTCCACAGATAGGGGGCAGAGCGCTTGTCCCACTCCCCAGGGAGCCGTGCCCATTTAGCGACAAGTATTAGAGAAAATGAACAGGGTGTGGGGTCCAGACCCCCCCAACTCCAGGGTTGCGGCTCTGCCCCGCTGGGTCACACTCACTGATGGGAAGGGGACTTCCCTGCCCCCCGGCTCCGGGCGACCCGCTGGACGATGAGCTACTGCTGGGCGTGCTGGCCAGACCGGGCCGGCCGACGGGCGGGTCTGGAGGGCAGCTGAGCAGGCCTTGGAGAGGACAAGTCTCCATCGTGAAGGCTGCTGCGGGGAGGAGGGGGAGGGCACCAGGAGCTGAAATGCAAGCCCAGCAGTGGGTCAGATGCTCCTAACCCTGTCCCATTCCTGCCCTTCCTCGGCAGGTTCCACCAGTAACGGCCAGGACGGCAGTAAGCTCTGCCTTGTCACCCTGAGCTCCGAAAGGCGGGTCCACAGTCTCAAAGGAGCCCTAAGGCTCGGGCTGGTGGGCACAGACCCCCCGAGGAGGTGAGGCCTGAGAAGAGAAGGGGAGTGAGCAGGGCTCAGGGCAGGAAGGGGAGAATGGGGAGGCAGGAGAGCTCGGGGTGGAGGAGGAACTCTGTCCCCACTGGCCACTAGACAAGGCACAGCTTCCCCTTCCTCACCTACAGAACAGACACTGGCTTCACCTGCCACGCAGGGCACAACGTGACGGGGCCACAAGGGTGTGGGTGAAGCCATGTAGAAACCACTAAGAGAAAAGTCAGAAGCCGCTGTCATATCACCTACCCACGTGTTAGAGGCAGGGGTGCCCAGGAAATGGGGCAACTCCACCTGGGGCCTGGCAGCAGTAGGCAGCCACATGGCACCGGCTACAGGGGCTGCCACAGTTTGAACTCCCCCTTGCAGACGGCAGAGGCTGCCCTGCTGTCCAACTTACCCTCAGGGCTCGGCTGCTCCTCGTCGGGGCTGGCTCCCCCACTCTCAGGGCCGACTTCCCCGAACAGGAACCCCGGGATCTCCTTCACCAGCTGCACCAGCGCGGTGAGGTGCAGGCTGTGCTGGGGTGCTCCTCCTGCCCAGAGGCCACAGTGAACCCCCACACCCACACCAGTGCCTCGTGTGGTCCCCCCACCACGTGAGCAGCAGCAAAGGGGAGACCCGTGGCTGGCAGATAAAGAGGCCCCGGGCTCAGGCCTGGTGACATGCCCACGGGTCAGCCAGGCCTGGGGGCACCTTCAGGGGCTGTAGCTGGGCTCTGCGTGGGGGGGGGCAAGAAAGGGGCCTCCCGAGGCCAACAGTCCAATGGCAGCTCCGAGCTTCTCTGAGCAGGTCACGCCACCGACAAGTGCACCAGCCCACGGGAACGAGGGGTGACAGGTCAGGGTGGGGCTGGGGCCACCAGCTTGACAAGGTGGGGAGGGCTGGTGTCACAGTGTCCAGTGAGGAGAGGGGCTACGGGCTAAGGATCCCATGGTGGAAAGGACAAGAATGAGTCCACCAGGGCCCAGGCTGCCTGGGACATCCAAAGGGGCCTGGCCTCCGTCAACAAGGTTACTCACCTAGGGCACCTCCCCCCAGAGGCGCCTGTCCCTCACGGGCTTTGCTGCTGCTCCTGGCTCTGCCAGGCTCAGAAGGAGACAGGAAGGCGGAGAGGGGGGCCAGCTCAGCTGTCCCTGAGAAAAAAAGAGAGACATTCCCCCTAGAACAGAAGCTCACCTCTGCCCGCCAAGTGCGAGCATGCAGGCAACCCTGGCGCCCACACATCCACACACCTGCTCACACGTCTTCCTGTGGCCACCCAAACCCCAAGGACCGCCGAGCGCCAGGGCCTCGGAGGCCACCTTGCTCAGTGTCTCCCCAGCTTCTTAGCACCCCACCACAGTATATCCAGAACCTTCGTGTAGTCCAGAGAGATGACAATGGCACTACAGATCAGTGAGGCCACCAGCTCAGCCGAAAGCCACCTCAAATGCTGTTCCTTTCGTAAATGGAGACTAAAGGCCTGGCAGGGGGTGGGGTGAGGGGCCCCCCAGGGAGACTCTGGGTGTGCTTGGTGCTTGGAAGCCCCCCTTCCCCTTGCAGCCACACCTCCCCAGAGAGGGCCCCGGGCATGGCCAGCTCCTCACCCAGGGAGACCAGCGCCTCGTAGTTCTCCTGCATCACGTCCCTGTAGAGCTCCCGCTGCCCCTCCCCCAGCAGCTGCCACTCCTCCTCCGAGAACCGCACGGCCAGGTCCTGGAAGGCGATGGGCACCTGTGGGCACAACCTCCGGGGAGTTGGCTGGCTCCATTCCCCTGAGGCCAGGTGCACACCGGGGAGCGGGGCGCAGCGAGTGTAGGGTGGACACCAGACACACAGGACCAGGCAAAGGGGCAACAGGGAGATTCACGCTCCTGGGACAGTGACGGGAGTCGGCTGCATCCCTGGAGTGAGATGCTGGAGTCCTCACCCCAGCACCTGTGAATGTCGTCTTATTTGGAACTAGGGTCATCACAGACGTAATTAGTTAAAATCAGGTCACACTGGACTGGGCAGGGCCCTTCACCCAGCATGACTGGTGCCCTTGTAAGAAAAACAGAGGCCCTGGCTGGTGTAGCACAGTGGATTGAGCACGGGCCTGCGAACCAGAGGATCGTGGTTCGATTCCCAGTCAGGGCACATTCCTGGGTTGCAGGCTGGTTCCCTACAGGCCAGCTCCCAGCAGGGGATGCATGAAAGGCAACCATACATTGATGTTTCTCTCCCTCTCCCCTTCTCCTCTAAAGATAAATGAATAAATAAAATCTTTAAAAAAAAGAAAAAGAAAAACAGAGACACATGGACACAAGAGGCGGGCACGTGACAGCAGAGGCTGGAGTGATGCAGCCATGAGCCTAGGACACCTGGGGCCCCCAGAATCTGAGTGACTGAATCTGCAAAATGTGACACAGGGATGAGGGGAAACCACTGTATATGAAAGAATCGGCCGTTCTGACTAATCTCTCTGTCCCTGTGGGCGTGGTCCCTATAAATCAGTTTCCGTAGGAACAGTAACCAAGGGTATGAGGACCCACATCTGATCCTGCCAATCAAGAGTTCCACCCAAGACACCCCTACACCCAGGATGGACTTGGAGGCTCATTTCTTCTCCACCTTCCGAAGCTCAACACAGAGCTGGCTAGGCAGGTCCACACTGATCCAGGGAACAGGCTGACGGCACAAATACACTGAGCTACGCAGGGTTCACCTTTCTAGCAAGGCCACTTCCCAACCGGGGACATTAGCTGACCCCTCCAGGCCCCTCTCCATGGAACACCGGCCGTGCTGTGAATGGCAGCCAGCTGGGACACTTCCCTATCTGATGACGAGAGCTAGGGCTCGTGGGCCCGTGGCTGCTCCTTTGCACGTGTGGTTTCCCTGACACATCCATTAAGACGTGTGTGGCGCGCAACCACCACACAGCCAGCCCCTTGGCTCCGGCTGCCTCTCTCCCCGGCCTGCCTCTCTCCTCCGCCCTCTCTAACTTTAACACCTACATACTGGCTGCTAAGTGAGACATGTCACACACGGGCTCTGACCTTGAGGGGCCCACAGGTCAGCAGAGGCGTGATTCTGACATGTTTTTCAGAGCACTTCAGATCTCCTATCTGATTAACAAAACAGCCCTGCACTGGTGACACATCTGTCTTGCGTGAGGGGGGAAGGGTCTGAAGCACGGACGGGTGAAGCAGTGAGCCGAGTGGGCAGACGGCCTTGGGGCCAAGTCTAGGGCTCCAGCCTTTGGACTGAAATTGTGGTTCCCCTTCCACTGGGCTTGACAGTGACCACAACCAGTAACAACGAGGTTGGTAAACAGGAAACCAAGCACCCGACATTCGGTTTTCTAATGGCCCTCTTGATAAGAGCTGAACATTTAAACAGATTTGTTCAAGGTGGTGATGGGTAAGGGTCCTGAGCACAAGGAATGATCCTGTAGCCACCGCTACATGGCGCGGCCCTGGTTGGAGCGGGAACAGGGAGCAAGGGCCGGGCAGAGCCGAGCCTGGTGCTGCCGGAGGAGCCAGCTCAAGCCGGCACACAGCACCTGCGCAGTGAGCCAGTTGGAAAAGACTCGGTACCCTTGGCCTCACCCATCAGCAGCTCTTCACAACAGAACCGACAAATCAAAGGGCTTTGAGGTTCCAATGACGTACCTTGCCGTTTCGGATTTCCCACCTCACCCTAGGTCCACTAAATCACGGTTTACTGCTTTTTGCACTTAGAGATAGGCGTTTTCAAACTTCCCAGGTGATTCTGACATGCCGTCCAGTCATGGACGAGTGGCACCTGCCACCCAGAGACTGGGTGGCAACTGCCTGATCCCCTGAGAACAAAAACTCCCCTGGTGAAATGGCCCCTGGGCCCCCTTCCTCTCCCCAGGCACCAGTGGTCCAAGACAGCGTGTTTACAAACTAGAAATCAGTCGGCTGCTGTGGACCTTGAAGGAGCAGTGAACATTTCATGCCCATTTCCAGCGGAAACAAAGTAGCTCATCGATCTCTCCTTCGGTGCCTTCAGTAACGGGTGCCTATCCCACTCCCATCCGCTGGTGCTATCACTGGCCTGATTCCGCAGTTACGAAGTTCTGGGCACAGACAGGGGATGGTGCGAGGGTTGGGGCTTGCCCTCAGGAGCCAGGCTGCAGGCCTTCCAGTCCCTGCTCTGCCTCAGATTGTCTGTGGCACGTCTCCAAACTCATCTCTAAGCCTGGGATCACAACCTACGTCACGGGGATGCCGGGAAGATTAAGTGAGTTAATACAGGAAAAGTGCCCGGAACAGATGCTGGGACATAGTAAGTGCTGTGATTAGTGTTACTGCATCCAAATTCGCCTGCTTAACACCCAGCTGCAGGTGGGTGTTAAGGTGACAGCCTGCCACCTCCCGCTACACAGCCTGCGCTCTTTCCCACACACTCCAAGCGCCTCCTTATCACCCAGCTAATATACCCAGCTCTTCTAGACACCTGGAAGGCATAGCTCCCAGGCCTTTCACCACTGCGGCCTCAAAACAAACTCTTCTATGATGAAGTTCTTATAAAATGGGAACAAAAACAGACTGTGGCCAGGGTAGGCATCCCATCAGTGGCCTCCCTCTGCCCCGCAAAAAGCAGAGAAGTGAGAGGTGTGTGTGCAAGGGAGTGAGCAAGAATGAGGGTGAAAATACCAAATAAACCCGTCTCTGACTTGCAGTCTGGACCCACCACCCTCCTCCCGCCCTACTTCACCCTCTGGGCTCTCAGACCACCGCCCTCCCTCAACCAACGAGATAGAAGCTTTCTGGGCTGATCCAGGATTGCTGTAACTAAGCAGCCTACTGGCTCACTGCTGCCGTGCTGGTCCTCCTAGGACACCCCTCCACGGTGTCACCAGCCCAGCCTGAAAACAGCAGCTTCGGTGTCCACAGGCCCGGTCCATCTTTCCCCACCCTTCCAGCCTGACCCATTCCCCAGGCATGCCTCAGGCTTGGGCTCCCAGATCACACCCTGCACCCTGCTGCCCCCCAACTTGTGGGCCTGCTCACTCGTCCCTGGGCTTTTGGGGGTGGCACCAGGCAGGAAGAGAGGAGGCCCTCCCTGCTCCTCTCCATCTGACTGTGCCCTACTGCTCCCCAAGGCCACTCCTGGCCACCTTCTCCATGTGACTATACAGTGTGAGCAAACACTGCTCCCAGAACATCGGATTTGAAAGATCAGTGGTCCAACCCCTCATTTTCTAGAAGAGGAAACTGGAAAGACGAGGCCCTAGCCTCCTCGTGGGGTCAGTGGGCATTCCAAGTACAGGTGTTCCTGGACCGCTAACTGGACTGCCAAACCTGCAAGGGAAGCAGCCCCTCTCCCACAATGCCCAACAAGCCTGGCTGCTCCTTCCTCCCAAGAGTTTGTAGGGCATTAATGACACCGAGATCCAGCACAGTGACTGCTCCACCTGGACACAGCCTGCCCCAGACCCAGTCCCCATGCTACACCCCCCAACCATGGAGTCTACGGCTGCCTGAGATTGGCCCAAGCTCAGGTGCCACCCTGATTACAGAACTCGCTCCAGGAGCCCACCAAGAAGAACGTGTGGCGACTCCCCACCGGTATCACCCGGTTTTCCTAGCACCCTTACATAACTTGTCCGAAATGTGCCCAGGCTATGACAGATGGGGCTTACCTTTCAGCTTTCGGAGCTGTACACTTTACCTATAGGATTAAGGCTGGGAGTGGTGGGCATGGACCTAAAAGTAATATGTCTCCCCCACCCCCCAAAGCAGAAGCGAGGTGTCCGTTCAGTAATAAAAGTATCAGATTTACTCATTCTCCTGAGGCCTTCCTGCCCACCCCTCCCAGGATAACTTACAATTAATTAAAATTAAGAGGCCAAGCCGAGGGAGAAAGATGATTATCCCAAAGGACCGAGGTTCCAAAGGTGGAGAGACGCTCCTTGTAGGTGTATACTGGAGTCGAGTAGTGGGGAGGGGTCACCAGAGGACTGGACTATAGCGCACGACGTCCTGCGCACCCGGGGCCGCGCGGCCCCGTACTGCCGGATCCCAAAGTCGGAGGCTCCTAGGCTCTACCCGCCGCCCCCAGGGGCCGCGCCGAGCTCGGGGAGGTGACCGACCCAGGAGTGCATTAGTGCTTTCCGTCCCTAGCTCACAGCGGGGTCCCGGCGCGCCTTACCTGGTTCGCCATCCCGGACTCAGCCTTCGCTCCCAGCTTCCGGCACGGTTCCCGTCGCTGGCTCCCCCACCCGCAGGTTGTGGCGCGACCCTCTGCAACCCGGGCGACAGAGATCCAGGGGAAGGCGCGGAGTAGGCAGGGCCGGGGGCGCGGACCGCAGAAAAGCGGCGGGAGGAGGGCGCACCGCGGCCAGTCCCACGCCTCGCTTCCCTAGAGGGGTGGTCCTGCTTCCGCCCAGAGACCCCGGGCCTCGGAGGCCTGCGGGGCGCAGGCGCGAACTACACTTCCCAGAGGGCGCTGCGGCGCCGGCCGGGGGAGGTGCGAGACCCCGAACACCCGGAGTACCCCACTCCTCACCGCCTTAGCCCCGGACCCCGCGAAGCTGCGAGGAGTGGCTGGGCGCTGTGACCCGCCAGGTGGCCAGCTTACAGTGGGCTTGCTCGAGTGTGTGCAATCCTTCCCTTTGTCCATCCATCCACCCATTCTTGCATTCAACAGTTACTGAGCGCATCCTCTATGCAAGGTGAGGATGCTCGCGTGAAACGGAACCGGCCTCTCCCAGGAGGCGCATCTGTTAAACCGACAGTAACCGATGCCCGCGGTGGGGGGAGCGTGAGGATAGCGAGTGGCCCCAGGGGTGGAGAGGGACTGCAGGCTGGCCTCGCGGGCCGAGGGTGGGAGTGGGTTGGAGTGGCTGCCAGACCCTGGCACATCCTCACATGTCCCCCTGCTCTCTCGCTACCACAGCATTGACCCCCGTGTCATATCTTGGCTGACTGCTGATCTATTTGGCTGATTGTGGTAACCTCAGAAGTTCTTGGCACCTAGTAGGCCCTCAAATAAATGTGGGGAATGAGCCCTGGCTAGTGTGGCTCAGTGGACTGAGTGCTGGCCTACGAACCTAAGGGTTTGATTTCCAGTCCGGGCACATGCCTGGGTTGTTGGGCCAGGTCCCCAGTAGGGGGCGTGTGAGAGGCAACCACACATTGATTTTTCTCTCTCCCTATCCCTCTCTCTAGAAATAAATAAATAAAATCTTTTTTTTTTTAAATGTGGGGCATGAATTAAGTTTGGACCCCGCCATTCTGTCAGGCAGGACTCTGCGGGGCCGGGGGTGGGGGGTGTCGGAGAGGACCCCGGGTGAGCAGAAGCAGCCTTAGTCCAGCTCTGGAGGAGGACCCAGCTCAGAGGAGGTAGGCCTGAGGGGCTCAACCTGCTCTGAAAGACAAAAAGCTTGCCTGGGCAGAGGAAGAGCCTGAGGCCTAGAGGGCCCTCCTCCCCGCCCCCTCTCGGTACTGGCTGTCTTCCTCTGGAGTATTTGGGGAAAGGGAATTTCTCGCCCAGCAGTCCCAGTGCTGGTCCCTGTAGTAGCCCTGGCCCACCATGGATCTGTGGGCTTGCTGCTGGTCACCTCCCAGAACCCTGGGATACAATAGTGACATTACTTTGGCCTGGCCTCCAAAGAAAGGCTCGAGAGGAGCCTACTCTCAATCACCGCCCAGCCCCACACCTGGGCAAAGCCCCTTCCTTCACACGTAGCATTTCAGGGAAGTTATACAGATGGAACTGCCAGACTCCTTCACTGTGTTCCTGCCCTCTGAGCAGGTCCCTGATGAAGGGGTTCCTGAAACCCTCTCTGACCAATGGGCTGAGAACTGCCCCATCCAACCGGATCTGTGCAGCTATGTTTTTATTTGCATCTCTACTGATCCATGGGCCCTAGAGCCACCCCAACATGTGAAACCAACCAGTCAGAATAGTGCTATTTGGACCATCACTGCAAATTTGAATTTCTCATTTGTGCCAGGGTCCAGCCTCGCAGGTCTCAGGGTCCCCGAAGGATGGACGGCCCAGGCGACAAATGAAGAGTCAGACACCTGATTGGATGCCGGAGAACAGCCAGCCTCTCTGGGTCTGACTGAACGCTAGGAGTTTGATTTAAGCTTTATTTTTAAAGAGGTTGTTACATAACGTTAAAGGAACAGGTGCATGGCATGATTAGTTAAGCAGAAAAAATCAATACAGAGGTAACTAGGAAAAGTACAGGAAATTCCATAGATTCAGTTATGTTAAACAAAGGTTGTTTTGACCAGGAGAGCCATTAATCAGACAATTAGAAATAGCTGTATGTACAGAGTTTTAAATGTCTTATTGATGAATAGATGTTTATTAAAGTTCTTAGAATTTGGCATGGGTCAAAAGGATACGCTAGACTGAACGGTGGTTATAGGAAATTTATTACAAGGCCTTTGTGGTGTCTAACTTAGCTATCTATCTTTCTGTCTAAAATATTTATTTATGTACTTAGGACTCTAACTCCTTAGCAATTGTTTCTACGTGCTTAGTTTGTAATAGTGAACCAGCTTCTGCTTCTTTACCTGTCTAATTCTATTAATATATATTCCTGTCCAAGGTGGAGGAGGGGCTGTTACTCCATCAACTTTTAGACATTCAGGGGCTACCCCATCAGGGGGAACTGTTGTTCCCTGGACAAGAAATCACTTTGTACAACTTCATTGGAATTCTGCGGATCATTGGACCTGAAATACAGGCGTCTAAAAATCCCACCACCTATTAACCGCAAAGATAGACATGCAGGGAGAGATAGACAGGAAATCTAGCCACAGTTGCCTCTGCTGTGCAATGCATCTCATCTGTCCCGATGGTGTCAAGGGACGGCTATTGGTCGGCTCCCAACACATTTGCATAAAAATATGGTACCAAATTCATCAAATTGGGTACCAGGGTGGGAACTTGCCTTATGAAGACAGCCTCCACTTTGTCTCCGTGGTTTCTTCCTGAGGCTCTTTCCCCAGTTTGCTGTCTGTTCCTCTGAGTGGAGTTTCTTCTCTTCCCACACTCCAGATTATTGTTGGCATTGAACTTCTGTTGGCAATGCCTGAGGAATCCCTGACACAGGGCTGGTGTGTGTATGTGTGACCCGCTGTTGGACGATTTGAAGAGATCGCAAGGGTTTCACACCATGGAAAAGTAACTTAAAACTCAACATCTGATCTCAGCATCCCTAAAGGCCCCGGAACCTATGGTAAGTCCTGCTTTGAGCCCGGTGTCCCGCCTACTTGCGGAGGTTGGCTTCCTCCCAGTAATCTGCTCCTATTCCTGGCTCCTTCCCACACCCCACCTTTGGTCTCAGGATCCCTTAACTTAAAAAAAAAAGGTAGTATGACTATTCAAGAAAGCCACACTTTTTTTTTTATTACGTACAGCATCTTGATACCTCTTTGACTCAACCTGCCCATCCCTGACCAGGACTGGGGTCTATTCATTGACTCTGGGTCAGCAGTTGCTAAGAGCAAAACATCCTATTTGCTGAGTGACCAGTTCTCCCAGTTTTTGACCAACCTCTTTTCTACTTCTGTACCCCCCAAGGCTTAGTGGCACCTCTGACCCATTCATGCATCCATCCCTGTCTTGGTACTTCAGTTTAAAGTGTTTATTTGGCAGTTCTGGATTTGGGCAGGAATGCAAATGGAACAAATTTTTTAAAAATTCTCAGTAATTCACATTGGTTTTTCAGCCAATTGATATTCACTGGTTTAACTTGCATCATATTTGGATTTGGCTATCATGGTCATTGCATGAATTGGCTTCCAGTGAACCAGCCAGCTACAGTTTTCCCAAACTAGCTTCCTCTGAAGATAAATGGCACTGTCCACTCTTCTATGTGAAAATGGCTGCAGTTGATTTAATTACTTAAAGTAGTTAAATATTTAAAAATACTTTCCTGATTTTCATTATTCCTTTTTATATTCAACTGGTTATTTAAAAATACCTTTCAGATTTCAAATGTACGTGTCTTTTAAAAAGTTACCTTTTGGTTATTGAGTTTCGCCTTGCAGTAAGAGGATGTAGTATGGGATGTTGATTGTTTTTGTTGAGGATTTTCTGAGTCTTGCTTTGTGGCCAAGTAGGCAATAAATGTTTGAAAATGTTCCATGTTTGCATCAAAAGTGTATATTCTAGTGTTGATTGTAGGGATCTAGTTAGGTCAACTGAATCGAGCTTATTGATTGGGTTATTTATATCGTCTATATCTTATCATTTTCTGTCTTTTTGATCTATCAGTTACTGAGAAAGATGTGTTAAAATCTATCAGGACTGTGCATGAATCAGATTTCTCTTTATATTTCTGATAATTTTTTTGCTTCAGATATTTTAAGACTGTGTATATAGTTTCCTGGGTTTATTTTATTATTATGAATACTCATTACCCTAATAATATTTTACTCTAGTCCACTTTATCTGATATTGCTACACTCACTTTATTTTGGCTAGTATTTGATATATTTTTTAATATATTTTATTGATTATGCCATTATAGTTGTTCTATTCCCCCCCTTCATTCCCCTCCACCCGCACACTCCCTCCCCCACCATTCTACCCCCCTTAGTTTATAACCACGTGTCTCAAGTTCTTTAGATTCTATATTTCCCCCACTATTCTCGCCCTCCCCCCTATCCATTTTCTGCCTACCATCTATGCTATTTTCTGTGCTTTCTCCCCCCTTCTCCTCCTCCCACCCCCCTGTTGCTAACCCTCCATGTTGCTAACCCTCCATGTGTTCTTCATTTCTATCGTTCCACTCCTGATCTAGCTGTCTTCTTGTTTTGCTTTTGTTTTAGGTGTGGTTGTTTTTTTTGTTTGTTTGTTTTAAAGATTTTATTTATTTACTTTTTTAGAGGGGAAGGAGAGAGGGAGAGAAACATCAATGTACGGTTGCCTTTTGTGCCTCCCGTGCTGGTAGTTAGCCTGCAAGGAACCGGCCTGCAACCCAGGCATGTGCCCTGACTGGGAATCGAACCGTGATTGTCTGGTTCGCAGGCCCGCGCTCAATCCACTGAGCTACGCCAGCCAGGGCTAGGTGTGGTTGTTAATAACTGTGAGTTTGCTGTCCTTTCACTGTTCATATTTTTCATCTTCTTTTTCTTATATAAGTCCCTTTAGCATTTCATATAATAAGGGCTTGGTGATGATGAACTCCTTGAACTTGACCTTATCTGAGAAGCACTTTATCTGTCCTTCCATTCTAAATTAAAGTTTTGCTGGATAAAGCAATCTTGGCTGTAGGTCTTTGGATTTCATGACTTGGAATACTTTTTTTCAGCCCCTTCTTGCCTGTAAGGCCTCTTTTGAGAAATCTGCTGACAGTCTGATGGGTACTCCTTTGTAGGTGACTGTCCCCTTATCTCTTGCTGCTTCTAGGATTCTCTCCTTCATTTTAGTCTTGGCTAATGTAATTATGATGTGCCTTGGTGTGTTCCTTCTCGGGTCCAACTTCTTTGGCACTCTCTGAGCTTCCTGGATTTCCTGGAAGTCTATTTCCTTTGCCAGACTGGGGAAGTTCTCCTTTATTATTTGTTCAAATACGTTTTCCACTTGTGGCTGTTTCTTTCCCCCTTCTGGTACCCCTATAATCCGGATGTTGGAACGTTTAAAGATGTCCTGGAGGTTCCTAAGCCTCTCCTCATTTTTTTGAATTCTCATTTCTTCATTCCTTTCTGGTCGGATGTTTCGTTCTTCCTTCTGGTCCATTCCATTGATTTGAGTCCCAGTTTCCTTTTCATCGCTATTGGTTTCCTGGACATCTCCCTTTATTTCAATTAGTTTAGCCTTCATATGTTCCTCTAATTTGTGACTATAATCTACCAGTTCTGTGAGCATCCTGATAAATAGTGTCTTGAATTGTGCTTCTGAGAGGCTGGCAATTTCTCGGTCACTTAGAGTTATTGGCTCTGGGACTTTGAGTTCTTCTTGCGCCATCTTTTGGGCTGTTCGTGCCTGTTCCGTAGCAGGATCGGAGCCCTAAAGTGTTCACTAGAGCAGGGCAACTAAGTCGCTGGGTTGTGACGTTGTATGTGGGGGCGGGGTCAAAGAGGGACAATGGCTTCCCGTCTGCCGCCTGCCGTCAGGGCTCCGCAGCCACCATCGTCACCAGGCCCACGCGTTTCGTTCCACTGCACGCGAGTGTGCCACCGCCGTCAGCCCTCCACCACTGGGTTCGCCCCCTGGGGCCTGCATGGTCCGTCTCACTGCGCGCGAATGTGTGACCGCGGTCAGTCTGCCCCACACACCGACTGGTTCCGGGCTGCCTGCGCGCCTAGGTTGGGGGATCTGTCCTGCCCCACTCTGCTTTGCTGCTGGCTCCGCCCCTCTTACCGTCCCGTTGATCGGGTTCACAGTTGTCGGACTTCCGTATAATTCCGTTTTCTGGTCTCTGGGTGTGTCCTATTTCTCCAAACCTTTGTTGTATTCAAACTTGGTTGTGGGAGAAGGCACAGTGTTTCCACCTATGCCTCCATCTTGGCGGAAGTCTGTTCGATATATTTTTATCATCCTTTTACTTTCAAACTTTCTATATATTTATGTTTCAGATGTATGTTTTTTAAGAGTAAAACTTTCCATGCTTATGTATATCGGCTATTACAAGTGTTTGCATTAGTGTTGTGGAAACGAGCGAGAAGATAAAACTATTTCTTCCGTAACACTGAGAGGCAGGGCTCAAGTGGAATATCTCTCACTATTGAGAAACAACTGTTACTGCATTTAAAATGTCACATTTTACAGGGAGGAGTGGGCAGAGCTGAGGGACGAGAGGAGGAAGGAAGAATGGATGTGGAGAATGGGGTTCTCACTTCCGGTGCTGCCCTACCGGGAACTGAGTGAAGACTTGCCTCTTAGATAGGGGAGGGGTCCCAGGAATGGAAGGGTGAACTCCTGACCAGAGAGGGGTCTCTAGTCAGCCTGTGATGGCTCTGCCAATTCCATCGGCCAGCCAGGAATACACAGAACTTCCTGTACCTTGTGGCATTTGAGGGTTATGCAGGTGAAAAAAGGAGGTTTTACTAGGCAGGAGGGTATAGCTCAGAGGTAGAGTGTTTCACTGCAGATCAGGGGGTCCCTGGTTCGAAGCAGGGTGCCCCCTGGTGGTGACCTGCTTTATTGCCAAATACCTTGATGTGTATTTATTGCCAAATGACCTTGATACCACATTCCACTAAATAGCAATGTCTTTGGTGGATTTTGTGTGCTCTGAACCCCTTTGCTCCAGGCTGGGCCATATGTATCAGTTTGGACCAATCAGAAGACAGAAACCACACAGTCCTTTAAACAGGGAAAATTTAATATAAATAGTTATTGTGCTATAAGAAGAGAGTAAATACAAAGGTTCAAAGAAAACTAAAGGTACCCCTGGGGTGAGGGACCCAAGCAAGGGCAAATTTGGAAGGGGGACCCCTCCCCAAAGCGAGGATTCAGACCTCATGGGGGGGGCAAATGTGATTGCAGCCGCCCACATTTGGGACCACCGAGTATTCCCGTCCACACCTGTCCACAGCTGTTGGGCAAACAGGAATTGGCCTTCAGGAACACAGGTGAGTCACTTGGAAGCATGAGGACTGACCTATGCAGTGTCCACACCTGGAGGGTGTGGGCACCAGACTGGGGCAGAGGCAAGCCGAGGCTGGCAGGCAGCTGCATAGAGGTAGTTGGGGTGGAGAGCAGGGGAGTGGTCAGAGGTCCAGCTGGGCCTGCGAGGCCACTGAGGGGCTTCATTCTCTGGGTGTGGGCCTGGGACAGAGCACCACCAGGTGTCCTCACACACCTGCACCACGGGTCAAGCATGCAGCAAGAGCCAGAGGATAACAGGCAAGAACAGGCAGCCAGAACTGGAAGAGAAGCCCCATTTTCCCTGCAACAGCCCTCTACCGCCCTCTACTGCCCTCTACTGCCAACTGTTAACACTGTGTTCACTTAAAGGAGAAATGCTGAATAAGTCCCATCCCAGAGCCACAATGAAAGGGTGATCTTAGAGCTGGGAGTCAATACACTGATAACCGGCACACCACGTGACTTGTATTAGCTACCAGGATGCTAGCAGATGTGCTGTGAGCCGAGCGTGGGATCTGCCCGCAGGGTTGGGTTTGCTCTCAGACACTCCTACCGCCGCCATGAGGTGTGCTTACCTTGTACGCTGCTCCCCTTCAGCCTGGGCCCCAGCGTGGGACACGGCTCTGCTCTGAGCCCAGCTCCCTGAGAGGAGCCCAGGCCAGTTAGACCTGCAGCCTGTAGCCGGCCCATCCAACCACGCCCCACCTCGATCAGCAGATTCACATTCAACCTGGAAACCCACGGGCATGAGAACAAATGTTTACTGTTGCAAGCCACCGGTTGTGGGGTGGCTTATTATGCAATTTTATCGTGAATAAGAATGACAGATACTGAAGTCAATATGTAGAAGGGGCTCCTGCTGTAACAAAAGCCTAAAATACACATGACGGCTTCGTGAGGAAGCAGTGGGTGGTGAGGAAGCTGTGACTGTCAGCTGAGAAAAATAACAAGAACAGGGAAAACAGAGGCTCTTGATAACCTGGAAGGCGGCAACTGTGCTTGAACTTGTAGAGTTGGGGGTAGGCTATTTCAAGGCAATGGAAGGTGAACTCTCGGCCGGAAGAGTGATCTCTAGTCCGTCCGTGATGGGCCTGCCAGTTCGCACAGGCTGGTCAGGAATAGATAGAATTTACAGTATGCTTTGGAGTCCTTGGGTGTGGTGACACCGGTGACATCCACTGAGGAGGCCTCTTAGAAGGGCGGGTCAGATATAGCTCAGGGGTAGAGCGTTTGACTGCAGGTCAACAGATCCCTGGTTCAAAAAGGGGTGTCCTCTGCTGGCGGCTTGTTTTATTGCTGAATATAGATGAAAGACCTCCCTGATTTTTTTTTCTTTTATTCGTATTTATTTTATGCTGAATTTACTCCCAGCCATCAGTTTTTGTTTCTTCAGTGTCTTCGGGGATGTCTTTGTCTTCCACGCAGCCTCCTCTTCTGGGTGAGGCACAACCTGCTATTTTTTCAGTAGGACCATCTCAGGGTGGTGGGGAGAGCCTGTGTGGGGGTGAATCCACCTGTGAGCTCTGTAAGTTCTGTGCTGCGTTGTGGGAGCTTCGTTCACCTGGAGGTGCTCAGAGAATCAACATCCAAACCATTAAGGTCAGCACTACTCTCTGCACTTTTAAGCACATGCAGCAAAAATGCAGCCGTCCTTTTGGGCCCCTGACCCTGTGTCCAGCCCCACTACTTGGCCCCGGGCTCACCCACCAACTCCACCCACCCTTGTAACAACAGGATGGCACACACTGCTTCCGTAAGGTGACATCCTTCAGATCCTCGGTGGCTTTTTGAATATGCCTACCCTTGGTGGCCTGGGAAGTTTTACAAGTGTTCTTGAGGTGAACACGAAGATTTGAACCTCTTGATTTGTGTGATTTGGTGGGGTTTTCTGGGTCAAGTGAATAGTGAACTATGTTCAGAGGTTACCTCTGGCTGCTTTTGGGAGGAGCAAAACCCCCCTGATTTAACTTCCTACTTAAAGTTAGCCTTATCTCCACTCTTCCTTGGTCCGTCAGTTTTTCAGGTGACTTCTGTTTTCTGGCACAAGTCATGATGCTGTCATTAATGACCTGTGTTGTTTCAGAAGTTCTTAATTAGGTGCTCTTTGAAGCTGACATTATGGGGGACCTCGCTGAATCAGGAGTTACTCAGCCTGTGCCACAATTACTAGTGACCTTACTAAAAATACTGAATTTGTAGCCAAAGATTAAAATTTTGGCTTAGTGGGACTGAGGAGGGGCCGGGGAACTTTGTTTTGGAGGAGGCACACTGCCCTGCTAGCCTGGATCCTCCCACCCAGTGATCCTAAGCGGCTTAGAAATTATTTTGGAATTTACAGCATTACAAAATCCTAAACAGCATTCTGGAGGTCAACACCATGGTCTTCAAGCTAGTGCCTTCTGCCCAGGACTGAGGGAAGCTAGGATGCTGGGCTGTAGGCATAGACCGAGGCCAGGTGTGCGGAGGTAGAAAACTCGGGAAAGGTGAGAAAGGCACAGGTGTGGTGGAGTGGTGACGTCTCACAGCTAATGACCTGACTCCATGTGTCCTAAACAAAGCATGCAACTGACGATGCAGAGGTCCCAGGTTCAAATTCAGAGGCAAGGTGGGTCACGCTGTCCCCACTTGGCTGCAGCCCTCCAGGACCTCTTCCGATCAGCTCTTTAGCCCTCACTCAGTCCCCCCACATCTCATGGGACATGCTTAGGGACTGAGGGGAGGAAGGGCACCGGTTATAAGTAGAGGTGACAATCAAGTGTGTAGGAGGTAGGGGCAGGATATGAGCTGGGCACAGTAGGAAGGACATCAGTTTGCAGGGTACATAGTGACGTGGCACTAGCAAGAACACATCTCAATGTGGTGACAGCCAGGGTGTGGCTTTGTAGGTTTAGAGTACTTATTAAGGCCAGGTAAGTAGGTGGGGGTATAGCTCAGTGGTAGAGCATTTGACTGCAGATCAAGAGGTCCCTGGTTCAAGTCCAGGTGCCCCCTACCCACATTCAGTTTTTATTGACTGGACACAATATGCTCCTTACCCTTTTCCCTCTGCATTGATTCGGCCTGCAAGGGGGAGAGAGAAGAGACGAAGGTCCAGGCGCTACCAAAAAGCCTCCCCTGACAAATCCAGTTTCTCCCTAGATAAGTGCAATTTCTCCAAGGTTGAGTCAGTTCTGCTAGGTTTGTGGTGGACATACGGTTCGTTTTTGTCCAGCATCGGATTGGAACCCTCTGAGCTCCATTCAGGAAGTCACAGTTGTCTGTCTTGGTGGCAGATGGAGCAGTGTCTCTGGCCGAGGAAAACTAACAGGCCAGGTATCTCTTCCCCTGGAATATCAAGAAAACCTCTCCCTCTCTTTCTCTCTCAGTGGGGATTAGTAATAAGGCCTTACTGGACCTGAAAAAAAAGAAAATCTATGTAGTTTGGGGGATGCTAGTCTAGGAACCCACGTCACACCATAGAAAAAGCTGACTGAATTTTGCCCGAAGTCTACTAGGGTTCACGTTGAGTTCCCATGGAACCCTAGAGGTGGCTTCAGGGTGGATGTATTTCCAGCCTGGATGGCTGATCCAAGCAGTTTAAAGAAAGCAAATAATTATTAGCTCAAGTGTCACTCTGTATGGGCTGGAAATCCAGAACTTTCTCTGACTAGACTGAGATGTGCTATTATCTCCTGTCATGGAATAACTGAAATAGCTGAAAATAAAAATAAAGGCTATCCTGGCCAGTGTGGCTCCGTTGGCTGGAGCGTCATCCTGTAACCCAAAGGCTGCGGGTTCAATTCCCAGTCCTGGTACGTGTGACCCCCCTGGTCTGGACGTGTACGATCCTCTGTCCTGGGGTGAGGCCACTAATCGATGTCTCTGTCACATCAATGTTTTTCTCTCTCCCTTCCTCTCTCCCTCTAAAAAAGCAAGTGAAAAAAAAATGTCCTCGGAAGAGTGGGACTTCACAAACTGTAATGTGGGTTTACGAGAGCATTTGGAGAGCTTAAATTATATCAAATAACCTACTCTGAGGATTCTCCCTTGTCAACCATGCCAGCTCCTTCTTCCTTTCCGAAAGCTGGACGGCCTGACTGAGGGACTTCCATTGCAAGGGATCACCTCCCACCCCCTCACTGTCTCTTCGTCTTCTAGAGTGACAGAAAGATCTCGGCTGACCCTCGGTACCGGTTACTGAGGTGAAAACTCACACACCGAAACAATTTCCAACTGGCTAATTTTTATCAAAGAACATCTAGAGAACACATGTTGGTCTGGATTCTCAAAGTATTTCCTGAAGTAGGAAGGTGTCATTTTAAGTAAGTCTGAACGTATCTTTATGATTGTACCCAATTAACATTCTACTTAAAATATCACAGCTACAGAAACCGGGATAAGCCTGTTCACTCAGTTGTTGACTTGAACCAGGATTCATAGGAGGTCAGTTCTCGAGGCATTTTGTAGCGCGAATGATCCCTTGCTGTGGTTAGTGCTACTTGGGTGGGAGAATCCAGACCCCAGTTGGAGAGGATTTGTCACGGGCGGCTTGTCCATCCAGTCAACAGTGACTCCTTTCACCAACGTGGGAAAATGCATGTGTGGGTGGAGCTTCCACATCTTTGAAAAAGCATTTTAGTGGCTCTCGTCCTTAGATAGGGACGTTGGCCCCAGCCGTTACAGCAGTGAGGATTCCCTGATTTCAGGAGCATCTGGGAGGCTCTAACTCTTAGAATCAAAACCTGATGTTCCTGGGAACTTTGAGCTGCTCAGGTTGCTGCTAGAGGTATGCAGGGGACAACTCACCTTCACAACTGCCCAGCTGGCATTTTGTGAGTCCCTCAGTATGGCCCGACTGTAGCTCTCCTGACATGCTCAGCCTCCTTCAGGACTTTACCTGCAAGTCGTGCTTGACCAGGGATGCAGGGTGGAAGGTGGGGTGTTGAAAACGACTGAAAAGACTATTCAAAAATCACACATGAGGGGGCACCCGGATTTGAACCGGGGACCTCTTGATCTGCAGTCAAATGCTCTACCCCTGAGCTATACCCCCTTAGATGGTAATACAACTTAATTGATACCTTTCATATGTGTGGTAACACTCAATTGCAAAATTAAGTGATGCTCCTCTCCACGACTGACTTTCTAGAAGCTGCCAGACCAGCTTATAATGACACCTTCCCTCAGCTCTGTAGTTTTCCCAGCCTCTGGGTGTCCCTGGGTGGGGTCATCAGAGAGGAACAAATGAGAGAAGCTGCCTGCAGGAACCCCACACCATTTCCCACTGCCTTTTCATTTTAGCCCACAAGCGGGCCAACCACCCTCGATGCTACCCACCTACCTGGACTCCCAGCCTTGCACCTTTCTTCCTTTGGTGAGGACAGAAACGGGCTCTCAGGCAGTGTCACCGAGCTCTGATAGTCAGGGCTTATAGGAAGAACATTACCGCAAAGTCCCTGTCTCCCTTGTCAGAGTGGCTAAGCCAGGCTTTTGGCCTACGAGGTTGAAGCAGGCATGTGAGTGAGCACTGGTGTGGAGAAGCCATTCCCCAGAGGGCAGTGTGGATGCTCTGGTTTGTCTCTGCAGGTCTGGGCTGCTCCGCTGTGCCACACTGTTGGGGCAGAAGGGTGAGCACCGTCAGTTAGGGCTCCCTTGACTGCTTGCTCCTGAGAAGTGCCTGAGAGTCCCTGCCTTGTCTTTGAGCACCCAACAGGGCTGAAGGAGGGAGATCTATACAGAAGGGGGAAAACACCAGACGCCAGAATGAGTACAGGGAGACGAGAGATCGGCCACCCACCCAGAAGGAACTTGGGTGAGGTGTCTTTCAAGG
Organism: Sturnira hondurensis; assembly: GCF_014824575.4. Classification (NCBI taxonomy): domain Eukaryota; kingdom Metazoa; phylum Chordata; class Mammalia; order Chiroptera; family Phyllostomidae; genus Sturnira; species Sturnira hondurensis. The sequence continues at coordinate 2,337,074 of NW_028095095.1, read as the reverse complement.
AGGATCGTCATGGACGTGGGTGAAAGGAAACCGGAATATGGGCAACAGCCATGAGTAGGAAAACCAATAGTGAAGGGGGCACCCGGATTTGAACCGGGGACCTCTTGATCTGCAGTCAAATGCTCTACCCCTGAGCTATACCCCCTTACCTGTAATATACCTCTAATGATATGCCTTTTCACCTGTGTTGCAACACCCATACCTGTGCACTGAGACTCCTATTAATTCTTAGAAAGTTCTGGACTTGTGAAAAAAAAAGCCTTACAGCAAAATCAGTAATTTTGGCCTCCAGAAAACTCTGCTCACAATCTTCAAGGCTCATCGTTCTCAGTATCACTTCAAAGGCACCTGTTTGGAAACTCATTGTGGACCATCCCTTCCTTCCTGTCCTGGCAAGCTCCACCCACCTTAAACTGGTCCACAGCCCTCCCCATCCCCCATCCCCCCTTCCTTTGGGGGCTCCTTGGCCCTTCTCTTCCTGTGCTCTTCCTTCCTCTACCACAGCTACTTCTTGGCTTTTGGCAGTGTCTTCACTGAACCCAGGAAGCCCAGACAAATGACTTGAGTAATTTGGCCTGAGAGGCCGAAACTCCCGTCCTGGGGCCCAGGAAGGCACCCAGCTGTTCCCAGATACCCCAGAGCAGAAGGTCAGCACAGCAGGGACTGTGTGTGGCAAGCAGGACCAGAGGTGCCTCCACTGGGCAAACACTGGCCTGTGGCCCAGCCGTGCGGACCTAGGAAGTGAGCCGAGGCGTGCCAGCTGGCAGGAACACGGAGGGCAACACGGAGATCACAGGGTAGAGAAAAGACACCCGCCCACAGGGGCTCCGGAGGCCCACCACCCTACCAGCGCTGGCCTTCAACAGCAGGGCCAGTGCAGCTACCAACTGTTCTACTTGGCTGAGGCCCCACAGGAGTGGTCAGAGCCGAGCACTTGGCTGAGCAGAGGGGTCGCTTTCTATCAGCTCTTTTCACCAGCCCCGCTGTGGTCCCATGCCAGGGCCCAGAGGGACGTGGCTTCTCAGACTCCCATGCCCCTCCCTTGGCCACCTTGCCCTGCTGTGGGAAGGCCCCTTAGTGACTGTGCTGTGTCTTCTGCCTCCCACTTCTGGGCTGCTCCTCCTCCCGGCTCACTTCACAACTGTGCAAGCTCTCATTTCTGCAATAATTCCCTTACGCAATAATGCCTGGTGGCGAGGCTTCTCCGATTGAGCACTGACCGGCACGTCTCACAGATTCATTGAATTTTTCATTCGTGTGTGAAACGTACAGAAAATTCACAGATCACAAGTGTTCAGCTCTGTGAAAATACTCCATCCAGATCGAGAAATGGAATGTGACTTGGAGGTGGATGGAAATGAGGTAAGGGGGGTACACGCTTCCTCCTCTGTGTGTACACATTTCTATAGCCCCAACCTCAGAATCATTCTAATGCTTTACATTTCCAAAAATAAAGCAACATGTATGAGGAGGTAAAAGTAAATATAAACAAAACCCAAAGCCCTAACATCGATAACATGACCGCAAAGAAGAAAACACAGTGAAAAGAAGAGATACTGAGTTACAATGAGAGATTGAACTTGACTTAGTAAAAGTTGTTTTGGTATAACTTACAAAAGCTATTTTTAAAAGATTTTATTCATGTATTTTTAGAGAGGGGAAGGGAGGGAGAAAGAGAGGGAGAGAAGTACAGTGTGTGGTTGTCCCTCATGTAGCCCCCACTGGGGACCAGGTTTGCAACCCAGGCATGTGCCCTGACTGGGAATTGAACTGGTGACCCTTTGGTTTGCAGCCCACACTCAAGTCACTGAGCTATGCCAGCCAGGTTTAAAAAGCTGTCTTTGAGTAAATGAGTACATACATTGATGTCTCCGGGATTCTGACTGAGACAGGAAGTGTGATATGGAACGGAGAAGGTCGGGGAAGCTCTGTGGAGTTGGGCTGGAATGGTAGGTAGCCGTGTGAACACACATGCCCTCACACACACACGTGTGTGTGTGTGTACACCCCCACACATATGCACATTGGTTTCCTAACTCTGTCCTCTGAAAGCGGCTAGAAGCGACGACGACTCAGGTGCAGTGAACACTCCTAATGCCCATGACGTGGTTGCTAAATACCGTTCAAAGGAACCAGGCAGCCTTGGAGAAATGGCTGATTCCAGAGCTGGGTAAGAAACGGAAAAGATGAACCATGGGACAACCTGTGCCAGAGAGTTAGTTAGAAAATGCTGAGTCTGATGGGAACGTGCCCACAGAGCACTGGGCCGGCCTGGAGAGGCTGGCTGCCGGCTAGTGCTGGGGCGACCTGAGCGTCAGAACAAACAGGACAGGAATGTGCTGTGTAACTCGTGAAACGAAAGAACCCGTGAGTCCATATGAATGAGATTTTTTTTTATTTTAGGCGGAGAAAGGGAAGCTGTTCTTTACAAAGAAGTCCAGTAAGAAATGTAAAAGGAACGACGTGAAACATAAAATCACCGTTTTATAACCATCCTTTTAGAAATTGATCGAGGTAAGAATCATTCAAACGTTGGGGAACAGAATGTAGCAAAATCTGTCAAACACCAAGTCCAACTGCATCAATAGTAGAACAAATTGACGTCATTGAATCTCGAGGTAATGTACTGAGAAGGATGTATAAAAATTTTGCTAGAATATTGAACTTTTTAGTAAAAATCTATTTCTTTCTTTTCTATCTTTTCTTTTTTTTTTTTTTTTTTTTTTGNTTGATCGAGGTAAGAATCATTCAAACGTTGGGGAACAGAATGTAGCAAAATCTGTCAAACACCAAGTCCAACTGCATCAATAGTAGAACAAATTGACGTCGTTGAATCTCGAGGTAATGTACTGAGAAGGATGTATAAAAATTTTGCTAGAATATTGAACTTTTTAGTAAAAATCTCTTTCTTTCTTTTCTATCTTTTCTTTCTTTTTTTTTTTTTTTTTTGCTGCCCTGGCTGGTGTGGCTCAGTGGATTGAGGAGCGGACTGGGGAGCAGCAGGTCTCTAGTTCGATTCCCAGTCAGGGCACAGGCCTGGGTTGCAGGCCAGGTTCCCGGTAGGGGGTATGCGAGAGGCAACCACACATTGATGTCTTCTCCCTCCCTTCCTCTCTTTCTCCCTCCTTCCCCTCTCTCTAAAAATAAAATCTATTTCTATAGAAAGAGATTTTTTTAAAGATTTTATTTATTTATTTTTAGAGAGAGCAGAAGGGAGTTCAATTCCCAGTCATGTGCCCTGACTTTCAACACATTGGTCGGCCTGTTTTTGAACTCTTTCTCCCAATGTTGCATTTGGGAGATCCAGCCATGCTGTCCTATGTGTGCTGACTGCAGGGACGTTCTGCAAAACAACTAGCTCTGACCTTCTGAGAATGTCAATGTCATGAGAGGGGCTAGAAGACTCAAGAGCTGCTCTAGACTAACATGATCTGAAAACACACGGCCACCACATACAATACGTGAGCCTTCATGGGCTCCTGTATTGGGAAGAAAAGGCAATCCTCAATGACATTGTTGGGAGAATTGAGACCTACTGGGTGGGGCCAAAGTAGGGTTACATTGTGAGTATGCAAAACAGAGTTGATTCTTTTATTATGTATTAGTTATTGTCTTATTTTCCATATGAACAACTATAAACCTACTATGTAGAATATAGATTGTGTAATAGATCAGCGATCTTCCACTGGTGTGCTGCAAGAATGTTTAAAACTTGCAGTACCTGACTACTTAGTCAGGGGCACTGACCTCTTTTCCCTTAGATTGTCAAATAGAAAAATGACAACAGTCAACACAACAAGACCGCGTGGTATGGATGCCCTGTCTGGAACCATAGATATATAGTTCATATGATAGAGTTGCATCTTTTTAAAAAATGTGTTTATTGATTTTAAAGAGAAAAGATGGAAGAGAGAGAAACATCGATTGGTTGCTTCCCATTGGTATGTGCCCTGACCGGGAACTGAACCCTCAACCTTTTGGTGCCCAGGACTGTGCTCCACTTGGTCACGTGGACCATGAGCCACACTAGCTGGGGCGATAGAGATGCACCTTTCTGATCGTGGCACATAAGGTTGCATCTGATTGGTTAATTCTTGGTTCCAGAAATCTTTATATATCAGTATAGGCACTTGATTTTTGTTGTTGTTCATTTTTTTCTTTTTATTAGCACTTGAGTTTTTGGGAAAGTCATTTTGAAACAAAAAGGGTAGGCAGTCAAAATTATATATTTTTTGTAAGTCAATCAAAATGATATATTTTTATCATTTCAGCAAAAATATAGTATTTTTTCGGTGAGCCATAGAATTTCAGTAGTTAGTTTATGTGTGCCGTGTAATGAAAGAAGTTGAAGATCACTGTGGTAGATGGTCAGATTGTACCGCTGATAAACTTCCTGAGTGTGTTGCGGTTGGGCAGGAGAATGCAGCTGTTCTTAGAAAATGCATGTTGACTCTCTGTGGGTCCCTGGATGTCTTCAACTGACTTTCTAATGAATAAGAAAGTTCCTGGCTTTTTGAATGTCCGTAGCAGTTCTAGAATCAGCGTGCGAGTATCCACAAAACATTCGTGTGGTTGAGATGACACTGACGTCTGTAAAGGTGGGACGAGAATGGATATTGTTCTCTAAAATGAGGGACTATACTCAGTGTCTCATTCTATAACTTAGCACATTCCACCGTTTTGTAGTCTTTAATTTTTCTCATTGATTTTTAAGTTTCTGTAGAGAGATGTTTTACACCTTTGATTATTTTTTAAAGAAAAATTATTTCTTTATCTTTAGAGGGGAAGAGGAGGAGAGAGGGAGAGAAATATCAATGTATGGTTGCCTCTCGTGTGTTCCCCACTGGGAACTGGTCTGCAACCCAGGCATGTGCCCTGACTGGGAATCGAACCGTGATCGTGTGGTTCACAGACCCACACTCAATCCACTGAGCTATGCCAGCCAGGGCCACCTTTGATTATTCTTATTCCTCAGTAGTTGATGTTTTATTTTCGTTGTTATAGAATTGTTTGAAAATTTTCTACCTTTTTTTGTGTCTGTCATTCCTTTCTGTATTTCCATCTGTTTTGATTTGAGTCCCTTTTCTTCTGCCTAAAAAACTCCCCTTTTATTTTCTTTAGTGAGGGTGTGCCGCTAACAAACCATTTGTTCTCTGTTTGTCTGCAAGTGTCTTTATTTTCTTCTCATGTGGGAGGAATGCTTTTGGGGGCGCACCATTCTAAGTTGGCTCTCGTTTTCCTTCAGTGCATTAAGGTGCCATTCTGCTGTCTGTTGGTTTCCACCTTTTTCTGTTGGGGAGTTAGCAGTCTCCTTTTGTGTTCCTTTGAAATGAATATGTCTCTTTATCTGGTTGTTTGTGATCTTTTCTTCTGGTTTTAAGTTATTTCACTAATGAGCTTAGGCATGGTTTCCTCTTGGTATATAATAATTGGAATTAGTATGCTGGTAGCTGTGGCTTGTCTCATTTCGTTAGTTTTGAAGAATTATAGGCCATTATCCTTTTAAGTGTTGCTCTCGCCTCTTTCTCCTCTCCGTCTGGGCTTCCAGTTACATGTGTGTTAGACCATCTCACTGTGCCTTACACTCTCCTTTAGGTTCCCTGCATTTCCCATTTTTTGTCTTTCTGTGCATCATTATGGATATTTTCCTCTGCCTTTTCTCCCCGTTTACTAATTCTTGCTGTGTCTACTCTGTTGTTAAACCTATCCGTGGAGTTCTTTATATTGTAGAATTGTGGTTTGATTCTTTTTTTTAATTGCATCTAGTTCTCTACCAAAGTGACCCATCTTGTCCTTCATTAATTATCTGTAAACTTATCAATCCCAGTTAGTTTAAATCTGTGTCTAGTAACTTCACTCTCCGGCCCTGCTGTGAATTTGCATATATTACCTGTACTTCTCTTGATTTCGGGCAGTTTTATCTTTTTGCATGCTTGGTTGTTTTTGAGTTATAGGCTCTCTATTTGATTTTTCTTCTTTTTTAATATTTTTTATTTATTTATCTATAGAGGGGAAGGGAAGGAGAGAAGGAGAGAAATACCAATGTATGGTTGCCTCTCATGAGTCCCCTGCTGGGAACTGGCCCGAAACCCAGGCATGTGCCCTGACTGGGAATTGAACCGCGACTGTGTGGTTCGCAGGCCCACGCTCAATCCACTGAGCTACACCAGCAAGGGCTGATTTTTCTTCTTTATCCTCATTGAGGACATTTTTTTCCACTGCTTCTAGAGAGAGGAAGGGGGGGAGCAACATTCCTTGGCTGCCTCTCTACAAGCCGGGACAAACCTGGCCTGGGGATCTTTCGGACCCACACCAGGCACATGTCGTGACCTGAATAAAACCTGCAACCTTTTGGTTACAGGACGACACTCCAACCCGCTGAACCACACCAGCCAAGGCCAGACCCTCTGGGCCTCTATTGGAAAACCTGTGAAGATATTCCGAGGCTCTGTAAGGTGTTTTTCTCTGCCAGAGAAGGTTTTCTTTTCCCTCCAGCAGGCGGGCGGGCAGTGCAGCCACGGAGCTCAGTCTGGGAATGGTGTCATTCTCACTCAGACGTCAGCATTTACAAAGATGGTTCAGCCCTGCCAGGGTCCAACCTGAAGGTCTGGCGTGTTTGTCAGGGACTATCTTTCTGGCAGCTGTGACGCCAATTATTTGTCCCCTCGCCGTGACTCACCTGGACTTTTGTCCTTACCTCTCGGCATCTGCCTCCCTGCCCTTAAAGCAACCGTCCAGGGATTCCCCGAGTGATCTTCCCAGATGCCTCTTTCTTCTGTACTCCCTGCTCGGAACCTGTCGGTCACTCTCCACTTCCTAAGCTAGTGGTTTTCAAAGTGCGCTCTGTGGAAATTCTTCGTGACCGGCCAGGGGAGAGGCGGAAGAGGTCACGCGCTGAGGGTATTGCGAAACTCCCCTGCCCCTGGGTCCTGCCCCAACAGAGCACTTACTCCTGGATCTGATCTCCACGTTGTACTTCTCCGGGTTTTGTGTGAAGAAAGGGGTTCAGAGCTAAAAGTACTTTAACAGTCCTTGACTTATAAATAGAATCTAAATAACACGCGTGACATGCAGGGGTATTTATCATATGATCTCAGTCTCATCACCACACCTGAGATGTTCTGATTTCCATCTGGAAAGTTCCTCGCCCCACCTCGTCTGCCTGGTGAACTCCTACTGACCCTTCTACGACTCAGTTCAAGTTGGGTGCTTTGAGAGTCCCCGCCCCGGCTTCCAGGCCAGACCTTGAGCTCCTCCTTCCCTCCGCTGAGTGTCGTCCTCACGTGCATCCCCTCTGGGCTGTGGGCCCACACAGCCTCCTCACGGACACTGAGCTCCTGGAAGCAGCGGCGACATCTCTGACCACTGTGTTAACCCTGAGCAGTTTGAATCAGTGAGTATCCAAGCTTGTTTTCCTAGGACGGTTATAATTTCAGACACTCTCTTTTATTCAGATGTGTCTATAAATGGCCCCATTCATTTTTCTCTATTTGGGGTCCAAATTACATCCCCCAGACTGTCTCTTAGCACCAATAAGTGTTATAGAAACCTTTATTATACTAAAAACGCTGAGGTTTTTTGTTTAGAAAATGTGGTCACCCTGACTGTGATCTGGTAGGTACTCAGTACGGACTTCTTGACTGATTTCTCCTGAGTTTTTGTCCCTGGCCAAGCTAGAAGGGACTCAGTGTCCCTATGAAATATTCTAGTTTCACCTGGCTGGACTTCGAAGTGACTGGCTTCCCCGCTGAAAGCCACGGGCAGTGATGTATTCATCCCAAGTTCATCAAAGATCGACGACTCAGGGGTCAGCCTCATAAAGCTCAAAATAGCAGTTGGAGTCAGTAATGAGCTCATTTCTACTCTAATTAATAATGGCATTGCTGGGCGGGCCCTGTTCTGCCCAGGAAGTGCTCCTGCATGTACGTGGAGAGAAATCTATTTCTTGTAACCAAAACCCTACTGTCAAAAGCTGTGGAAAACTCAGTACTGGGCAAATTCAATAACTTCAGTTATTGAATTAAAGAAAAATCTAAAAACAAACTCTGATGCTTGTTTCCTGTGTCTGGAAGTTTCCATCTTCGGAGTTTGCTGGAAGTAAGAGCCACCTTTGATTCTGTACCCCTCATCTGTACTTGCTCATGGTGACCCCAGTTCTGCCCTGGGAAGCCTGGGCCTGGAGCCTTCCCCTCTGCTGGGGGAACCTTGATGCCCTGGGGGTCAGTCCTTCATTCCTGAGACTCAAGCCCAGGGGAGGAGGTTCAGGGGCCCAGGGACGGGTCACTCTCTGAACTGTTGTCAGTCATTGACACCCTCAGCATAGGCAAGTTTTGACATCAGCATAGCAGAAGAACTGGTTCTGGAATGCCTGACGGGCAATCATGGATGCCAGGGCTCTGACAGTTCCTCTTCACATTTGCCACAGGGCCACCTAGTCCCTGGCTCTCCAAGCCCCATCAGGAGCGCCCCTCCAGGTTGGCCGAGGGTGATGTCATCACAGTGTTTCTGGGACTGAGGCATGGAAGGGAGGGAGGGAACAAGAGAGGGGTCTGACCACAAGTGCTGGTCAGACCGATCCCCAGGGTTCCAGTTCACCAGCCTGCTCCCCAGGCCCTTCTGGGTGAGCTGCAGACCCTCATGACCAGCCATCTCAGGAGGGTGAGGGAAGTGGAGGGCAGTGGTAACAGACCAGAGGAGAGAGATGAATTCTTGCGACCACAGTTCTTGCCATTGCATATCGCCGTCGGCTAAGATTTGTGCTGAGTAAATACTTTACGTTCTGTAAACCTACCCTGTATTAGGTACCATAGAGAGAGAAGAAAAATAAGGTACAACCCCTGTTCTCAAGAAACTCACAAGCTATGAGATGAGTTAGGAGAGTATTCCTCTGTGTTAACATTTTTTTAAAGCGCCAAGTGAATGGTCCCAATACAAAAAGGTAGGAGCTTGGCCAAGGCGGAGTTGGCTGCAGGCCTGATTGGGATGGTGGGTTGGAAGGGGGGTGGGGCTCAGTGGAGGTTAGGGCATGAGCCCATCTGGAAACAATCCCCCTCCTCCCAAGGTTGGTAGGAGGAGGGGAAAGAATATGAGGAAAGGCACGGGAGTGGGAATTCTCATGTCTGCGTAGGACACGGACTGGGCCACAAAATTGGGAGTGGTGGAAAGACCGTGGAGGTGTTGAATATCAGCACAAGGGGGCGGGGGCGGTCTCTGCTCTTTTTACGAACAGAGGCTGGAAGGCCAGCTACCAGGGGTGCTTTGTATTGGGTCCTTGCCTTAGGTGGAAGGTTGGGGGAGTCATTATTTCCCAGACTTGGCTGAGCATCAGAGCCCCACCCCCAGCCCTACCCTAACCCAACCAGAAGCTTGTTAAAAATAGACCTTTTTCATTTTTATTTTTATTTTTTTGTTTTTTTAAGATTTTATTTACTTATTTATCTTTAGAGGGGAAGGAGAGAGGGAGAGAAACATCAATGTATGGTTGCCTTTTGTGCGTCCCCTGCTGGGAGTTGGCCTGCAGGGAACCCGCCTGCAACCCAGGCATGTGCCCTGACTGGGAATCGAACCGCGATCCTCTGGTTCGCAGGCCCGCGCTCATTTTTATTTTTAACAGTTTTATTGTTTCTCAGATACCAAGTCAAGCTACTGGTGCTCTTTATTTATTTATTTTTAAAGATTTTGTTTATTATTTTTAGAGGAGGGGAGGGAGGAAGAGAGGGAGAGAAACATCAATCGCTTGCCTCACGGAGACTCCCTGACCAGGGATGATCCCATAATCCAGACTTGTGCCCTGACTGGGAATTGAACCAGCGACCTTTTGCTTTGTGCCACGACACCCAACCGAGAGCCACACCAGCCATGGGAAAAAATAGACCTTCTGTTAAGAAAGCTTTTCCCACAATACTCAGGGCCCATCCTTATTTTGATTCAGTCGTTCTGGGATGGGATCCAGAAATTCATATCCTTCACAAGCTTCCCCAGAGACTCTGATGGAGCCAATCCGAGAAGCTGCTAGGATAGGTCATTTCTACCCCCAAACGGCCCTGGCTTATATCAAAAGCTGAATTTTGACAAAATCACATCCCTGAAAACTAGCTCTTCTCTCTGATCACTTTATTTCTGTCGCAGGTGCCCGCTCCTTTTGGTTAGACTCAGCACCTTCATGCTGTCTTGCAGGGTTTTTTTTTCCCCTGTGAAATGCGCATGCAGGTGGCTACCCCCTCTTATCGCATATTCTTGACAGTGCCCTCAAATCTGCCCCTTCCTTTCTGTTTCCGCTTCTGCTACCTTTGCTCCGACCTCGTCTCACCTCCTGCTTTGACTGCTGCAGTAGTATGCTTTTGACTAATCTCTCATCTCTCCTGCACTCGCCTTCAGCATCCCTGTCAATCCCTCTCTGGCAGCTGAGGGCATCAGAAAACAGCTGGGCCCATATCACTGAGGGAAAACACCCCCCCCACACACACACAAATGCAGGGAACAGACCTCCCAAAATAGTTTGTCTAAAGTGATACCTCCACCACGACTCCTGGGGAGACTGCACTTTTCCATACAAACAATGCATCCGGGGTGACCCCTCTACTAGAGGTTCTGCCCAGGCTAACGAAGAGAGGACGAGGGCACGTTAAGATCCCGCTGATAGACCCCAAGCCCCGCAGAAGTCTGGGGCACGTGGTGCAGGTTCCACTTCAGGACGGATTCCCACGGAGAGGAAACGGAAAGGAAATGCATCCTTGTGACCACAGGGGGGCCCCCTTCAAAGGCCCCTTCCGTCCTCCGACCCCGGGTCACCTTAAGAGTTTTTCCAGTTTTATTTTTTTCTCTCCGTCTTGTTTAGAAATACTATTCTTGGTATTACAAACTACTATAAAATATTATTGTTGTTATTTTGGGAGAAAATGTGTAAAACTGGCTTGCGGGCTCACGGTTAAAGGAGACTCCTTGACTACATACTTCCACACTTGTCATTTTAATACGTATATTCATTTTTTAAAAAGTAAAAATGGGATCATTCTGGACTAGCGTCTCTTAAAATACCATGAACATCTTTTCATTACAAGTTATTCACCAAAATAATTTTAAATGACGGTACTGTGTCCCACTGGTCGTTCAATTAAAAGTATTTTTACAGGTAATAAACAACGGTAGAGAGAGTTCTGAGTGGCTGCCTACCGGGGTTTACCGAACTACCGTTTCTATTGTTGGGAGATTTTTTTTCCGTTTCAAACCAAAGGTATTTGTGAGCAGCAGCTGCCAAATAAGCAACGACACAGCAAGAAGCTCAAATCGCCTGGCAGGACCTAAAGCGGCAGGTGCGACGTGGGCGGGTCCGGGGGGGGGGGGTCGCAGGGGGAGCGGCCGCCGTCACCAGGGGAGGCCCCGCTGGTCCCAGGAGTCCGGCGATTCCCAGCCTCTCGGGGCGCGGGGTCCAAAGTCCGAGGTGCTCGAGACGTGGCCAGCGACAGGTCGGGCGCGAGGCCCTGGCGGTGACTCAGCGCGCGCCCGGCGGTTTCCGCGGGGTTCGGGGATCCGGATCCAGGGGGTCGGCGGACCGCAGGGCGGGGCGGGGCGCGGTGGGGCGGGGCTGGCGGGCGCCTGCCGTTCGCCTCTCGGGCTCCAGGTGGGGCTGTGCGACCGCGCTGCCTCCAGGAAGCCTCACGGGCCTGCGCCGGCTCCCAGGATGCAGTGTGGACCGGCCGGGCGCTGACGGCGGCGGCGCGTCTGCGGACCGAGCGGCGCGGGCCGGCCAGCGAGGAGCGCGCGCCGCGGACGGGCACGGCAGGCCGAGCGGGCGGTCGGCGCCTGCGGAGAGGCCGGAGCCCGCCTGCGTGGGCTCGCGCGGCGGCGGCGACTTCCTCCGGGCCGGGCCGGACAGCGCAGGGCCATGGCTGAGGCCGCGGCTCCGGTAAGGGCGGCCCGCGCGCGCATAGACGCGCGGACTCGGGGCCCGGGCCCAGCACACGGCGCTGCAGGCCCAGGCGAGGGGCTCCGGGGGCTGAGCCGGGCCGCCGGGCCCGGGGCTTTGGTGAGCGGGGCGCGGGGTCCGCTGGGGCCTACGTCATCCGCCGGCTGGGCCCCCCAATCCGGGCTGAGGCCGAGCGGGGCGGAACCGGCCGTCTCCGCTCCAGAGGCCGCCCGGCGCCGAGTTCCTGCAGCGCTCCGCGGCTTCCTGTCCTCGCCCCACCCTTGGGCCCCACATCTAGGCGGTCGCCCCCACCCTCCCCGCGTCTCCTTTCTCTGCCCACCGCTCTGCTCTGCGTTCCCTACCCCCCAGCTCCCCCCAGCGGCCTGGTGGCACCTGGGTGGTGTCCGGTGCGGCTTGGATTCCGCAGACAACCAGTACCGAGCGCCCAGCTCACTGGGGTCCGGGCCGAGACAGTTGCCCCAGTGTGTAGAAACAGGCACCGCACCAGCCCAGTTAGGCACGATTTTGCCCTCGCAGCAAGCCTAGAGGCACTCGCTCTCTCTGTCGTACAAAAGGTAAACCCGAGGCCTAGAGAAGTTAACTTGCTCAGGATCGCACAGCTAGAAAGTGTGTGGTTGCTGTGTTCGGGAACACACCGCCTTGGGGACAGCAGGCAGGTACACAGGCAGTAACAGGGCAGAACCGAGGGAGCCGAGCGCTTCCTGCCTCGAGGTGGAGCGTGCTCGGGAGGCAGGGGAAGGAGAGGGCAGGGGCCGCCCTCTGCAGTCCTCACCCGTGTGGGCCTGCGTCTCTGTGATTTGAGCTGGGCTCTTAGGCAGGGCTAGGATTTCAGGTGGGGAGGACGGCCCCGGGGAAAGACAGAGCCACGGAGGTGCCAGCAGGTTCAAGGAACAGAAAAAAGGTGCCCTTGCATTTGAGAAGAAAAAAAAAAAAGACTTTGGTGGGAGGCTGCGGGAGAGTTGGAAAGGGTTTGACGGCCTGAATTTCCATCGGGGGATGAGGGGCTATTGAGGGGTCAGGAGTTCTCTGACCATCAGCTCCTCAAGCCCAGAGTTTCATGCTTCCCTGGCCGGAGTCAGGTGAGAACACCATTTAGTGTGGAGCTAGGCTTGAGCAGAAACGGTCAACCTCTCCCGCCCAGTGATGTGAGGGCCCTCCACAGGGCTCCCCAGCCCTGTTAACATGCTAAGAACACTGCGTACGTACTGTTTATCAGGTAGGAGTTTACTCAGAGGCCCGTTGCAGGTGAGCAAGGCAAAGATTGTTGTGTTGGTGGCCAGCTGCCCTTGGAGGCCGATGAGTAGGACTTCAGTGGATGGGGAGCCGGGTGATGAAGTGAAAAGGGACTTCTGGAGCAAGCTGACTGGGGGACCGGGAGGAGGAGCCAGCCCAGTGCCATCTTCACAGCCTCGGAAGAGCAGGAGTCCCACACACATCTAGTCGTTACAGCTCTCTGCCTGCCCAGCTCCTCTGTCCTTTGAGACATGGCCAAAGCCCCCCTTCCTTAGGTTATTAGAGGTCATCTGGTCCAATCTGCTCCATCCTTGACAGTATTTTTCAGCCTCTGCTCAAACTCTCCTCCTATCACTATTTCATGAGGTGCCCGCCCATGTGCCAATGGTCAGTGGCTTTCTCTGATTGCATCCACGCCGGTTCCTGCTGTCAGGTTTTTATTTTGCATGTAGTCACCAGCCATTTGTTCAGGAGTCACTTCTGGAATGTGGTAGTGAACCATTAGTCCTCAGCCACGCAGGGAAAAGGCGTGAGTAGTGGGACCCCCTCTCTGACATGGGGGTGCGACCTTCCAGTGTGGTTGTGGCTGAGTCAGGTGGTCCCGCCCCTCTCCTCAGGGCCCCTCCCTAGCTGCCTGTCATTCAAGGCCCTTTGTGAACTTTGCCGAGACAGGGGAGTCACTGCTTGGGGAAGCTCCACGTCTGCGTGACGGTGGCTGCACACGCCAGAGTCCCACCTAATGGCCCTTGTCCTCCAGCCCGTCAGGTGTGTCATTGATCCTGGGGCAGCTGCAAGAGCGTCTGAGACCATAATTGCCCCTCGGGAGGAGAAGTAGGGACAGGGAGAGAAAAAGTCAGAAGCTCAAAGGGCCTGGGGACGCGTGTTGTATCCCCCCCAAAAACCCTAATGCTTGGCTGGTGGAGATTTGCAGTAATGATGATGTTTTAGTTTGAGGGGTGGTGGCTGGGGACAGGACAAAATCAGATTGTCCTGCGGGGTGAGGAATTAACTATGCGATTTTTATCTTTATTAAAATGAGACACCCGCTGCTTATTTATAAATGAGTTGAGCAATGCTCTTGTTTGTGCCGTTCCAGTGGCTGGGTGTTTGTTTCGTATGGGGGTTTTGTTTTGGTTTTTGGTTTTTTTGGCTAGGTCATCATCAGTAGACAGTTCCTGTGTGATTATGATGGAAAGTGCTGGCTGGGCTCTAGGAAATGTGCAGTTTGCCATTTTTCCACTAAAATGCCCAGCGGTGCTCAGTCACCACCATTTGTTTGGCAGAGTCGCCCTAGGCTGTGAAAGGGGCAGTAAAGCCTTCAGAGGTCAAACAGGTGGACTCAGGAGGTAACTGTAGGGTGGCGGACGCCCCCTAGGGGTCTGCACAGCATGTTGCAGAGGCCTGGAGGGACAGCAGCCTCCAGCTTAGGTGTTGTCTAAGAGCCCCAGAGAAGGGGTGATCGCTAGGGTCACACCTGACATGTGGCACAGGACATCCTTACTTTGACATATGGGCTCCTGCCCCCAGCCCAGAGCCCCCTCCCCCCACAGGGAGCTGGGCTCCTGGAACACGGCTGGTGGAATGATTGATGCTGGTCTTCTCTCTTTGTTTCTGGAAGATTTCTCCCTGGACAATGGCAGCTACAATTCAAGCAATGGAGAGGAAGATTGAATCGCAGGCTGCCCGCTTGCTCTCCCTGGAAGGTCGAACGGGGATGGCCGAGAAGAAGCTGGCCGACTGTGAGAAGACGACCTTGGAGTTTGGGAACCAGCTGGAGGGCAAGTGGGCCGTGCTGGGGACGCTGCTGCAGGAGTACGGGCTGCTGCAGAGGCGGCTGGAGAACATGGAAAACCTGCTGAGGAACAGGAACTTCTGGGTCCTGCGGCTGCCCCCCGGCAGCAAGGGGGAGACCCCCAAGGTAACCCGGGCACCTGGGGTGGGATGGCCAGAGGGGCCGTGCCTGGAAGTGTGGGTGAGCGTGCGTGGCGCCTGAGGCTCCAGGTGCCCATGACCTTTGATGACATGGCTGTCTGTTTCTCGGAGCAGGAGTGGGGCAAGCTGGACGAGTGGCAGAAGGAGCTGTACAAGCACGTGATGAGGGGCAACTACGAGACGCTGGTCTCCCTGGGTAAGGCCTAACACTCATTTCTCTGTTCAGTGTGGTCTGGGGGAACCACAGACCTCTCTTTTCATGTCCGTGGCTTTTCTCACAAGGGCATCTAAGTCACTAGAAACTTGGACCATACAAAGAATTATTCCCACTTCCTAAAGCGCTGGACGACCGAGTTGAGAGCTCCCTTCCACCCAGTCCAGTTCGTGGGGTGACAGCCCCAGGTGGGGTGGTCCCCATCCTGACCTGGGGGGAGCATGGCTGCTTGCATTCTCCTGCTGGGACTTGGAGTGGAGAAGGCGCTTGCCACTCAGGTCGGGGGTGTGACCCACCCACATTTGAGAAAGGCTTTCTCTCTCCAGCCTTCCCTTACTGAGCTCCATGGCCTGTACTGTGGTGCTCTTCTGGGTCCGTGGAGCATGCAGGCAGGCTCTGCCTCTTGCAGCTAATGCTGTCTTCATCCTCGAAACGTTGCTCCCTAGACCCCGGGGCTTCTATGACACCCCTCGTGTGACACCCCCAGGGGGGCTGGGCTGTTCCCTCCTGGGCTTATTTCCTCTTGGGGTGTCTGAGCGTGACCCCGGATCTGGAGGCAGCAGAGCCTCCTTAGGGAGGATGGAGCGGGTGCCGGGGTAACGTTACACATCAGTTTGCAGGAACATGCCGCTTCTCGGTGTGGAGATTGTGCCAGCATCTCCTCACCTTGGCATGGTGGGCCAGATGGTTCTGTGTTGTGGGGCAGCGGCCTTCTGACCCCCACCCGCCAGGCACCTCTTTTCCAGCCCTCAGTCACCACACCCAAAAACGTCTCCCCGGGGCCAGCGTTGCCCGTGCTTGAGACTGCTGCTCTGCACCAGTCAAGAAATCCTGTTGCATGGCCACCCGAGGTTTCCCAGGCTGCCTGCCCCCAGCTCTGAATGGAGCCACGTGGCAAACGCTGACCCTGATGTCTTTCCTCAGACTACGCCATCTCCAAGCCCGAGGTCCTCTCCCAGGGCGAGCCGGGGAAGGAGCCATGTGGCTGGCGCCGCACAGCCCCCAAGGTTCCCGATGCTCCTGTGGACCCGAGTCCAGGTGAGGGTCTGGGCGGGGGGGCCTGGGAGACGCCAGGCAGTCCGAGGGAAACAGGGAAGTAAAGGCCAGAGAGGGTGTGGCCTTCTGAGTCCTGTCCAGCCAGCACCTGGAATACGTCCCAGTGGGGACCCAGGCAGCAAACGCACCCTTTTGGGGGAGAGAGAGAGAGAGCCAGTGGTTTTGAATGGGAGAGGGGAAGATGAACCTTGATAGGGAAGGTAGGAGCGTATTAAAGACAACACTTAATTCGCAGTAGCTCCCTCCAAGAGCCACATCTCATTGAAACCCATCAGTCATCACAGAACATTAACCCACGAGCTGCATGTTAGCCACACTTTGATGATTAGAACCGAAGGCTGATCAAAGGTGGGTCTGGATACCGGGCACTGCTGTCTCAGGTTTTCCTGTAGCCAGTCAGCACCTTTGGAAGTTATGGAAAGGACAGGTGGATGCGAGGGACAAGTCACATGACCGAAGTGCGGCCCTGTCCGGGTTGCGGGGTGAATGGTGGGGCGACCCATCTCCCCCTCCTCTGTCCCCTGTGCCTGGGTGTCCCTTGCCTCTGAACACCTATGTCCCTGGAGAGCCTGACTGTGCCACTTGCGGTGAATGAAATGTGTCTTCTGTGTTTGCCGTTTCCTCCAGATTAGATATTCCCTTTTCCAAGGGCAGATGGCGCACAGAGCCGGCCATGTTGTCAGCAGTCAGAATACTCACCACCTGGGTGCTGAGGACAGTCTGAAAGCTAGAGGACAAAAGGACAGAAAGAGGGTTGGGACTCCTTCTCTCGGTCTGGGGAGCAGGTCCACGGTGGGCTTGTCTGACCACATCTAGAGCACACGTATATGGGGGTCTGTCACCACCGTCATTGAGGGTGCAGGGACCTGGGGCCAGGCTAGTCGTAGGCAGGACCCCTGCTGCTCCCTGCCCTCTAGTCTCTGCCTGAGCAGGTTGTAAGGAATCCCGTGGGGTCTTGATCGCCACCGCCCCATCCAAGAAGCCCAACCCTCACTCCCCCTCCTGGCAAGTGCAGCCTGTCAGCCCTCCTCTCCAGCTTCCAGCTTCCAGCTCCCGCCTCCCGTGCTCTGTGGAACTGTCTCAGCAAGGCCCAGCCCTCGGGCCTGGCCTGGGCTCTGGTCCCACCAGCATCCTCACAGCCTCAACCCCTTGCCCTATTTTTGTTTACTGTAGTCGCCTGGTCGATTATGGCCCTGGTCAAACCTGTCTGCCCTTCCACACCAGCTCTGCAACAGCCAAGTGTGGCCGGAGAAAGCTCAACATGCTCTCCATTCCTGCCCTGGGATTCGGGGGCTCTGGACTGTCTCTCCCCAGTCCACTCCTCAGTAGCCAGAGGTCGGCTGGCAATGGCCCGCAGGCCAAGTTGCCCACCATTTGTTCAGAACCATTTCTCTATTGAAAGACATGATTTAATTGAAAAATGAAACAAAACATGGTCACAGGCCTCACCATTCCACCTGCCTATCTGCCTGGGTCTGTGCCCAGTTCTCTGCTCGCCCCTGTGACACACCGTCAACTCCCGGGTTGGAGACCCTCCTCCCCGGGGCACTCATTCCCAGCCAGGCCACCTTCTCAGAGACGGGGCCTCTGCTCACCCCTCCAGCATCCACTCCCCTCCTTCCCCTGTAGCCCCGCCCACTTCTCTGCCCACCTCTGTGCTGTGCTCCCCATCACCTCCATCCCACTGTTCAGGGGCCACCAACTCCTGTCACGGCCACCAGGGGCCTCCATGGGGCTCACAGTCTGTCCCCTACCTGACCTGTTGGTGACACTGCCCCTATTGATCACTTGATTCTGAGATGCACTGCCCACCCTCCTGGTGTTCTCTGACCTCACTGCCCTGTGCTTCGTCCTGTCGCTCCTTCTGACCTAACCTTCCTCTTGGCTTGACCGTGACTCCCTCATCGCCCTGTTTAAGGATGCAACCACCTCCCACCCAGGATCCCAGTTCTCCTTCCTGCTTAGTTGTATGACAGAGACTTCATCTGTGCTACATTTCATATTTACAGGCTATTGTATATATTTCACATTTACAGATTCACGTATGTCTGGTCGCCCCGCCCATCAGAATATAAATTCCAAGAAGACGGCAACTTTTATCTGTTTCCTTCATATAATCACTCTTAGCATCTATTGCCTAGCACAGAGCAGAGCAGGAACCTGGGAAACGTTTGTCAACCGTATGCTGCGTTTCATGATTTAAAATATGTGTGCGTGTGAAGATCATTTCCGTGACAATTTAAATTCCTTTTTAGGTCTCAGTCTCATTTGTCCCTCGGGTCACCATTGTCCTCAAGCTGGTGGTTATTCTTTCCACCCACATTTTACAACTTCCGCCATGTACATGCGAGGCCATAAGCAGTGGAGAATGTGGCTTTCTGTGTGTTAAAATTGACATAAATGTCATGTGTATCACCCAATACCCTATATTTCAGATTTGTCTGTCTCGATGCATATAGATGAAGTTCCTTCATTTGCACAGATGCCTCGTGTTCCAAAAGCAGCCACACTGCAGTGTGTTGCCCGTCCCTCCCCCGAGCCCGCTCTGGTTTCTCCCTGGCGCACAGTGCTGCAGTGAGCGGTCTTGAACCTGCCTCTGTGTCCACGAGCACTGGTGTCTCTGTAGGGAATAGGCCCACGGGCAGAGCCCTGAGTCTCAGGGCACCCTGCCTGCCTCTCTGCCAGCCCACGGTGCTCTCCTGTGGGCACCGAGCTGGCACCACTGCCCGGAAGTCCCCCCTAGGAAGTACCTGTTTCCTTACATCTTGGCGCACTTTTCAGAATTAGATCTTTGCCAGTCTGATGCAAGTGGAATCATACCTTGTTTTAGTTTGCTTTTGAAGCTGAGCATCCTCTCCACAGGTTTAGGAGGTTTCTTCTCCAGGGACATGTCTTCGCCTGTTTTCTGCTATTGTTTTCTTTTGCGTGTTGATGCAGGATTTGTATCGGTCCTCGACGCGAACCTCCTGTGCACTGAGATGCCCTCGCCCAGTCTGTGGCGGGCCTTCCACTCTGATCTCACGTGCAAGTTCTGACGTGGGGTCCAGTCCGCACATCAGTCTTTTCCTCCGTGACCTGTGCTTTTCTGTCTTATTGCGCTTCCCTCCCCCTCCCTGGCTCAGAAGGACATCCTTCCGTATTTTCTTATAAAGCTTCAAAAGTTTCCTTTTCACATTTAAGTCTTTAATCCACCTAGAATTAATTTTTGTGTAGATTGCACAGAATTTAATTTTTTTTTCTTCACAAGGACGTCTGGTTTTCCCACAAAGTTTGTTGCCTGTTCTGTCTTCTTTGCAATGATGTGTGAGTCCAGCTCCATCCTGAGTGGGTTCCCCATGGGCACATGTGGTCTCCGGGCGCCGTCTGCATCTGGGCCTCTGCCGGTGTCTGCGCCCCACATGGGCTGCTGGCGCTGCTGGGGAGCCGTGATTCCAGTGGGCCCAGCCTCCCACTCGCTCTTCCGAACTTTTGTGGCTGTTCTTGCACCGCTGTTCCATGTGAATTTCAGAAAATCCCATTGGAACTCTGCTGGGAATTGCACTTTATAATCCTGTTTCCGGAGAATCACCCGCTTTCCAACTGTGAGCCCCCCTCTCCACAGGAAGGCTCCTCTCCCGAAGGCCTAGGTGTGTGCTCCCGCAAGTTTCTATGGTTTTCTCCTGAGAGTTGTGGTTTGTGTTCTGAGTGGGATTTTTAAGTCAGTTACACGTTTTGAATCGTTATTACAGGTGAACAGCTGGGCTGTTGAGTTAGTTTAACGAGATAGGACTTCTTCTCCCTCTCTCTTTAGGTTTAACGTCTTGTCTATTTAGGTTCCCTTGCGTTTTCTGGTGGACAGTGCGCCCTCCACGGATGACACCTTGTGAGTGCCTGTCACTTCCTTTCTGTGGCGTAGCCGTCTGGCCGAGACCTTGTTGAGCAGAGGGGGCGAGGGCTACCATCTGCGGTATGGCCACGTCCAGAGCTTCGTCAGTGAGGATGCTTTTCCCGCAGACATTGAAGATTCTCTTAGCTTACACAGGCTTACTGCCACTGCCAGTTCAAGATTTGGGAAACACATGCTATATTGGATCAATTGTTTTTAAAAAATATATTTACTGGGCATTTTAGGTAACATGAAGTTGCATACAGGGCAAAATTCAGGAAAAGTCTAGAGAAAGACAGTAAAAAACCATGTTCATGGCACCCGACATAAGAGACAGGTCACGCCCAGACCCTTCCAAGACCCCATTGTCCCTCCCTGGCCCCGTACCTCCACCTGCCTCTTACAGGTACACGAAAGACTCAGAAGCAGACAGTCGGTCTCTCGCTTTACTTCACATCTCTATTTCCTGTGTATTCATTTCTGAATCATGTTTGGTTTTGCCCTATTGTGAACTATATGTGAATAAGGTCATACCATGTATATTCTTCTTGAACTTGCTTCTTTCACTTGACGTCTGTGTTTGAGAGTCACCCACGCTGGTGTGGTGTGGCCAAAGTTCCCTCACTGTCCCGATGTCCACGTTGTAACTCCCTGTTTTATGGATGTGACCCAATGCATTTATCCCTCCTTCTGCTGAGGGGTGTTTGTGCTGTTTCTAACTTTTTTTGCTTTTAAGAACAGCGCCGTTGTGAAAGTTCTCGTGCACGTGTAAAAGTTTATCTAGGTGTAGACCGGGAGTGAAAGTGCCAGGTCGTAGGACACCTGCCTGTTCGACTTGTCCAGGTAACGCCCCGGTGTCCTTGGAGGTGGGGGCCCGGTCCACACGCAGCAGCGGGCCTTGCAGTCCCCACAGCGGTCCCCAAACGCACGGCTCCGCACCGGTCCCGGGAAGGCCCTCCCTTCAACCCCTGCCTGTCTGGTGGGAGCGACACTGGTTCGCGTTTGCAGTTGGAAGCCTGCGTGTCTCCAGATGGAGGAGGCGGGGGTGTGTCCACTGCTCCTCTCTCTGGGACGTGCCTGTTTGTCTTTGGTCCGTTTTTATTTTTGGTCATGTCCTCTTCACTCACTGACCTGTAAGAGTTCTTCACGTATCCTAAACGTTAGTCTTTTTGTCAGCTACGTGTACTGCTGATTTCTGCATTTATGGTGTATTTTCAAGAACAGATGCTTTTCATTTCAATAGACTCAGATTTACTAGTTTTTATCTTTATGGTTTCTCCTCATGTCATAAAAATTAAGAAATTTCCCTTTATCTCGAGGTTGTAATACACCCTCTCGCATTTCCTGCTCAAAATCTGCCTTCCGCGCCCACGTTCTGAGTGCATCCCGAATGGATTTCCTCGGTGGCGGTGGCGACAGGGCGCTGGGACCCCAGCTCTTTCCCCGTGCTCTTCCAGGGAACCTCAGAGTCACCTGACCAAATTCCCCGCAAATCCAGGTGCTGCTGTGGCCGGAACTGCATTCATTCCAGTGCTCATCTTGGGTAGAGATGGCCCTTTACTGCGGCTTGTTGTCTCTGATTATAAGTCCCTCCATTGCACTCGCCTGTAATGCCCGATGACGTTTAACAGGTTTCTCCAAAGCAGGTCTTATACATTTCCTTGTTAGAGGTAGCCCTAGGTTCCTTGTATTGTTTAGTAACTGTTGTTGCGGCATTTTCTGTCTGTGGCTGATGTGGGCTCAGGGCTCCAGGCAGGAGCGCCGCTCCCCCAGGGCACCTTCTCCTGCAGCTGGCTCAGCCGTGTAACCTCCCGCTCTCTGCCCCCTGCCAGGGGGCCCATCACAACATGCCTCGTCAGGGAGTTTGGAAGCAAGGGTCGGACAAGCCCAGTCTTGCCCATCCTTCTTCCCTTGGGCAGCTGGCCACCCCCATAGGACAGGCTGTCTCTGCCGCTCTGCCAGGGATCGCCCCCGACCACAGTCCAGCGGGTGACTTCCTGATCCGAGGGTCAGTGTCGGGGCCCCTCCTGCCCACAGGGTCATCAGTAACAAAGACAGGTACCCTCGTCGGGCTTCCTCCCCAATTTCACCTCTCTGCCATGGTCCACGGCAGAGGGGAGGGAGGGGAGGGTGCGGAGGGGTCACAGTGATGGAAGGAGACGTTGGGGCAGGGAACACAGACACTTCAGGTGAAGTGCTGTAGAGCTGTGCCCCTGAGACCTGTGTCACTGTGTTACCCAGTGTCACCCCAAAGCATTCGATGACGAAGGAAAAAAGATTCATGACAGAAAGAAAAATGGTTAGTAGTGTGCAATAATGCAGTTTTCTTTCATTTATCAATAGTTCTGTCTAGGAACTTGCTAAAGTTTTCATTAATGCCCATAACTTTTCTAACAATTGTCTGATGACTCTCAAATTTTCTGAAACTACAATCATATCTGTGAGTCCTGAGAATTTTTTCTTTTCAAATCTTTATGATTTACTTTTTCTCTCATTTTCTTGTGCTGGCTGAGAACTCCCAGGAAATTCTTAAATCGAAGTTATATTAACAAGTATCCTATTGGTTCGTAATTTTAAGGAGAATGCTTTTCAGCTCGGCACATCGAATGTAATGTATGTTACAGGGTCATCGGCGCCCTCTATCAGGTTAGAGAAGTTGCCGGTATCTCTAATAGAGTAGATGTTTCTAACAGGAAGAGCTGTCGAATTTTTTTTTAGGATGCTCTTCGAGTATCTATAGAGACGATGTGATTTTCCTCCCGATGAACCTACAAGCGTGGTCTTTTATGTTCTGTGCTGATGCTGAGCCAGCCTTGCAGCCGTGGCGTAACCCTGACCTTGTCCTGACCCCATCACTACATTGCTGCGCTTAGTGCTGATCATCTCGTTGGGGATTTTTGAAACTTCGTTCCTGAGATGGGCCTGTAACGTTCCTCTCTCCGACTGCCTTTGTCTGTTTCGGGTGGTGAGGTAGCCGCTGGGATGGGTTCCTCTGCTTTCATTGGCTCAGAGAGTTGGTGCCATAGGAGAAGTGTCCATTCCCTGAATGTCTAGTAGAAGACACGAGGGAGACCATCTGGGCCCGGAGTCTCCTTTGTGGGCAGGTTTCTGCCCACGGATTGAAGTTCCTCAGGAGTTACGGGACTGTTTCGGCTTCCCATTCCCTCTTCAGTTAGTTTTGGCAAATTATAGTTTATCTAAGAAATTTTTCCATGTCCTCAGAGTTCCCATACTTCTCAGAGAAACATTTATAATACTCTTTATCTTTTTAATCTCTGTTGCTCTGTAATTATGTCCCTATTAATTCTCCGTACCAGTTATTGGTACTTTCTCTTAATAATTGCTAGAGATGTACGGGTTCAATATTCTCTTTAAAGAACCAGCTTTTGGTCTATCTTTGTTTTCTCTTTTGTTAATTTACATTTTCATATTGTTTCCTTTCTTCTACTTTTTAGAAGATAAAAGTTTTGTTGTTGATGTTTTTCTTTCCTAACACCTTGCATTGTCTGCTTGACCCACTAATTTTTTACCTGTCTCCTCTTTTTAATATAAACACACGAGGCTATAAAATTTTCTGTAAGTACCACTGTAGATGCAGCCCATACTTTTTTCCCAGGATTTTGTTTATTTATTTTTAGAGAGATGGGAGGGAGGGAGAAAAAGAGAAATATGTGAAACGTGGATCAGCTGCCTCGCACACACCCCTAACTGGGGACCTGGCCTACAACCCAGGCATGTGCCCTGACTGGGAATCAAACCTACAGTCTTCCAGTTCACAGGCCAGAGCTCATTCCATTGAGCCAAACCAGCCGGAGCGCAGCCCACACATTTTGATAAACAGTATTTTCATTAGCATTGGGTTTCAAATATCTTCTCATTTTTTCATTGTAATTGTCCATAGAGAGAGCCTTGGATTATTTAGAAAGTCTCTATATAAAAATATAAGTATATACCTGTATATATTAGTATGTGAGTTTGGGGATATTTGTTATTGATTTTTAACTGAATAGTGTTATAGTTAGAAAATAGGTTTGTAGGAAGTAATCCTTTTGATTTTCTTTGATGTTCTGTGTGGCTTGAAAAGCTCGTGTCTCCCTTCTCTCTTCTACTTATGTCCATTCAGTTGGGTTTGTTAATAGTGCCACTCAGATTTCCTGTAACCCTTAGTCAGCGAGGTTTATCAGTTACAGAAGGAGGCATGTCGAAATGCCGCACAGAGGGGGTGGACGTGATTACTTCTCCTGGAGTTCTGTCAGTTTTGCCGTATTATTTTGAAGCCATGTTATTAGATGACAATTTTAGAATTATTTTCTCTTCTTGGTCCATTTGCTATTGTGCAGTAGTCCTTTTTTCCCCCCTTCTATGAACATTTTTCTTTTTGAAGCCTATTTCGTCTGCTGTGGTTTAACTACACTTCTTTTTAAACCGCTGGTTCTGGCTTAGTGCGTCTTTTATTGTTTGACACTGGCTTTGCTCCCTTCTGTTTCGGGCGGGTCTCTGGGAGACAGCATGCAGCCATGGCCAGAGTAGCCAGGCTCCGCCAGCAGGGCGGGCCTCCGCTTCGTTTGCAGCGCAGTTCTCGGGTCAGACTTGTGACGGGGGCTCCAGCCCACCCTGCTGGAGCCCCAGGCTTTTCACGTTCCTCTACCCCGATGCGAGCCGTCCTCTACAGCCCCGAGCAGTAGGGCTACAGCCCAGAGATGCCCTGAGGTGTGCTGTGGACGAATTAGGCTTTCTTAGAGGTGCTGGCCTCTGTTTATTTTCCTTACTTTAGGTCTAGGTCACCGTGCATACGTTTTTACTGTCTTCTTCCTACCCAGCATCTGTAGCTACTCCACATGGAAGGAATTGCTCTGCATATAGCTGTATACCAGAAGTGGAGAACTGAACACCGCTTGTCCATCTGCTGGGATGATTTTATTGTTTTCTCCATTAATCTGTTAACGTTGTGAGGTATAGTGCTGTGTTTCCTAGGGTTACTTGTCCTGGGGTTCTCAGGATAAACTTACTTGTTCATAACGTATCATCTCTTTTTTGAAAATCTCTTACCGGGTTTGACGTGTAATGCTTTCCTTAAGAAACTTGGTGTATCTCCTTCCACAGGAGATTATCTTATATATTCTCTGCACACTGTCCTCACATTTGTGCGAGCAGGATCACACCAGCAGACACTTCCCCTCAGTGTCATGATGGCATTTCGTCATCTTCTGGTGTCCTGTGTGCCAATGGAAACCTGCTTGCAGTCCAAACAGCATTCTGTTCTCTCTGGTGCCTCTTAAGGTGTTATCTTTGCTCTTTCTCCATTTCATGGTGCACTGTCGAAGTTTATAATTTTTATTTCCGACTTAGGAACTGGTGTGTTCCTTCAGCCTCGTCTCAGTGCCTTCGATTTGGGAGCATTCTCAGCCATTATTCTTCACGTATCCCTCTCTCCTCGTGTCTCTCTCCTCCCCTCTGATGTCCGCTGGCCTGGGTGGGGGCTTCTTTTGCCCTCATGTCTCTTACTTCCCTCTCACTTTTCTTTCTTTCTTCCTTTCCACCCTCAGTGCTGTGCTGTGGATTATTTCCCCAGGGCCACCTTCCAAGTCACCAGTTTTCTCCCCAGCTCCGTTCAGTCCGTCTTTGGGCCACCCGTCGAGTTTTTCATTTTTTTGGGTCATTTCTAGGATGTCAAATATATGTAGCTCTTCTTCAGATATTCCTGTTCTTGCCATAGGGATTCTGTTCCTTCCTACATTTCTTTGACTGTTTTAGACACCTTTACGTTACAGGTTCCGTCGGCTCATTCTCCTCTCCGAGGTTCTCCGGAGTGAGTTGTGCTGGGACGGCCCTGCCGCCCGGCTCCTCTCCTGGTCTGTGCATTTGAGCGTCTTAGCAAGGGCCCCTGGTGGGGCAGGTTGCCGTGGTCCTCGGTCGGCCTTTCTGTGAATTTCTCAGGTGGGGTCTGTGCACCGTGTGGGGATTCAGTATGGGCATGGGATTCTGATTTTTCATGGGTGGCTTTCCTATCCATGGCCCTGGTCCTATAGGCCCCTCAGGTGGCATTTTCCTAGTCCCCACCTCCCAGCTGGGACAGAGTCTCAGGACGCCTGGCTCCACACCGGCGGCTCAGCTCTGTTCTCACCTCTCTTGGATGTCAGAACCCCAGCCCCTGAGGCCGACATCCTGTCCCAGTGGTTTCCTGGGTCACTCGGCTCCCATGCAGCACTTGGTTTGACTTGGTGTTTTCTCTTTGATTCTCATATCTGGAGTCTCTTAGGCTTGCCTAAATACGGGCGAGTGCTCAGAGTGAGAGCAGGAGCTCCGCAGGGTGTCTCGGTCTCCCCCATACACCAGCGGACCAGCGGGCTAGCCCTGAGCGGGCATCAGTGTGTCCCTGCCCCCTCCCAGCCTCCCCACGTGCTCAGGGCCGTGCCCTGCGCGGGCACCCCTGCAGGCCCTGTTGTCCTCGCTGTCCCTTCCTACTGGGCTCTCCTGCTGTGGGGCCTCTGAGGTCCGTTTCCTCGGCCAGCTGTGGTCCACCCCAGGGCCGAGGGGCCTTACTGCTGTGTGCTCACATGCTCTCCCTCTCTTAGGCTCAGCACCCCCCGTTCCTGCCCCTGACCTCCTAATGCAGATCAAACAGGAGGGAGAGCTCCAGCTCCAGGAGCAGCACGCTCTGGGGGTAGAGGCTTGGGCGGCTGGCCAGCCCGACATCGGGGAGGAGCCGTGGGGCCTGAGCCAGCTGGATTCCGGAGCGGGAGACGTCTCCACAGATGCCGCCTCTGGTGAGTGGCTCCTATGGGAGCAGACACCAGGAAGGAGAGGCAGGGCCAGGGCCGGCTGTGGTGGACGCAGTTCCTGGAAGCTGGCATGGTGGGAGCTCTAGACTCGGAAGCATCTGGCCTGCCTAGCTTAGCAGTTCCCCCACCATAAGACAGGGACTGCACTGAAGGACACCCGTGGGCCCCTCTGGGTTCCATGACACTCTTGCCCTGGTGTTTCACTGCCTTACCTTCGCCGGCCACACTTGTGTTCTCGCCCCCCAGCATCGGGTGTTGAGGCCACCAGCTGCCACGTGTTGAGGAAGAGTTGTATGAAACGAGCTGGTGACGTGTGACCTCCTGTTGCCTCCACTGAGAGGGGAGCAAAACCCTGGGTTCAGGAGCCAGGCAGCCGCAGGGCGGTGCAGAAAGCCGGGGAGGGGTCCCGGGGGGTTTTCTTCCACTTTATCCTCTAACCCACAGGCTCCGATCCCTCCATTGCAGGCGTCCACTCCAACTTCTCAACCACCATCCCACCCACTTCCTGGCAGGCGGATCTCCCCCCGCACCACCCCTCCTCTGCATGCTCGGACGGGGCCCTGAAGCTCAACGCGGCGGCCTCCACGGAAGGTACGGGTGGCAGAGAGAGGGCAGGGAAGGCTTCTGTCTGCCCTGGCGGCTGCCTGAGCCCAGGCCCGGCCTGTCAGGTGGCCAGCATTTGGGACTCTACAGTCTGCCCTTTGTCCCATCCAGGTTGTGGCTCAGACAGCCTTCCTTGAGCAGGTCCATGTTTCCAGTGGTTCTTTTCTCACGTTGACCAGTCAGTTCTCATAAACTGACCCCTTGAAAGGACGTGCCTCCTGCCCTGACTCGGAGCCTGGCTCCTGGCTGGCATGGCAACAGCCAGACCAAGCCAGAGCAATTCTTAGATATTGGTACTTCCAACAGCAGGTGTCCGAAGGCCAAAATTGGGGACATGACTTTCAAATTTATGTATTTTCTGTTTACTTCTGTTTTAAAGACCCATGATCTGTTACTTTAATAATTTCTGTTATATATTAGCACTCCAAAGTGTGCTAAAAGCCGAGACCCCTGATACAAAACTTCAGGAAGTGAAATTCAAGTACATATACATCATTTTTATTGTTTTACTAATATTTTCATGTTCAGCTAGCTGGCCACATGTATTGCATGCTTGCTGCATGCCAAACAGCATGCAAGGTGCCTTCGGACACGGTGTCTGGTAACCCTCACGTCCCCTACGACTCGGGTGTTCACAGGTGTGCCGTTGGTTAGGAAATGACCCTGCAGCCCACAGCTGGTCTGTGGGAAGGAAGGTGTGCTGCCATCTCCGATCCACCTGAGCCCCAGCCCAGTGCCTTTGCCCCGCTGGTACATTGTCACTGGTGGTCAGAATGCCTTCCTCAAGGTCATTTTGATTATTAGCCTTGGCAGTCATTAGTGGCCAAAGCAGAAATGGAACTCAGTGAGCAGCCACCATGGTAGCTTTCCTTGCACTGAAGGCTCTAGAACAGGGGTGTCCCCCTCAGGGTTAGGAGCAGCTGCATGACCACTGGGGGCGCTGTGCAGAGCTGGGTCCTGCTACCTGGAGACCAAGGCCCAGGGCACTGCTGGGAGCGGGGCTGAGAGACTGCTGAGTCTCTAGGTGAAGTATTCATCTTTGCTGTGCGTGGGGAGGGGCCAGAGTTATACCTGGTCTTTCTGTCTTTTTCAGCAGATGTAAAAATTGTGATCAAAACTGAAGTCCAGGAAGAGGAGGTGGTGGCCACCCCAGTGCACCCCACTGACCTGGAGGCCCACGGGACCCTATTTGGACCAGGCCAGGCTGCAAGGTTTTTCCCTAGTCCAGTCCAGGAAGGCGCCTGGGAGAGCCAGGGCAGCTCCTTCCCCAGCCAGGACCCTGTGCTGGGGCTCAGAGAGCCTGCCCGGCCAGAGCGGGACCTGGGGGAGCCCAGCCCTGCCGTGGCCCAGGATGAGACCCCTCCGGGGGACTGGCTCCTTGGGGGGGTCCGATGGGGCTGGAATTTCAGGTGCAAACCCCCTGTGGGTCTAAACCCGAGGACTGGGCCTGAGGGGCTCCCCTACTCCTCCCCTGACAACGGAGAGGCTGTGCTGGACCCAGGCCAGGCCCCAAGAGCCTTCAGTGACCCCTGTAAATACCCAGGCCGGACCAAAGGCTTTGGCCACAAGCCGGGCCTGAAGAAGCATCCAGCCGCGCCCCCGGGTGGTCGGCCTTTCACCTGCTCTACGTGCGGGAAGAGCTTCCAGCTGCAGGTGAGCCTGAGTGCGCACCAGCGCAGCTGCGGGCTGCCGGACGGGGCGGCGGGGGCGGCGGGGACCGCAAGGGACGGCAGCGCCCTGCGATGCGGGGAGTGTGGGCGCTGCTTCACGCGGCCGGCCCACCTCATCCGGCACCGCATGCTGCACACGGGCGAGAGGCCTTTCCCGTGCACAGAGTGCGAGAAGCGATTCACCGAGCGCTCCAAGCTCATCGACCACTACCGAACGCACACGGGCGTGCGGCCCTTCACCTGCACGGTCTGTGGCAAGAGCTTCATCCGCAAAGACCACCTCCGCAAGCACCAGCGCAACCACGCGGCGGGTGCCAAGGGCCCGGCCCGGGGCCAGCCGCTGCCGCCACTCCCGGCCGGCCCCCCGGACCCATTCAAGAGCCCTGCCTCCAAAGGACCCTTGGCCACCACAGACCTTGTGACCGACTGGACTTGCGGCCTGAGTGTCCTGGGACCCACCGATGGCGGGGACCTGTGAGGCACCCCAGGATGGCCAGGGCTACCTCAGCCCTCCAAACCCCGTGTGTCGCGAGTGTAAAAAGTCCCGTTTCCAGACGTCGGGGTGGTGGCAGAGGCAGAGGCAGAGGCGGGAGTGGAGACTGGGAGACCAAACCCCCAAGTGGCCGAACTGATGGCTGGAGGGAGAGAAACTGTCAGGCAGTAGGGCTTCAGCCTCTGAACAAAGTGGACTTCTCTGATTGTGACACTGAGCACCCTAGAATTTTAAGTAATTTAATTATGAAGCTTTCTTCTTCTTCTTTTTTTAATTCTTGAAGAAGCTGGAAAATAGTCGTAGTACCAGTTTAAACTTTCTAGCATACTTTCGGTTTCTGGAGCGTGTGTTTATGCTTTGTCCTTACCAGGTCTGACGGTGAATGTGCTGGAAGGGCGGTGGGGCTGGGGACCCAGTGAGGGGGTACCTGCAGCTCCCCCACCCCACTGGCTCCTAGGGACGGGACAGTGTAGCAGGAGGCCTGGGGGGTTGTCACCTCGCTCTGCCTGGGTCCCCACACTAGCTGGGAACCGAGGCCCACAGGGCACTGGAACCGCAGCCTCACCTCTTTGGGGAGGAGGACTCGCCCCAGAGCAGCCGGCTCCACTCAGCCCGCCTTTCCGACGGAAGGCCCCCAACAGTGCTGGCCCTTGTTTTCCTGTTCTGGGTCATCAGCCATCCCCACCCAGAAGGGAGCTGGACGGTGTCGCCCCATTGTATGACTCCCGGGCCTTGGACAGGAGGCATGTGTGAAAACACAGGGCCAGGACCGCTGAGGTGACCAGGGCAGGCAGTAGGTGCATCACATCTGGGCACCAGTGGAGCCGGAACAAAGCCTGGCCTGCCAGGCGCACGTGGGGCTGCTTTCCACTCCCGCAAGATGCTTCTGTGTCCTCCGTGTGTGGTGTGTTTTCATCGTCAAAATGCTTTCACGTCGCACCTCACACAGTGATTGTTACTATGACCCTGTGAAACAGGCAGGGCAAGTCTTTCTTGTTAGAGACGAGGAAATAAATTACTCAAAGGGGACACATTTCGGCCTCGCAGCGCGGGCCCCGGTGTGTACCAGCAGTGGGGAAAAGCCTCAGGTCAGACACGGCTTACCTCACTGTCCCAGAGCCTCGGTTTGGGCGAGGAAAGCGTTCTACCCCGCCCTCCTGGTGTGCGCCCCCCACAAGGCCCGAGGGCAGCGCCGGCCCCTTCTCTGCTGGCCCCTAACGTGGAGGCAGGTGCAGGCCCAGGTTTCTCGATGCTGCCACAGTCCCCGCCAGGCCAGCAACCATTCCTGTCTTGTTGAAGCTGCCGCTGGGTCCCTCATCCAAAAGGGGTGACTTGCTCCCCGACCCCCACAGAGGAGAGGCCAGGGCTGCTCTTCATTCAGCTCCCCCGTGTGTGCTTTTGTTAGGCAATAGACTAGTCAAGAAAATTGTTTCTATGTACTGTATATTTTGTACCTGTTTACACCTCTAATTGATATAACTGATATTTTGAAAAAAAGAAACGAGGAAGCGCCCTGTTAAAATAAAACCTAACCAGCACCGAGGCAGTTTGGTGGGTTCCGTTCTTAGACCTGTGTGTCTGGGGCCGAGGCCTCTAAATGCGCCCCGCCCCCAAGGCTGTGCAGTCAGCTCCCAGCATGCCCCCTGGGCACTTGGTCACCTTGGACCCAGGGGTGTGACAGTCCCTAAGAGGTAGGGATGGGAGATTCCAGAGGAGTTTGACTCAGTGGAGGTAAACTGACATTTGGAGGGGAAATCCAAACACATTCGTCACTTTGCTGCAGAAGATAATCACCGTTGATGTGACTCAGTGTCATGTAGTTGGAGAGGATACACTTGAGGACAGGGGGGTCAAGAGAAGCAGTGCAGAACGCTGCAGCAAACCGGATGCCAGGTGTCTCTCCATGTCTTCTCCTGGCAGGGCCAAGGCGAATAGAGGAGGCGTGACACCCATGTTCCCACCACCCAGAGTTAACGATTACTAACCCAGCCCCCGGGCCTTGTCTCACTCCCTCGTACCCACGTGCTCCACGTGTGGGAACCTCTCCACGTCAGAATCCCCGGCCAGTTAGCGCTTCACCACATGGATGACTCGGAAGCTCCTGGCTGGGCTGCACTCAGCCAGGACAGAGCATGGGAGGAGAGGGCTTGGACGAGGGAGGGCGTCGAGTTCTGTTGCAGACATCCGGAAGATGGGGACGCAACACTGCTCCCGAACTTCTGGGAACCCTGGCTTGGAACACACTCCTCCGAAGTGTCCTGCCTAGGCCAAAGCGCGGTGGTCCCTTCCTACGCTGGTTTCTTAGCAGTGCTGTGACCTATTACCACAAGCTTTGTGGTTTAAGCCAACACACATTCACCCCACAGCTCTGGAAGTCAGGAGGCCAAAATGAGCCTCGAGGAGATAAAATCGAGGCGTTGGCTAGGCCAGCTCCTCTGGGGACTCCAGAGGGTCTCTGCCCCGTCCAACCTGCAGAGACGCCTACTTTTTAGCACGGGAGGCATGACTCTAGAGAGAGAGGGGCTCCTCCCTTGTCCTTGTGTCCTGCAACACCTGTGTCTCACCCTCTGGTGGACTGAAGTGTCCACCCTTCCCTAAGCCCTGTGCTGCTCCGTGTCTGCACAGTCCCCACTGTAGACGCTGCCTGCCTCATCCCCAGCCACCCGCCTCGTCCCCAGCTGCCCGAGGCACTCCTTGCCCCTTTGTGCCTCCGAGCTGCGCCCAGTCTCTGCAGGATGGACAGATGCCTCTCACATTTCCCCGTGGGCCCTTGCTCAGACGCCTTCTGTTGTCTTGCTAGACTCTCCCCGACTGTATATAACACGTTCCTGGACATGTGTATAAAGAAAGGTATGTGTCTACAACAAGGCGGCAGACCCATGGGCCACAGGAAGGCTTTATTCCCTGACAGCCCTAAAAATGAAGTCCCCGATTTGGTGTGATCCTGAAACCCCAAGTACTGTACAATTTCTACATGAGTATTTAATAAAAATATTAAAAGCACGATTCAGACATTAAATACATACAGTGAAATAATTTCTGTCCTCAAAAATTGGGGGTCAAAGAAGTAAAAAACGCACATATTGTGGATTGTATACCCCGAACACAAGCCTGATAAAAAAACATCTGGAAATTCCAAATGGGCTGTGATAAACGTACTGTTAAATGCAGAGCTAAGAGAGAAAAGAGCACAGGGAAGTGGCCAGAAATGAAGGCAAGACTGAACACTCAGAGTGGGTGTTCAGTCCTCAGAGGAGAGGAAGCACCCGCCTGGAGTCGGGTGAGAAGGGCACACAGGCCTTGGCCCCTGCAGGTGAGAAGCTGGACCTGACGCCTCTGGAGAGAGTCTCTTGAAGGCATCATCTTCAGAAAATACGCAGCTCAGTAAAACTGCACCCCGACACCCAGAGATGTATCCTCAGAGAGTGGATGCTGACTCAGACGTGCAGGAGGTTCACTGGGGAATGACGCCCATGAAAGGTCAGAGGAGGAGGGAGGAGGGCTTTGCAGGCCAAGTCTCAGCCCAGGGCATGGATCCAACGTGTGGGAAAGGAGAAGAGGCAGGTCTGGATAGCAGCTCCGACAACGGTGCGGCCAACCCAACACAAGGTCCTAGAGCAAATATCACCTAGCAGAGCAATCTGGTGCTGGGCAGAAAGGACCAGGCCTCAGACCCCACCCACTCCCCGGGCTGGGTGGGGCTGCCCAAGAAAAGCGTGGCCTTAGTGAGAAAGCTGAGCCTGTCCTGAAGGCGTTAATAACTGGAACTGCCTGTTGAATCACTCCTGACAGCTGAATGATAAGTTCTTGACTCGAAAGCTGAGTGGCTTAACTCCACAACTGCCTTGAGGGCCAAACGCTTATCTGTCTCGGGCTAAGGCTCCAGGTGGCAGAAGTGGACAGGACAGTATCGTCCTTGAAAACCCAAAACCACAGCCACTACCTCATGGAGGCTGGGATTCGAACTTACCATTACCCACAGGGCTGATACACTGGCCTGAGAACTGGAGTTGGGCCAGTGCCTGCGCTTCAGGTTTATGGCTGAAGGGAACTCGGACACAGGCGGGGCCATCGCACAGCCCAGGCCACAAGCCTGGCTCGCTTAAGCTCACAACCATAAACTGTAACACCCACCAGGAAGGAGTCCACCACTGGTGAGAACACAACAAACAGCAGGATCAAAAATCCCAGGGGTTGAATTCATGTAAGCATCTAAAATAGAACATAACTGTGAACAGTCCCCTAAGGTCTAAAATGAACGGGGCAGAAAGTGGAAGAAGCGTGACAAAGGAATGGTGAACAGAAATCACCAAATCGGTTTTTTAACAGATTTTATTTATTTATTTTCAGAGCGAGAGGAAGGGAAGGAGAAAGCGAGGAAGAGAAACATCAACGTGTGGTTGCCTCTAGCACACCCCCCAGTGGGGACTAACCCACAACCCAGGCATGTGCCCTGACTGGGAATTGAACCAGCGACCCACAGGCCAGTGCTCAGTCCACTGAGCCACACCAGCCAGGGTGAAATCACCAAATCTCAAGAAAAATCAAGATACTATTAAAAAACATATTTTTCTATATATTTCTAAACATAAACTATATAGTCACTGGAATTTTTACAAACTCCATGGGCTGGTGAAAGAGTGGATCTAGACACAGCTACAAAAAAGTTAACTGAATGAAAGGCAAGGAAAGTACACAGAATGAGGGACAGAGAGAAAAACAATGGCCGGAAACGACACGTTAAGAGCACAGACCAGAAACACCTACATCGAGTCGAATTT
Source organism: Sturnira hondurensis (assembly GCF_014824575.4). Lineage (NCBI taxonomy): Eukaryota > Metazoa > Chordata > Mammalia > Chiroptera > Phyllostomidae > Sturnira > Sturnira hondurensis. The sequence goes on along the minus strand of NW_028095095.1, from coordinate 2,302,519 downwards.
TCCCATCTAGGAAGAGATAATGAGGAAATTGGGAGACAGTTAATATTTTTTCAAAGAATAGTCGATGACCTTCAAGAATCGATGAAAGACATAAACATAAAACCCTCAAATTCAAGAGAAAAAGGCCGACATCAAAGGAAAAGCTATTAGCTTGACCGCAGACTTCTACGATGAAAAAACAGAAGTCAGAAGACGGGGGCGCAGCTGACATGCACGACGTGAGAGAATGCAGCTCAGCCTTCATTTTATACCTCGACCGGTTATCGCACGCAGACAAAACCAAATAAAGACATGTTCAGAAAATAAAAACTGAGGATGTGCCATTCACCGAAACACTACCGAGGACTACACTTTGGGAAGAAAAAAAGAAGGACCTAAGGAAAATAGTCAGCAAAAAAGTTTAGTGAACATGGGTAAATCCAACATGCACTGCCTTCATAAGACAATAAAGACAAATTCAAGGGACACGACAAAGTGGACCTAAAGCAGTAGACAACAATGGCACGTAAGACAGATGGGGCAGGATGTCAATGAAAGCATCTCAGGGTCCTTGTGATTTCAAGGGATGGGCAGAAATATTCATTCCTTTTCAACGGTTTAACTCAGACATACACATTTAAAATGTTTGTCATAGCTGCTAAGGGAACAGGAGCAGAATGGCTCCCAGCAGAGAAGAAAAGGGAATAAAGGAAACCTCACCAGGCCCTGGCTGGTGTGGCTCAGTGTACTGAGTGCAGGCCTGAAAACCAACATGTCACTGGTTCAATTCCCAGTCATAGCACATGCCTGGGGGTGGGCCAGGTCCCCAGTAGGGGGTATGAGAAAGGCAACCACATGCTGATGTTTCTCTCTCTTTCTCCTTCTCTTTCTCCCTTCCCTTCTCTCTAAAAATAAATAAAATAAATCTTTTTTAAAAAAGAAAACCTGATTGGCCTAATAGAAGGTAGGAAAAAGGGGAAAGACGCCAAGTTATGGTCAATGAAGGTCACAAGATTTAAAATCCAAATAAATCTGTATTCACTATAAATGGGAATAAAATAAGCTCTCCAGTCAAAAACAAACAAACAAACAAAAAAATCCCCATCAGATTTGAAACTAAGCAAAAATCCACTCTATGCCTTGAAGTATGGGTGAGAAACACAAGTTCGTGGTGATGGTGGCACAACTTTGAACACACTAAAGCCGCCGAATTGTACACTTTAAACAGATGATTTACACTAGACAAAGTAAATCTCAGTAAAGATGCAATTTATTAAAAGCCAAAGATTAAAGACCTAACTGTGAAAAAGCAAAACCGTACAGTTTTTAGAATAAAATGTTGAGAACTATTCCAAAGGCATTGGGGGAAGGAAGAACACAAAAAAAAAGACAGGCAAACCCTGAGAAAGAAAAGTACTAGATTTGGTTATGTTTGAATATAAATAATGGTGCAACACCTACCATGAACGATGTTAAGAAGAGAGAGATTGGGAGAAGGTTTTTGTCCTGTGTACAATCAGCAGCCCATTACTCAGCTTATAAGAGACTCGTCAAATGGAAGCTAACACCAGAACAGGGTGGGGTGGATAACCTGTCGTAAGGTTAGTCATGCACCGCAGGTGAGGTGGTAGAATTTGTGCAAAGTAGGCTGTTAAAAATTAAAGATGTATATTGTCAAACTCAGGGTAACCATTAAAAATGAGTTGTAACAAGTGAATGGCCAAAAATACAATTATTTTTTTAAATAATTCAAAAGCAGCCCTGGCTGGTGTAGCGCAGTGGATTGAGCGCGGGCCTGTGAACCAGAGGATCGAAGTTCGAATCCCAGTCAGAGGTTGCTGGCCAATTCCCAGCAGGGGACACAGGAGAGGCAAACATACATTGATATTTCTCTCCCTCTCTCTTTCCCTTCCCCTCTAAAGATAAATAAATAAATAAAATTTAAAAAATAATTCAAAAGCAGACAAAAAAGTGGGGAGGTATCATCGAACACCTGGAACCCAGAAAAAACCACTAGTAAAGATGGCAGAGTTAGGCGCAATCATTAATGACATCACATTGATGATATAATTAACATCATTAATTACATGAAGGGTTTGGTGATGAGGCTGATATCCGGAATGCTTTTTTAAAAACAGCTATAAACCAATACAAAAGACTTCACAATGAAAATACTGGCAAAGGATAGGAAGAGGAAATTCACTGAGGAAATTCACATGAGGAAGAATGCCTAGTGCAATGACAAGATGTTCAACATCTTAATCGTCAGGGAAACACAACATAGACACCGAGGAATGTTGTGAGCTACCATTTCACAGCCATTGTGCGGCCAAGGCTGCTTGAGTCCACTACCAGGGACTGTCGGCAGAGATGTGAAAACAGGACCCCACACGCTGCTGGTGGGGGTGTCACCAGGCACCCTCCCCCTGGTGAGCAGCCTGGGGAAGCCAGGGAAGGGTACAGGGAGACACTGGGCAGGTGTTCTGGGCCACCAGCCCATTTCCATTCCTCAGGGGCATGGAAAGTCCACCGGAACTTGCTTATTCGATGAAATACTATATAGTGGTTAAAATGAATCAACCGGATATGCTTGTTTAAACATGACCTGTATCTCAAAACCAGAATGACGAGTGCCAATAAAAACGCAGATTCCAACAGGATCTGCACTGAACTGCATCACTCACTCGAAACTGTAAAATACCAAAGCCAATGGAATGCACTGTTTACTGATAGAGGGAAGGAAAAGCAGCAAGACGACTGGGAAGTCTGGTCTCTGGGAAGGGAAAGGGCCGGGTGGCACTGGCCTTATCTCTACCTCTAAGTTTCCACATTTAAAGAGACAGCTGAGCCAAAAGCACACACGGGGCCCTTCTCCTGTCGCCTCCACGCAGCTCACCCCTGACCTCCCTGGGGCCCCTTAGGTGAACAAATATATTCTACTGCCTACCCCCGGCCCCTTTAAGTTAGCTCCACTTGGATTTTCATCACTTGTAATCAGAAGGCTTGCCTGTAGGTTTTTTTTTTTTTTTTCTTTTCATTTCCAGTTCTTGCCACCTAGAAGGCAGGTATGCCATGAATATGTGACTGAACGTGTCCAGGGAAAGGAGTCGCCAACTCCAAGCTCTACCATGCCTTTGGGGATATCTCTCGTGGGTAGAGAGAACACTCACCGAGGGGACCGAGACTGCAGCTTAGAGTAAACAAGTCTCTTCCCACTCCGCCTCAGTTTCCTTCCAAACGACGGGTCTGGACCCTGCGGCCCCCAGCACTCTAGAATTCTCAGAATTCTGTCCTTTCAGGTCACAAACAACACTCGGGCATTTCACAAAAGCACTCAACCCCCCGGCTACCCTTGGAAGCACAGCTCGCTTCCCTGGAACCCGGGGCTGCACTGAGCTGGTCACATGAACTGGGGCTGTCTTTGGTGTGACGGGTTTCTTAGATCCCTTTGTGAGCGCAGGTTTGAAAGGGTTCTGGGTTTGAGAGGAGCAGGGGATCCGGCGGGGGAAGGCTGTCGGAGCCAATCAAGCCGCCTCCAGACCCCACCACGTCGCCCGGGCTGCGCGCTCTTATTTCTCCTCTGCGCTCCCGCCTCCCGGTCTCGCCCTAGGGTGCCGGGCAGGCGAGGACCCCAGGTGAGAGGCCCGGGGGGCCCGAGGGTGGAAGGCCCGGGAGGTTCGGCCGGGGCTGCACGACGGGCTGGCCCCGGGCTCAGGGCGTGTCCGTCGCCACCAGGCTGCTCGCTCGACACTGTTCGCTCCTACCGGCTGTAGATGGAGCTGTCTGGGTTCCTGCAGCCTCCGACGAGCCTCGGAGTGTTTCTCTTTAAACGGCCTGAGAGGGACATGCCTCCCAGGATGCAGTTTGTATCAACATGGCAGCTGCGGTGCAGCTCCCCTGCTGAAGAGGCGCCGGGACGGCAGCGCAGCTCGCAGCCGGGGCCGGGGCCGGAGCCGGGGTCGCCGCCGCGGCCGCAAAGGGGCCGCGCGCGGGCCGGGGGCCGCTGCTGAGGGCCGGGGCCCAGTTCACGGCCGGAGCGAAGTCCGCCCGGCCGCCCGCACCGCCGCGCGCCCCGCTCCGACGCCGCCGCCGGTCTCGGCCGCTCCGTCCCAGCCCGCTCTGCACGCCCCGAGCAGGCCGGGTCCGACGGCCGCGGGAGCCCGGGCGGGGGAGGCAGGCCAGGCGGGCCCGCGGCGCCTGTGGAGAGGCCGGGGCCGGCCTGCGTGGGGCCGCGCGGCGGCGGCGGCGGCTCCGGGCCCGGCCGGACAGCGCAGGGCCATGGCCGAGGCGGTGAGGGCGGCCCGCGCGCGCACGGACGCGCGGACTCGGGGCCCCGGGGACGGCCTGCATGTCCCGAGCTCGGCAGCCCGGCCTGGGGTCTCGGTAAGGAACAGAAACGCTGCGACGTTGGTGGTGGGGGGGTTGGAGGGCTCGCGCGCCTCCGAACAGGAGGGGGGGCTGCGGGACGAGAGCGGGGCCGAGGAGCCGGCCGCCGTCCGGGCGAGGCTGCGGGAACGCGCCTGGCCTGGCGTGCACGCGGGCCGGCGGTGGGCGCCGGGGCGGCGCGCCTCGCTCCCTGCGGAGCCGGCGTTGCGTCCGTCGGGGTTGCCGCCGCACGTTTTCCGCAGAGCTCGGCCCCGCGGAGCCTCCCGCGGCCGGAGCGCGGCGCTGACGCGGCTCTCCCCATTTCGCAGAGCGGAGACACTGAGGCACAGACACCTCGCGGCGACCTGCCCTGCCTGCCCCAAGGTCACGTAGCGAGTCATCTGTGGCTCGGTGCCCGCGTCCCCAGAAAAGCCTGCCTCCAGGCCTGCGGGCCTGGACGGGGTGGGGGCGGCTCTGGCGGCGGCCTCCCTGGAGTTACAGGCCTGGGCCGGGTGCGCGGTGGATGCGGCCCGTCGGGGGTGGGGGAGGGGCGACGGCCGGGTGGGAGGCCCGGCGGCGCTCTGCCGAGCGTCGCCACCGTGGGGAGCTGGTGACCCTCGGACTCGGCGTCTGGGCCTCCAGCCTCTGCGTGTGGAGGGTCCCCGGACGAACTTTGAGTGTCTAGACGGATGGGGTCTGGGGAGCGAGCTCCCAAGGGTTAGGGGGCTGATGTGCCTCTTCAGTGGGCCATTCTTAAAAATCTGTCTGAAGATCCCCCATAGACCTGCTCTCGAAGACGCAGCAGCCGTTCTGGGAGTATTGCTGCATGGGAGTCGGTGCCTCTGAGCCTCAGTTTCCTGTTGTGCACAGGAAGGGGTCAGGATGTACGGCTTTCTAAAGAGCCACTCGGTTCTTTAATAATAATAATAATAATAATAATAATATTATTATTGTAGTAGTAGTATTAGTAATAATTGTGTCTTAGAGAAATAACATAAAATGAAGGTTTTTAAATGTCTACCTCCAGGCATAGGTCTGCAGGGCCCTATATAATTCCGGGTGAACCCCACTGGGTCATAAAAAATGGCATAGCTCTCTTTATAAATCAGATATGTATGGCTATGTATTTTTCTGCTAATATGGCATGAATCCTGAAGACCCCCATCGGCTTAGGAGACACAAGGTAGGGAGGGACAGTTAAATGCTATAAAATACAGTTCAGAAGAATTCTGTTCCCCCCTCCCCAACAGTTGGAGAATACAGTTTAATAATCTCAGATATAATATTTACCTCCTGCTCTGGCGCCACTTCTCTGCATAGGGTAACGTAAAGCCATTATGAAATGATAGCAAGGGGCTTTTCTTTGGGGGCGGGTTGGAGGGGTATGCTCCTGTGGCCCCTCGACCCTCCATAGCCCTCTGCATCCGGAAGTGGAGAGAGATGGTCTAATAATAGAAAGACAAGAAATGGTATTTTCCTTCGAGCTCTGATTAGACCAGTGGGTGAAGGTGTCTTACTGTGCTGGCTCTATTGACTGTACTGGAGCTTGTTTTCATTGTTTGGGTTAAACCCCTGAATTACTCAGGGAGACTAACTCGGCCCTGGGGGATTTTCCCTTCTTCCTACTAGTTGTAGGCAAATACCCTAATCTCCTCTGAGGATGGGGCCATCCTGTGCCTATTGTGTTACCTTACCTGGGTCGGCAGTTCCTTTCGCTTCGGGCAGCCCAATCTTGTCCCCACCTGGGAACAGTTGAAAGGTGGCTTAGTTGTTGTCGAACCTTCCAGTTTAGGGGTCTGTGAACCCCTCAGCAGTGTTTGTAGAATTGTGTGTATGTGCCCACGTGCATTTTGGCGGGGGGGGGGGGGATCTGTAGCTTTCACTAGGTTTTCAAAGGGAGCCCTGACCCCAGCTTTAAATGGAAATGTTTTTTCGGGAGCAGGGCCTTCCACCCCCCCTGACGATAGAGCCTCCCACAGATCTTTGTTTAATCTCCGAGCCTCTGAATGTTGGAGGGAAAAGGAATTCAGAGCACCAACTAGCTGCCTCAGTTCACAGGTGAGGCGGGGAGGTGAGCTGCTGTGTCAGCTGAAACCCGGCCCAGGGCCCGACCACTTTTGTGACCTTGGGCAGTTATTTAGCCTCTCCTGCGTAGGTGTAGATGACAGTTCTGGTAGTCCTTATTTCGCAGGGATTTGGGAAGATTAAGTGAGATAACCCTTTAAAATGCTTAACACAGTTCACAGTGGGTACAGCTGAATACCTACCGCTCAGCTATCTGACTCATTTAGCAGGCACCTCAGGCTAGCTCCAAAGCTATTGGTGTATCATACTACCTCCAAATTTTCTTGCCCAAGTAGTCTTAAATCTTTAATCCTTGGCTTAAAAATGTAACGGTGTCTTGGTTAAGAGACCCGTAAGTGAATCAGTGAATGAAGAAAAGAAAGAAGGCGAGGGAAATATAAATAGGTTTAGATGGTCTTAGACGGAAGAAACAAACCTCATCAGTTACCCTACTAATTTTTTCTCATGATGCAACAATTTATACTGTTCGTTCATCCAGCAGCCATTTACTGAGCACCTACTATGTATCAGACGACACAAGGGATGTGTTGATTTTCAAGCAAAGAAAATGTGAATTTCAGTTACATTAAAGATCTCTGGTATGGTAATTGGCATTCAAGGAAGCTAATGAGGAAACAGGCAGAGGTCGTTATAGGAGAAATTCTCTTGAGTTCCAGTGAAGTTTTTGGTTGTCTGGACAGGGAAATAAAGAACTCATCACGTGGCTGTTGGCTTCACATTCCTGATGACAAAAGAATTCTCTCACTATGGATGTATCAAGGTGGGGAACAGGGACAGGGAGACTAATGGAAGCCCCTCAAACAGTCAGTATTTACATGGGTTCTGGTTCCCTCCAATCCTGGCAAGAGACACAGAACTTCAGCTCCGCCTCCAGCCCTTCTAGGCCTCCTTTGCTCATTCCCCACCTCACAAGTGGAAGGGAGGAAGCCAGACAACCAGAGCTGCTCTACCGCGGAGCCCACCAGGAGCCCACCGTGCCTGTCCCCTGTGACTCCTCCCCGCCCCCCTTCCATGCTTAGAGCAGAAGCCAACTGGGAAGGCCCAGAAGGCCATTCAGCCTCGGGGTGGGGGGGGGGCTGGGTCCTTACAACATGTGTCTAAGCCAACCCACCACATAAAACTCAGGAATTTTATGGATAAGCCACAGCTCAGCTTTGATCAGAGTTGGGGAAACTTGAGGTCAACCCTTCACTCTCGAACACAGTGGGAGGAGGAACACAGGCACTGTGCCTGCCTGGGAATTCGAGTAGGAGCGGTGGGGCTGGAGGACTCACCTGTAAGCCAGGCCCGTGGACATCACCGGCCCCCACCTGCGATCACCTCCCCCCTGGCCAGGAGTCTGGGGTCAGCTGCAGTGCCTGGCACTGACAAAATTCTGCTCTGTTTCCCAGAGCTTTATTCCGTCAGATGCTCAGACACCTCACTGAGGTAGCAGGATGTGTAGGATTGCAATGCCCAGGTTAGGACAGAGAGGTCAAAGGATGGGCCCAGACAACACAGGCAGCAGTAGGTGGCAACGGGTCTGAGAGCCAAGCGTTCGAATGCAAGGCCGGCACCCTTTCTCCTCTCCAACACCCCAACTCCTCAGATGGTACCCACGAAAAAGGAGTTGGCTTTCCAAAGGTCAGAAGCTGGCATAACCCTCTTCTATTTGTTGTTAATGGTTTTGAAATTGATGTCTGTGCTCTAGGCTTTAAAGAAAACATTCATATCCACAAAATGTGGCTACCAATGCCCTTGGAATGTGGGTGCTTGTCTTTGGTATTTATATTGCTAGCTGGAGACCATGGCCTTCACTGCTGCCCTTTCCTTGACCACAGGTCCAGCAGCTCGACATGGAGACCCAGCGCTCGTCGCCTCTGTCATTCCCCAGCGTTCTGCCCGAAGAGACCCCTCAACAGGCGTCTACCGGACCCCCCCGGGAAGCTCTGTTCCAATCCCGTGTTCTTCCCCCCAAAGAAATTCCTTCATTGTCCCCCTCTGTCCCCCGACAAGGCTCCCGGCCCCTCACTCCCAAGCAAGAGACCTCCGGCCGGATGCCGCCCACCCTCCAGAAGGGACCCTCACTCCTGTACTCTGCTGCCTCTGAGCAAGAGATGCCGCTCCAGGGCCCCCTGACTTCCCAGGAAGAGACCCAGTATCCAGCCCCAGTTGCTGCTGAGCAAGAAATGTCACTGCTCTCTCACTCCACCCACCACCAAGAAGCCCCACTCCACTCCCCTGAAGTTCCCGAGAAGGACCCCCTCACCCTGTCCCCCACAGTTCCCGAGGCCGACATGGACCCCCTGCTCCAGAGCCCAGTTTCCCAAAAGGAGACCCCCTTCCACATCTCTTCCGCAGCCCAGAAGGACACGCCCCTCCCGACGGCGGAGATCACCCGTTTGGCCGTGTGGGCTGCCGTCCAAGCGGTGGAGAGGAAACTGGAGGCCCAGGCCATGCGGCTGCTGACGCTGGAGGGACGGACGGGGACAAACGAGAAAAAGATCGCCGACTGCGAGAAGACAGCTGTGGAGTTTGCAAACCATCTGGAGAGCAAGTGGGTCGTGCTGGGGACGCTGCTGCAGGAGTACGGGCTGCTGCAGAGGCGGCTGGAGAACATGGAGAACCTGCTGAAGAACAGAAATTTCTGGATCCTCCGGCTGCCCCCGGGCAGCAATGGAGAAGTTCCCAAGGTAACCCTGTCCCCACTGGGGCTCCCAAGGAGTGATCTGAACTAGGACGTGTTTTAGGAATTTAGTTTAATGTTAAGGAAGGGGAAAGTGATGGTCGAGAAGGGAAGAAATACACATGCAGCGATACCCAGTTGTCAACATCGCTTTACTGAGAACAGGGCATGGTACAGTCAAATGATTTCTCCTGTTGATAAAAGCAGAAGTTGACGGATCAGAGGAAGGGCCTGAAGATCAGGGCGTGTTGGTTTTGTGGGGTGTTCAGTCCGTGATGTCCAAGAGGCCTCGAGACAGAGGTGCTGAGGCCTTCCCGCCGGTCTCCATGAGTGTGACCTAGCGGTCTGCCGTTGGGAGAGGGAGAACTCGCAGAAATATTAGGGGGCTCTGTGGGGCTCAACGTTTTTATCAGTTGGCTTGTGAATCATGTCAGTGCCAGTAAAAATGTGCTCTCATGAGGGATCCTTTAAAAAAAAACAAAAACTAGAGAACATTAAGTTTCAACATTATTTTCCAGAAGACTGCAAGAATTTGAATGTGAACCAGATTTCGTAAGGTTCCTTTGTGCCACTGCCCCTGGCCCCAGCCTTTAGGGAAGAACTCGGACTGTATTCTTGGGGCCACAGCACTGGCCCAGTTTTGTTGTGGCCGGGAATGGTATGGGGAGCTCACCAAAGGCAGCGTCTGATTTGTGGGTCTAGGGTGAGGCCCAAGAGCCTGTGTTTTTAGCAAGTTCCCTGGTTCTGCCTATGCTGCTGGTCTGCACACCATGCTTTACGGCAGGGAGGGGTTGTCCTGGTGGAGGGGAAAAGGTCCGGACGAGACAAGGTCCTTATTCTTTGTGGCCTAAGCCTGGCCAGGCCCCTTGGTGACACCTCAAGGCTGTGCCCTTGGGCCTTTTCCCACTCGGGTCCTAAGAAGAGATGTTTGAACTCAGCCCAGGGGTGGGGGTCATTTGTTTTGGCAGCCAAGAGAGAGCCTGTGACAGCCCTGCAGTTGGTCCCAGCTGAGCTTGTCATATGGTTTCAGGTCCCTGTCACCTTCGACGACGTGGCCGTCCACTTCTCGGAGCAGGAGTGGGGGAACCTGTCCGAGTGGCAGAAGGAGCTGTACAAGAACGTGATGAGGGGCAACTACGAGTCTCTGGTTTCCATGGGTAAGGAGGGGGCTTCCCTCACTGGGGCAGCCTTGCCTGCCCCGCCTGCGGGTCCTGTGGCACCACTGGGAATGTCGAACGCTGCCGATAGCCACGGGCCAGGGAGACGGAACATTCAAGAGCACTCCATCCACTTCTGTTCACCAGTGTGGCCCAGCTTGGGACCGCTTGTGAGGGGAGCCACCCCCGCCCCACGGAGGAGCCACTGGGGCGAGGGGCGAAGGCAGACTCAGAGAGCCGGGGTGTCTCGCCTTTCTGGTGTTTTCCCCATGGACTCCTGTATGTTTTTAAGTTAGTTTCTCCAGCAAACCACTACAAAGCAAGTGCGAGGTGCTTTCCATGAATTGTGGCATTGCATCCACACGCCTCTCCCCAGGGAGCTAGGACAGGGGTGGGCACTCCTGCTTCACTGTGCAAGTGACCAAACATTGTCCCTTCCTTTGCTTTTTTATTGTATAGTTGAACAGAATGGTTTTATTATTTTTTTCAAACAGCACAAGGATTTTAGAATACTGTGGGTTGTGTCTTCTCCTGAATGGCATGCTGTTGCAACTTTTAAAAATTGTTGTTCAAGTACAGTTGTCTCCATCTTCTCACCACCCCTTCTCCCTGCCCCACCCACCCCCCACCTCCCAGCCTCCATGCTTTCCCCCTTTAGCTTTGTCCATGGGCGTTGTCCTTTCTTGAGGGCTTATGTCCCCTACATTTCTGTCCCCCTTGTGAAGAGAGGAAACTGTGACCCGGGGAGGTGCCAGGTCCCCACCAGAAAGTCACAGGTTCACTGAGATCTCTTGTATCCCAACATCTGTGGACTACTGTTGTCTATGTTCAATAAGAGTATTTGTGGATGAAAACCTGGAAAAACTATTAATTTTATATGTATCCCTTTCTCAGGGTAACTCTTGGGGCACACCAAAAAGGTTAAAAAATATGAAGTACACTGCTGTGTACAAATCTTGATTCTTGTTAGAATTGTTAATTTAATACACACAAATCTGTGCTTAGGGTAACTTTTTTCAGTTTGTTTTCTTCTATTTTTTTAAGATTTTATTTATTTATTTTTAGAGAGAGGTGAAGGGAGGGAGAAACGAGAGGGACAGAAACATCGATGTGTGGTTGCCTCTTATGTGCCCCCTACTGGGGACGGGGCCCACAACCCAGGCATGTGCCTTGACTGGGAATCAAACCCATTTCCCCTTGCTTCGCAGGCCTTCGCTCAATCCACTGGGCTACACCAGCCAGGGCTCTTCTTTTCTTTTTAAAGTATGTACATGCATAACTGCGAAAATTCAGCAATTTCCATTTCTCTAATAAAGGGCCACCCCCTTCCCACCAGTGCCACTCCCCAGAGGTAACCCCCCTGAGCCCACCAGCCCATGTGGTCTCTCATTTTTTTGTGCACATGTAAACATACACACCACACATGCACTTGTGCACACGCAATTTGTGGTTTGCACCAGTGGGACTGTTCACTCATCTCACCTCACGGTGGGCCACAGGCAGCTTTCCGTGTCAGCATGCGCAGGCCTGCTCAGGGAGACGGGCCGCTGGATTTGTCCTCTCCCCGTCAGAGTGTTGCCATAAGCACGTGTGGGCGTCCGTGCACTTCCGTGAGTGTTTCAGTGGCACAGATTCCCAAAGGGAATTTCTGCTCTTCCAAGTAAAGATGGTGGACATTTGCAGTAATACCACCGCCACTATGGTGGCGCCCTCCAGAGGCCATGTGTGTTTATGCAGTGGTGTGCAACAATGCCTTTCTCCACACCCTGATGTTGTTTTAAATACTTGTTTTTTCTGATGGGTGAAAAATGGCACCTCATTATTTTAATCTATTTCTTGGGTGATTAATGAACTTACTGATTTTTTCATGTGTTTACTAGCCCTTTGCATTCCTTCAACGAATTGCCTATTCTCATCTTTGCATTTTTATTTTTTACTTATTATAGAAACTTTATATGTAGAATCATGGATATCGGCCCTTTGTCTTACATATGACAGATGTGTGTGTATGAATGTTTCCTCCAATTTTCTTCATCTTTTAACTTTACTTCCAAAGAACTTTAAAATTTTTTTTTAAAGATTTTATTTTTAGCCCTGGCTAGTGTAGCTCAGTGGATTGTGCAGAGGCCTGTGAATTAAGGGATTGCGGTTCGATCCCCAGTCAGGGCACATGCCTGGGTTGCAGACCAGTTCCCAGCAGGGGATGCATGAGAGGCAACCACACATTGATATTTCTCTCCCTCTCTCCTTTCCTTCCCCTCTAAAGATAAAGAAATAAAAAATTTTTAAATGTTTTATTTGTATTTATTTTTAGAGAGAAGGGAAGGGAGGGAGAGAAACGTTGAGAGAAACACACCCGCAGTGGGGGACCTGGCCTGCAGCCCAGGCATGTGCCCTGACTGGGAATTAAACCGGCAACCTATTACTTTGTGGGACAATGCCCAACCCACTGAGCCACACTGGCGAGGGCTATAGTTTTTTAATATAAGGAAATTGATCAGTATTTTGTGTTACAGCCTTTAGATTTTATCAGGATTAGTTTTGTGCTTTACAAAATTTTAAACATTTTGTGCATCTGTTGTGAAAAACCTGAGCAACAGGAGTGGTAGGTGATGTAGGGGCCAGTGTCCACTGGTGGCAGGTGGCACCCCACCGCCAGTCCCTGCGTGGGAGAACCCATTTTGTGGTTCACACGTACATGCGTGTGCACATGCAGACACCCAGGGGACCCCAAGAAAAGGGCTGGAACCTTGGCTCGTCGCTTTTCCAACATTGCTCGCTGTTGCCGTGTCGCAGCCCCGCAGGTGACGCTTCTGCGGCATCCAGTGCACCCTCACCCCAGAGTGTGTCTTCTTTCCTTCCTTCCGCACAGACTATGCGATTTCCAAACCAGACCTGATGTCACAGATGGAGCGTGGGGAGAGGCCGACCATGCAGGAGCAGGAAGACTCAGAGGAGGGCGAGCCGCCCGCAGACCCCAGTGCCGGTGAGTGGCTGCTGGGCAGCTCGGAGCTGGGTCTGTCCTTGGGACAATACAGAGTAGACCCTGGACGGATGCGTTAGCCAGTTGTGTGCCGGAAGGTGCTCGGCCCGAGGTGCTGGGCCCTCCTCGATCACCAGGCTGATACACAGGCCTGCCGTTGTGTTCCTTGTCTCAAGGAGTTTTGACACCATCAAGTGTCACCTCGCTCTGCAGGAAACAAAATGAGAACGGAGAGAAAAGTGGTCCTTGTCAGGATGCCTGTGCCCGCTGGAGCCCCCGGAGAGGGGCCCTGTCCGTGTCCTGCAGCCAGACAGCAGGATAGGGACAGGCGTGACCTTGACCCAAAACGTCTTCCTGTGTGCAGAACAGTGTTTAGACGAGGCGTTTGATGGAGGCAATAGAGAGGTGCCAGGTAGGACTGGCTGTGCGACTCAAGTTCCGGCCAGTGTCTGGCCGCCCGTGTTTGAACCCCGCCCGTCTGCTTTCCAGCAGGGTTACTTCAGTTCCTTGGCCTTTTGGGAGGCCTCATGTCCTCATCGGTTTAATAGGGCTGGCACTACTGTGTGGGGCCTGGCGTGGTGACTGGCAGGTGGCAGTGGCCCGGGGAACACCAGCTGGGGTCGTTCTGCTCTGGGTGTTGTCCCTTCCACACTGGCCACTCAGTAGCCTGCACACTTACTCTGTGCTGCTTGCACGGCGTGCAGCTCCTAGTCTGGAATTGCCTTTGGACTTGCGTGACTTACCTTCAAGGTCTTCAGTGGAAGCAGATCCTTGTCCTTTGTAACCAAATGTCATTGGTGATCGTGGAGGATAACCTCCTTGGGTCTAGCGTCAGGTCTTGTTGTAAGGAAATGTCGTAGATTCTGGAACCACCTATAAACTGGCTCCAAGGATGAAACATATGGAGTAATGTCAGCCCCACGGACTGAGAGCCAAGGTAACCTGTGGAAGAGACAGAACCCTGCAGAGAAGGAAGTGCTGGCACGTTTCGGGGAAATCAGTGTCACGTCCCTCTAGGGCTTTGCCCTGGAGACTTAGCTCAGAGCGGGAGGTGGATCCTGAACTCATCTGTCAGACAGGCAGACAGATTTACAAGGAGAGGCGAATGGGGGTTGGGGAGGACTATGGCACTCGGCAGGGGGGGTCTCTGGTTCGAAGGGAAGTCTGTACCTGAAAGGTGCGAGTGGTCAACCCCCAAAACAAGGGGCTTGTGGGCATGGAGTGACTCAGAGCAGACGGAATAAGGCTGAAGCCTTGCAAGGTGAAGAACGCGAGGGTGGGCGAGGCGACCTGTGGTTAAAACCCTGACATCCAGCCCTCTGTGCCAGTGTGGTTTTGTGGTCCAGCTGCTGCTTTCCCAGCATCTGTTTGAAAGGGCAGGAAGGAGAGTATTGGTCCCCTTCCTCGGTCCACTTGTCACACCCTCATCACCGATGGGCCTCCCACAGACCAGGGCCGGGGTCGGGAAGCAAACAGCCCCAACCCACCGTGCCCTGGGCCGGTTTTCCTGGCACATGCATGTCCACCCAGAGCCTCTCTGGGAGGGGCTGGCCTCACAGAGGCTGCCTTGTGTGGCTGGGATGTGCCGTTTGTCCCACTGACCATCTCCAGTCTCTTGGAACCTGGGCTGGGAGGGATGGCAGGAGACGACATGGGAACCACAGAGCCCAGGCTGGCTTTGAACTTGTACCTCTCTGTGACCCAAGAGGCCCTGGCCTCTGGATAGCAGGGTTGTTCTGAGAATCCACAGTGACCAGAAGCCTGAATGTGCCCAGGGTAACCCATCCGCATGTCTCCTTTACACTTACAAGGCTGGCGGCAGAGCCAGCCCTAGGCCAGACCCAGTGGTGTGATCCCAAAGGGGACGAGTCCAGAAAACGGGGAATCTTCATAGTCGTTTGCCTAAGGTGGGGATTGCTAAAGCCTGTCGGACGTGTTGATGGGAAAATGTTGGTACAGCATGAAGTCCAGGATGTAAACAAGAGAGAGAAAATTGGGCGCAAATGTATGAAAATCATTTCTCAGTGCATTGCAAGATTTTCTGAAGGGAGTGGGTATTACTGTTTATTTAGTAAAAAAAAAAATTTTGAGGAAGGACGCATGAAGAATGAGTTTGACTGATTGATGGCAGATTGAATGTGTGTTGACTCCGTTCTCCCCCAAGTCTTTCTTCAACAAGAGTAAAGAGACTTTCAAGAGAAAAGACAAGGAGATGGCAGCTGCCAGATTTAGGAAGCCCGAAGGCAAATAGCTGGACGGTGACTGGTCAGAAAGCTGCGTCCGAAATCAGTGCTGGGGGCACTGAGGGGACACCCGNGGCCAGACCCAGTGGTGTGATCCCAAGGGGGACGAGTCCAGAAAACGGGGAATCTTCATAGTCGTTTGCCTAAGGTGGGGATTGCTAAAGCCTGTCGGACGTGTTGATGGGAAAATGTTAGTACAGCATGAAGTCCAGGATGTAAACAAGAGAGAGAAAATTGGGCGCAAATGTATGAAAATCATTTCTCAGTGCATTGCAGGATTTTCTGAAGGGAGTGGGTATTACTGTTTATTTAGTAAAAAAAAAAATTTTGAGGAAGGACGCATGAAGAATGAGTTTGACTGATTGATGGCAGATTGAATGTGTGTTGACTCCGTTCTCCCCCAAGTCTTTCTTCAACAAGAGTAAAGAGACTTTCAAGAGAAAAGACAAGGAGATGGCAGCTGCCAGATTTAGGAAGCCCGAAGGCAAATAGCTGGACGGTGACTGGTCAGAAAGCTGCATCCGAAATCAGTGCTGGGGGCACTGAGGGGACACCCGACTTTCGCTCCACCCAACCCGCACTCGAGAGCCGGCAGTTAGCCCCAGAGACGCCAGGTGTCTTTGGAAATGGGCTCAAAGGTGAGGCTGAAACAGGACTCGGGGAACATCTTTTAAAGAGGCCTTTAAAGGCACTTCCTGCTTCGTGACTTCCCCCCATCCTGGCCTCTGCCTCTCCCAGCCCTGGAAGAGAGCCCAGGCTTAGTCTCTGGAGCCTTGAGGCGAACACGAGGGTGTCGGGACGTGGGCACCAGGCATGGCCGAGGGTGGGGTACCGCACTGGAAAGGAGGGGGCAGCGAGAGTCGACATACAGATGTCGAGATCTCCAGCATACTTCCCAAACTTGGCTCCCAAAGTGATGCTGACGTCTAGGATTAGAATCCTCAGGGCAGGGTGTTGGAAGAGTTTTCTCAGGAGACCTCTGGGACCAGCCACGGAACTTCGCAGCGAAAGGACCCGCAGAAGTCCTCCTCCTGGGAGGCGCGCAGTCGGCAGGCTCCCCCGGAAGGTGCCGAAGTCTCGCTTCTCTCTGAGTGCTCCACTTTAATAAAAATGGACAGCTGAGAACCGCAAGGTATTCGGGAAAAGCCGCTCGCATACAGAGACTGAAGGGGAAAAGGCAGAAGAAAAACAAATGTTGAGGAAACAGGGATTGTGCAGAGAGGAAAAGAGGAGATGTTTAAAGACAGATAGGCACATATAATCCTAAGAGATGGAAGTGACTGCAACCGTGACACAAAACTGTGATGCTTATTTAAAAAAAAAAAAGAAAAGAAAGACTAGGAAGGAACACTTCGAAATTAAAAATGGAATAATACAAATTAAAAGCTCAGCAGCATCATTAGATGATAGCATTAAGCACACATTTCATAAAATAAAGCAAAAAAAAAAAAACAAAGGAAATAGGGAAAAAGCAAGAAAACTAGAGGATTAGGGAAAAGAACAGATAAACCAGGAAGGAGGAAATTAGCAACAAAATGATTCAAGAAACATTTCCAGCTAGCTACACCTGAAACAAACATAATATTGTATGTCAGCTGTAATTGAAAAAGTAAAAATAATAAAAAGCAAAAATAGCCCTGGCTGGTGTGGCTCAGTTGGTTGGAGCATCATCCCCTAAACAGAAGGGTTTCGGCTTCAATCCACAGTCAGGGCACAACCCCGCACAGGGTTGCGGGCTTGGTCCCAGTCGGGATGCGTATGGGAGGTAGCCAGTCTTCTCTCACACCTGTGTTTCTCTCTCTGGAATAAAAAAACTACATAAAGGTGGCCCTGGCTGGTGTAGCTCAGTGGATTGAGTGCGGGCCTGCGAACCAGAGGATCGCAGTTCGATTTCCAGTCAGGGCACATGCCTGGGTTGCAGGCCGGTTCCCTGCAGGCCAACTCCCAGCAGGGGACGCATGAAAGGCAACCATACATTGATGTTACTCTCCCTCTCTCCTTCCCCTCTAAAGATAAATAAATAAATAAAATCTTAAAAAAAAAAAAACACTACATAAAGGTAAATAAATAAAAATTAAAAATAAATTCTGCAGAGAGACAAATCCCCAGGACCGAAAGGCAGGGCTTTCCAGACTGGGAGCACCCACCAACCTCCGGAATGACAGACGGAAATAGACCCGCACCTTAGATCCCGCAGCCAGAAATTTCAGGGCCACTGAGGACAAAGGAGATTTTGCAAGCTTCTGGAGAGGGAAAAAAAAATGGGTTCACACCAGGAAGCAAGAATTAGAATGGCTTTGGACTTAAAAGCAATATTAGAAGCTACAAGATAGTACAGCAATTCCTTTAATATGCTTAACATGTAAAAATAGGAAAATGTCGCCCAACCATTCTAGAAGGTGATATGGAGTCAGATTATTCCAATTAAAATGAGTGAAATTGAGACACTTCAAAGTGGTCACGTCTCCTGTGCCCCCTATTCTCAAAGTGGGGGGTAAACCCAGAAAGAAGTGTTAGAAGTCCAATGCAAGAGAGGTGAAGGGAGTCCCGCTGGGGTGGAAGCCCAAAAAGACAGCTGTGTACCTACCTGCAGGCAACCTGGAGGCCAGACTGGAGCACGTCAGAAGGTTCCAGAAATGTTCGCTTCAAGTAGATGAAATTCAGAAATACCCAGCATATTTGCACATTTTGGAAGGAGAGTTACATACAGAGCAGGGTTGGGGAAGAGGCCATGGCAATGAAGGGTGAGCCAGCCAAAAGGAAAACTTACAAGCTCCAGGGAAAAGCAAAAAAGGTTTACAGGGCCTGGCTGGTGTAGCTCAGTGGATTGAGCGGGGGCCTGCAAACCACATGATCGCAGTTCGATTCCCAGTCGGGCCACATGCCTGGGTTGCAGGCCAGTTCCCAGCAGGGGACTCACAAGAGGCAACCATATATTGATATTTCTCTCCTTCTCTCCTTTCCTTCCTCTCTAAAGACAAATAAATAAAATCTTTAAAAAAAAAGGTTTACAGGCATAGAACTGTGCTTATAGCACACTCCATGCTTCGGTTTAAAATAACATTTACGTAATGTAGTAGTGCGAACACCCTGATACCGGTCTTGTCAGATGGCAGACTGAACTGGAAGGATCAGGGTTTGGAAGAAAGGTGGATGGACAGGGAAGAGGTGGTCCTCACCGGCAGCTCTCGGAAGCCAGTCTGTTACACTTAAAATTGAAAATTCAAAGAGTGGCCACAGATGGAGTATGTATGTTACTTAGAGTTATGAAGATAAATGACAAAAAGTCCATTAGAAGAATTTAAAGTGATTGCCCCTGGGGTCCCCGTAGTAAGGGCTCGGGGATGGAGAATAGCTTTTAAAAACAGATTTTTGAAGAACTGTTCAACCCTCTGGCCTCTGTGCATGTATAACTGTTTAAAAAGATCTTCAGAGCTAGTATACCGAAATCAAAAGCATCTCACAGGAAGTGCAGCCATGAGAAGGTTGGAGAGCCAGGGGTCAGCCATCACGTCTCCGTGTGTTGCTGGTGGAGAAAGGTAACGTGGCAACACCACTTCTCACTCTGCAGTGCAGCAGAGTTTCACCCAGAAGAGCAAATGCGGAGAGCGAAAGCTCCACTTCGTTCTCCCACAGGAGTCCACAGTTCATTCTGCGCACGCGCGCGCACACACACACACACACACACACACGGCCTTAGTGTTATATATACATACTCACTGCAAAAGCAAATCCAAACAGCACAGAGGTATTGTTTGGCAGCTTGTTTGATTTGATAATATGTCTTTGACATCTTTACATGTCAGAACACATAAATCTGTCTTTTTTTTAAAAAATAGCAGACTATAGTGTTCTGGGCACTGATTTTATAATTTACTTAAATCAACTCCCATCATTGTATATATAGTGTTTGCAGTTCGCTTCATTAAAGGACCTTCATAAATATATCTTCGAGCACTTGTCTGAAGCTTATTTAGAAGTGGATTTTCTGGCCCTGGCTGGTTTAGCTCAGTGGATTGAGTGCGGGCCTGCGGGTCAAATAACCGCAGTTCGATTCCCAGTCAGGGCACATGCCTGGGTTGCAGGCCAGTTCCCAGCGGGGGACACATGAGAGGCAACCATACATTGATATTTCTCTCCCACTCTCCTTCCCTTCCCCTCTAAAGATAAATAAAAAATAAAATATTTAAAAAAAGAAGTGGATTTTCTGAGTTGAAGGATATGTCTGTTTAAAAATGTAATAGCTAGTAGGCCTGGCTGGCATAGCTCAGTGGGTTCGGCACGGGGTCTGCAAACCAAAGAATCGCAGTTCAATTCCCAGTCAGGGCGCATGCCTGGGTTGCAGGCCAGTTCCCAGTGGGGGACATATGAGAGGCAACCATGCATTGATGTTACTTTCCCTCTCTCCTTCCCTTCCCTGCTAAAGATAAATAAATAAAATCATTAAAAATATATAATAGATATTAGCAAATGCTTTTCACAACAGTTCCAATTTGTACACCTTCCATTTACACATGAAACTACCGCTTCCCCCACCATCCTTGGCAATACTAGGTAGTATTTATCTTTTTATTTGCCAGAGTGATGGGTAGAAAGGTCAATATTTTGATGTTTTTATTTGACTTGTATAAGAGTGAAGTTGAGTATAGTTTTATACCCTTATTGATCGCTAGTGTGTCTTATTTCTTGAGTTGCTTTCTGCCTATTGTTCTTTTGAACTATTCATCTTTTTATCATTGATTTGTAAAAGCTTCTCAGATATTAAAGATGTTAGCTGCTCTGTGTTTTATGTGTGCGAACATGCTTCCAAGTCTGTGCTCTACCTCTGGGTGGTGTTTGTGCGAGGAACAGCTGCGTGACATTTGTCTGCGTGCAAAGCTATCGATTTTAAGTCTCCGCATGTTCAGATTTACCGGTGTCCGGGCTTCCCAGCGAGTACAGCAGTAATTACTCGGCACGCTTTATTCAGTGCATGTTATGATCCACGGGTCTTGGACCTGTGAGCTTTTCAAAATTCCATAAAAGTATTTCAAACCTGGAATAAGATATTTTTTGTTCCAGAAAATAAAGAGAAAATTGCAAACTATGAATCATTAAATGTTTAACTGCCTACACATAGAACCTCACATCAGCCTCACGAATTCTCAAATTCAGTGTTCGCGAGCATTGAATAAATTGGCAAACAAGTTACAGGCCAGGCTTTCCCATCTCACAGAAGTTCTTACGACGAAACGTGCCAGCAGAGGTTAAAAAGCAATCCCAAATGAAGTCAGTTCCCCAGGGCCAAACAACATCAAGGCAAAGCTACAAAAATTATTTCCCAAAACTTGATGGCAGAAGATCGTGGTCGACACGGGTGGGGCACTTGGACTGCGTTTGGACAACTGAGCAGACAGCCTCCCCAGGGGGGGGGGGTGGCGGGAAGGGGGGCGGCATCTGGAGTCCCCAAGGCCCCAGGACAGCCTGTTCCTCAACTCAAAGCTGAAAAAGGAAAAGAAAGGGAAGGCTGTACTTCTGTCTAACAGCAGTAGGATTTTATTATTTATGTTTGAATTTTTGATTCTTTGGTGATTTATGTCCACGTGAGATACAGGAAAGCAGTTTTTTTTTTTGCCTTCTACTCAGGAAGCCAGTTGCCTCGACACCATTTCTTTAAAACTTTTGGAAAAGCTACCTTTGGTCATAAATTATGTTCCCACAATGCATGTGTCTTCCTTCCGTGTTTGAAACGGGAGAACAAATGGCCACTTAGCAGTGCAAGTTGGTTATGGGTGTTCTTTGGAAAGTTGTTTGGTGGGAGACTCTTTGGGGGAGATGGCTAGCTGCACTACTGTCTGACAGATGTGGGGGGAGAATGTGTAAAATGCATGTTTCTAGAGAAAATGAATTAAATGTCAGAGGAACAGAAAAGAACCTGGGCTTGGGGGAGGAGCACAGCTGGGCCCGCTGAGTGCGCTGTGTGAGGTTTGGGGGAGTGGGCTCTTATAGGAGGGGCAGGCATTGGAAGGCTGTGCTGGTCAAGCTGGGGCAGCCAGGCTAGTGACGGCACAGGGTCCCAAAGAGACACGACAGGCCTTAGTCCGTCGTACAACCCCTCAGCGAGAGTGCACAGCACATGCGCCCCCTGAAATGCTGGTCCCCATCTTCTGTTTCCACCCACCTTGACCTTATCTTGGAGGGTTTGTCTGAAGTCTGAAAAGCCCTCTGGGTCACGAAACAGGGACAGCCTCACGTGACCAGAAGTTCACTGCTCTGGGGCCTGGGTGCTGGGTTCTCTTGCAGGTTAGATCGTTCGCAATACTTCGCTTTCAACAGAATTGAAAGAGAAACTAATTAAGTTGTCAGCTAATAAGTCATTAAAAACCATTTTTGAGGTATTCACCCTGTGCTGTTCATGGCATTATAATTCAGAAGTTCAAAGAATGGGGTGATGATTCCCCAACAGAGCTCCCGCCAGCCCCTCCACGTGTCTGTGCAGGTGAGTTCACCCACTGCTTTTATTTGTAAAAATGAAAAAAGGGAGTAGATTGGGTTGCGAACTCATTTAAACAGTGAGAAGGTTCCTTCTCAGATAAAGTGGAGTAATTGCGGGGGCGGGGCACGGAAATCCCTATCCATCCTTTTAAGAGATACAACCAGTTTTTTTTTCTTTGCTTTCTGTCTTGAATAATTGTTTATCCATCTACAGTAGTTCTAACTAAGGGTGACTTAAGCCGGGGGAGGGGCAGTGGGACCCTTGGAGGCTTCTGGTGGTTAGCAGTGAAAGTAAATTTACCCTTTCACGGGGCGTACACAGTTTTGTGGCAGAGTGGTGGATGAGTGGATCGGTAAGAGGCTTCTAAACACAAAAATATGTCCTGTTAGGATGGAATTCTGTGGGGAAAGTAGGAGTGGAAACAGAAGTTCAAGGTGGAAAGGAATGGTAGAAAAATTTCAGCTGTCAAAGAAGAACTTGTTTGTGTATTTCTTAAGTGAAGAATGGTGGGTTTTAAATTGCTGGGGGTCCTTAGATTCCATTGGCCACCTTCAAGGGCAACAAGAGAGTTTATTTTAAAACACCAATATTTACAGTACCCCAGAAATCACATCTTTTGCAGTTATGGGAGCATTTTATATGTTTATTCAAAAGGTGCAGAGGGCACGTAGTTTTAAAAACATGTTTTAGGAAGGAGGCAAGCAGCAAAGTATTTTTAAGGAGCTTGTCGGAAGGTCTGATGCCATAGTTGCGGTGGTGTTTGTGGCTTTAGTGTGGAGAGGGGGGTGAAGACAGAGAAGGAAGGCACACAGCTGGTGAAGCGCAGTTCCGAGGGATTTAGGTTGGAATGTGGGGAGAGGGAGAAACTGCTTTTCCTGAGATTGGGGAGGAGGTGGGGTCAAGGTGGTGGCCTTGAGCTAGAGCAGGGGGAAGTCCAAGAGGTAGGTGTGGATAGAGGCCAGGATGTAGATGACTTTGCACAGGGAGAAGAGGTCTTTGGAGGCTCAGTTTGGCGGGAAAGGATGCAGTGTCTGCATTTAAGACCTGGGGAGGGGATGCAGCCCGGAATATTGGAGCTGCTTTGTATGGTGTCTACTTGCCGATGGGCTGAGTTGTCCGATTGGAGAGGAATGCAAGGACTGCCATAGTTCTAGCGCGTCAGGTCAGTGTGGTCACTCAGCCATGTCCACTTGACTTGGAAATGGCCAGGGGATTTGGCAGAACATGGGGGAGGCTTCATGAAGGCGGGCCTGTCAGCTTTGTCCACTGGCTTTCTTCTGGCTTCTTTTTCCTGCGTTACTCACCACTGTTGGACACAGCATAGAATTTATCCATTACATTTATTGCCTTCCGTAAATGCATGAGGCAGAGAGCTCTGCTCTGTCGGCCGGCCTCTCCCGAACCATCAGAACACCGTGTCGCACACAGTGTGCGCTCAGCGCATGTCCGTTGAGGAAGCATTCAGTGAGTGCATGGATGTGTTTACGAGTTACCGCTTGTAGTTTCCTTAATTCACAAAGTGATTTGCAGCCCGGAAGGGGGTTTATGTTGTCATAATTCCACCCTTAAGGGGAAAAAATAAATTCCAGGTGTAGTTAAGGCCCAGGTATGCATAATTGAACAATAAAAACCGTCAGATAAAATCTAGGAGCCCAGAAGAACCGTCTAGGACAGGGGAGACCCCCTTAACTAAGACAGAAAACCCAGGGCGATAAAGAGAAAGGGACACACTTGACAATGTGAAAACACGGAAGGATTTGTGTGGCAGAAGGGAACAGAGTGAGCAGACAAATGACAGACTTGGGAAGTACTTGAAATGTTGATAAGAGAAAATGGGTTATCTTTAACACAGAAATCCAAGGGCTTCTACACACTGAACAGAACACAGCTGACGTGGAATCAAATCTACAAGACCAAGAAACGCGTGCTATTCAGATGACCCTAGTGCAGGAAGCCCAGGGAAGGGTCCTGAGTTACCACTTCCCGCCCATCTGGGTGAGGCAAGGTGGAAGGGCATCGCACTGTCACTGGTAGGGACCTGGAGACGAGGCTGCTCTCTGGCTGGCCTGGTAGAAATGGGGATTTGTCACGGCTCTGTTGAAAAGCAGGCTGAGGGCCTCCCTCAGAATTAAGAAAACACGGACGGCTTTTGACTTTGCAGGGTCACTCCGGGAACTCGTGTAGAAATAAAACCCCGGTTGGGCAGTGAGGGGTATAAATAAACAAATGTTTATTGCAGCCTTGTCCACAGTGGAGAGAGACTGGGGAGGAGAAGTGCGTGTCCTGCAGGAAGGGACCAGTTGGTCCTATCATAGTGCCCCTCCGGGGGTGTGGGCGCAGCTCGGAGAGGGAATGCGTTGGCCCCGCAGAGCGGGAGCGCAGGGATCTCCACGAGATGTTTCAGCGAGCCAGGGGACAGAGAGGGCTGGGTGCAAGGCAGTTTTGTTTCTTAAACCAATAATGGCCAGAAAATAAAAACATGTCCGTGCGAATGCGTTATAATAGGTAATTACATAACTGTAAAGAAAAATACTAGGCTGGTTAGAGGAGTTATCTGGGAAGGTCATACCTGTGAGGTGGGAAGGAAGAGGAAGGCAAATTAAGGAGAAAACAGGCCCTGGCTGGTGTGGCTCTGTGGATTGAGCGCCGGCCTGCAAACCGAAGGGTCACCAGTTCAATTCCCAGTCAAGGCACATGACCGGGTAGCGAGCCAGGTCCCCAGTAGGGGACATGTGAGAGGCAAGTACACATTGATGTTTCTCTCCCTCTCTTTCTTCCTCCCTTCCCCTCTCTCTAAAATCTTTGAAAAAGAGAAAAATTTCCCTTCAAAGAGAAAACTGCACTAGTGTGCTGAATCCCATTTATGTGGCGGCGGTTGTGTGAGTAATGAATTTGAACTTAGCCTATGTACCTATAGACAGGTCAGCGCCCACTCAGTGTTAAGTTTCTTTGGGGTCTCCAAACTAAGCATGTTTGAAATGTAAACTCTAGGCAATGAGCATGTTCTGGGTTCTTCTGTCCTCCTCAGCTCACGACGGCATCGTGATCAAGATCGAGGTGCAGACCAACGACGAGGGCTCTGAGAGCTTGGAGACGCCGGAGCCCCTGATGGGCCAGGTGGAAGAGCACGGCTTCCAGGACTCGGAGCCGGGGGACCCGTGCGGGGAGCAGCCCGACCTGGACATGCAGGAGCCGGAGAACGCGCTGGAGGAGTCCACGGAAGGCTCCGGCGAGTTCAGTGAGCTCAAGCAGATGCTGGTGCAGCAGAGAAACTGCGCAGGTTAGTCGGGGTGGGGACACCAGGGGGCCAGCAGGTGGCACAGAACCCCGAGCACAGCCTCGGGTGCGTGGTTCCTGGGCATCTGTCTCCAGGCGAGGGAAGAAGGTGATACAGCCAATCACTAGGTCAGATGGGGACCCCTCCTTCTACAGGCAGGAGAAAGTCCAATGACAGTGACAAAGCCAGAACTTTCCTGTCCTGACGGGTCTGTGATTGTTCCTATGTCACACTAGACGCCTCACCTGACTTGACGGTTTCAGCCCTTGGAGAGCAGGTTTGTTAACATGACTGCCAGCACTTTTCCTGGTAGAATCGAGGCATCATCTTTGTTTAGTTGTAAAATCTCAGGGTCACCATTCTGCACACTCGTGAGTGCGAGAAGAACAGTGGGGAAGTGGGCCCGCACGGCCCAGCCCAGGACGCCTTTTGTGGTCCTTTCCTGGTGCTGAACCAGTATGCCTTCCTGAGAAAAGTCCTACCTCATCATCTTGTTGTCCTTTTTCTTTTTTTCATTTTAAATATACTTTTATTGATGTGAGAGAAACATTGATCGGTTGCCTCCCATACACATCCCAACTGAGGATTGAACTCGCAACCTAGGTATATGCCCTGACCAGGAATTGAACCTGCAGCCTTTTGGTATAGGGAATGGTGCTCCAAGCAGCTGAGCCACACTGGAAGGGTGTGGTGTCTTTCTCAAACACACTATTAGACCTAGTTAGCTACTCTTTTGTGGAGGAGCTTTACAACTCTATTTGTAAATGAAACGAACCTGAATTTCCTTGACTCAGTCTCATCCAGGTGTTGGAAACAAGATTGTACTCGACTTACTGAATGAGCTGGCAAGCCTTTGTTCTTTTTTATCTTCTGAAAATAATGTATAAGATAAGAATTAAGTGTATTCCCTGGAAATCTGATAGAACTTGGGTTTTGGTTTTGGTTTGGATATTTTGTTTATGCATGAAAGTCGTTACCCATGATAGCAATTTACACGTTACTTATATTTAGAACCATGTCCACATCCATTTTAGTTAGGTTTTTAAAAGCATTATGTTGATTTTTAAAGGTAGTGTCTATAGATAATTCCTCCACAATTTGCCTTTTTGCACTTAATAAAATATGGGCACGCTTATTCATCCAAAGATGGGGATCTAGCTCCTTATTTTTAAATAACTGCATGATATTTCAGAAGCTTTTTTAAATGCACCGCATTGTCTTTCACAAAGGAATAGTGCGAGACACAAGGCAAATTGTGAGTAGAAGCTAAATTAGAGCTTCAGATGATCTTCTGAACAGTCCCCACTGATTCTGGTAGAACCTTAGAAGATGACTAAGGAATCCTTTTGGGATGTTGAGCCCTGAAGGGCTCAAAATTTGGGGGGATGTTTAGGGCCAGATGTTCAATTCCGATTTCATTAAGAAAAAACAACTCTGGTGTCGAAGGAGAGTGTGAATCTCCCAAGGCCCATTCTTCCCCCTCTTTCTTTCATAAACAACCCTGGAGAAACACCAGGGCAGCTAGTTACCGAGTCCGGAAGCTGCTTCCTCCTTCCCTGTCTTTTAAGCATTGTGTTCCTAGGACCCTGGGTCACGTCCTGCTGGGAGACCCAGCAGTACTGTGGCAGTGTGGCGTAACAGGCAGAGGCCTGAGCTGGGAGTCGCTTCACCTCTGTTCTGAGGTTAACACTGCCTTTTATTGGAGTGGTAGGAAGTCACAGACACTCCAGCTTCAGTCCTGTCAGGTGAGCGGAGAGGCTAGGTATTCCCCAAATGGCCAGCTCTGCAAAGGTCTATGACTTTTACTTTACCTGGAAACATTGCTTGGCATCCCCAGGCTCAGGTGCTCCCTGTCTGTGAAGTGGGGATGATTCTTGCTTGACGTAGCCTGCAGTAAGATACTGTGGCTATGAAAGAGAGAACAGGTGTGAGGTGCATTGAAAAAGGTCTCTTTTGCTTGTGAGTAAGAATTCCACAAATGCACACTGCTACTGTGTCTCCCGTCTCAGAGGTGGGCTCAGAAGAGTGAGTGACTTCCTCATGTCCCACAAAGTCGGTCAGGGAGACTAAAAATAGAGTCCCCCATTAACAGTGTTTATGGTGTACCAGTAGGTACAAGGCACTTGAGAAGACTCAAACAGGTATGCATGGGAGGCCACTCCTTTTTTCTGGGGTGTCGGTCTTCCTGGGCCACAGGACACGCAGCCTTATTTAGGCCCTAGAGGGGCAGAGGAAGGGCATCCATGCGTGGGGGTGTCTGTGGCCCCTGCACTGGGGCTTGTGGGACAGGAAGAGGAAGCCCCAGCTTCAGGGTGGCAGCCCCCTGGGCAGGTGAGATGCTACATGGGAAGGCCGAGTTCTCAGGCCTGGGGAGGTGCATCAGCCCAGGCTGTGGGCTCAGGAGGTGCTGAGGGCTGCAGGGGGGGTGGTCAGGGGAGGTTTTAGGGAGCAGAGAGGATCGGAGCCGGTGTTCGTTGAACGGCACAACTTCGAGACGTGGAAAGGAGGGTGAGTAAAGGCACCTTCGGAGAAAGGCCCAGTTGAGTCTGCGAGAGATGTAGCTCAGGGGGGCTAAGCTGAGTTCAGGTAGAGGAGACCATGGGGAGGGAAGGTTGGCAACTAGTTAAGTCAAGACTGTT
The DNA here is from genome assembly GCF_014824575.4 of Sturnira hondurensis. NCBI lineage: Eukaryota > Metazoa > Chordata > Mammalia > Chiroptera > Phyllostomidae > Sturnira > Sturnira hondurensis. Next base: position 2,274,651 of record NW_028095095.1, on the reverse strand, counting down.
TGGATACAGGCGGAAGAAACCCAACCCTTACGTGAAGTGAGAAGACTGGGATTTGGGGGCTGGGATAGCCACAGGTTCATGCATAGGCCAACCTCAGGCACTGGGTCCCCCAGTCACTGGGGGCTGGTGTCCTTCCCTGCTGGTTACCACTCGCTAGCAGCCCAGACAGTGGTCGCCCTCAGTGCCAGCTGCCCATCACAGGGACCCATCATCCCTGTGTCCTCTGCGTCAAGTTCCAGCAGAGGGTCTGAGCTCATTCCTGAACCAAGTGGGCGTGTTGTTGCACGACCAACCCCCAGGGTAGGGGCTGAGGGCAGCAGGGGCTGGAAAGGAGGCTTTTCCTAGAGGAAGGAATTTGGGGGATAGTCTGCAGTGCTTGGGGGTGAGGTGGAGCGCTGGTTATCAGCGCTAGACAACAGCTAACCTCTTGCTGTCTCTCCTGTCTCTGCCTGTCCCTGGAGCAGAGGGGATCGTGATCAAGACCGAGGAACAAGAGGAGGAGGAGGAAGAGGAGGAGGAGGACGAGCTGCCGCAGCACTTGCAGGACCTCGGGGAGCTGTCCGGGAGGTACGAGGCCAGTATATACCAGACCCCGCTGCCCGGGGAGCTGTCCCCCGAGGGCGAGGAGAGCCCCCCACCCCTGCAGCTGGGAAACCCGGCAGTGAAGAGGCTGGCGCCTGTCCCCCACGGCGACCGGCACGTGAGCGACAACCGGGGCTCCTCGAGCCAGCAGCAGCGGAACCGGCGCGGCGAGCGGCCCTTCACGTGCATGGAGTGTGGCAAGAGCTTCCGGCTGAAGATCAACCTCATCATCCACCAGCGCAACCACATCAAGGAGGGGCCCTACGAGTGCGCTGAGTGTGAGATCAGCTTCCGGCACAAGCAGCAGCTCACGCTGCACCAGCGCATCCACCGCGTCCGCGGAGGCTACGGGTCACCGGAGAGAGGGCCAAGCTTTGCCTCCAAGCACGTTCTCAAGCCGCGCCCCAAGTCGCCCAGCTCCGGTAGCGGTGGCGGCGGCCCCAAGCCCTACAAGTGCCCCGAGTGCGACAGCAGCTTCAGCCACAAGTCAAGCCTGACCAAGCATCAGATCACGCACACGGGCGAGAGGCCCTACACGTGCCCCGAGTGTAAGAAGAGCTTCCGCCTGCACATCAGCCTGGTCATCCACCAGCGCGTGCACGCCGGCAAGCACGAGGTCTCCTTCATCTGTAGCCTGTGCGGCAAGAGCTTCAGCCGTCCGTCGCACCTGCTGCGCCACCAGCGGACTCACACGGGTGAGCGGCCTTTCAAGTGCCCCGAGTGCGAGAAGAGCTTCAGCGAGAAGTCCAAGCTCACCAACCACTGCCGGGTGCACTCGCGCGAGCGTCCGCACGCCTGTCCTGAGTGCGGCAAGAGCTTCATCCGCAAGCACCACCTGCTGGAGCACCGGCGCATCCACACGGGCGAACGGCCCTACCACTGCGCCGAGTGCGGCAAACGCTTCACGCAGAAGCATCACCTGCTGGAGCACCAGCGCGCGCACACCGGTGAGCGGCCCTACCCCTGCACGCACTGCGCCAAGTGCTTCCGTTACAAGCAGTCGCTCAAGTACCACCTGCGGACCCACACGGGCGAGTGAGCACGCCCCGCTGCTGCCCGGCCTGGCAGCCTCGACACGGAGCCCAGCGGGTGGGGCGCCACCCCCAGCCCCTTTGCTGTGAGCCCCCCCCTCCTTTTGTTCCTCCTTCCAAGGACACAGGGGTCCTGAGACCAGGTCGCTTGCTGCCTTGTTTACCTGGGGCCCCAGGGGGGAGAGCGTGGACCTGGGGAACCCCTTTGGGCTGTTAATTTCCTTGACAATAAAACGGATGAAACCAATCAGCACGGGGGGAGTGATTTGGCTGGCCACGCGGAGGGGCGGTGCAGGGCCACTTAGTTGGGTATAGAACTTTATAATTACCTTTTGGATACTGTGGTTCTATTTGATAATAATAGAGTAATTTTTAAAAGACGAGCGTTTCCTGTTTGCCGTTTTTGTTTGGTTTTGAAGGGGCGGGGTTAAGAAGGTGGCCAAGGGACATCACTTGCCTAGTGTCAGTTGACAGGTTTTCTTGAGTCCCCCTTTACGTGCTCTTCCCCTCTGTTGGGTGGTGAAGGGGGTGTAGATCCCACTGATTATAAAATCGAAAAAAGAGGATGGAGGTGCTTGAAACAGTGAAGGAGCCTTCGGAAGTGGAGAAGCTCTGGGCCCCTGGGTGTTGGAGGACGGGGGGGAAATCAGGAGGGAGACAGGATGAGGGACTGGACTGGAAAGATGGACCCACAGCAAAAGTGGGTGCTTCCCGCAGGACCAAGCAGCCTTCCTGCGGAGCTTGCAGTGTGGCTGGGGAAGGGCGTGGCTGGGGACAGGGGGGCATAGGGAAGGGGTGCAGAGGGGAAACCACAAAGGGCACAATTCTGAACATTTTTTTATTTGTTTGTTGCACCAAAGCTGCTCTCTTTAGATGTGTCGTTACGTGCCCAAATGCACCTTGGTTCCCCTGGGAATTCGTAATTAATCGCCATCCACCGAGGCCTAGAGGAAATGTTGCATTGCCCACAGAGCGACTGACTCTCACTCGGCTCCTGTGTGTGGGTGGGCGACCCAGAGTGAGTTGAGGCAGTTCAAAGGGACAAGTCTTGGGGGCTAGCAGAGTGCCCGCCTCGGCCACAGGCACTGGGAGGCTGGACCTCTGCTGAAGCAGAGAGGCTGACCTGAGAGACAAGAAGGTAGGCAGACTTAAGTCGTGAGTCCGCGGAGGGGAGGAGGTGACAAGAGACACTTAAAGGAGAATTAGAGGGGGGTGCTTCGTTATTGTCGGGAAGGACCACACAGATCACGGACCCCGCTCCTCTCCTCACAGAGATGCACAAACAAGCAAAGCGAGGGGAAGTGATGCCCCCAAAGCTCACACTTGAAAGGATGCGACTTCTCCCTTTACACTGAACATTTCCAAAAGGATGGCGGGCCCTCAGGGCGGGCAGGCAGCCAGGGAGGGGCAGATGCCTGGGCTGGCACCAAGGGCTGGGGAGGTGGCCAGTATGGGCCCTGATCTCCGGAACCAGCTGGAGAGGAGCCTCGCGTCCAGGAGCAGGACTTCCCTGCAGTAGACATGGGTGCCAAGCCCATCCACACTCTGCTGAGCACAGAAGGAGGAGACTGCAGGGGGTCAGGACAGCATGCCCAGGCAGGTGGGTCTGGGCTGGGAGGATTCACTGACGAGGGAACTCCGGAATGCCTTTTGGTGGGGACTCTTAAAGGCAGAAGTGTGGGAAGTGGGCTCCATCGGACGAGGGAGCAGGTACAGATTTGGAGATGGCTTGTCGAGAGAAAGCAGGGTCATTGAGGTTGGCTTGGGGTAGGTGGGGGTGCAGAGGAATTTAAGACTTCCAGACTGGAGTTTGAATTTGACCTTCTGTGAGAAACCACTGAAGATGCCCTTGACACAAGTAGACGGCAAGGGACTGAATGTGATGGAGAAGGAGCCTGGCTGTAGTCAGACCCTCGACAACCAGCCACGTTCAAGGGACGGGTCACGACAATGGCACTGCAGGCTGCAAATTCAAGGGTGGCGGGGGCGGGGGGTGGGTGGGCAGTGGCTCTTTTGAACACCAGGGTATCCGCAGCCTCTAAGAGAGGTTAGCAGAAATATTTTGGAAAATTTGGGGGGAGGCTCATCGCGGCCCCGAACTTTGACTCTTTCTGGAGCCTGAGGACCAAAGACTTGAGTTCTGACTCCAGTGAAAGACCATGTGCTTTGGGGTGAAATCCAAGGTAGACACCCGGTAACTTCATCTGTTACGCAATTACCAAGACTGGTGTTTTTGAGCTTTCTTTTTCTAGGCCCCTGCTGTGTGAAGAATTCGGTATAGCCAAAGACTGGAACTTCTTATGTGGAATGGGGCTGACAGGGGGGTCTCTGTGCCCCTGTGTCCCCTTCCTGGGTTCTAACCCCGTCTTCAGACCTCTTGGAAGGCCCAGCACTCTGTACGCAATTGTCCCCTTTCCCATCCAGAGTCCTCGATACCAACACGATTCTCTCTTCCCACCGGCCGTCAGTTCCAGGGTGGTCTGAGACCGGCATCTCCGGAGGGGGGTCACTCAAGTCTGACGGTCTCTGGAGTGGAGCTGATGGGGATTTCACCTGAGTCCTGCGCCCCTGCACAAATTAATTAACGGAACACCAACTTCCGCATCTGTTCAGTGGGGGTAACAAGGTTCGCATTGTTCTGGGGCTTAAATAAGGCAAAAATACATAGCAAAGGCCCTGGCACCTACTTGGGTTTCAACAAAAGTTGAATAGGAGCTAAAATTTCATTCTGAGCTTCTAGCTAATGAGAGCTTAGTAAAAACAGAAGTTCACCTGAGTTGTGGGCCGGTGGTGTATTTTAAAAGAACAAATCGATGAAAAGGAAATTTCCCCAGCATGGCCGAAGTGGAAAATTATTTTCATGTGAGGAAATTCAAATCAAATCACATGGGCGACTACGCTTGGTCGTGATACTGGAGCGTCTGCTGCCTCCGATCTGGGGGGGAGGGTGACTCACCTCACAGGCACGTGCCAGTCTGCAGCGGGCAGCACCCTCCTTGCTGGGTACCTGGTACCCTTTCGCACTGGTAGTGCTTTCCCAGGGTGCCCTGAGTCTAATTAGAAAGCCAGACTTTGAAACTCCTAAATCACCAGCGGCCGCTGGCCACGTGGACTCGTGTCCCGGAAAGAGTAATCGCCACATGCTGAGCGCCTCTTGCTTTTGAAGACTTTGCACACCTCCTAACTCTGCGTTCTTCACCGTTTCCACGCATTTTCCAGGGGAAGAGCTTGTGGTTCGGAGAGATCCAACAGGTCCAAAGTCACGTCTGTCCCGCGAGAGCCAGGGTTGGGGTTCACGTCTCGTTGACTCCCAAGGCCCCGTGCTTGGCCACAGAGTTCTCTCCCTGGGATCTGAGTGGCTATTCACATAGGAAAGCCAGCAGTACCTCTTGAAAATTACTCCATTTGGTCCTCAGACTTTTAAATTTAAGACAAAAAATTAAGGGAAACAGAATCTATCAAGCAGGACATGCTCAGTGCCATATGCTTGTCAAAATTATGAAAGTAGTAAGAACATTTTTTTTTTAAATTAGAGGCAAAAAAGGCCCTGGCGTCCGGCTTGTGGTGTCACAGCTGGGGACACGGAGATGGAGAGGAGCAGGCTACTGCCACCACCTTGCCCACCCGCCTGCAGGGTCAGCGAGGGCAGCAGGGCAAGCGCCTGGCACCCCAGGGGAGGCTCACTGTCACCTCGCCCTCGTATTTATTAATCGGTGTGTGCACAGCATCGCGCTGGGCGCCCCAGAGAAACCCAAAAGGGTCAGGAAGCCCTCCACTGCCATGACCAAGCTGAGAACTGCTGGAGATTCCGTGGCCTAATTCTCTAGACTCGGCTTTTGGGGGTTAGGATAGCCAAGACCCTCCCGGGGACCTGCAGGCGGCTCTCTGTGCAGAAAGGGTCACCATCTTTTATCAGCCCCTCCCGTTACAGTTCTTGCTAGCCAGGTGTCTATGGGGACCTTTCCTGAGGTGACGTGGTAGCAGCTCCTCAGATTAAGGGATCAGGGCCCAGGCCTCTGGGTCTGGTTGTTGCCAGGGCAACAGTGAGTCAAGCCAAGGCCTCTCCAGCTTTCTGGAAAGTGTTTTGGCCGCTGCAGCCTCTCGCTACTTCCCAGGCATAGTGGGAACTTCTAGATTTAAATTTAAAAATCCATTCTGCATTTGCGGCTTCTAGCTGGGTTCCTTGAATTGATTATTTTGTTGTTGTTAAAGCATAACAGAATCTGACCCTTTTATTTCTATTTTCTACAAAAGGTAACTCCAAGCTAAAAGAATTTTTTAAAAAAATGAAGGCAGGAAGGAGAGTTAAACCAAGTAGTGCTGATTGGCCTTTCGTGAAAACTCCTAGGAAGCGGGCAGTCCCTGGCCTTGAGGTTACTAGAAATAATTGTCATCATCACCAAGGTTCACTAGGTCCCACCACGTCCCAGGCACTGTACTGAGTTAATGCTCACAGACAGTGTTTGATCTTGTGACAACCTGTGAAAGCATGTATGGATGAAGTTCAGAGAGATTAAGCAATTAGCCCAAGGTCGCCTGGCCAGAATTTAAACCTAAGCCTGGGCTGTTCACTGCTCTTATATATTGCCTCCCAGTTTCTTTGACATGGATCCTTCATTAAAAAAAGCAAACAAGCCCTGGCTGGTGTAGCTCAGGCAATTGAGTGCAAGCCTGCGAACCAAAGGGTCACCAGTTCAATTCCCAGTCAGGGTACATGGCTGGGTTGCAGACCAGGTCCCCAGCAGGGGATGCATGAGAGATAATCACACATCGATATTTCTCTTCCTCTTTCTCCTTCCCTCTACCCTTTCTAAAAATAAATAAATAAAATCTTTAAACACACACACACACACACACCTTGGTGCTTTTTTTTTAAAGGCGAAACAGTACTATTTCTGTCTGACGGGCAGCTCTGCCTGTCCCGTGGTCACTGTGTGTAAGCTCTGGGCCCCGCTGAAAGCAGACGGCTGGTTGGCCATCCAGCCCAGCAATGTTGGGACTGTGCCCCAGCTCTCCTGACCAGCAGAGAATGGATTGGCTGGCGCCAGCACCAAGCTAGCCCCCGTTTTGAATTGGGCCCCTCTCTTCCAGAGGGACTTTGGGAAAAGACGGCTAAGGGAAGGGTTTCCCTTTCTGTGTTTGTCTGTGATGCTGGGGTCTGAGGAGCCATTCAACAGCCAGGGAAGGAGCCGAGTGAAGGAGACTATAAGGAAAACGCGCCTGAACTCTGACCAAATAGCACTCAAACCCTGACTTGAAATCTTTCAGGCTTATACTGCCTGTTGGGGTTCCCACCATTCCTTCCTCCACTACCCCAGGGATGTACTCACTGCTTCTCTTTGTAGAATAATATCCAAGGTCTCTAACTCAGACCAGAAGACAGAAGCATCACTACTGTATACTAATGAGGATAATAGAAAGTTGAATTTTAATGACAAAATGGGCCAGTGGAAATTACCCTCACTAGTAATGTTGTTTTTTATTTTTTTTTATTTTATTTTTTAAAAGATTTTATTTATTTATCTTTAGAGGGGAAGGTAAGGAGAGAGGGAGAGAAATATCAATGTATGGTTGCCTCCTGTGCATCCCCTGCTGGGACCTGGCCTGCAACCCAGGCATGTGCCCTGACTGGGAATCGAACCTCGATCCTTTGGTTCACGGGCCCATGCTCAATTCACTGAGCTACACCAGCCAGGGCAGTAATGTTGTTTTTTAAATAATGAAGAGCAGGGTAACAAACTGCTTCCATTTAGAATCAGGATAGTCTAATACATGTATAACCTTTTAGAGGGGCATATTCAATCAGTTCTTTATTTTCAGGATGCACAAATACTGAAGTTATGCCCTCCAAGGACTGAAATTGATTGGATTTAAGCTAAATTCAATTAAGGAAATTAAACAGGTTATGAAATGGGACGTTAACCGCGCTCATAGTGAAGGAATGGTCCAAGAATCACAAGGTTCCTTGATCAAATTTTTGGCAGGTGAATTATTTATGCCAATTCTAAAATCTAAGATGAAATTTTTATGCCCGTATTATCCTCATTGCATTGACTTTCATCACGGGACATCAGCACATTACTTTTGCCCAAAGGTAAAGGCTGTAAGGTGGTTGGCACTGTTACCCTGAGCAGTTTAATAACAAATGTCCCACTAAAATTATTATCATTCCTTTTGCACGTTAACCCAGTGGTTTCCTTTCTTTATCTTGAAGTATCGCTGCCTCACCAAGCCAGAGTTTGTGATACATTTTGAAATAAGGTTAGAAAAAATTAAATCACATATGTTTCATAGTACCACTGAAAAAGCGAGTTAATACCCAAACCCGAGCACATCCATCTCCAGTATATTTTAATTCAAACAGTAGACACGTGAGAAGAAATAGACACATTTTCCTGCGCAAATCTCTCCCAGTTCTGCAGAATCTGGGGACAGCATAAACTGTACACAGACTTGCCTGGGTGTTCATTTTACCAAAAAAGACTAACTCAGGTAATACTTGCACAACAGGATTTCAGAATTAATTTAAAACACTTTCCCGCTAAAGGAAAAGGCCCGCTGTTGGTTTTTTTTTTCCCCCCTTACTGCAAAGGAATTTCAGAGTTCTAAACAATAAAACCTTCCCTTAGAATTAAATTTCCAAGGAGCCCCTAATTTCTTCAAGAGATGGTATCAAGCTTTGGCCATACATGTAACAGAAGAAATCGTTTTATTCCCCCCACCCCGCCCCCCGCCCCAGGATGCAGACTTTTAACCATCTCCACGCCTGTGAAATTCAGGGGATGATTAGACTTCATCCCCATTCCATAGAAACTCAGTCTCTACTAGTGTATTTTAGAATCTCTTTCCGATTCAGGACACAAAATCTTCATCAAGTTTACCATGATCGGCCAAATTTTCTGTGCTTCACATGTCAGGGTTTTTAAGCTTTTATTTTTAGCCTAGAATCTCTAGTTTAAATAAAACCCCTTTCAGAAGCTATGTGTGTAAGATAAGTGGAGCCAGAGGGGGCTGGAATTGGAAAGGGGGGCAGCTAAGCGCACCTGCCTGGCCATCCCAGCGCTGGGGGCTGCTTTGAGACGGTCTCGGAGGAGGAAGCCGCTTCAACCCCCCTGCCCTGGCCAAGTCCTGCCCACCCTTCTCTTTTGCTTTAACTTTCCCCAGTCTCAATCCAAACTGTATGTTTAATTTAAACTCAATGCTTTCATAGGACACAGGGTTTTTAAAGTATTTTTCTTCCTTTTAGGGTATACCTGCATTTCTACTCTCTATACCCTTTCCATCCGTGGGCAGATGGTCTCAGCAGACAGCGGGAGCCCTTACAACCTCACCCGTGAATCCAGCCAGCTGACACCCCCCGAGGATCCCTGGAAGGCTGGGGAACTAGCAGCACAGATGTCCAGAAAAGCCCTGTCAGAAATTACAAGGATCCCCAAAGTTATTTTTTACAGCAAAACGCCTACACTGTGAAGGCAAGGGAAGATTCAAGTAGCAAGTTACAGCCAGGCAGGACCCTGGGCCACACAACCCAACTGTGGGCAGCTTTGAGGGTCTCCCTCCCTGCTTTCCTGGGCGCCACGGGCACACCGGGTGGCATGCGTGCTTGATGTCCCCAAGGGCAGGCTTCTGTTTCTGAACTCGATCCTGGGTCTGGCCCTGCAAGGTACTCAATAAATGTTAAGTGAATGGGCAAAAGATTCACAGATAACAGTGCGGGAAGAAACACAGATAGAGCCCCAGATCTCTGCCCCATTGGGCTGCAGATGACCTTCTTCATTAAAGCTAATCCAAAAGCTTTAAAAGATATAATAAAAATGTATTTCATCATTTCTTCCAATATTTCAGCTCAAATACTCGGTACAGCCCCAGGGGCAGTACTGAGTCCTCTTACCAGTCTCAGGGTACCTGGAGTGATGACACAGGTCCTCCGGGCTGCTGGGCCCTTGAAGGAGGATCACCCAGGGCCCTGAGAAGGCGTCCAGGGGCGGGTGGGCGGGCGGCGGAGCTAGACTGCGGGGAGATGGAGTCGCTGGCAAGACCCTGGCATCCAGGGCACCCTCCTACCGGTGCTTGGCTGGCCGCAAGCTGTCACGTTGTGACTGGTCTGTTCGCACAGACCTTCTCTTGGTTTAAGTCGCCTTGCTCCCCTGAGCCTTCCTGCTCCCTACCGCAGCGGTGTGCGCGCATCACAACTCTGGGGCGTCGGGACCCCCGGGAGGCGACCACCCTAGTCCCAGGCCCCCAAACCTGGAGGTCCCCACGGAGACAGGCTTGTACTGCCGTCAGCCGCCCTCGCCGACCTCCTGGCTCCGTCTCTTCCTGCCCGAGACTCCATCTACCCCCTCAGTGTGGGGTCCGAGTGAGCACCTGTGAAATGGGGGCACACCGTGTCTGTCTCCCAGGGGCGCGGTGGGCGATGCTGCGGGACACGGGGGCTGGGATTAATAACCACTATAACATTTTTAATTAAAAAATATGTCTGTAGATTTAAATTTAAAAAAGTGTGTATGTGTTTTGTAGATTTAATTTTTAACCACTTGAATTTTTTAAATTCCTCGATCCGAGCTTCCCCTCGCCACCCCGCGGACCGGAGGAGCGCGCTCTACCAGCGCCTCTCACCCGGGGCCTCGGTCCGGGCGCCCGCGCCACGTGGGGCAGCCGGGCCGTGCTGCCCCCTGCCGGCCGGAGCCGGGAGGCCCGGAGGCCGGCGCCGCACCTGGCCGCCCGCGGCCGCTCTAGGAACGCAGGCCTCTCGGTGGTGGCGCGGGGTCGCCGTCGCGCGCCCAGGAAGGGGCCGTCCCAGAAACGCCCGGGTGGGCCGCGCGGTGGCCCGTCCTCGGGGGCAGTACCGGAACCGTGCTGCTTCGCCCCAGAGACCAGCCCTTCTTCCCGCGTTTTCCTGTTTCCTCCCGTGCCTCGCCCGGTGGGGCCCGCGCTTTGTGTGGATGCGGAGCTGGGAACCGGGCGGTGTGGACACAAAGGAGGGCCTTAGGGTTGTGCAGAGTGCGACAGAGCTGAAACGAGCCCCACCCGGAGGGCGCAAAGCAATGCTGGAGTCGCGGGCACCAAGAGGGGGGTGGGGCTGGAATTTACCCGAGAGTCAGGCTTTATAAAACCCTTTGCCAGGGAGCAGTTCATTTTAACAACTGTCCTCAAGCTCCGGTCCCTTAAGCCAAGGGCAGATGCACTTACCCCACGTGCAAGTGGATGGACTTTGAGAAGCGCCCCGGACCTCTTCTGGTCCTTGAAATATTTTCAGGTATTTGTCTAGTTACATCCAAGAGGTGGACTTGCACCTGCAAAGGATGCGACCTTTTTTAAAAAAGATTTTATTTATTTATCTTTAGAGGGGAAGGGAAGGAGAGAGGGAGAGAAATATCAATGTATGGTTCCCTCTCGTGAGTCCCCTGTTGGGAACTGGCTTGCAACCCAGGCATGTGCCCTGACAGGGAATCGAACTGCCATCATATGGTCTACAGGCCCGCACTCAATCCACTGAGCTACACCAGCCAGGGGGTGCTTTCTTTTTTCTTTTTTTTTAAGGCTTTTGATGTGTGTTGCCAAACCCGCCTCCAGAAGGTCCCTCAGTTCATTTTCGTTCTCTGGTGGGTACCTGCAGCCAGAGATGAGAATTGGGAAGGCAGTCTCTTGAGGGAGAGGCTTGGGGTGGCTGCTGAGACTTGGGGGTAAAATCCAGAACATCTTGAGGGCGCCCCAGGCCCTACCTGCCTCTCCAGCTCTATCTTGGGCTGAGTATTAGTTTAGTTTCCCTGGGGCTGCCATCACGAAGTACCACCAACTGGATGGTCTTACACAACAGAAATGTATCCGCTGGAAGTCCCGAATCCAGGAGCCGTCAGAATTGGTTCTCAGTAGAGGCTCTGAGGGAGAATTTGGTCTATGCCTCTCACCCGGCTTCTGGTGAAGGCCGGTACTCTTTGGTGTCTCTTGGCTTGGAGACACATCACTCCTGTGCCTGCCTCCATTGTTACCTGGCTTTTTCCTTGTGAGCCTCTATCTCTGTGTGTCATAAGCACAACAGTCACATTGTGTTAAGAGCCCACCTACTCCGGTGTGACTTTTTTTTAAAAATATAGTTTATTGATTATACCATTACAGTTGTTCTATTCCCCCCTTCATTCCCCTCCACCTGCACACTCCCTCCCCCACCCTTCTCCTCCCTTAGTTTATAACCACATGTCTCAACTTCTTTAGATTCTATATTTCTCCCACTATTCTCGCCCTCCCCCCTATCCATTTTCTACCTACCATCTATGCTATTTTCTGTGCTTTCTCCCCCCTTCTCCTCCCACCCCCCTGTTTCTAACCCTCCATGTGTTCTTCATTTCTATGGTTCCACTCCTGATCTAGCTGTCCTCTTGGTTTGCTTTTGTTTTAGGTGTGGTTGTTAATAACTGTGTGTTTGCTGTCCTTTCACTGTTAATATTTTTCATCTTCTTTTTCTTATATAAGTCCCTTTAGCATTTCATATAATAAGGGCTTGGTGATGATGAACTCCTTGAACTTGACCTTATCTGAGAAGCACTTTATCTGTCCTTCCATTCTAAATGAAAGTTTTGCTGGATAAAGCAATCTTGGCTGTAGGTCTTTGGATTTCATGACTTGGAATACTTCTTTCCAGCCCCTTCTTGCCTGTAAGGTCTCTTTTGAGAAATCCGCTGACAGTCTGATGGGTACTCCTTTGTAGGTGACTGTCCCCTTATCCCTTGCTGCTTCTAGGATTCTCTCCTTCATTTTAGTCTTGGCTAATGTAATTATGATGTGCCTTGGTGTGTTCCTTCTTGGGTCCAACTTCTTTGGCACTCTCTGAGCTTCCTGGATTTCCTGGAAGTCTATTTCCTTTGCCAGACTGGGGAAGTTCTCCTTTATTATTTGTTCAAATACATTTTCCACTCGTGGCTGTTTCTTTCCCCCTTCTGGTACCCCTATAATCCGGATGTTGGAACGTTTAAAGATGTCCTGGAGGTTCCTAAGCCTCTCCTCATTTTTTTGAATTCTTGTTTCTTTACTATTTTCTGGTTGGATGTTTCGTTCTTCCTTCTGGTCCACTCCCTTGATTTGAGTCCCATTTTCCTTTCCATCGCTATTGGTTTCCTGGACATCTCCCTTCATTTCAATTAGTTTAGCCTTCATATGTTCCTCTAATTTGTGACTAAGTTCCTCTAATTTGTGACTGTACTCTACCAATTCTGTGAGCATCCTGATAAATAGTGTTTTAAATTGGGCTTCTGAGAGGCTGGCAATCTGTTGGTCGCTTAGAGTTATTGGCTCTGGGACTTTGAGTTCTTGCACCATCTTTTGGGCTGTTCGTGCCTGTTAAGTAGCAGGAACGGAGCCCTAGATTTTCACCAGAGCAGGGCAACTCAGTCGCTGGGTTGTGACGTTGTATATGGGGGCGGGGTCAAAGAGGGACAATGGCTTCCCTCCGGTGCCCGCCGCCGCCCCGACCCCCACCAGCACCGCAGCCACCACCGTCACCAGGCCCATGCGCCCCGCTCCACTGCACACAAGTGTGCCACCGCTGTCAGCCCTCCACCACTGGGTTCGCCCCCTGGGGCCTGCGTGGTGCGTCTCACTGCACGCGAATGTGCGACCTTGGTCAGTCTGCCCCGCACCCGGACTAGGTCCAGGCTGCCTGCGCTCCTAGGTCTGTCCTTCCCGACCCTGCTCTGCTGCTGGCTCTGCCTCTCTTACCGTCCCCATTGAACGGTTCGTAGCTGTCGGACTTCCGTATAATTCGGTTTTCTGGTCTCTGGGTGTGTCTTAGTTCTCCAAAACTTTTGTTGTATCCAAACTTGGTTGTGGGAGAAGGCACAGTGTTTCCACCTATGCCTCCATCTTGGCAGAAGTCTCAATAATCTGGTGTGACTTCATCGTCTAATTCATTACAAATGCAATGGCCCTGTTTCCAAGTACAATCACATTCTGTGGATCCTGGGAGGACTTAAGTGGGAAAACACTATGTAACCCACAGGAGGTAGTGTCCCTGACTCCAGCATCCTGGTCTTCTCTCTACCGTGGTGGCTCAGGCTCCACCCACACTGCCTGGTCCTCCTGGGCTAACTAACTGTTTTTCCTCCTGGAAGGTGTAGAAATGTCACTTCTTCAACTTCAAGCTCCCCCAACTTCACAGGCTAGGGAGTTGGGGTATATATATATGTGTGTGTGTGTGTGTGTGTGTATACACATACATACATACATACTGTCTTTTTATTGTGTTTATTTATTTTAAAATATGTTTTATTGATTATGCTATTACCGTTGTCCATTTTCCCCTTTATTCCCCTCTGCCCTGCACATCTCCTCCCACCCATATTTTCTGCCTTTAGTTTATGTCCATGGGTCATATATATATATAAGTTCTTTGGCTTCTACATGTCCTATACTCTCCTTAACCTCACCCTGTCTATTTTCTACCTACTATTTATGCTACTTATTCTCTGTACCTTTTCCCCCTTTCTCCCCCTCCCACTTCCCCGCTGATAACCCTCCATGTGATCTCCATTTCTGTGATCCTGTTCCTGTTCTAGTTGTTTACTTAGTTTATTTTTCTTTTAGGTGTGGTTGTTAATAACTGTGAGTTGTCATTTTACTGTTCATATTTTTGTCTTTTTTTTGATAAGCCCCTTTAACATTTCATATAATAAGGGCTTGGTGATGATGAACCTTAAGTTGACCTTATCTGGGAAGCACTTTACTGCCCTTCCATTCTAAATGAAAGCTTTGATGGATAGAGCAATCTTGGCTCTAGGTCTTTGGATTTCATGACTTGGAATACTTCTTTCCAGCCCCTTCTTGCCTGTAAAGTCTCTTTTGAGAAATCCGCTGACAGTCTGATGGGAACTCCTTTGTAGGTGACTGTCCCCTTATCTCTTGCTGCTTCTAGGATTCTCTCCTCTTTATTTTAATCTTGGCTAATGTAATTGTGATGTGCCTTGGTGTATTCCTTCTTGGGTCCAACTTCTTTGGGACTCTCTGAGCTTCCCAGACATCCTGGAAGTCTATTTCTTTGCCAAACTGGAGAACTTCTCCTTCATTATTTTTTAAAATCAGTTTTTAATTTCTTGGTCTTCCTCTTCTCCTTCTGGCTCCCCTATGATTCAGATGTTGGGACACTGAAAGTTGTCCTGGAGGTTCCTAAGCCTCTCCTCATTATTGAATTCTTATTTCTTCATTCTGTTCTGATTGAATGTTTCTTTCTTCCTTCTGATCCACACCCTTAATCTGAGTCCCAGTTTCCTCCCCATCACTGTTGGTTCCCTGTACACTTTCATTTATTTCACTTTGCATAGCCTTCATTTTTTCCTCTAATTTGTGACCATACTCAACCAGTTCTGTGAGCATCCTGATTACCAGTGTTTTGAACTATGCAGCTGATAGGTTGGCTATCTCTTTGTCGCTTAGTTGTATTTTTTTCTGGAACTTTGATCTGTTCTTTCATTTAGATCTTTTTTTTTTTTTTGTCTCGGCCTGTCTGTTACATAGTGAGGGGAGGAGCCTTAGGTATTCACTCAGGTGGGGCAACCCAGGTCCCCACCTGTGTTGTGATGCTGTATGTTGGGGAGGTGTCCAAAAGAGAACAGGCTCTCCACTGGCTTTTGGTCACTTCCCCCACTACCCACAAGCAAATTGGGTCCTTCTGGTGCTGATTCCCGGCTGGGTGGGTTTGTTTACCTTCTAGGACCCTGTGGGTCTCTCCAACTAACTCTCCTGTGAGGCTAGGACTTTCTCCTGATGCCACAACTGCCACAGGTTTTTTCAGTCAGAGATTTGAGGCTTTATTTCCTGGCGCTGAAACTCTGGATTGCGCAGTCTGTCTCGCTCTCCAGTTGTTCCTCCCAGTTTATCCGCACGTGAATGTGGGACCTCCCAGTCCTCCATGCACTGCTTTGCTTCGAGTCCTCTCCACCCAGCTTCTGGACTCCGCCCTTCCTACCCATCTGGATGGATGTTTCTTCTTTAACTCCTTGGTGGTAGGACTTCCATACAGTTCGATTTTCTGTCAGTTCTGGTTGTTGTTTGTTTTCAAATTTGTTGTTGACCTCCTTTTGGTTGTCCGGGGAGGCACAGTGTGTCTACCTATGCCTCCATCTTGGCCAGAAGTCCTTTACTGGTTTTTCTAATTTTGAAAGTAATACATTGTATGCAATAAAATTGGAGACTGTAGAGGAGTAAAAAGAAGAAGGTTTAAGGAGTTGCCCATAATCGCCCTGTTTATGTGTAGCCCTGGTTTTTACACCACGGAGCAAACAGGCAGTGTGGGCGTCTCCGAGAGGAACTGCGCGCCCGCAGCCTGCAGCAGGGCCACCGAGCAGGTACCGTCTTTCGTTGAATCTGCACGTTTACTGTGGTGGGCCTGCAGGTCTACCTTCCAGGGGCTTGGTCCTTTGGGGGCTGTTTCAGTCCGGTGTTTTAGCAGGTGGCCTAATATCTCCTAGGACAAGTCCTCCAAAGCTGCGTTGTTATCATCACCGTTTTCTCGGCTTCTGTCATCTGTTTTGTTTGGGGGAGTAAATGCTCCACTTTTTGTGGACGAGGCCTGTCTTTCCTTCATATCTCAGGTCAGCAGTTTTAAAAAGGCACAACTTGAACTGGATAAAGGACCAAGGAGGCCTGGGCGGTAGGTGAGGAGAGTGGGTGGGGAGGGGGGCGTTGAGTCAGGAAGAGGAAAGACAGTGCGAATAAAAGAGAAGGAGGGCAAAAAGAAAGGACGGATGAACAAAAGACAAGTCGGTGAGATGGGCCAGGCCCTCAGACCCAGAGCTTGGTGTGGGGAGGGGCTACAGACCACCTGGGTTTTCTCATCTAGGTAACAGGAGGGTCCCTGGGCCCCTGCGGTCTCCTGCTGTGAGCTAAAGATTGTGACCAAAACATCAATTATGGGTTGGGGTTTCCCTGAGAAAGGCCGGTTTGGAATGACAGTGAGACGTGAAGCAGAAGACTCAGAGGCTGTGATGGTTTATAGGGTCTGGGTGTGGCTGTGTAAGTATGAAGGTGTGAGTGAGGAAGTATGTATACCTGGGAGTATAGCTCAGGGGTAGAGCATTTGACTGCAGATCAAGAGGTCCCCGGTTCAAATCCGGGTGCCCCCTGCGTATCACTTTTGCCTGTGGCCCACCCTGTCCTGCTGCACTTCGCGTGCTCTCCCCTCCTGCCTCAGTGCCCTCTGTTGAGAGGTGTCTTCACACTCTTACTTCATCCTCACAGGAAGCCTTCAAGATAGGAGTTTTCATCAGTGGTCCCCACCTCACAAAAGAGGAAACCAAGGCAGTTCTAAGATAAATGACTGCTGGGGTGTGACGTGCGGCATGGCGACTCTGGTTAGCGGCACTGTGGTACGTGTTGGAAAGTTGCTGAGAGAGTAGATCGTCCAAGTTCTCATGGGTGTTAGCTAGACTGAAGTGATTGCTTTTTACTTCATATTTTTTTCAGTTTTATTGCTATATAATTGACATGTAACACTGTAGACATGTGGGTATACAACATAATGATTTCATATATGTATATATTGCAAAATAATGGCCACAGTAATAACAGTCTGAATTTTTCTCTGTGTGCTAGTTTGTACGTTTTAAATTCTGTGCCATGTTAAGGCATTGTCATATAAAAGCCAATGGATTTGCAAATTTAGATCAGCCCAGTTCAAGGGCTCTGACCCCCAGAAGCCTTTGTCGGATGCTTGCCAGGCTCTGGCTTCAGTCCCCCTGTCTGCTTTTCTGGGCAACCCCATTATGAAAGTGGGGAGAGGGACTGCTGGTTGTCACAGGTCGGGGAGAAGCGCTGGTCCAGAGGCAGCAGATCCCTGACGCCCATCCTCAAGGGCAGCTGAGTCAAAGCAGAATGAAGTGGAGGCCATTGACTTCTTGATTCTGTCGCTTGCTCTTTGTGATGGGGGGCAAGTTGCTTCAGTCCCCTGTGTCACCGTCATCCATGATGAGGATGGTGACGGTGGTGGTTGTCCAGGTAGTACTATCACAAACCATTTTTAAATGCATTTATATGAAGCTCTGAGAATAGTTTGCCTCACTTGTTTTAAGTGCTTCATAAATGTTAGGTGTCATAGTTGTTATAGGTGTCTTGGGTATGGCTCCCCCATGGAGAAGTCCTGAGGAGGCCCATTCAGCCCAGCAGGGGGTATAGCTCAGGGGTAGAGCATTTGACTGCAGATCAAGAGGTCCCCAGTTCAAATCTGGGTGCCCCCTATTATTATCCCAATTTCCCTTTACTCTGCTGGGCTTCCTGGTGACGTGTGCTTTATGCTTCCATTTGTGTTTGTATGTAGAGTCAGGGAGAGCCCGTGCTTTAATGACTCACATGTACAAATCATCTGGCTCAGTTGGTGGAAGACTCACCGCAGACACCGACAGGTTGCAGGTTCGATTCCCAGTCAGTGCACATACCTGGGTTGCAAGGTCAATCACTGGTCGGGGTACATACAGAGGCAAACAATCAGTGCTTCTCTCTCCCCCACCCTCCCGCCCACACTTTCTGTCTAAGAACAATAAAAACATACCCTTGGTGAAGATCTTTTTAAAAAGAAAAACAAAAGAAAGCATGAACACGGGTTTTCTGCAGGAGAGGCTTGTAAGATGAGTGAGAGGGAGAATTTTTACTGGATATATATTTTTCATTTCATATATTTATTTGTTTATTTATTTAATTATTATGTTTTTTTGGTTTTAGATTTGCAGACAGTTGAGAGGAAGGTGCAGAGATTTCCCATAGACCCCGCCCCCCCCCCATACACAACCTCCGCATCCTCAGCGTCCCTCCCCACAGTGGCACATGTTCCAGTGGGTCAGGCACTGACGTGTCATTGTCACCCAAGTCCGTAGTCGACGTTAGGGTTCGCTCTTGGAGGTGTGGGTTCTGTGGGTTTGGACACGGGTATGACGACATGTAGTCATCAGTGTGGTGTCGCACTGATCATTGTTTCACTGCCCTGCAAGTCCTCTGGGCTCTGCCCGGTCATCTCCCCAAAACCCCAACTCCTGGCGACCGCTGATCTGCTGTCTTCATAGCTTTGCCTTTTCCAGAATGTCATGCAATATGTAACCCTCTTTAGATTGGTGTTTCTCACAAAATAATACACAGTGAGGTTTCCTCCTGTCTCTTCGTGGCTCATCAGCGCGCTCCTTCACAGTATTCTGGGAGGCCCCGCTGTCTGCATGTTCCCCAGTCCATCTGCTCGTTCCCCTGCTGAGGGGCAGTTGCTTCCCACTGCACGGTTTTTGTGCCTTTTGAGCCTTGTGCCATGTGAATTCTGTGATTTCAGTGTTTCCTTTTACAAATGCAATGGAAAATTTAAAAGTAATCAAGTTACATGAGACATCGCCCACATCACATGAGGCGAGGGGTGATGGGTGCTGAGGTTCACTCCTCACCCGGGTCTGCTCGGGCCACGTGGAGGCGAGCAGTTCCCCAGGGCTCCATCCCCCCGGGGCTGAGCCCAG
Organism: Sturnira hondurensis; assembly: GCF_014824575.4. Classification (NCBI taxonomy): domain Eukaryota; kingdom Metazoa; phylum Chordata; class Mammalia; order Chiroptera; family Phyllostomidae; genus Sturnira; species Sturnira hondurensis. The sequence continues at coordinate 2,255,564 of NW_028095095.1, read as the reverse complement.
GACCTTCAGCCAGGCCAGCGTGATATCAGAAGGTCCTGCACTCACAATGTGACGGAGACAACATGGAGAACCAATGCCCGCCCACCCACAGCTGCGGGTCCCTGAAAACCCCTTCAGAACTCAGCTGCAACCTGGGGCAAGTTGTGGGGTTTCACGGGGATTGGGACATTAAATTTCTGCCACTTAGCAGAATGGGACACGAATCAGAGGTCATGCTGGTTTGTAGAAAAATTAAGTTCCATACCTTCTACCACTCCATTGGTGGGTGAAGATTTGTACACACGAAGCAGGTCACCGAGCCAAGATACCAGGTGGAGGAGAAGGGATGCGCGTGTTCAGGACTCAGAGTGACAGTACTCAGTGACCTGCAGGGAGTGAGGACGCTGAGGTCCCCAGCTTGGTGCATGTGGATGTTCGAGGCTCTGGAAAACAGACAGTGCTTTGGAATGGGAATAGCTCATATAAATTTTCTGGGCCTGAGAAAATACCCTCCAGAGGATTCAATTCCATTTGCTCCAGCTGCAGCCTCACCAAGCAACCCTCTGATAGCTCATTTGGTTTCCCAGGTAACCTGGAGGGCATTCTGGCTTAAGCATTGCCTTGGAGAGTCTGGTAGGGAGGTCTCTCGAGCCAGGTCAGACCAGGGTCAGGGTCAGGGGCTGTGAGTCCAGGAGCCACGCTCCACACCTTTATGGTTGTGCCAGTTCCGAATTTTTGGACACTTTTCTGAAGCAGATTGTTAACACTCCAGTGAGGGGCTGCGTGAACGTTGTAACATTGTAGGACCATGGAGACGGGGAGGGGGGTGAAACAGTGCAGAGGCGAGCACAGGAGACCCACCAGCACTGAGTTACCGCTGAGAACTGCTGCCCTGAGCCACCATTCCAGGGGTGGCCTGGAGCCTGGTATGTTCACTTTTAGGAATCACGCCTAGGGAAATAATGAGACTGGGCAAAGATATGTGATCATGTTCATCGAGGTCTTTAGAATCCTGGGGCGGGGATCGTCTGCCTGCCAGCACTCTAAACTCTTTTTCTTTTTAAAGAAAGGCCGACTGCCACATGCTTGGCCTCGTGGCATCTTAGAAGTTTGACAAACCTACTCTCTCCTACAAGTGGCCTCGAGGATGCGTATGGAGGTTCTAGCTCCTCAGATGCCCTTGGCCAAAGAACTGTCCTCCTCGATCGGGGTAGGCCAATAGCACTTCAGAATAGTCTCAGTTAAAGAGCAGAAATCTTACCCAATACTACCACGTAACGGAGAGAGCCCCAAGCAGTTGCAGACCTGGCTCAGGGATGGAGGACCTGTAAGTGCAAACCAAAGGACTCTTTGAGATTTGGAGCAAGTGGGCGTGGTGCCCAGGCCTCTAGCGACGCTGACATCTCGGTGGATCCCTGCCCCACTGCTCTTCCTCCAAAGAGTCGGGCTGCAGCCCTTTCAGCCAGGTGCCTCCCTGCGCTAAGCCAACTGCTGGGAGCTGCTCAGAGGTCCCAGACCTTGGTCCCTGGGAAGGGAAACCAAAACAGAGAGTAGAAGGTGGAGAAAAGGTCCCAGACCTTGGTCCCTGGGAAGGGAAACCAAAACAGAGAGTAGAAGGTGGAGAAAAATGAAGGAAGGGAGGGAGGGAGGGTGGGAGGGAGGAGGGAGAGAAAGGAGGAAGGAAACATCTATTTTTTAAATATTTATTTATTTCTAGAGAGAGGATAAGGGAGGGAGAAAGAGAGGGAGAGAAACATCAATGTGTGGTTGCCTCTCACGCACCCCCTACTGGGGACCTGGCCTACAACCCAGGCATGTGCCCAGACTGAGAATTGAACCCGTGACCTTTTGGTTTGCAGGCTGTCAATCAAGCCACTGAGCCACACCAGCCAGGGCAGAAACATCTTAGATACTAAGAGAATAGGTAGAATTCCTCCTGTACCAATCATAATCATCATAATAAGTCTACACAGTAAGTGCACAGACCCTGGGAAAAGGGAGCAGCTTCTGACAGGTGGGTGGAGGTGGGTGCCCAGAGCAGCAGCTCACGCAGATCCCCGGGGAGACACGTGATGGTAAGAGCAGAGCTTAGGAAAGACTGCAGTTATGAACGTATCTTTACTAAGAAAAGATAATGCTGGGGGTGTAGCTCAGGGGTAGGGCATTTGACTATAGATCAAGAGGTCCCCAGTTCAAATCCAGGTGCCCCCTATGTGATTCGACTTTCACTCCAGTGGAAGTGTAGCTCCTTGCTATCCCACAGGCCCAGTCTGGGGGGATGTACATTTCCAACATGTGTTAGAGACCTAAGTGTCTCTCCTGTGACCCTCCTCATGCCTTTCATTTTTACCTCCTCGGCCATACTCATTTCCTGGAGGGGCAGAGGAAGTCTGTCCTAGGCTTCCTCTGTGTTTCTCTGGTGTGTAATGATCACCATCCTGATTTTATTTGTTTATGCCAAGCTTCCTTCAAAAAAAAAAAAAGGATCTGAGGCAGCTTGCAATAAAAGATGCAATAAAAGCCCAGCTGATGGAGCAGGTATACAAAGGCAGGGGCTGATGTATATGAGGCGGTGCAAGTCATAGAGATGGAAAGAATCATGGGAGCCAGCGGCTGGAAGTGGGAGGGGGCAGAGTCGTCGATCAATCCGGATAGTTTCTGTTGGGGAAGATGACACATTTCTAGAGATGGACAGTGGCGATGGTCGCACACCGTGATGAATTAGTTGATACCACTGAACTGCACTCTGAGAACCACTATGTGTGTCTTACCACTGTTCTAAACATCGAAGGAAAAAGGAAAAGCCAGGTCTGAATGTTTAGGAGAGGAAGTAAGTACATATTCTCAAGCCCAGGTTGGAAAAGCTACTTACAGCTGAATACAAAGCTTATCACTGAGCTTCCTGGCGTTTGAACGGAAGTGAGAACAGAGTAACTCATCTGCTCAGTAGCATGTTTTATTAGCTCTGAAAAAGAGCAGGCACTTACACCACAGGTGTTTGTGAGGCTCCACGGGAGAGTTGGTAGTGACTGCCAGGTCGGCGGGCACAGTCACGCTGGTCCACCAGTTCCGGTACATAGTCCCCTACAGTGGCACCACCTACTGACCCTAGTAATTAGCCACACTGGATCCCTTTTACAAATGACAGAATAGTAGACTGGGTGGCTTATAATGGCAGAAAGTTATATCTCACAGTCTGGAGTTTGGAGAGTGCACGATCAAGGTACGGGCACATTCTATGTCCCGTGAGGACCCGTTTCCTGGTCGTGGACAGGCTGTCTTCCTGCTGTGTCCTCACGCGCCTGAAGAGACGAGACCTCTTTTGGGGCCTGTTTCGCAAGGGCACTGATCCCATTCTGGAGGGTTCTACCCTAATCGCCTCCCAGATTACCCACCTGGACATGTTAATGTGGGGGTGCCACAAACACCCCGTTTGTAATACATGTCGGTATGACCCAGGAAAGGATTTTTTAACATGCCCCCAAATCACAAATCATAAAATGATAAATTTGATATCTAAATTTAAATTTTCATAAGACAAGAAATTCCTTAAACAAGAGACTTTGAATTTTGCAACCATGTAAGATGGAGAATGGATTCGTACCAGAATAAAAGGCAGATGAAAGGGTTGTGGAGGTCATCGCAAACACTGTGGACGCACTTCACATTCCTGAACTGTCTGCTTAAAAATGGCTTAGATGGTAGATCCTGTATGTTTTTTACTTCAATTTAAAAATTTTTTAAATTTTATATTTATTTTAATTGTTCAAGTACAGTTCTCTGTCTTTTACTCCCATCCCAGCCCACCCCTTAAAATTATTTTTTTAATTTCTATATAGAAAAATATAGCCCAGCAAAAGAATAGAAAAGAAAATAGGTTAAATAATTCACAGAAGAGGTTTTTTATGCCAAATAAAACTGTGAAAAGATGCTCAATTTTGCTAGAAATGAGGGAAATGAAAATTAATTAAAACAATAGAGGCACCATTTTTACTCCCCTCGCAAAACTTAGGGTACATTGAGATTTTACTAGCTCAAGAGTTGGTGGGGGAAATGGTGTTTTCATCTGCTCACAATGGGAGTACAATCAGTACACTCACTATGGGGGAAATTTTGGCAATAAAAATAATAAAGTAAAATTACAACAATTACGTGACACTGTAATAGTAACATTAAAAGTGTGCCTACAATCCAGGAATTTCATTTCAGGGATGAAACTGAGGCAGAAGAGCATCAGGAGGCATGTACAAATCTGTTCATTGCAGCATCATTTGCAAAACAACGGGAAACATTTCTGGTACGTCCATTCATAGTGCAATAGATAAATAAGACTTTTGCACTCCTATAATGTACCCAAGTAAAGCAGTTAAAGGTAGTTTCAACTGAGAGCCCAGGATGAAACAGGTACAGGCCCCAAGGCAGGAGTGCAACAGAGCCCTGGGCACATCCCAAAGCCCCGTCTGGTGATCAGATTGCTCACCCACCCCCAGGTGTACAAGCGCCAGGTGGCTGGGCATCAGGAGACACACATTTCTGGCCAGACTGTGTTGTGAGGGCCACTCCTCAGTAGAGGAAGAATTGGGGTGTTCTCCCCCAACATTGAGCCCAGGGGAGGAGCTTCGTGGGGTCCACTAGAGGCCTGGGTCCTGAGTCCTGGGGCTGGGATCCGCGGTGAGGTGTGCCCAGCCCTGCGGATGGAGAGAGGCCAGAACATTCTCTGGAATCAGCAGGTGTCACCCGAGTGGGTGGGAACGAAAGGCACACGAGGGTTTCCTGGGCCACACAGGAGAGAGGCGTCCTGGAGCAATTGCAAACTCCCTGCAAGAGGACAGGGCCCTGGACCCTAACAGAGGGAGTTGGGACACAGATCCCGGAAAGCCAGGAGAAGAATGCACGACCAGGCCGTGGAGCTGGTTGGGCGTCCCAGCAGAGGCCTCGATGCCCCGAGGCAGTGCCCCAGGAGCGACTCCAGACATCCCCCAGCCTGGAGAAAACGCGGCTGTCTCACCCAGGACTCACCCAGTGAGAGGTCTCCTAGTCTCCTCTCCTCTCCTCCTTCCCCTCCTTCTCCCCACCCAAACGCTAGCAATAGATGCCAGGTGGGGACAGGGAGACGAAGGACCACCTGCCAACCCTCCCACTTCTCAGGGAGGACAGAAGTCAAAGTCAGTTTCAGAGCACTGGTTATTGGCGGGGACCAGACACTGATGACAGAGTTCAGACTGCCACCCTGGGGTTTTCTGTTACCTAAGAATGGTCATTAATGTCACCTGGGGCAGAGAAGAGTTTCACCGAGAAAAGTTGAAAGGGACAGCATGAGACGCAAACATGAGGTTGCTCTTCTTAGGACTTTGTGAGGATTCGGAAAAAACGAATTGCTCACATCTAGCAGGCAGAAGGTGACATGGCCCAGCCACTCCAGAAAACAGGGTGACAAATTCTTACCAAACCAAATGTACTCTCACCACACGTGATGGTTGGCTTTATGTGTTGCCTTGCCTGAGCCACGTGGTGCTCAGATTTTTGGTCCCACACTGCTCCGGGTGTGTGTGGGTGAGGGTCTTTGTGAATGAGATTAAGTGTGAGGAGGCCCCTGTGCCAAGGACACAGCCTCCTGCCTGCAGCCAGTGAGGAGGAGCCCTCCCTCCAGCAGCATGTGAGCGCCTGTTCGGAACCCAGACTGGCCCCCCAGCCCCAGGCCAACCCTCAGGTGAGCAGCCCCGCTGACAGCGCACCTGCCAGCTCCTGAGAGACCCTGAGCCAGAGCCACCCAGCAAAGCCACCCCCAGATTCCGAACCTCTGAGCCTGCAAGATAGAATGAAGATTTGTCATCCGAAGTTGCTAGGTTTTCGTTTAGTTTGTATCTAAGACAGAGTCCTTCTGCCATCAGTCCTGACGCACCTGCCCTAGAACATCCCAAGCCTCTGGACCACGTGGGGGAAGCACGAGGGAGACAGGGACTTGGTGGTGAGAGAAATCCCAAGAAACAGTCTAGAAAGTGAATGTCGTCGTGGATTGGAGGGGATGGCTAAAGAACATACAGGAAGCAGACGTGAGCAGTGAGGGCGGGACACACAGGACAGAAAGCTGAAATCAGAGCTGAAGTTCAAATGCCTTAGAGATCTGAGTCTGTACCCCCTAGAGATACTCCCCAAGCTTGTAGGATTCGGAGGGGAGGTGGAGGGGCTTGTCTTGGCCCCACACTGTGGACAACTTGAAAGTGGCCTCAACTGATAAACAGGCGAAGAACAGTCTAGTCCTTGCTCATGAATGAGCAACTCGCATCTGGGCTTCATCTTCTGCCTGATACACCAAGCAAATACACCAGGGTTCCATTTGCTGCCCCAGATGGAACCCTCAGTGACCTTTCAACTGGTGCTCAGAAGAGATGGCGCCTTTCTGGAAAAAGAATAATTATGGCCTAAGAGTTACAAGTACAGTTGGGCAGGACTAGCAACTCTGCTGAGTCAGAATCAACAGCCTGTGTGTGAGTGGAGGTGTAAAGTGTATTAATTACACATCATAGTTAATAAGAGGGGGTATAGCTCAGGGGTAGAGCATTTGACTGCAGATCAAGAGGTCCCCGGTTCAAATCCGGGTGCCCCCTCAGAGAGTTCCTTTTTCCTCCTAGAGCAGAACTGACAAAGTTCATTCTATGGAGAAGGTACTCTAGTCCCCCTTTATAGCCATCTCTTCTGAGATGGCACTGGGCACAGCAGTGAAGGCCAAAGATAAGACCAGATCCATCTCAAATGCCTCCTTCCAGGGTCTGTTTCCTGGGACCCCAATGGGACCAACTTCAGTATCATCCATGGTCCAGTCCAGAGACAAAACCTGAGCAAGGATGTGATGTAAACTATCACTAACCAGCATGTCCTATAGCTTCTGCAACAAAGTGCCACAGTGTGGGCGACATAAACAACAGGAATGTAGTGTCTCACAGTCCTGGATGCCAGCGTCTGAAATCGAGGTGTCAGGCGGGCCGTGCTCTCTCCTAAGGCGCTAGAGGAGGGCCCTTCCTGGCTTCCCTCCAGCTTCCCGTGTTTGTTGGTGACCCCTGGCCTTCCTCCGCTTCCAGATGCATCACTGATGCTCTGTCTCTGCCTTCAGCCTGTGAGTCTCTTCTCTTCTTATGACACCCATCACGTTGGAGTAAAGACCCATACTATTTCATGTTAACAAATCCCACTACCTTAGATAGAGACAGGAACAGAGAGAGAGAGAGAGAGAGAGAGAGAGATCAATTTGTTCTTGAACTAGCAATGCATTCATTGGTTGATTCTTGCCTATGACCTGACCAGAGACTAAACATGAAATCTTGGTACAACCTTGGCATATTGAGAGTCCCATCTCTGAGGGGCTCCAGGCTGGGTCCGGCCACAGGGACTTGGAGTCTGTTCTCAGGTGCTCAGCACAAACCCACTACACAGACATGACTCTTGGATCTTCGAGCTGTTGGGGGCCGCTCCCCAGGTTACTGCCCCCCTTCCAGGGCCTGACAGTGGAGAGACTGTGGAACTGTGGGAGTAGGGAACCTGTGGCTTCTTCCAAAGTGGGGGGATGAGTTAGCAGTAAAGCAGGTCTGGTGACTCAGCCAAGCCACACGGAAGGGGCATCTGGGGCAGAAGCTCTGGGTGTGGCTGTACAAGCAAAGGGTGCTCATCAGGCCCCACTGGCATGGCAGGGGGTATAGCTCAGGGGTAGAGCATTTGACTGCAGATCAAGAGGTCCCCAGTTCAAATCTGGGTGCCCCCTCGCATTTTAGTCTCTAAGGATCTCAATGAAGTTTCAGTTTTCTCTCCTCTTGCTGAATCTGGTCTCTGAGTCCTCCTGCAAAGGGTGAAGAAGCAGGGGGACTGGTCCCACCCAGAGCAGGGCTGCTCTGCTCAGGTGATGTGTTTGTCCGAGTCCTCTCATCTTCCCACTGTCCCTTCCCCTGGTCCCCTGCTCTCCAGTGTGAATGTGATCTCCTGGCTGAGGCTGCAGACCTGGCCTTCACTGTATCCAGAGAGAAATCTGAGATCCCCTGTAAAGGAACAAGAGTTGGACTGCTGGTCGGCTTCTCAGCAGTTGCCCAGGAAGCCAGAGATGGCGCAATGCCGCACCGCGTATGTTGAGAAGAAACAAGAGTCAGCTCTGAATTCTATTCCCAGCTAAACTGTTCTTTAGGGACAGACAAAGCTGAGTGCTCACCACCAACAGACTCTCATTAAAAAGAATTTCAAGAATATACTTTCGAGAAAAGAAAAATGATCCCAGATGGGAGGGCTGAGTTACAAGAAGGAAAGTGGAACAAGGAAATTGTAAGGTACATAAGTGAATCTAAAATCCCTGATCATACGACACGGTATCAATGTCTCATTTACAAGGTTTTTTAAAAGGAAGGACTGGCCACCTGCTCCTCTAGTGTTCAGCCAGCACCACTGGCCTGCCAGCATGAGCAGCCTCTCAGAGCTGGCGCCCTGCTACGGAGGCTGTGGTGACGCCCCCCCCCCGGGCCCCTGCCTGCTCACGCACCCCAGCTTGGGTGCCAGAGAGTGTCCTTGCCGAGCACCACAGAGACCCTCAGAGGAAGCCCTCTGCCCAGCCCGCATCAGCTCCATGGGCACCGGCGGTGATGGCCACGGTCCGGGAAGGCCCCAGTGTGGTCTGTACCTCGAGCGTGATGGTAGAACACACCCACTCAGCCAAGGCTGACCCGCTACCCTTTCTACACCCTCAAGGAGACTTCAGTTTCCACATCAGCAGGAGCAGCGGCCATGCCAGCGACTTGGAGGAGGAGGCCCACAGGGAGATCCAGCCATGGTTCCAGAGCAGTGAGCCCGTGAACCTGGCAGAGAAGGCCACTGCAGCGGCCTGCACCTGCCTGAGCTTAGGCTGCCTGGAGCAGCCCCCCCTCATCCAACTGGACCAGCTGCCTCCGTCCGCAGGAATCTGGGCCACCTGTCTGCTCTGCTCTGCTCGTCTGGCCCAGGTCACCTTGTAGCTGTCTCCAAAAACGCATAGCTTAACCTCCTCTCCCCCAGAGGGGAGGCACTGAAACTCATCATGCTGTGAAAAAAAAGGTAGAACTAAAATGCTGGTTAACAATAACGTAAGGAACAGGATCGTATGAGTTCAGTGTAATTTGAGTGGACAATAAAGAGATTTATTAACTTAGACTTTAAAATTTTACATGCAGAAATATCTAGGGTATATTTATTTTATTTTTATCTATCCATCTCTCTCTCTCTCTCTCTCTCTCTCTCTCTCTATATATATATATATATATATATATATATATATATTTTAGAGGTGGGGGAAGTGGGGGAGAAAGAGAGGGAGAGAAATACCAATGTGAGAAAGAAACTTTGGTTTGGTGCCCTGATCAGGAATCGAACCGGCGGCCTTTCGCTTTGCAGGATGACACCCAACCCGCTGAACCAGACCACTTAGGGCCAGGGTATCATTTTGGAGGCTGAGGTTCTGCCAAGTTAAAGTCAGTAAAGGGATGCACAGTTTATGGTAGTCATCTTGCCAAACACTCGTTATTTGTAGTAATTTGTTGCTTCTTTTAGATTTCTCACGTACCCGATCGTATCATCTAAAAATTCAAACATTTTGTATCTCTATCCATTCTTTATACATTTAATTTCCTCTTCTCATTTTATTGTACCCATCAGGACTCCAGTATAATGCTGAATGAAGGCATTGACAGTAGATACGGTCTCATTTTGATTTCACAAGAAAAGCTTTCAACATTTCACCAGTAAGTCCATGTGGTGGACTTCACTTTTGTAGATGGTCTTTACCAAATTAAGGCATTTTCCTTCTGGTTTGCTAAAATAAAACTATCACGGATGAATGCAGAATTTTATCAAGCCCCTCCTTTTTTAAGCTGTTGAAATAATCATACGCTCTTTCTCCTTTAGTCCAATATTAAATGGTGAATTACATATATTACTTTTTATAAAACAAAACACGCTTTGCATTCTAGATGTCAATCCAACTCAGTCGTGGAGTCCTATCATTTTTATTCAGGGTGGGGCTAAAGTAGGTTTTCCATTATGCGTACTCAAAACAGAGTTTATTCTTTCTTTAAATTTCTTTATTTATTGGTTTTAGAGAATAGAAGGGAGACAGAAAGAGACAGAGAAACATGGATTTGTTGTTCCACTGGGTTATGTGTCCACTGGTTGATTCTCGTACATGCCCTGAACTGGGGATCGAACCCGCAACCTTGGTGTATCAGGATGACAATCGAACCAACTGAGAAAACTGGCCAGGGCTCAGTGTACTCTTGCATTACTATTTGTTAATAGACGTATTATTTGCCATCCGAACAACTCTAACCCTGCTTTTGCCCATCCCCGAGTATTTAGTTAGATTATAATTTATCTGTTTTGGACCTATATTATGAGTCAGATCAGCCTATTCATTTGTTTGTAGTGCCCCTGTTGGGTCTGGTATGAAGATGGTGTGTTAGGTATCTTCTGTAAAGAGAACAGGGTTAGCGATGTTTTAACCCAATATGACAATCTCTGTCTTTTAATCTGGGGCATTTACTTTATTTACTTTCAGTGTAATTGCTGATATATTTGTATTCACATCTACCACCTTATTTTGTGCTTTCGGTTTTTAGCCCTTCCGTGGTTTTCTCTCTTTCTATTTTTATTTGATTGAGATTCCTTTATTATGTCATGATGCTCCACCGCTGGTTTGAAATTATAAGTGCTGTCTTCTATTTTTCTGGTTATACTAGGAACTCCATAAGCCTGTGGTTAACCAGAAACTTTACCCTCCTCTCAGATAACATAGGCTTCTTCCAACGCTTCAACTTTTTTTACTTCCCTCCGGCTCCCAGGCGTGCTTCTGATTCCAGCGTCCTGCGCTACTTTGGCATCCTTTGTTCCAACACAGTGGAATTCGCTCTAGGCCCTTAACGAGCGCTGTTGTGGGCCTCCGAAGTTGCTGCAGCCCCTTCCTCTTTATCAGTATCCGCAGGGCTCAGGATTCCTCACTGTGGCTGCAGTTTCTCCCGAGCTCCCCCTCACTTCCTGCCGAGGAGGAGCGTGTGGGCGCTATCTCCAGGTGTCCACTGCGGTTGTGGCCGGTGGCTGTTTCTCCCAAAGCTGCCGCCCCATCTTCAAAGCGGGGGGCCATGTGTTTTTCATATGTGTATTTTTCAGTTATAGTCTGCACTCATTCTTGTTCCGTATCAGTTTCAGGTGTGTAGCACAGCGGCTAGAAAAGCATGTGCTGTACTGGGTGGTCCCCCTGCTGCTTCAAGCACCCAGTGGGCCCATCCACAGTGATTATTACGGTGGTACTGACTCTGTTCCCTGGGCTGCACTTTACACCCCCGTGACTGTTCTGTGATCACCAACTTGTGCATCTCCATCCCTCCCTCCCGCTTCCTCAACCAGCCACCGACTCCCCTCCCCCGCCCCATCAGTTGTCAGTCTGCACTCTGTGAGTCTGTTCCTTTTTTTAAAATTTGTATTTATTTATCTTCAGAGGGGGAGAGAAGGAGATAGGGAGAGAAATATCAATGTATGGTTGCCTCTCGTGCATCCCCTGATGGGAACTGGCCTGCAACCCAGGCATGTGCCCTGACTGGGAATCGAACAGCAATCCTTTGGTTCCCAGGCCTGCGCTCAATCCACTGAGCTACACCAGCCAGGGCTGTTCCTATTTCATTTTGTTCTTTAGATTGGTCTTTCTCTGTTTGACTTATTTCACTCAGCATAATACCTTCTAGTTCCACCCATGCTGTTGCAAAAGGTAAGATTTCTTTTCTTTTTGTGTGTGTGTATGTGTGTGGCTGAGTAGTATTCTGTTGTGTAAATGTACCACAGCTTTTTTATCCACTCATCTATTGATGGATATTTGGGCTGCTTCCATATCTTGGTGATTTTAAATAATGCTGCAATGAACATAGGGGTGTGTATCTGTGCCTATATTCTTTAGAATTGGTGTTTTGTGTTTCTTTGGATATACTCCCAGAAGAGAAATTGTTTTTTGTTGTTGAGCAATTACAGTTTTTACCATAATTAAGTTTCTGGGTTTATAATTCCTTTTCCTGGACACTCGCATGATATTCCCAAAGGACCAGAAAGGTGAGCACCTCAAAAACCCCACTGCGGGGTACAAACCTGATGTGTAAATGGCAGCCGGTCTCTCCCCTTTGCCTGTCCTGCTTTCAGAAGAGAAGAAGCCCTGAACTGGGAGGGAGGCAGCTATTTTTGTTAGGATTCTGCTTAGCTCCTTAAATCATCCCCACCAGGGCAGCCCCCGTGTTCTCCACAGATAAGGAAGGTGTTTCCCTATGTGGCCACACAAGAATCTTGCCCCAAGCTTAGGTCTTCCTGAACCAGCTTTAAATGCTGCCGATGTCCCCAGAGTTTTTTCTGGCTGATGTCAGCAAATCCTAACCCACAAGGAAGTGCATTTGAGCCTGAGTTTTACAGCGGAGAGACATGCATGGATTCTGCCTCTAACATCTGCCGTCTTTGTGACAGCAGGCAGGTCATTTGGGCCCTTGGAACTTTATTTTCCATATCTCAAACATGGGTGTGTCTAAGAATTGCTCTACAGAGTTGTATAAAACCATTTGCACTGAACTTAAGGAGCAAGTTAAAGGATGTGCAAGATAATTTTGACACCACATAAATTTTGCCTAATATGCTGGCTTTATGCTGAATTATTTGCAGGGAAATAAAGCAGGACCAAGATCAGGCCAAGGGAGTAAATAGGACTTGAGAGCCCTGGCTGAGTGGCTCAGTTAATTGAGTGCTGGCCTGTGAACCAAAGGGTCGCTGGTTCTATTCCCAGCCAGGGCACATGCCTGGGTTGTGGGCCAGGTCCCCAGTGAGGGGCATGCAAGAAGCAACCACACATTGATATTTCTCTTTCTCTCTTTCCCTCTCCCTTTCCCTCTCTCTAAAGATCAATAAATAAAATCTCAATAAGAAAAGGGAGCCAAGGAGATTTCAAGGTAGACAGAAAAAGGTGCCTGTCAGCATAGTAGAAAATCTGAAGCCAAGGGATGTGGGAAGCAAAGTACAGGAAAAGAATAATAAATGTCAATGGAGACAGACAAAAAGTAAATGGATCCTTCTCAGAATGTTGGTGGCCATTGCTAGTAAAATACAAAATACTTTCAACCTATTTACATCACATAAATATAAACCAATTTTTAAGATTTACAAATGACATCCATAATTTCAGCCTAGGTGGACCACAACCACTTAGAAATCTTCATCTGCAATCACAGTAACATGATCAGTGCACAGTTGCTGGGTCTGCACGTTTGCCCAGATGAGAGCTGCACGCTCGTGTGGTGACCTTCACTCGTGTGGTGACCTTCAGCTTCCAGCTCGGCGTTTGGCCAGATTCTGCTGTGTCTCTGTGGCTTCAGCCTTGGCCTTTGCCAAGTGAAATAGCTGAGCACTCAGTGTCCTTTCCGACACCTCAGACTGAACGTGAGTGATGACAGCAACTGGATAGATTTCCATCCTGTCCCACCAGTGCATCAGTCCGCAGTAACAGAATCACGGCAAGGCATCCACAGTTGTTGGTACTCTGAATACCTGCTTTCCAGGTTAGGGGTTCCAAATTCTAGCAGTAACTGGAAGCTCAAGATCCGATGATGGACTTTTTTTTTTTAGGAATTTTTATTTATTTATCTTTAGAGGAAAGGAGAGAAAGAGAGAAATATCAATGTGTGGTTGCCTCTCGTGAGTCCCACACTGGAAACTGGCCTGACTGGGAATCGAACCATGATTGTGTGGTTCGAAGGCCCACGCTCTATCCACTGAACTTTGCCAGCCAGGGCCAATGATGGACTTTTTAATGTTGAAATGCTAATAGCCTGTTGAAGTGCATATGATTATATTTTTAACATTGCAAAAGTGAAATGCTATAATAATTATTGAAGGTTATGAAGGTTAGTAATTATTGAAGGTTGATTCTGTGGAATAAGTGAGAACTTTCAAATAGTTAAATAAATATACGAACAGTTAATGTGAATATTGAGAAAATGTTAGCCAGATACCTTTAGAAAGAACATTATATCTTTTTTGAGCCTACAGATATTTATAAAAATGTGACTACAGGGGAAAATAATAAAAGTTGTACTACATCATGATTCTAATTACTGTAGAATAATTTGTTGCAATTGCATACATAACACTAAATAAAAGTCTTTAGACGATGTTTAATTATTTAATTCTGTAATTGTTAATTAAATACTTAATCATTTAATTATTAGTCTGTAAATCTTAATAAAGAAAAGTCCTACTTTGTGGTTTTTTACATATCAGAAGGACATATTAAAAGCAGAATATTAATTTGCTTTTATGGTTTGAAATGAGAATACTAATATGGCTACTTCAAATATCACCAGGAAAAAATAGTCATGTACTGCATAACACATGTATGGTAAATAATCTCTGATTGAAACATAATTGAAAATATAGAGAGCATGAAAAAAGTTGAGAGTTTAGAGAAAATGAGACACCCCCAAAACATTTATTCTCTCTAAACAATTAACTTTACAAGAATGTTTTAAATAAGACAATGCCTCATGGTTTGGGATCTGTGAAGGCTAATTTTTTAAGCTTGTAGAAATAATTGTTATAGAGTGATAATCATTTTCAGCAGTTGAACAAGAAGGATTTTTTTGAGATTTACTCAAGCCGTGAATTCTGAATACTAATTTCCTTTAGAAAAAATTATAAACACTTTTTCCTAATTTATATTTGCCGTGTACAAAAAGAATAATGAAATTATTAAGTATGTTGCCACTGTGTCTGGTACCTGTGACATTTGAACATGAAGGCTCAACCTTAATTTCTTAGGTTTGACAACATAGAGGAGTAATGATTAATTCAACCATATTTCCACTTTCTTTACTTGATGAAAGATTCCTGGGTCCCACACTCAGAGTGAAGCTGACTGCAAGTAATATTTATCGGATGCAAAATCAGTGAAGAGAAATGCATGAAATTATCATTGACTGTGGACCAGATATGGTGAAGGCTATGAGCACCACATACTACTAGTTTATGCCCTTTCGTTTTATATTCAGGAATGGATGTAACTTTAAAAGCTGTAATACAAAATAATTGGTTGTAAGTAGAAAAGTTGTCCACCACTTCTGCCAGTAACAAATTATATGATATACAATGGATTTTGAAATTATCGTGTACATATACAAAATATTTAAATGAGATGAAACAGCAGTTCTTGGGCCCTTCAAAGGCTTATAGAACAAAGAAAACCTTAATTTTGTGTGTTGCAGAGAACACTGCGTAGTTAAACTTACTAATGACTAGTAGTTGCTTGCATACAGAGCAGTTGGTAGGAACTTGCTCAACAAACTGGTGTGTTTACATGATTCCTGCTGAAATGATTTCCCTTTGATTCTGTTCCAGTGAAGATGCTACAATTCATGTGCCTACGGAGAAAGCTACGATGCAGGTGAAAACATCGATTACTTTCTTAACTTGAAAACCAGTTAAATTGCTTCATTTTCACATTTCTAGGTCCAAACTTAAAGGACAAATTTTCTCCCTAGTGATTGTGTATAGCAGCAAGAACAGACAAAAATATTAGAAGTTGGAAATAAAAAATATGAGTGCAACAACCTTAAATTTACTTCTGAAAATAGGTATCTTCTTGAAACAGTGCACAAAACTTCAGTCTGTGAAGTTGCTTCAATGAAATGCCATCACCATCCAAAAATTTTCAAGACCAAGAATTAAAAGGAAGTGAAGTCTTTACCTTAAAAAGTTCCTGCTAGAGCCCTGGCTGGTGTAGCTCAGTGGATTGAGCATGGACCTGCGAACCACAGGATCACGGGTGGATTCCCAGTCAGGGCACATGCCTGGGTTGCAGGCCAGTTCCCAGCAGGGGACTCACGAGAGGCAACCATACATTGATATTTCTCTCCTTCTCTCCTTCCCTTCCCCTCTAAAGATAAATAAATAAATAAAATCTTTTAAAAAAAGTTCCTACTAGAGGAAGGACCATTTAATAAACTGGTAGCAATGTTACCATATTATACTGGCAGAACTAGCCCTGCTGGCCCATGAAGCTAGTTGAAAGTATCTTTATTTAGTGACATCCCTGTTTAATGTCCTTAGAGGTATCCAGCAGTTGACTATCTGCATTTTTTAGTAATAAAATGATAAAAAATAACGTTCTTTCCGAGAAAATTTAGACCCCCCTTTTTTTCTAGAAGTCGTTCTGTCATTGTGATATTCTGACTCACAGAATAGCAATTTTTAATTGCCAAGCATTCATTTTGACCAACACGTACATTCAGGTATATCTCAACTCGCATACTGCAGATGTAGCTACCGTCTAAAAACAGCTTAGAACGCAGGTGCCCCAACAGGATGGTTCTCATACTTTTGTGATTGATGTACTTTGTTAGGGACATTGACTTGATTCAGTTGTTGACATACAGGCTTAGGAAGACTATGATTCACGTTCGGTTTGTCTGAAATGAGAAATGTGCTGGAAACTCCGTATGATGTGGTTGTCAACCCGAAACACAACTTCCCTCCAGAATGGGAGCTTCTTTCCTGACCATTAGCACAGACCCAACAAACCGATCTCAGTGATCGGGCTGTAAGGACAACAGCACACAAGTTTTGGTCCTAACACGAAACACGTGGGTCGTGACCCTCTTCATCTAGGCTGCTACATTTGCAGTTTCTGGAAATGACTAACGTCCTCTCCATCACAGCCGTGGGCCCCTCTGGCACTCATCCTAGCCCGCAGGCTCGTTGGCTCCCGGTCCCCGCACTTCGCTCACTTCCATCTCTCTGAATTCCGCTACCTCCCGCCCCAGCGCCTCCGTTCGCGGGGCCTGCTCTTTGGCCCTCCTGGAAGAAAACACTCCCCTGACGAACCTTGTTTGCAGCTGGGCCCCAAGCTGCAACCTGTTGATCACTCTCAGGTGTGGGAAAACAACACCTGCTTTTGCTCGTGTAACAGCCTAGCACAAGCCTAGCCAGGCCAGCCGCCCGACAGGAGTGTCCGCCGGGCCAGCAGGGGGCGCACTGTGCGGAGGGCGGCTGGTGGCGAGTCTAGGCCGGAGCGGTGCCTGGCGTGCGCTCGGTGCCCACAAAGCGGCAGCTTAGGGGCCGCTGCGGACCTAGCGCTGTTGAGCTTCTCCGTCACTCGAGCTCCACCTCCGGCCGGCTGCCCCTGCCCCTGCCGCGTCCTCTCGCCCCCAGCAGCCGAGCCCCACGGCCGCGCGAGCCCGGACGCGGAAGGCAGGCCGGGCGGGTGGCGCCTGTGTGGGGTCGTGCGGCAGCGACTACTGCGGCTTGGACCGGACAGCGCAGCACCATGGCCGAAGCGGCCCCTGCTCCGGTAAGGGCGGCCCGCGCGCCGAGTGCTGCGCACCCGGCAGGGTCCGGGCGTCTCGGGCTGTGGCCCCCGGGCCAACGGGAGAGCAGGAGGGCGGGAAGCCGGGCCTGTCAGGCGCCTGGCTGCGACCATGCACCGGTGGCCCCGGGCCCGGACGGCCAGCGCGAATGTGGAAGAGCTGGTCCCCTCCTGCATCCCCGAGGCCCCGCCCTCGGTGCGAGGCCCGGGGCTCCCCAGCCGATCCGAGGGTTCCAGCGAGCGCAGGGTGCCAGCCCTTTAGCGCCGCTCGGACGCGGGGTGGTGGGCTTGGCGTGGCGTTTTCATCGACCGTTCAACAGCTCTGCGCGCGCGAGGTCACTCTCGGTGCGGCTCCCCGAGCCTCGCACAGCACCAGAGGCGGTGTGACAGTGACAGGCGTGATCGAAGGACGGCGGGGGGTCAGGGATCCCCAGGGCCCAGCACGCGGCAGTGCCAGACGCACGGGGCGGGGGGGCAGGGGGGGCCCTCCGTCAGTGCGCTGGGTGGGCTTACTTTACCTGCTTATTCACTCAGGGGGCGTTGACTGCGGGCCTGTGGGCGCCTAGCCCTCCGCCAGCTGCTAGGGCTGCAGGTGACCGTCCCAGTCTGGACACACGGCACCCAGGCAGCATGAGCAGGGACTAGACAACGGACGTGGGGCTGGAGAGTTAGGTCTCGGATTTGCCGACTAAGAGGCTTTGGTCACTCGGAGGAGAGCTGTTTTAGTGGGTCGGGAGCCAGATGGGGCTACTGAGGCGTGACCGGAAAATGGGAAAAAGCGCAGGAAAGAAGAGCGGTAGCAGTGGGGTGGGGAAGAGAGAGGAGCGGAATCTCTGCCCTGACTTCCTTTTCCGAGCTTTACACATATACACGCACGTGTGTGTACATGCATGCGTGCATGTATGTATATGGTGGTGGTGGCACATGTCTGCCAGTCCTGGCCAATAGAAATGTAATGGAAGGCACAGATCTCACTTGGCGTTTTCTGATAGTCACACTTTTAAAGTGAAAAGAGATAGATGAAATTAATCTTAATGATCTGTTTTATTCAACCCAGTGTTCACAAAATATTTCCAGCATGTGATCAAAATTAAGAAATTAATCGAGTGTTGCGTTTTACCCCCCGTATTAAGCCTTCAAAATCTGGTGTGTATTTCATACTCGGCAGTGCATGTCAATGGGTGAGCACATTTTTTCTCAGTAGCCACACGTGGCTACCATATTGAACAGTGAGGGGTGATCTTATGGGGAAGAATCAGGAGAGGTTGAAATACGGACCACAAAACAGAGGTGGGGGAGGGGGACAACGTCCCTAAAAATGTGGAAGGAGTCAGCATTCGGAGCATGAGTGGAAAGATTGCTTTGGAATAGGATGAAACTTTTTCCTGTGGGAAGGAAAGCAAGCGTGGGTTAAGTTATTAATGAGTCTGAGATGGAAGGTGTGTGAAGAAAGAATTGAGTTTTGGTCTCATTTCCCTGCATATCATCTGAGAGTGAGGGCCCTGGGGTGGCCGGCAGGACTCTTCCTTCTCAACATGTGCTCTCTGTCTGGCGGCAGCAGCATCCCTGGTGAGCTGGTTAAAAATGCAGAATCTCAGTTCTCCTCCCAGCCCTGGGGAATCAAAGTCTGCACTTGAACTCGATGATTCTTATGCACATTAGTTTGAGGAGAGGGCCTGGGGTTTGCAGTGGAAAAAGCAGCATGGGGGCATCAGGAGGGTGAGTCCCCGCCCAGCTTAGAGACCATTGGTGTGTGTCGCTACCAGTTTACCTGGTTGGGTGACTCACCGGCCTGCTTACAGGAACAGGGAATGAGGAACAATTGCACTGGTTCACACCTGGAGGGAGCTGAGAGGGTTAGGCAGGTAGACAGGGTGGAAGGTGGCTGAAGGGATCGCTGAGGCCGAAAGCAACACTCGGAGCAGGCTGATGGACCAGCAGCAAGTGGAATGGAGGGGTTAGTGGGATTGCAGGGCAGGTGACATGAGAATAAGGTAGTGGGTGAGCTGGACAGGTGGGAGGTCGCGGCCAGAGTGCCCGGAACCATAGCGTCAGAAGTCTTTGTAATGCTCCGATAACCTCCTATTTCTTGTACGAATTTCTGTGTGTGTTTTTTTCTTTAAATACTGTTTCAATGTGTATTTAGGGATGGGACAGCCTAGTCTTTTCTTCAAAGATCTAGTTCAAAAGTTACTTAAATAGGCCAGAGTTTGCTTGCCTGAAAATCCCACGTTGGTTCTGGTTCTGCCCAGCAGAGTAACACAGTGTGAGAATAAACAGGTCTGCTCTGCCTTCTGTTTTGTAACCCTCCAGACTCAGCCTTCAAAGCGTGCTCACTGTTACTGAATGGCATGGTTGTGGTTGGTAGGCAGGGCCCTCATGTAAGTCAGTGAGGGGTTTATCAGGGTGCGTGAGCTGGGTGTAACCTGGCACGTCCTGGGGCACGGGGGCCTTGCCCACAGACAGAGTGCAGCAGCAGCAGCAGCAGCCCAAGCCTGCCGACGGTTGGCTGATGTTCCTTGCATCCAGGGAATGTGCCGGGCTGGTCCTTGATCCAGTTTCACTTACTGTCTTAACCTGATCCTTCCCTGACCCACCAGCAGTTTTGGCTCTTGGTGCCAAAGAGCCCCATGACCATGAGGCTTGTGCAGGTGCTACTAAAGCCGCACTGGGTGGATCTCAGACGCCCAGTTAAGCGTCCTTATCTCACTGGAGTTTGGATTAAGGCTCCTTCTAACACTCGGTGTCTTGTCTCATCTCTCCACTGCACACAGACTTCGGAATGGGACTCCGAATGCCTCACGTCCCTGCAGCCCCTTCCTCTGCCCACGCCCCCAGCAGCAAACGAGGCGCACCTGCAGACCGCAGCCATCTCCCTGTGGACGGTAGTGGCAGCCGTGCAGGCCATAGAGCGCAAGGTGGAGGTGCACAGCCGGCGACTCCTGCACCTGGAAGGACGGACAGGGACAGCAGAGAAGAAGTTGGCCAGCTGTGAAAAGACAGTGGCTGATCTTGGGAACCAGCTGGAGGGCAAGTGGGCCGTGCTGGGGACGCTGCTGCAGGAGTACGGGCTGCTGCAGAGGCGGCTGGAGAACTTGGAGAACCTGCTGAGGAACAGGAACTTCTGGGTCCTGCGGCTGCCCCCGGGTGTGAAAGGAGATGTCCCAAAGGTAGCGCTTTACTGCTAGATGGAAAGTGGTACCCCTGGGCCCGTGTAAGGGGCAGTCGAGGGGGCCGTGGAGCCGTTCTGTGTTTATCTGTTTGGGAAGCACTTCGCGGTCAGTGTAGCGCTCATCCAAAGTGTCAAACTTCAGATCGGAAACTCCACATAATGTTGGTGATCTGCCAGGTGGATTTTTCCCTTTCGCTTTCTCCTGTTCATTACCCGCAAGTCACTTTTCTTTGCTAACCTGTCTGCCACAGTCTTGCCGTGGCAACTAAATTAAATCTCATTTAACGGAGTCAGTTTGCACATGTTGGCAATGCCGGTGAAAAAGGTAGAGGGGGGGGACAAGGGAAGGGGCGTTGAGGAAGTGGCTGGGGTAAGGGTGTGGGGTGATCGGTGGGTTTAAGGCGCAGACCCTGCCTTCAGCTCCTTCACAGGAGGAGTGCGCTGCAGTGCTGGGGCCCAGCCTTCCTGGAGTGACTAGCCTTAAAACAAAAGGAAATAAACATCATTCTTAGCTCTGGAAGACAGCCTTGAGGCAGCCCGTCCCCAACCATGCCTGTTTATCTATTCATTTATTCAACTCGGGTTTCTTGAGCACTTACTGTTTTGCTCGGTGTCTGCATCCTGAAGGCACAGCTATGAACAATTCGTGTATATTCCCCTGGAGCTTACCTCTTAGTGGGGAAAGAAGGACAATATAAACAGACAAGAAAATTAACACATTTCCGTGCTTTGGTAAAAAGGAAGGTGCTATCTAGAGATTCATTTTAGATCGGCTGTCAGAGAAGGTCTCAGAAAGGAGCTAATAATGTTCAGGCTGAGACCGATTGACAGGAAGGACCCAGCTGTGAGGAGAGTGAGGAGGGGCTTTGTGGCAGGAAGAGGAGCTCGCACCAAGTCTGGAAGACACAAACTAGCTTGGAGCGTGGGGGAAAGAGAAAGGAAATAGGTATCATCCCAGACTATGGAAGACAGCCTTGGCAGGGCGTGCAGTGAGCGGAGGAGGGCGTGACTGGAAGGAGGGGCAGGGTCGGGGTCCTTTAGGGTGGCGTTTTTCAGGGCCCCGGCTGCACACAGGCATCACCTAGAGGGTCTTTAAACTTTGGTGAACTTCACCCCTTCGAGATTCTGATTTAATGGAATTCTTAAAGCCCTGTAGCTGATTCTAATGTGTGACTAGACTTGTGAACCACTGACGTAGGACGTCGGAGACCGAGGTAAGGAATTTGGATTTTAGCTTAGCACTGCTAGGGGCAGGAGTTGGAGGGTTTTGAACATCTGCTGTATGTTTTGAAAGAGTCCCTTTGGCTGCCACGTGGAGAATGGACCGTGGGGGTGAGAACAGAAATGGGAAAATGAGTAGGGCCACTGTAATGGTTGGAGGGTGAGGGGCTTGGACGAGGGTGGCAATAGTGGCAATGGACACGAGAGGACAGAGTGAGGACGTTTGGGTGGCAGAACTGATGATGGGCCTCGGTGGTGGGAATCGGGGTGAGGAGCTGAGAACATTGGTTGTGAGTCCCCCGCGTCATAAGTGTTGCTGTTATTTCCCTGAGAACCCTAACTTGTCCGGGATCACACAGCGACTAAGTATAAATAACGGACTTATGTGTAGCCCAGACAGCATGCTCTTAGGTGCACGGACTCTTAGCCTTGAGCCTGAAGAGCTGCAGGGGGTGTTGACAGTTCCTGAGATGGGGACGCTCTTGGTGGGGGGGTGGATTTGGGAGTTTTCCTTTGGCAGGTTGGCGGTGCCGGGACACGTTCAGGAGAGGNGAGGACGTTTGGGTGGCAGAACTGATGATGGGCCTCGGTGGTGGGAATTGGGGTGAGGAGCTGAGAACATTGGTTGTGAGTCCCCCGCGTCATAAGTGTTGCTGTTATTTCCCTGAGAACCCTAACTTGTCCGGGATCACGCAGTGACTAAGTATAAATAACGGACTTATGTGTAGCCCAGAGAGCATGCTCTTAGGTGCACTGACTCTTAGCCTTGAGCCTGAAGAGCTGCAGGGGGTGTTGACAGTTCCTGAGATGGGGACGCTCTTGGTGGGGGGGTGGATTTGGGAGTTTTCCTTTGGCAGGTTGGCGGTGCCGGGACACGTTCAGGAGAGGTGTTGGGTGGCCTCTGAAGCTCGAAGGTGAGGAGAGTTTGGGCATCACTGATGTGCAGGTCCTAGTGTAAGTCATGAGAGAGAGAGCGGAGTCTGCGGCAGGGAAAGCGGCGGAGAAGCGGGAGAGGGTCTACGGGCCAAGCTCCGGGGGTGGGAGGAGGGGTGGCCATGGCAGAGGATGAGAAACCAAACAGGGAGGTGTGTGGGGGCACAGGGCCGAGAGGAAGAACTATTTCTAGGAGCGAGGGTTCATTTGGATTGAGTTTGTCGCTGAGAGGTGGAGAGAGATGAGCATAGTGAGTGTGATTTGGCAACGCAGGCCTCGCCGGTGACTTGGAGGAGAGCTGCCCCCGTGCAGTGGTGGAGACACAGGGCTGGGTGGGGGGAGGACGGGGGGAGGGAGGGTAACTGACCCTGTGGGGCAGAGCTGCCTGGGAGTCCCTGTCTGTGGGGGCCCTTCCCCTGTGTGGTTTATCTTTGGTTAGGATAATTTACTTAGCCTTTGCCGTAAGAACAGAAAAGGTACGTTAAAGTTCCTTATTGTCTTCCCTGGGTAAATGGGTAACATTTCAACTGTCTGCCTTAAACTCTAAAATCCCATATAGAATAATATTTTGATTTATCTTAAAGATTTCTGAATGAAATCACATCGGTTGAAGATTTGCTGGATTGATATGTGGGAAGTAGTGTTGTGCCCTTGCTTTGTTGAAAATACTCTCATTCTGCCCCTGCTTTTGGATTCCAAGTTCAAAATAATTTTCCCTCAGGATTTTTTCTTTATTTTAATTTTTAACATTGTGGGAGGCCATACATGACAGGGGCCATTTTAACCATGTTTAATGCACAGTTCAGATCCATGAAGCGCGGTCACTCGGTGCAGCCGTCACCGCCACCCGTGTCCAGAGCTTCCAGACTGCAACTCGGTCCCCTAACCACTCTCCCCTCCCCCTCCCCCCCTCCTCCCTCCATCCTCCTACCCCTGGCACCCACCATTCTACTTTATTTCTCTGAGAGTTTGATGATTCTTACATGAGTGAAATCATCCAATATCTGTCCTTTCGTGACTGGTGTATTCCACCGACATGACATCTCAGGTTCACCCATGATGTAGCGTGGCAGGATTTCCTTCCTCTTTAAGGCTGGATGATATTCCCCCTTTCTTAGAATTTTAAAGGCATTGGTCCTTTGTCTTGAGTCATCAGATGCCATTGATGAAAAGTCACTACCAAACCATTCTCGTTTATTTGTAAGACATCGATGTTTTCTCTTTGCAAGCTTTTATCTTCTCTTCGTACTAGTTTTTCTAAAGTTTGTTGAGGAACTGTCTGGGTGTAGCTCTCTTTATATTTGTTGTGGGCAGTGGGTGAGGTCAGTGGGTGAGGTCTCTCCATCAGAAGACTGGTATCCTTTTTTTTTAAGTTTGTTTTTTTAAAATATTTTATTTATTTATTTTTAGAGAGAGGGGAAGGGAAGGAGAAAGAGAGGGAGAGAAACATCAATGTATGGTTGCCTCTTGTGCATCTCCTGCTGGGAACTGGCCTGCAACCCAGGCATGTGCCCTGACTGAGAATCCAACCAGCGACCCTTTGCTTCACAGACCCCTGCTCAATCCACTGAGCTACACCAGCCAGGGCTGAAGACTGCTATCTTTTCAGCTTGGGGAAATTCTCTTCTGTGAATCTATGTTTGTAACATTTTACCCCCTCTCCTTTTTTTTTCTTTTTTTTTAAAACATTTTATTTATTTATCTTTAGAGAGGAAGGGAAGGAGAGAAGGAGAGAAACATCAATGTATGGTTGCCTCTCCTGAGTCCCCTGCTGGGGGCTGGCCTGCAACCCAGGCATGTGCCCTGACTGGGAATCGAACCGCGATCCTCTGGTTCGCAGGCCCGCGCTCAATCCACTGAGCTACACCAGCCAGGGCTCCTTTTTTTTTCTGTTTTCATTTTGGAACTAGTTTGACAGATGATGGATTATTGTCTTTTAACTTTTCCTTAATTTTTTCACCTTTTTAACAAGAGTTCTGTGACCTTGCCTTCCAGCCTTTTTCCTTTTTGTTTTTACAATTACATGTTTAATTTATTTCCTGCCCTGGCTGGGTGGCTCTGTTGGCTGCAGCATCATCCCGTACACCAAGAAGGTTGCAGGTTCGATTCCCAGTTGGGGTGGGTATGGAAGGCAACTGATCTTTCTCTTAAAAAAGATAATAATAAAAATCAATAAACATACCCTCGGGTAAGGATTTTTTTAAAAATGTATTTTCTGGTTCTTTTTTAAAAGCAACTGGAATTTTTTTAATGGGTGCGGTATGTATTTGACTTTCTCTGAGACTGTGTGTTAGAGGTTTGTCTGATTTCCAGTTTATTGTGTTTTTTGCCTCCAGGGTTGTGTGTAGTGTTTGTTCGTCTGGGTGCTGTTAGTTTTTTGTTGTTGTGTTAATATTGAGTAATCCTGGGTTGTACACATGTATGTGGAGAATCCAATTGATTAATAGGGCGATTACAGGAAGCAGGCACTTCTTCCCGCCCCCCGCCCCCACCCCGCTCTTCTAAAGACAGACCTTCCGATGCAGTTTGGAACCCCTTGCTCCTCTGCTCAGTGTCCCTGCCAACTCTGAGGTTGGGGTTCTCCGGGATCCCCAGCTGCAGCCCTTGCCTGGCGTGGGGCAGTGCCACCACCTCCTTCACCTCAGACCCCAGCACAAGCCCCTCCTCTGGGCCCCAGTGAAAGGAACCCCCCAAAAGTTCCGACCCTAATGATGGCCCCTCCTCATTCTTGGTGCTGCTGTGGATGGTCCCTCCTGGTCTCACGACTGTCATTCTGTGGAACTCTGGGCGTGCGTGTGCGTAGTTCACCGCCTTGAACCAGAAGCCCATCCTGACCCTTTATTTCTGTCGTTATTTTATCATCTGTACATTTGTTGTAAGTTATCACAAATCGTTTGTGTGTGAGAGTAGATAAAAATAACATTGAGTATCTGTATTTGCCCTGAGACTAATTGCAGGTGCTGAGCAAGTTGTAAAAATGGGCAATTTATGGTTCTAGCCTGTTTGTAACCTACCCGTCCCTTAGGACGAACCAAAGTCCTATCTCTTCTGGACTCACCACAGCCCCAGTTTCCAAAATTTCCCCTCCGTGTCATTAGTTTGAATACAGCCACGTGCTCCTTTTAGACAGAAAGTTTGTTTTTATAATCATGGTGCTTAGGGCAAACCTTGTATTTAGTGGGTATTCAGCACATGTTGTGTCATGTGAATTAAACCCTGCTGCCCATTCGCACGTAGCTGTGACTGCGGCCTGAAACACACCGTCTTTCTCCTGGAAACATGGTCCACTCTGGCAGGTCGGGTCTGTGTCTTAGTTTTTTCCTGTGTCCCGTCAGCAGCTCACTTAGTTTCTTACCACCGGACAGCACTTAGTGTAGACTGTTGGATGACTGAGCTGCCGCGGGAGGGGCTGACCCCAGCGTCACTGTAATTCCAGGTGCCTGTGGCGTTCGATGACATCTCCATCTACTTGTCCACCCCAGAGTGGGAGAAGCTAGAAGACTGGCAAAAGGAGCTGTACCGGAATGTCATGAAGGGCAACTACGAGTCTCTCGTCTCCACGGGTGAGGCTCGGTGGGCACCTCGTGAGTGAGGCGACAGCAGCCCCCGGAGGGCTCAGAACAGTCCCCTTTCCTCCTTGTTTCCGTGCAGTCCTTGCGCACGTCAGAGTCTGGCTCCAAGCCAAAGATTTCCAGTTCACCCTTGCTACATAGGAAGTGTAACTTCTCCTCGTGCCGGCCAGGGCAGAGGAAGAAGTGTGGGGTCACGGATGTGCCGGCTGCAGTGGGGGCCGTGGGCGCCCTTCACTTTGAGAGGGCCTGGATCCCTCCCCGCGACCCTGCCACTCTTGCTCAGTGAGAGCGGCAGGTGGGCCCTGCCGAAGTGGCAGGTGCTTCTCCCACACGTGGCCTCTCCCCTGCCCAGCTTTTCTAACAGACACCGTCCGTGGTTGGAGGTGAAGGGGTGGGGAGAAGTGATTTGGGGTCGAAAAGAAATCCCCTTCGACTGGGGGCCTCGGAGCCTTTGGCTCAGGCTTGATGGCAGTTCGTCGCCATTCTCATTTCTCTCTTTTGTCATACCCCCACCCCTTCTTCCTCCTAGATTATGCCATGAATCAACCTGATGTCTTAGCACAGATTCAGCCAGAAGGAGAACATAATACAGAGGACCAGGCGGGGCCAGAGGAAAGCGCGATTCCCACCGACCCCAGTGAAGGTAAGCGGGAGCAGAGGTTCGCCGCTCTGTCTCACTTTCCTGGCCAGAGATGATGGCGCAGAGCGAGGAAGCAGGGCTGGGGGTATGTGCCTTCACCCATCAGCACCACACATCGGAGGGCTACTGATTGCATTCCACAACAGAGGTCGCGAACCCTCGCTATTCAGTAAAACAAACGTCCTTAGGTGGCAGAGAGAGCGGCGCTGTTCGTGTCCAAGGAAGTGGCTTCGGGGACTGTACACTCGATTGCAGAGAGTACTGGAGGGGCTGGCAGTCTGCATGGTCCCTCAGAGATGCTCTCGACCCGGGAACCCCAAAGCAGGTGTCGCCTGGTGTGGGAGCCAGCTGTCATTAAGTAACCCACCCCAGTGTCTTTGGTTGGCAGCTACTTGGTCCTGTGTGGGAAAGACTGCTAGCCGACGTGGAGTTGTGTTTTTTCTTAAGTCCCGCCCCTGCTGTGGAAAAACCTCACACTGTCTTTGCTCTTTGCTGGGTAGAAAGCTCACAGAAAGTTCATCCTGCAGATGTCTCTGCCAGACGCGCGTCTCTTACCTAGTGGGTTACTGAACTGGAAGGTGGTTGTGGAGCCCCAAACGCAGCGTGGAACTTTTTCATGAAGAAAACGAGTATCCCATACGCTGTTAATTTTTTCCCTAACATTTGATTACAATTTCCAAACATCGGAAAAGTCAGAGTAATGTTACAGTGAACACCTAAATACCTGTCACCTAGATTCTACCACTGACACTTCAGTCTTTCTCCTCCCCTGGGCGCCCACTTCTGCGCCCCTCTCCGTCCATCAGTCCGCCATCCTGTCTGCCCCGTATTTCACAATCTGGGCAGGTGTCGGTGCATCCCCCTGAGCACTCGGCACGAAGGCCATCAGCCCATGGTTTTTCTCGAGGTAAATTTCATGTCCACTGAAATGCCCAAATCTTAAGTGGCTGTTCTCTCTGAGGTAAGCACGTACCTGCCACCTGTTATTTTTAGGGCTGTGTGGGTGACAGTATTTCGGCAATGTAACAGATCGAGTTTGAGTAATATCGATGTCATGGATATATGTAATGAGCCTAAACTTATATCACAGATAAAGATGGGTGACTTAGCCAGAAAGGTTCATTGTTGGAAGTAACTCTTAATCTGCTCTTGTTAGTTACCTGACATAGCCCTCAGCAAGCAAAAATCAGTGCGTCGTTTCTTCTGGGGGGTGAATGGAAAAGGTGTAAGTAATTTGTCTTTGTACTGATGTATGAAAGATGCTTTCACCTTCCATCTTGTCAACTTGTGGGTAGTCAGCCTGTATACACTAATTCATTTTTACTTAAAATTAAATACAGCAAGCTTTGGATTCACCTGCTGCTGTGCTTTGATCTTCGTGGTCGTAGCTCTCATTAGCCATGAACAGCCTAGATATTTACCAGAACGTGAGGAGCGGAGGCACATGAGCCGACCTTTGGGGCGTCGACCTTTTGGCTCTGTGGGCCTCGCTGGAAGAGGAAGAGTTGTCTTGGGCTACACACTAAATACACTGCAACACAGAATCACCAAAAAAAGTCATGTTTGAAGTAAATTTACGATTTTGTGTTGGGCCACATTCATAGCCACTGTGGGACACATGCGGCCCGCGGGCCACGGGTTGGACACCCTCGCTCAGACCCGTCGATGCACAGCATTGAAAAAGACCCTCAGAGTCTGTCTTCAGAACCTTTAACCCTGATGTCTCTCCCTCTCTTTCTCCCTTCCCCCCTCTCTATAAATAAATAAAATCTTCAAAAAAAAACCCCTATGTATTTTCCCCGTTTTATGTTTAACTGTATATTCAAGAGTTTTTTTAATTAAGTCAGTTATTTTCTTTGTGCTATTCCAATGGTCAATTTGGCAAGTGAGAGGACTTTAAGTTGTCCCTTGTGTCCTTCCAAGTACTGCCTCAGTGCTCGTTTTCTTTAAAAAAAAAAGTTCCAGGCTGAGTTTGGGACTCCAGGACCGCCTTCCGGTCCAGTAGCCCGTGAGGGGGACAGACGGGACCCAGCACGTAGTCACGCCTGGGCTAGGATTTACTGCAGCGCAAGGATGCAGAGCAAACAGCAAAGATAAAAAGCAGCGGGCAAGGTCTGGCGGAAACAGAGGAGTTTGAAGAGTCCCCGTCTTTGTCCAGGACACTCTTAATTCCTCCAGCAGAGTGGTGACAACGCTTGCAGAGTGTTGTCTCCCAGTGAAGCTGATTAGGGACTGGGCACCCAAGGTTTTTGTGGGAGCTGGTCACGTGGCCCCCGCCACCCAGCATGTGCCCCAGTTCCAGGCTCCCAGAAGGAAAGCAGTGGTGTTCAGCGAAAAGCACAGCGTAGGCCCACTGAGGACTCTTCGAGTTCAGGGAGGCTTTCTATCAGTGTAGGCAACTTCTTGCCAGCCAGGGGCCAACCGTGCAAGCAGGCCTTCTTCACAACAGGCCTGTGTGGATTTCTGTTCTCCTTACACATTGAAAAAGTCCTGGTTTGCCCTGGCCAGGTAGCTCAGTTTGTTGGAGCAGCATCCCTATGCACCAAGGTTGCAGGTTTGATCCCCAGTCAGGGTACAAACAAGGGCCAGCCCACGAATGCATCAATGAGTGGAGCAACAGACCGCTGTCTCTCCCTTTCTCTTTCTAAAATCAGTCAGTAAATTTTTTTAAAGTCCTGGTTCCTTGCAGTGGAGAATAGTGTTACACTGTCTGCCATTAAGGTGCATAGCCGGTCCTTTCACATGAAGACTGTGTGGAGGATGCCAATTTTAGGCGACTTTAGTGACAGAACTAATAAAATGTCTTTTTGATAGGTGATTATCCACGGTAAGCATTTAGGTCATTAGAAACAGCTAATCAAATTTCCTGATTCTTGAGCACGCAAGGAACTTCTCTGTCCTCTAACATCATCTTTTAATCAGTCTTAATACACCGTGAAACGCGTCGTTAGACCAGTGTGTTTATATTAGAATGCTGATGTGCTTAATTTTCTGAAAATACATTTCAGACTTTGTCCATATTTCTTATAAAACCCGTAATTTATTATTGCATAGTATTTTAGAGCTTTCAGAAGAACTGTGCATTATTATTAAATGAAAATATATAGGTAGAACAGAATCCGTTTTATGCTTTCTCTCATCATCTGCATCTGACAAAGGGAGGGAGGATTATCACACCCTCCCCGGGACTGGTCATTGAGCCTAGTGTCTGGGATGAGACCGTGTACGAGTAGCAGAGAACAGAGCAGTGAGCAGGGAATGGGAGAATACGGAAAAATATAAACTTGAAATTTTCTGAAATTATTCTTTAACTCTTACTAGGGCCAAACTGCAGACCAGCTGTGTGGGTGTGACTATTATTTGGTCACTGAGAGTATATGTATATTTTTTCATCCTCACCAGAGGACATTTTTTCATTGCTTTTAGGAAGAGAGGAAGGGAGAGAGAGAGAGAGAAACATCACTGTGAGAGAGAAACCTCAAATCAATTGCTTCACACACACACTCTGACCAGGGATTGAACCTGCAACCTATATGTGCCCGGACTGGGAATTGAACCACTAACCTTTTTGTGTTGGGGGTGATGCTCCAACCAATGGAGCCACACCCGCCGGGGCAACCACCACTTGTTCTTTATCTGTTCATCTGTGGAAGGACACTTGGGCGGCTTCCATACCCTGGCTATTGTAAATAATGCTGCAGCCAACATACGGATCCCTGTGTGTGTGGGACTTACTGTTTTGGATTCCTTTGGGTAAATACTCAAAGATGGAATTTCTGGGTCCTCCGTTGTCTCTTGGTATATGGCCCTTGTTTTAAAGTCTGTTTGGTCAGATACTACCCCTGCTTTTTGTTTGTTTGCTTGCTTCCATGTTCATGAAACATCTTTCTCTATTCCTTTGCATCTCTGAGGTGAGCCGGGGAGATTTCTTGGGTGATTTTTACTTTGTGTGTATCACCATTACCCCACGGTTAACCCTGTTCACTCTGGGCCAGGAAGACCTTCTTCTGATAAACAAAACCAGTGGTTAAGTCACATCCAACATAATCCTTTTATTTTAGTTTATCCTACTTGAGAACAGGAATCGACCTGGAAATGATAAAACTTAGAGGTTTTAAAGTATTGCACAGATACTTAACACATTCACTCAGCTATATCATAGCCCACACCTGTTTCACAGAAAGTTTCAGAAAAAAGTTTTTATGTTTTTACCAATGGTAGCTTCACGTGTCAAATATTTTTATCATCTGCTTAAGGAGTCAGACTTCCTCACAGTTAAAACCCTATTCAACCAGGGTAGATGTTACAATCTTATTCTTTTCTTGTGATCAGGCTTCCTGTTTTTAACTACCTCTCAAACCTAAAACATCGGCATTTATCCGCTCTCCTTACCTGGTTCGTATTCAGTTTTTCTCGATTATCTGGCTTCCTCCAGAGCCTGCAGTTTGTGTGAACCAATGATGTGCTTTCACTTGCATCTCCAAGTGAGCACTGGTGGGGTTCCTCAGGCCTTTGAGGCACGTGCTCCGAGTGCCACTGTGGTGACCTGGCCAGCAGTTGTCATACGGTCACCACACAGGTGTCCGTGTCAGGCCATCTTAGTATTCACACTGTCCTGCTCCTTCACTCCTGATAGGTCCCCAGGTTACACATGCCCACCCTACCTCAGTTGATGTAATTGTATTCTATGCGTTCTGTGACTGTAGGGTTAAGAGCTAATTGTTTAGTACAATAAAAATATTAGCTTAGTTGTACTGATCTAGTTAGTTCAGCAACCCGAGGACCTATGAGCATCGTTATTCAAAACGAATGGTTAGCGTCCTAGGGCTTCCTGAGTTTAGTGAAGACACACTTAGTCATGAGCTGTGTGAGCACAGCCACACACACTTCTGGAGAACCGGCCCGCTCTTTTTCAGCCCTGCGTAGCTTTTATGGTTGGCTGCTGGTTACTATTGTAACAAAAGGTCGGAAAGAACCCAAGTGCCCATCAATCAGTAGGGAATTCCTGAGTAAACAGTGGTGCAGCTACACAGAACAGCTATGAAAAGGAGGGAGAAAGGTCCCTGTTCGCTGCTGCAGGCATGTGCAGAACATACTGCAAGTGAAAAATCCAGGCACAGCAAGTTTGTGTAGCATCACACACCCAGAGGGGAATTATCTAGATGTATGTGCACTTGCTAATAGTTTCACAAAGAAACGATGGAAAATTAAAACAAAAACTAGAAGAACAGCTTGGAAGCCAAGCCTTCTGAACATACTGTATTTTACAGTTTTGATTTTGGAATCTTGTAAATATTTAATATAAAACTTTGGTAGGTGCGCGCTCCCGAGTCTCCTCCTCCTCCCTCTCCTTGCCCCCGGGCACGCAGCCTTTGCGTTTCTCTCTCCTAAGCCCGAGGGCCCTTCCTTTGCCTCTGTAACTTGTGTGCCGAGCCTACACAGCCCTGCTGGCTCGCTTCTACTACCTTTGTAACTTTCTAAATCAACTCTCTTACTAAAAACAGTTTTTCTTTTAAATCAAACATGCTGAAACAAGTAAACTATATCACCTTGGTGACAAATACAAATGCATAGAGTACATTTCTTTCAGATACCTTTAAAACATAGTATTTTAACTATATATCCCTAAAGGAAGATATCCTAAACACCAAAAGTGCCACCAAAAATATTTACATTGAGTTCATGTTTTTGTTAATAATATCGGTATTATTTTGAAACATATATTCAGAAAAGTAGAGATCATGTGAATGTCATTAAGAGCCAAAAGTTTTCAGGGTAATACAGAAAAGATACAAGTACTAAATCAAAGGATTTGATCAAAAGCCTGTAACCTTAAATATGAATGTAAATTCATAACCCTTTTCTTTTTCTAAAAGGTACGCATTTTATAGCTCTGTCCATTGAAAAGACTTGCAGCAGTGACAGCCGGTTACTGGTTAGCACCCTTGTCACCCCGACTGTGGTCTCTAAATTCCGTTTCTCAGAGATCATTGATTGTGTGCCCGGAGCAGGGAACGTCCGAGGCGAACCTGCGATGGTTTGTCATACCAGAAATGCAGAAAATCCGGTGCTCCCGGATGTGAACTGACATAGGGCAGATCTGGGGGGGCTCCTGCTGGCCAGAGAAGGGACAATTCAAGCAGTAAAAAGAATAATGACTGCAGTGGATTGTAACTCATCAAACGTATAACATTATATGAACCCGTAATAATAAACCAAAAAAAGTCAAACCACTGGAGTCACTGAGGTTTCTGGAGCACTAACTTGTTACTCAGAAAATTGATGCAGAGCCCTGGCTAGTATAGCTCAGTGGATTGAGCGCAGGCCTGTGAACCAAACAATTGCGGTTCAATTCCCAGTCAGGGCACATGCCTGGGTTGCAGGCCAGTTCCCGGCAGGGGATGCATGTGAGGCAACCATACATTGATGTTTCTCTCCCTTTCTCCTTCCCTTCCCCTCTAAAGATAAATAAATTTTAAAAAAAGAAAAGAAAATTGATGCAGAGAAGCAATGAAGCATTTTAAAAGTCTCGTATTATATATTGTTGATGAGTAGGAAGTTCATCGACTTCCTAGATGCTTCAACTTCCTAGATGCTCCTCTAGATGCTTCCTGGATGCTTCAGCTTCCTGGGTGCTTCCTCTAGATGTCTGTTAAAGATCACTTTCCCTGCACCTGCCCTTTGCCCTTCTACTTCTTTCTCTGTATATGTGTTTGTAGAAAATCTGGGCCCTGGCCGGGTGGCTCAGCTGCTCGGAGCGCCCTCCTGCACCCTGAAAGGTCGCAGGTTTGACCCCCATCAGGGCGCATGCAGGAGACAACTGATAACGATGTTTCTCCCTCTCCCTCCCTCTCTAAAATCAGTGAATGTGTTCTTGGGTGAGTGTTTAAAATATTTTTTCATCTGGAAGAAAAAAGATGAAGTTGGAGTGTGTTTTATAGATTTTAGCCATATAGCTCCAAGTAAGACATCGAAAAGGAACCTGCCACCTATGCTAAAATCTGTGTCTCTCCAGTCTCTCCGTGCGACCTACCTGACAGTCTTTGGGGCTTTAGTTTTGCCCAGCCCCTTACCGTGGCCCTGGGCGCACCCTCAGATTGCAGTGGTCTCGGCCAGCCTGCAAGGCATCGGGAAAACCAGGGAGTTCTCATGTGCAAGCAACAAAGCCACAACCTGCTCACCAGGCTTTTCTGGGAAATAATATGGAAGCATGAAATTACTTCTGGACCTTGTCAGCTGGCCAGCTTGTCCTTTTAGGCCAAAAACAGTTAGCTAGGCCTTGGCTGGAACAGCGGGCACAGCTGTTTCGGCACTGACCAAATGAGGCATGTTCTATGTAAAGCCTCTGGAGGCTGTTCTTTTCTTCTTTCTGGAAGAATCCCTAAGGCCTGAGGGACTTACGAATGGGATTCTCCCCACCCACCCCCCTGCACTGCCCCCTTCAGGAAACCATGACCTGTATCATTTAATAAGCAAAGGTACTGTGATTGCTTAGAAAAAACCTAGAATTGGGAATCTGAAAAGTAACATTTCTGAGGAGACAGGTCTGTATTTAAACTGATCCATCTTTCTAATTCTGGAAGTGTATTTGGTTTTTAATGAACATTTAAGAAAAAAAAATTTGGTCAGTAGTGTTTCTTCACTTTTTTGTGCTGTATTTTAAAGCAAACATTTGAAAATGTGCTCTTTCACCATAAATTCTTACTGTTTATTTAACATCTATGGGCCCTCTCTACTTACATGGAGAGAATATTCGTGTTTCCATTATTTCATTGAAAGGCTGCAAGACAAAACAATGAAAAGATTTTTAAAATGATTGTGCTAATGCAGTGAAAAGTACTATTGATTTTAGATTATTTTCAGGATGTCATCTCCAAAATAAAAATTGGTTTGTTTGGAAATAGGCTCACTGAAAGCGGTGAATCAAGCACATACATCCTGTGAAAATAAATAAAGTTGGCGTCCTTTTGAACTGGCTCTCTAGGTGTCGTATGCATTTTTTTTAAGGCTGGTTCAGTTCTGTTGCTATAGTTGGTCAGAGTTAAATTTGGGCGAAACACAGTGTGCCGCAAACCAACGTGACTATTTTCACTTTCTGATTCAAGTCCCTGAAGGCTATTTTCTTTGCCCCCACAAATAGAGCCTGGCATCTCAACGTCAGATATTCTGTCTTGGATTAAACAAGAGGAAGAACCCCAGGTGGGGGGCCCCCCGGAGTCCAAGCAGGGTGACGTGTACAAGGGTCCCTATGCTGGTGAGTCACGAACCAGAGGCCTTCGTGGCCGGCCCGGCTTGTGCCAGGGCTGACCGAAGACACAGTGGGCAAAGTGGCCTGTGGGGGCGAGGGGTGGGAGAGCAGTGGGAGAAGGGGAGAAAAAAGACCTGCCCAAGTAAGTTAGAAATGAAACCAAAATCAAACTAAGAAATTTAAAGTGAAAAGACACTTTTAAGTATAAAGACAAATCATAGTTGTCAGAGGAGGAAAAATAAGTACGCACAGATGGACCAAAAATAGGGTGGGGAAGGACAGGAGACCATTTAAATATCGGGGGGAAAGGCTAGAACCAAGAGGGGGCAGTACAAGCAGACAGGCTGTGGAAACAGAAATGTCACTGGGGAGGCGCAAATGGGAGAGTCAGTGAAGAGCTGGCCCTCGGGAGAAACGGTGATGGGAAACAAAACCAGCCATGTTCCTTCCAGTGACCTGAGCGCCATCTGTGTTTTGCCATCTGAATCCTGAAAGAGAATCTCGGGGTCAGAAGGGACCCGGTCGTTTGCATAACTTTGTACAACCTGATTTTCAGTGTCTCCGTGCCTTGTGTTCTCTTAGACTCTAGGAAATACACGAGACAGTTTCTGCTCTTCAAGATACTTACACTGGGGACACACATGTCACTACTGGGCCTGCCTGTTACGTGTCAAGGGCGAGTGGGATAGATTACCTATATACAAGAAATGAGCTGTTTGCAGAACATGCATCGGTTTTAGTTTACATTTTTAGATAAGGCCTCGGGAAGGATGTGAAGCCAGAACTGGGCCTTGGAAGATTGGTATGACGTGGCTGGGCATGATTTTGAAGACAGGGGATGCATTCTACAAAGGGAAGGACAGGACGAGCAAAGATGCAGAGCAGAACCGTGTACTTCATTTCCAGGGTCCGTAAGAGAGCTAATAGTCACGAAGGGTTTGCCTGGCAGAATAAAGAGGGATAGGAGTAGATTAATACGTGATTTGAGACCCCGTCACAGGAGGCAGCAGTCTCTTCTGAAGCTGGCGAGCGGAGGGGGGCGTGATGAGAGCAAGGCTGAGAAGAGTGAAGCCAAGGCGGTCCCTTTTCCAAGGCGGGAGCACTGAGGAGGTTCAGGTGATTTGCCCGGCCCTCCACTGAGCTTGGTAGGGGTGCGAACTGAGAGCTCCAGGCAGTCTGTGAGAGTTAGGGAGGGTTGCCCCGTGGCTGTGAGGCCTTTGCTGGTGGGCATGACTCTGAGTCCTTTCTTTCAGATGAACAGCTTGTCATCAAAGCTGAAGGCCTTACCAGGGCCTCCTTGTGCCCTGAGATTCCAGTCACCTTCCCTTCTCCACCAGCAACAGCAGCAAAGGATACTTTTTCTGATGTGACTTTCAAAAGCCAGCAGTCCACATCCATGACACCTTTTGGGCGGCCAGCCCCTGACCTCGTGGAAGCCTCTGAGGGACAAGTGACTTTCACTCAGCTGGGTAGCTACCCCCTGCTGCCTCCAGCTGAGGAGATGTTCGCTTGCCACCACTGTGGCAAGAGCCTCAGCCAAGACATGATGCTGACCCACCAGTGCAGCCACACTGGCGAGCACCCCTTGTCCTGTGCCCAGTGCCCCAAGCACTTTCCGCAGCAAGCGGAGCTCGGCAGCAACCCCCAGGCCCACACCAGTGAGACACCCCCCACCTGCCCGCACTGCGCAAGGACTTTCACTCACCCCTCCAGACTCACCTACCACCTCCGCGTCCATAACAGCACCGAGCGCCCCTTCTCCTGCCCCGACTGCCCGAAGCGCTTTGTAGACCAGGCCCGCCTCACCAGCCACCGCCGAGCTCACGCCAGCGAGAGGCCCTTCCGCTGCACGCAGTGCGGCCGGAGCTTCAGCCTGAAAATCAGCCTCCTGCTCCACCAGCGCGGGCACGCGCAGGAGCGGCCTTTCTCCTGTCCCCAGTGTGGCATTGACTTCAACGGCCACTCGGCCCTGATTCGCCACCAGATGATCCACACAGGCGAGCGCCCTTACCCGTGCACTGACTGCAGCAAGAGCTTTATGCGGAAGGAGCACCTGCTGAACCACCGGCGGCTGCACACGGGCGAGCGGCCCTTCAGCTGCGCGCACTGCGGCAAGAGCTTCATCCGCAAGCACCATCTCATGAAGCACCAGCGCATCCACACGGGCGAGCGGCCCTACCCCTGCGCCTACTGCGGCAGGAGCTTCCGCTACAAACAGACCCTCAAGGACCACCTGCGTTCGGGCCACAGTGGAGGCTGTGGGGGTGAGAGTGACCCATCTGGACAGCCGCCTGACCCTCCAGGTCCCCTCCTAACTGGGCTCGAAACCTCTGGCCTAGGCGTTAACACTGAAGGCCTAGAGGCCAATCAGTGGTACGGGGAGGGGAGCGGAGGGGGAGTTTTGTGATCCGCACTCGCTCCCTGGTTATCTGTGCTCACCCAAGGCCCCCGCAGCAATCACCATTGGCACATTGGTGCACTTGGGGTCCTATGCACTTGACTAGAGACATGCTTGAGTTTGGGAACTTCATAGCATTACAAGAACACCGCATTCTGAAACCCAGAGAGGCCTGGAAAGGAGCCCAGCACCCCATCTTTTAAAAACTGTGACCTAAGCAGAAGTTGCAGAGAGACAGGAAAGCAAGGGTCGGCCTCTCCTCATTCATCATGGGGCAGTGGGTAGAGGATGATGGCAGCTCTGGGTGGAGACAGGTGCATGGGGACAGCCACCAAAGCTGGAAGCCCGTCTGAGGCAGAGCGTGTTTCACTGAGCCTTTCATTAGTTTCCTGATGTAAGACGGTCGCTACGAGAAAGTGGGAGGGCCTCAGTCCGTGTTCCTGCTCCTCCCCACGCCAGCTAAAGTCCACTCATGCTAATGGACGCCTCTCCCCAAGTGATAGCTCAATGCAGTCTTCCTAGGGTTCCTAGACTAATTCTTTTAAGTACACTTTGTTAAATATCGGGTGAGTAAGAAATTTAATTGGAAAGCTTCTTAAGGAGAACAGTCCTTAACTTTTCGCCAGCTTGATTCGCAGCCTCCAGCCCTGCTGGCATTTAAATTGCTAGAAACCTCTGCCCAGGTCCCGGATAAAAAGGTCCCAGGTAACAGGCTGGGAGCCCGGTCCTCAGCCCCACCTTCAAAAGCTAGAGGTCCCAGAGAAATGACAGAACAGCCCAACAGTTGTGCCTGAGCCACGTTTCTTAGAGTCATTTATTTCAAATTCTTTATTATTTATAAGTCAGTAGATGACTTTTCCATTTCTGGTGTCTGATATTCTTGACAGTCCTCAGCAGAAAGGGTTACACACTCTCCGTAAGTGTTACGGAGTTTCAGAAAGTGCCTGTGGATGCCCAGCTTCCGTTTTTCTAGCAGAGAGGTGCTCGTGTGATGGGCAGCTTTCTTGAGCCACCAGAGTGGGCTCACCTACCTGGCCGTCCCCGCACTGGCAGGGGCAGACTGAGGGGCCTTGTAAATCCCCGAGATCTAAGCCACAGACAGGGATGGCCTCTGCCTGCTGATGGTGCTCGTAGGGACCTTGGCCACCATGTGTCCTTCCTTCACGGTCATTCAGTCACCTGGGAGCATTTGAATCTTTTCTGCACCGAAGTAGCTTTGCAATTGGGTGTAAGTCCCTTTCTTTCCTTTTATAGATCTCAGACTTTTGTCTGCAAAATGGGGCTGGTGAAAGGGGAAAAGTGAGCTGCTAAGGAAATTTTTTAAAATCTTGTGATTCATTTCTCCTCCTGCCAAAATCCTATCTCTGCCTCTGGCTTCTATCCAGGCAACGCCAAATAAGCAGCCAAATCAAAGCAGACACATTCCTGCTGAAACTTGACTGAAATCAGTTTGGTTTGTCGTTTTGTTCTCGATTTGAGCCTGAGGTGGAAGGCAGAGAATGCAGAGGCGCTAGGTCTCAGCCAGGTGAGCTGTTTATTGCCCACACTCCTGCTCCCCCAAATCTATCCGAGCCGCTTGATAGATCTATCAGAACAAGGTCTATCAGCCGCTTGTTCTAATCTATCAGAACAAGGTCTGGGAGCAGTTAGGAGACTTTGTAGATGAAACGGTGAGGGAAGCACCCATGTTTTCCTTATTGCCTAGCTCATCACCCTTTACCCTGTCTGGTTGTATATAGCCACGCTAGGGAAAAGCACTTCACCCCAGCTAGCTTTGCTCCTGGGAAGGCGCTGTCTGAACATGCTGCTCTTGAGGATAATTGCACTTACAGCATCTGCTCTGTGACAGTCACAGTATCAGGGGTCGTGGGAGACCTAAGCAGTGCGTGCGAGACTGTAACGTGGAGTCCGAAGGCGATGAAGAAACCCAGGGGTACAGAACAAAGCGATGAGGAACAGGATGCTGGCGTGTCGGGGGTGTTCTAGCGAGAATCTGAACTCACACGCTGAGGAAATTGGGGGTTCTGGGAATTCCAGTTCCACGGGTGACCCACTAGGAACCTGAGCGAGATCCAGTGGGGTTTGCACCTGCAGCTCCCTGAAGACAAGGTAGAAAAATCAAACCGCTACCTTTAGAGGGTGCGTCCCTTTTCTGCACGGGCTTAAGCATTTACCAGGGCGTGCCACAGAGGGGGTTCTAGGTGAGACGCTGGACTAGGTAACAGGGGCAACTGAAAGTTTACCGAAGACCTCAAGTCTCCTAGTGACAGAGGCCCATGGGTTATAGAGATGGTTCCCACAGCCCTCCTGCAAGGAGCTGTAGTCAGCAGGGTCCAAAAGGTCCACAAGAAGTGAGCACGCTTCCAATACCAGTGAAGCCAGAGCCCTGAGGCTGAGTGAAAGGGAGAGGGCAGGGCCGCGCCAGGAAGATGGAGGTAGGTGAGGGCCTGACCTTGGCCCCGGGTACGGACCAGGAGTTCGGCTGCAGTACATTTTGGTCTTCGCTCCCTCCACCAGGTAGAACGCCAGGCCAGCTCCAAATTAAGAGGGTTTGTTTGCTTAAGATTCCAGAACAAATAAGTAAAATGGATCTGTGGAAAAGATAGAGCCCAACAGAAAGGCTTCCGTGTGTGGGGAAGCATGGTCCATCAGGGGCTCCTGAGAGAAGCCGTGCACTTACTCAGCAGTTAGAGGAGAACCTAGGGGTTGGTGGTCAGGAGCAGACCCGGTAGGAAAGAGGAAGAGCCAGAG
Source organism: Sturnira hondurensis (assembly GCF_014824575.4). Lineage (NCBI taxonomy): Eukaryota > Metazoa > Chordata > Mammalia > Chiroptera > Phyllostomidae > Sturnira > Sturnira hondurensis. The sequence goes on along the minus strand of NW_028095095.1, from coordinate 2,215,267 downwards.
GGCGCATCGGTGCGCCCTCTGGACCAGGGATCGGTGCTGTCTCGTCAGGGTGGGGCCGGCGTTGACAGTGGGACCAGATTCACTCTTTGCTTACTAGGTGTTTCATTGTCGCCATGAGATGAACCTCTGGTTCAGCCACAGATGTGCAAATAAAAGGAAGTTGATCGTCTAGAAAGAGAAAGCTGATGACTGATCCTTTCTGCTGCGTGTTGGGTATTGGCAGCACCGTGGCTGGGCTCCGGCTGGATCAGTGCTTTGCATCAGTTCCCTGGGCAGTGACCATCCCCAGAGTTCTCGCTGGAGCCTGCCGGGCTGCTGTGGGGGCATTTCTGGGAGAGCGGAGCGCCCATGCCCGCCTCCTCCAGGACCAGACCCTGGGGCTCTCCCGGGAATAGCATGCTTGCTGTCCATGTCCGCAAAAGCCTTGGCGATGTAAGAGGACCCTGGCTTCTGTATCTGTTTATTCCAAATGGTGTGGAGAACCCCAAATTCTGCTCACATTTCCTCTTGGGGAGGCGCAGGAAAGCCCCCGTTTCTTCCCCCATATTGCCCCGTCTCTCGACAGTTAGCTGCCCAACGGCTGCTCGGGGGCAGCGGGTAAAAGCAAGTCTTTCCCCAGAGAGTGCTCACAGACCAGGAACTCTGTTACCTTCAGATGCGGGTCTTGTGTGTGTGCATGGTGGATACCCTTGACCCTGGTCTCTTCACTCTACAGAGGAAGCAGCATTCGTACACCAAGGACATTCTTGAGGGTGGTGTCAAGCTCGTACAAGCACAGGTACTCAGGTTAGGTCCAGCTGGGGGTGGGGAGGGAACGGGGGGAGGGGCAGTGCACCGGGCCTTAATGTGAAGCCACGTCACGGGGGTTAGTACAGCTTCTCAGTTTTGGAGAATGGGCTCAGCCCCAGATTCAAGTTCTGATATCAGCAGAAGTGACATAACATACATGTATTATTTAGCCATCGTGAGGCTATTCTCCTTATCTGTGAAATAGGGAGAGTAATACCTGTGTCTCCGAGGTGTTAGGTGAGGGGACACCAGTGCCTGTGCTGAGCATGGCACCTGACACGTAGAAGGGGTCAGGATGGCAGCCACCAAGAGGTGTACGGGCCCAACCAGAGAGGGGCCCGCAAAGCAGCCCAAGCCTGGAGCAGATGTCAAGAACCGAAGTGGCTTCATGGAAGCACATGATACCCGAGGTTCCTACTTTACGTGCCCACGCACGTTCTTTCACTCCGCCTTTTCTGTACTTCGGCTCCACATGTCCCCGTGTGCCATGACACTGTGTGGCTCTGGCTCCCACGGTTTTTCTTAGTTCGGGTTCTGGCCCTGCTCCTCTTTCTATGCCAGGCCACAGAAATTCCCAGGCAACCCTTGGATTGGCTGCTCGTGGGTTACGCGCTCATCTTGGTTCAGTCAGCTGTAGTTGGGAGGGAAGGCCCTGTGCCCTCGCACCAGGGTCTGTGACTTGGCAGCGGGCGAACGGTGGCACAATGTGGCATTTCTAGTACGACCGGGCTAGGAGAGAATCTGCTCCACCTGTGTCAGGGTCCTCAAAAAAGGACGTCGTTAGCACTGTCGGGTCAGAGGTTATTGTCCCTTGCACAGAGGGCCTGGGAGGTGCTGTTTATATATATCTTGCAGAAGGAGTAATTTGGCACTTTCTGGGGTGTTATTCCTTCCTGCTGGCCCTGCTTCAGTTTTATTTTTAAAGTGTGTTAGTGGCCATAATTACATGTGTGTACATATGTGTGTATGTATATACATAGATACATACACACGCACAGAGGCTTGTTGACTTGGTCAAATCGCTTCTTCAAAACAAAAAACTACTTCCCCCCTAAGACCATCTACCCACTAAGTGCAGAGAGACACAGTCCAAGCAGAGAAGCCTCCACTGCAGTGTGCTCCAACGCTCGGAAAATTGCCAGGCTGCAGCTCCAATAAAACACTGCGTAAAACCTCACCAGGCTAGGTGGCTTTGATTTGGTCCATTAGCAAAGCCAGTATTTGCTGTGACATCTTGAAACCAGTGTAAAATCCAGGCTAGTCAAGAAGTGCACCTGAACAGGGGCTGAAACCGGCTCCTGGCTCTCGCTGAGTGTTTCCCAGCGTCTTGATGCGGAACAAGCTGCTCACTGTGTGGAGATTGCGTCTCGTTTTCCTAATTCTAACGTGCCCGTCAAACAGGATGGCAACATAAGGTCCCTTCCAACTCTGAAATCATGGACTTTAAGGTTTTTACTGCCTGGTCCTGTTTTCCTTGTCTGGTTTCTCCCCAGATTCTACCCTTCTGAGAGATTGCTTCAATCTAACAGAACAAACACCTTGGAGAGGTAAGCATCGTTACTGAATAAAGAGTCTCTCATTATAACCATACTGTAATTACTCCAAAGCCACACAAACTGTCAAGATTTTAGCAAAACTATAAAACTGTTTTAAATACACAGTATGCAGTTGATTGCATTTTTTTTTATCCGTACCTGAGGACATTTTTTCATTGCTTTTAGAGAGAGAAACATTAATGGGGGAGAGAATCTTCGCTCTGTTGCTTCCCTTACACGTCCAGACCAGGGGTCAGACCTGTAACTTAGGTGTGTACCCTGACCGGAATCGAACCCACAACCTTTTGGTTATGCGACAACGCTCCAACCAACAGAGCCATACCGTCTGGGGCTGACTGTGTTTTTTAAGGATAGGAAAACACACCAAAATAATGGTGGTGGTTCTAGGGTGTTGAGGCCAAATCATTCGGTAGTTATTTTTCTCTGTAAATTCTGTGTAATGTAAATGCCTCGTATATAGCCTTCTTAATGCTTTAATGAGAACAGAGATTTATTTGAATGAGAACAGTCCTGGAAAGGAAGCCAGGAGGCCTTGCCTTGGTTTCTTGGCTCTAGTGGGAGGGAAACGCACGCTTTCCCAAGTTGACATGGGTGCTGTGAGGCTCAGATGAAGGGCAGCCTTACAAGTGCTTTGAAACATATTACTGAGAAGGCTAAGAAGAAAGTGCTGCTGCGGCAGATGCCAGAGAGTCACGTGTTAACCAGGTAAACAGCTTCTGGGATGTCGGTGCTTCTCACTCTGGACTGCGCAGGGGTGGTTCCTTCACTACCAACTTGCTTGCCGGTCCTGGGTGCTGGGGAGAAGCCGCCAGAGGCTGCGATGTGCAAAAGTAGGTGTGGGCGGAAATGGAAACAAGGCGGGATGGAGAGAACACCAGGCTGACCTGTGTCAGGTGCTGACTTCTCCCAGCAACTTCTGCAGGATAACCAGTTTTACATCTATGGGGGGCGGGGGTCACAACACATTAGGGGGGCAGGCATATTACTGGAGAGATTGGGTTAAACCAGCAGAATTCAGAATTAAGAAATCTACTTCTACATAAAACTCTGTACATCAAGCTAGTTCTTGGCTCTGAGTTTATCGTTATTAAAAATTGTGTAAGAAAATCTAGAAGCCAACTTCATGAGCAAGCAACAGCATAAAAACTATGAACAAGAGTAATCCAATTAATCATTGTTTTTTAGCCAGTAAGTGATCCTTTAGAATGGCCCCCAGGACCTGGGAAGTCACAGGAAGACTGTGAAGCTGGTTCTTGGCCGAGCATTAGAATGACCTGGGGGGCTTGAAGAACCATCCGTGTGTGCCAGGGCCTGCCCCGGCATGATTTCATTTGTCTGGGACGGGGCCTGGATGTTTGTTTTTTTTTAAATCCTCTGATGTGCCTGTGAGTTTAGAATGCCATGGAAACAGGAAGCGAATTACTGGACTGGAAGTGACCAGGTAGCCTGCTTTACTGGAGCAGGGAGCCGTGCACTGGAGATTAGTAAAGGGTTTTGGAGTCCACAGTGGAAAGCCCTACACTGACTGTAGAGGCAGGGCTGGGACGGAAACACGGCTCTGGGAACGGCTGTCGAGACGGTTCTGCCAGATCTCAGCAGTTAGGTCAGCAGCTCCAGGGGCCGCGGGAGGAGCAGTGTGCACGTGAGCTGTGCCCGTGCAGACACCGTGCCCGGAGACCTGGCATGTAGACACTGGCCGTGCGGCATGTGAGCTGAGCACAGATGGGAGTGTTCCAGGGCTGGCACCCACCTCCCTAACCTCTCGGGGTGAGGGCAGCATTTCCTTGCTGAAGAACAAAAAGGGACCTCGGTGACATTATCACCAGCTCAATTTCACAACAATACAGGGAATTAATAACTGATTTGTTGCTGTTAGAAAAAAACAGTAGTATTCTGCGTGAATACTACTTTTTTATTTAGAAAAACTTTGGACCCTTTTTAGTAATTAAATCCACACTTAAAAGCAGCCCTGGCTGGTGTAGCTCAGTGGATTGAGTGACAGCTTGGGAACCTAAAGATCGCTGGTTCCATTTCCGGTCAAGGCACAGGCCTGAGTTGCAGGCCAGGTCCCCAGTTGGGGGCGTGTGAGAGGCAACCATTTGACGTTTCTCTCCTTCTTTTTTCTCCCTCCCTTCCCCTCTCTCTAAAAATAAAATAAAACCTTAAAATAAGGGTTGCCCACTGAGAAAATTCAAAAGAACACATTGCAACTATGTCCAACATAAGACATGTCTTCTGCATAAAGGGTCTTACACAGGTGCCTGTTGCATTAGGACTGCTGAGCTGCGCACTCAGCCACGGAGCGATTACACGCTTTTTAAAACGAGCAAAGCAGCGTGGAGCCATTAAGGACTGAAGAGAAGCCGAAGAACTTCACTCATCTCCTGTGTCAAGATTTGTAAAGAAGGTGACGAGATACCTATTTGAAGAAGGCCGAGAATAAACTGAGCCGGGAAAAAGTCATCTTTCCTCCGAGCTTTATGTAGGAATAAAGCAGAAATGTGCAGAAGGTAGGAGGAGATGGGGCATCTGAAATGAAAACGTGTGTGTGTGTGTGTGTGTGTGTGCGCGTACACGTGCAGCATTGAAGCTTAAACAAAAATGGTGGCAAAAGGTGGATCCGAAAAAAGCAAAGATGTTGAACACTCATTAGCAAGAGCCAATTGAATGTAAAGCTGCAGAATATAAACTATTTGTGGTCCCCGCAGTAACCCGAGGCACCTCTTCTCAGTAGTCTTGCAGCTTTATCACCTCGTGCCCAGTGCCCTTCCTCTCCGTAAAGCACCTCCTCGGATTTTCAGCCACACTTAGGACGTCAGTGGCTTTGAAACCTAAACAGTCACCCTCCGTTAGAGTTTGGCAGAAGGGCCAGTGTCCTAGAGGGAAGACAGGTTGTAACCGCGGACGTGCCAGCGGGCAGGGGGAACTTGACCCCTGCATGACCATCTTCTCCTCTCCACTCCGTCGGTTACGCTGTGGTCCTAAAGCCGTCCAGTGGGCCCGGGGGACGCTGAGAACGGAGAGCAAATCTGGTCACCGTCTTCACTCAGCTAGGAGTGAATCTCGAGGTGGCGGTGGATTTTCTGCCCAAATTCAGCTTGTAGTCATTGAAAGGACTTGGAGCGCACAGGGAGCACCGGGGGTTCTTAGGAAATGGCGAAATTCTCCAGAGAAACAGAACCCAAAGGCTGTAAAGAGACCTGAGAGATTTATTACAGGAATGAGCTCCTGCAGTAAGGAGGCCAAGAAGTCCCACAGCCTGCCACCTGCAAGCTGGAAAGACAGGCGAGCCGGTGGGGTAGCATTCTGAGTCCAAACGCTTAGGGACCAGGAGCGCTGCTGCCTGAGGGCAGGAGGGGATGCGCATCCCGCNGAGTGCACAGGGGGCACCGGGGGTTCTTAGGAAATGGCAAAGTTCTCCAGAGAAACAGAACCCAAAGGCTGTAAAGAGACCTGAGAGATTTATTACAGGAATGAGCTCCTGCAGTAAGGAGGCCAAGAAGTCCCACAGCCTGCCGCCTGCAAGCTGGAAAGACAGGCGAGCCGGTGGGGTAGCATTCTGAGTCCAAACGCTTAGGGACCAGGAGCGCTGCTGCCTGAGGGCAGGAGGGGATGCGCATCCCGCTCCAGGAGACAGCCAGGTCACCCATCCTCTGCCTTCCGTTCTAGCCGGGCCCTGGGCGGATTGGGCGATGCCCACCCACGTGGGTGAGGGCGATTTCCACTCAGCCGACTGAGGCAAAGGCTAATGATTTCTGAAAACACCCTCACGGACGCACCCCGAACTGTTTCCTCAGCATCCCTCGGCCCAGTCGCCTCGATGCATAGAATGGGCCCTCAGGACACTCACGTGTTCTGGCGTTTATGAGCTCCCTCCCTTTGGCCTCCCCTACATCCTGTAGCTGGGCATCTTCTCAGGTCAAGTGCCCCGTCCGGAGCAGTAGCCGTGGAGTTCCTAGGTAAGGAGAATTCCCACCTGAGAGAGTGAGGGGCCAGCCTGCACCCTTGGCTCAGGAGACACGTTTATTGACAGAGGTACTTGAACCCTTAATCCGCTTTATCCAGTTGCTGGTTCTGCTCCTCAGTAAGTTAGGTAGCTGCCTCGTGGTCACCCAGTGATTTATGCCAACAAGCCCAGCAACCAGACACCTCTCCCAGCTCAGGACTGGTCCTACCCTAGCCTGTCTCTCAGCCCAGGGGTCACTGGAGCACCCAGAGGGGGTCCACAGCCTGTGCTGCTATCGCAGCCCCCTCCTCAGGCCCTTCTTGTCTTCCTTCTGGGAAGTGGCCCCTAATCCCACCATTCACTCCCCTGCTGCTGGATTCACATCCGGGTTTTGTGGCCTGTAGTTGCTAGGCTGGGCCATTACAGACTAATGCTAATACAATGGAGCCTGTGCATTTAAATTCTGTCTGAGTGATAGCTTTGCTCCTTACAGTGGGCTGGACAGCCCCAGGCAGCCACTCCCTGGCCGCAAGGGGTGACTGTGGATGGCTGTTTGGAAACCCACCCTCTGGGAAGGAGAAACTGGAAGTGGATGCACCACAGTATCTTATTGTGTAAGGAGGGAAGTACTTAGTTAACTGCCTTATACTGAAACCATAGCTTCAGCCTTGGGACTAAACTGGCCTCTTTTCTACCAGTAGGGAAGGGGAAGGGAGAGGAGGTGGGGAGGGGAAGGGAGAGGGGGGGGAGGGGAGGGGAGGGGAAGGGAGGGCGGCTGATGATCCATAGGTCAGAATGTGCGCTCTGCAGTGTACCTCGCTGGTGTGGGGGGATTCCCCTAACAATGGTGGACACGATGTGTACCAGAGGGCAGCCTGTGGCCAGGCCACAGAGGGCCAGAAACACTGACTGCTGCAAACAAAACCTTTGTTGGCCTGCGTGCTGCTCCATGACAGTGGTACTAAGGCACTGACTGACTCCTGGAAGTGTGTCTCACAGAGAAAGTCCTTGGCAATCGTCCTTCTGAACATGGAGCCCTAAGGACACTTTGTTTGCTAAGTGCAGAGAAACGAATGGGCGCCCACCTGGAGCGGTCTGCCAGGGGTCTTCCTCCTTCCGGTCCACAGGCTCTGGAGATCTTCGTCTTAACCAGACAGTCATTTAGGAAGACAATGTAGACATTCTTTTGAAAATAATTACAAGGACTTACCTGATGGTAGTAACTGCCCTTGTTGAGTACCTACTGTGTGCTAAGCACTGTTCTCATCTCATTTGCTTTTACAATTGTGGAGTCGGCATCCCGCCACTCCCCACCCNTTGGCCTCCCCCCCCCCCCCCCCGCCAACTTATATATGAAGAGACCAAGTGAAACTCAGAAGTAATGGTAACAGTCAAGGCTCGTGATTGATCAATTCGGAATTTAAAGGGAGGTCCATCCAGCCACAAAGCCCAACCCCTGTCTAAGCAGTACCTGGTGGGCATAGTAAGTGCTCAGTAAATATTTGTGGGAGGAGTGAATGAGTTTCCCTTCTGCCCGTATTCTCCATTCGCCTACCCAGCCTTGGCCTGCCGTTTCAGAGTGGCACCGACCGCCACACATTCAAAGGTTTTGGAAGAGGCTGCTGTTAAAATGCCACGCGCCCTTCCTGAGGGGAAGAGGCCAGCCCTCTTCTGACCAGTTAGCCCAGATCACTTCCCCATGGTCCAGACCAAGGTACAGGCCTGGACCTGGGGGTGCAGGTGAATTTGAACTGGGAAGAGGGAGAGTGGGGAGGTGAAGCCTGCGAAGGAGTGAGGGGAGGGGAGAGACCAAAGAAAGAGTCCGGAGCACAATTATTCTTGCAAAATTTTCAAAAGGGTCAGACACCATTTTCCTTGGGATGCCCAATACATTTGAGGAACTGGCAGAAATCAGTACCCTGCGTCGTTTGGGACGTTAGGGTAGGCCATCTCACACTGAAGGGCACTAAAGAGCATACCCGCCCAGGGCCACTTCGGGGTGGCGGTGGCCGGTGGCCCTGGCCGGGGAGTGGCCCTGTCGGTCCCGCAGGCGGGCAGGAGCTCTGAAGCCATTGGCTGGCGCGCTGGCTGCGGAGGGGCGGGGAGCGCCTCCAAAGGGGACTGTTTGCTCCTACGGGCTGTAGATGGAGCTGTCCGGCCCCGGCGAGGGGGAAGGCGCCTGGAAACCGTTCTTCTTCTCCCTGGCCGGCCCGAGCGGGGAACAGCACTCCCAGGATGCAGTTTGTGTCAACACGGCCGCAGCCTCAGCAGCTGGGCATTCAGGGCCTGGGGTTGGACAGCGGGAGCTGGAGCTGGGCCCAGGCTCTGCCCCCGGAGGAGGTCTGCCACCAGGAGCCGGCGCTGCGCGGGGAAATGGCCGAGGGAATGCCGCCCATGCAGGTGAGTGCAGCCCCGGCCCAACGCCATGGCCGCGCCGCCTGGCCGTGGGGGCGGGGCTGCGGGCACCGAGGGCCCTGGGCGTGCGGCGCGGAAGCGGAGGCCCCGGGCGGGTCGGGGCACGGGCGGGCTCCCCTGGCGGGCGGGCTCCGTGGGCCCTGAAGCAGGCCCAGCCCTGATCCCCGGTGCCTTGGCCGGCCGGGCCCGCGCGCCGCCCAGCCGTAGGCCCCGGAGGCCGCGTGTCGGCCGGGCCCAGCACCGGTGCCTAGCAGAGGCCCTGCGGGGGGCGAGCGGCCCGGAACGCGCGGTTCCCGGGACCTGGCAGAGCCGTAACCATGTCTCCACCCCGGCCTGGGCTCAACGTCTGCCGGGAAGGAGGCTTGCTGGCAGTCCCCGGGCCGTCTCCACAGGTTTACACCGTGGCCGCTCTGACGAAAGCGGTGTTAAATGTATTTCCATCTTTCACCAAGCGTGACGAGTAATTCACTTTCCCTTGCACCGGGTGTGCCGGGGCCGCTGAGGTGACTTTGCCGTCTCTCCTGCGCTAGGCGAACTTGGCTGCACATTCTAATCACCAGAGCCACTCTGAAGACTCCTGCCGCCCAAGCCTCATCCCAGACCAGTTAAATCGGCGGCTCTGGGCTTTCGAGTAGGCACCGTCATTTCCTAAAGCTTCACAAGGACCCCTGTGCAGAAGCGCCTGGCAGCTGGTGCTCTGGAATTGTGTGCCAAGGCCGCAGTCCTGAGAGAGGCCCCCCTACCCCAGCCGGACCCCCAGAATTCCCTGCTGATCGCCTGGTATCGGCCACAAGTGTGTCTGATGGTTCTGCAGCTTTAGGTCTGCAAACCTCAGAAAAGTTAGCTGGGCCTGGTGACTTCCTCAACTTCCCCTGTTAGATCTTGTCTCCTTCTGTGGGCCAAACTGGAGGGAAGCCTAAATGAGCCCATGTGCATAGCTTTGATGGAAATACTGTCACCCTTTACTTAGCAGGGTCTGTGCCTGGAGCCCCTGTCCTCTTTCTCCCACGCCAGTGACTCCCTGGACACAGCGGGGTGTTCCTCTGTGGCTGTCACAGCTGCTCCCAGTCAGAGAGGGCATTCATTGGGGCATGCCTGTCCCAGGCCTGCCCAGGTCACCTCTAAGCCCCAGGTCTCTGCTTTGCCCAGCCTGAGGGCCTCTTCTGCAGCAACGGGGAGGACAGACAATGACACCTTCTCCTGTCCCTGGTGGCAAGGAGAGGCCGTCCTGACACCTGCCATTGGCTGGTAAGCCCTGGGTGCTGGTACGGTGTGGGGCAGTTCCCAGGTCTCAGTGGATGGTCTCCATCCTCACTCGGTCAAAAGGCTCCGCTCCCTACCCGCACCCATGGGCCCTTGCCTATCAAGGTGAAGGCCTAGAGCTGGAGGGGTCGGGGGAGGCCAGGGTGCCATGGGGCACCCTTCCCCAAGAGTCAGAAAGGGGGCCGGGAGGTCTTCTTTTCCATGTAGGGATGTCCCCTCCTTCCCTGAGTACACTTTTTTGGCAAGCCCTATTTTCATTTTGGAAACACAATAGTCACATTATGGGAAAAAGGCTGCTTGCCTGCTCCCTCGCTTGGGCTCCCCAGTGTGCCCCTTGGCTCCGCACTGCTGGGAAGGTGTCAGCAGCAAGGACCGGAACTCTGTTTCTTGTGGCCCTGAAGCAGCTCTGAGGGTGGCTCTGGGCAGCAGTGAAGCACGGGGCTGGAGAATTGGCAGCCGCACCTCTGGGCCTCGGTTCCCTCATGTTCCAAGGAGACGCAACCATTGGTGCCCTCAGCTGCTTGGAGTTTGCTGGGAAGATTAGGGCCAGATGACTTCCATGGAAATCCGTACTTTGAAACAGAAAACACTAGGCCACTCTGAAGAGTTCATCATTAAGTCTTGCCTTTGAGGGAAATAGCTGTTCTATTCAAAGAATGTCATGTGTGGCATTTTAAGCCAAAGGTCAAGGTGGGTGAACTGGTGAGACCAGCCTGACTTGAAATGGGAAGGTTGGTTGTCTGCTCCAGCTATTGCTGGAGACATTCCTGCTCACCCTAGCCTGAGGGGCAGGGACTTAGCAGAAGAAAGAGGATCTGTGACATTTAACTAGTTGTGCTTTTAGGCCACCGTCCCTTCTCACACAGGGTCTCATCCCAGGCTGTCACCTTCTTCCTCTGCACCCAGGCTCAAGAGTGGGACATGGACGCCCGGCGACCAATGCCTTTCCAGTTCCCTCCCTTCCCGGACAGGGCTCCCGTCTTCCCTGACCGAGTGATGAGAGAGCCCCAGCTGCCCACAGCGGAGATCTCACTCTGGACCGTGGTGGCTGCCATTCAAGCAGTGGAGAGGAAGGTAGATGCCCAGGCCAGCCAGCTGCTGAATCTGGAGGGACGGACGGGGACGGCCGAGAAGAAGCTGGCCGACTGCGAGAAGACGGCCGTGGAGTTCGGGAACCACATGGAGAGCAAGTGGGCTGTGCTGGGGACGCTGCTGCAGGAGTACGGGCTGCTGCAGAGGCGGCTGGAGAACATGGAGAACCTGCTGAGGAACAGGAACTTCTGGGTCCTGCGGCTGCCCCCCGGCAGCAAGGGGGAGGTCCCCAAGGTATGTGGTGGTCCCCAGGGTCAGGGATGGAGGTAGGGACCAGCACAGGTAAACAAACCTTGATTTCATTTTGTCAGCACTCCTCACAAACTTCTCTGGCTCCCTGTTGTTTAAGTTAAAGTGTCTTCTTAGCCTTGACCAGTGTGGCCCAGTTGGTTGGAGCCTTGTACTGGGGAGCAAAAGGTCGCCAGTTCAATTCCCGGTCAGGGCACACGCCTGGGTTGCGGGTTCAGTCCCTAGTCGAGTTTCCTATGAGAAGCAACTGATCGATGTTTCTCTCACACGTCAGGTCTGGAACATTCTCCCTCTGTGAGCTGGTGTCCACCCGGTCCCCACTGAATCTGCCTGTTTCTGTCTGGAGCCTTTACCCTCCCTGGGATGTCTGGGTGTCATGTGTGGATTTTCCACTTGACCTTGGCCTTGGGACCATTTGCCATTGGTTATCTGTGTGGGCTTGTCTGGCTGTGGCTGGAGATGGACCCAAACCATGCTGACTGGAATCCCTTAGAAGTCGTGACCACTTCCCTTCCCCCCAGGTATCCCTGTGCTCTTGGTTCAGAATTCACGCTCCGGGTCCTATTCCATTTACCATCCCCTCGCTTGGCAACACCACACCGTTGGTACATGACCCAGGTTTCTAGTCCACTGAGAAAACAGAGTCACTCACAGGTGACGTCCCCAGGCACCCACAGCATCCATCCATCCGCCTTCCTCATACACTCCGCCTGTCCTGTTTTCATGGGCTCACTGTCTCCTTGTCACTTACTCTAGGACGTCATTGCAGCATGTCCCCCTTCTCCTCGGCATCATCAATTCTTCCCTGTCTGTGGGACCAGCTGGCAGTGCACTAGAAAAGCCCCCTGTCCTTGCATCTCCCGCAACTAGAGCCTCGGTTCTCTGCTCCTCCAGAGCGGAACTCAAGTGGCTCATGTATATGTCCCCAATTCTTGCTTCCCCACTTGCGCTCCCTCCCTTGTTAATCTTTTTATTATAGAAAATTCACACCTACACCAAAAGAGATAGAATAAACTCTCCTGAGCCCGTTATCCAGCTTCAATGACGGTCAGCTCTCAGCCGGTCTTGCTTCATCTAAACCCCCACCCGTAGTGAATCTCATACCCTAGTCATTGCAGGTATTTCAGTATGTGGCTCTAAGAGGTAAGGACTCTTTTTAAAGATAACAATCTCAGTATTATTGCCACCACAGCAAAAGCCTAGCCTCCTCAAATATCCAATTGGTGTTCATGTTTCCAGTTCTTTCAAAAATGTAATTTTTTCCCAGTTGTTTTTTCAAATCAGAACTTAAAGTCTACCCACTGTGGTTGCTTTGCCTCCCAAGTTTTTTTTTTTTTTTTAATCTGTAGGTTCCTCCTCCATCTCTTCCTTTTTTCTTGCACTCTATCCATGGGAGAGACTGGGCCATCCTTCCCGTCGTGTTTCTCACTGTCTGGAGTCCGCAGCTTCCTCCTCCACGGGGTCTCATTTGTTGTCTTCCTCCGTCCTCCATGTTCCAGAAAGCTGGTCATTGTAGCACGATCCTCGGCCCCCACCCCCCATCAGGCCACCTCTCCACCCTCCTGGTCTTGCCACAGCAAGCTGGTGGCCCTGTCCGAAGCACTTCATGGAGGTGACCACACCCTCCCTGAAACACCTGTCCTGTGGCTTTCAGGACACTTCTCTCGTCTCTTTTCCTGCCTCACCAGCTGCTCGTCTCTCTTCTTTGCTGGTTTCCCCTCTTCCCGACTTCCTGTGTGCAGAGGGGCCCGGCTCTGTCTGGCCTCTGGCTTGTTTTCCCCGCCCGCTCCCTCTCGACTCCATCCAGTCTCAGGGCCGTCGTCAGCACAGCGCGTGTGCCCTCAGCCCCCAAAGGCCGTCCTTTCCTCCGTCTCTGTCTGTCTTGCCCAGGCCGTGAATGTCACATTCGCACTCAGCCTCTCCCCCGGGGTGTCAGTAAATATCTGAGATTTAACAGGGCCTATCAGAGCCAACCCCCGCTGCCTGGCACCTGTGCTACCCAGAGTCGTGCTCATGTCCAGCGAGGACACACGCTCTCCTTCTGTTTGCTCAGGCCAGGGCCTTGGGGTCACACGCCTTCCTCTTTGTCACACTTACTTCCAATATTCAGAAAACACTGTTGATTTTTCTTCGAAATAACATCTGTAGCCCGGCCATTGCTGCTGCCTCCACCACTTCCACCGCCCTGGCCTCTCACCTGGTCATTGCCCTGCCCCCTGCCCGCTCTCCTGGTCTCGGTCCTTGTCCCCCACCCCGTGCACTCTATTCTCAGCAGAGGGGCCAGAGGGCACCTTCTAAAATATCAACAGTCACATAGCCCTCTGCTTAAAACCCTCCCACAGCTCCCCCCTCCCTGCCCCCGATTCAGTGTTAGGCCCCCGCTTTGCCGTGGCCGACTCTCTCCCGCCACCCTTCTAACCTCATCTCCACCCAGCCCCTTTGCCCACTCCTCCCGGCTCAGTGGCCTTCTGCCCATCTGCCCTCGCACCACCCCTCCCTCCCCCAGGGACCTCCCTCCACGGAAAAGTTCCTTTTCTCCCCGTGGCTTCCACCAAGTCTGCTCAGTTGGTACTTGTTCAGTGAGCGTGCCCTTCCGCGGCCAGGAGAGGGCCGCAGCCCCCCCGCCCCGCATGCACACCCCTCTCTGTCCCCGATCTCCTGCTCTCCAAGCACTTACGCCATCGGGCATCTTAAGTATTCACTTCTGTTTAGTCCCCTCGGGTGGTTTTCTGTGACCACAGTGTGAATTCTGCCTGGCTCACTGCTGTGTCTCCGTGCCGGTAACAGGACCTGGGTGCTAGTCAGTGTGAAGAAGTGCCCGCGTGAGACTTCACACGCCACACCGGGGACCAGGTGGTCCACGCCTGTCTCTGCAGAGGCAGCACCCAGTGACTCCGCCAGAGGAGTTGTTTGTCAGAGGCTTGCTGGGGCCACACAGAACCAAGCTGGAACAGTGGCCTGGTTCTTCCTGAAAACAGGCCCGGCCACTGAGGTCCACAGCACCTGGCTCCCAGCATGGCTTTTACAGGGCTCGTCCTGCACAGCCAGCGTCTCCACACACGGCCCCTTCTCCTGTCCGGGCTACGCATTCCCTTCAGTGCTCTGTTCTCCTGTGGCCCCATTGTGTGTTGGAGCAGGCGTTAGGGCCCTTGGTTGACAGGTGCCCTCACAAGGTGATGGAACAGGTGTGGGGCCCAGAATCGGTGGGCTGGCTTTGCATCCTGGCTTTGCAGATACTGGTCAAGTACGTTTTTTCGCTCTTGCTGAGCTGCCTGAGTTGTTCCTCTGAAGGAGGGGAAGTATAAGTAAATAATAATTTAGGAAATTCCCACTGGTCTCTCTGAGCGTCAGTGTCCTCACCTGGAAAACGAGGTGATGATGTGCTTAGTGTGTGGGGTCGTGAGGATGCAGTGATTCTGCTGATGGGACAGTACTATGTATCAGCTACTGTTGCTGTGTAACAAGTCACCCCCAGATGGAGCAGCCTGAAAAAATCATTCTGTATCATCGTGCACAGTCTGCGGGTTAGGAATCAGGAGCAGCTTCGCTCCTCGGCTCTGGCTCAGAGTCTCATGAGGTGGCAGGCAAGCTGTCAAGTGGGGGTCCAGTCACCTGAAGGCCTGGCTGAGGTGTGGCAGGAGTGTCTGCCTCCAGTGAGGCTCACTCGCTCGCTCGCTCAGCCGTGGGCCGGAAGCCGAAGTTCCTCCCCACGTGGGCCACTCACAGTGCTGCTTGGGCGCCCTCCCGACGTGGCAGCTGGGTTCCCACAGTGTGTGGGAATCAAGGAGAGACTGGCACGGAAGCTCACACGTGTCTGAGGCCTCCTCGCCTCAGAGGCCGTGCCTCCTCACTTCTTCATTTCTTAGAAGTGAGTTACTAAATCCCGCCCACACTCAAGGGGGAGAGAAGTGGACTCTGCTTGTTAAAGAAACTGTCTGGAGAATTTGTGGACGTATTTTAAACCCCTGCAACCGCCGAGCACCGTGAGAACATATGTGCGCGTTGCTGGCAATAGCTGGAGTTCGCCGTGCATCCTGGCCACGCTGGCCACACTCTGTCCGTCAGATCCAGGGAGTCTGTTGGCTCTCAGATCCTCTGTGCCTCTCGTTGCTGCTTCGTCTGTTCATGGGTTTGCGGATGATCTGGGGGTGTTTTTTATATCCGGCGAGGCTGTAGGCTTGGGCCATGTCTCGGACCGCTGCTGTGTCCTGGCAGGGTGCGGTTTACCAAAGTGATGCCTGCTTCCAGCAGCAAGAATGTGATTCCAGAACGTTGACCGTCCACGGAGCCTGTGAAGAGGGGCAGAGGAGTCGGGATGTCGGAAAAGACAACGAACTTGGTTTGGGGCATGCTTAGTTGGAGGTACTTAAAAGATGATTAAATGGAGCCGCTCAGAAGGCTGTCAAAATGTGAACCTTGAAGGGCGCCACGCAAGTTGAAGAGTGCCGCAAGTTGAAGAGTGCCGTCTGCACAGGGAAGGGCGGGACCTTGGCCTCGGCAGAGGCAGAGGAAGCCGTGAAGAAGACGAGAGTCGTGCGTGCAGGATGTAGCATCACCGTGGACACCAAGCAGGAGGAAAATTCCACAAAGGTGGTGTGACCTTTCAAAGAGGTCAGGGAGGGTGAGGGTTAACAACAGGAGCCCACCGACGACCTTCCGGGGTGTGGTCCACAGAGTGGGCGCTCTTAGACACAGTGGAAGGGGTCAAGCGTGGAGTGGTTCCAGGTGAAGAGAGAGTGTAGTGTTGCTTGGGGAAAGCCCGGGGAGAAGGAGAAACTGCAGGGTTGTGTGGGCCAGGTTTCCCGGGCAGGGAGAGGAGGAGAAATGAAGGGCAGGTAGTGAGGGGATTGGCTTGGCAAGGAAGGGAGCTTGCCAACAGCTCCTTGGGTCAAGGGCAAGATGGGGAAGGCCAGGGAAGGGTTGGAAAGAAGACGCCCAGGGAAGATGACAGGGGAGGAGCCCATGGGCGAGAGGCTACCCGAGCAGCCTTGAGACGAGTGATGTAAATGTGTGGTGGGTGTTACCTGCAGAACTTGGTGACCATCATTAGCCGTAGGGCAGTACAGTGAAGAAAGTGGTCTGTAATGGTTTCCCCTGGTTGGGGCTTCGCCCAGATCTGGTGGCGGGCTCAGGGAGTCTGTTTCCAAAGGCGGCTGGCGAGCTCTTCCCGGTGCACAGGTGTGCACACCTTGCACCTGGGCAGGGCGCCCTCGGGGCCAAGGGCTGAGCTTTCCAGTTTAGGGAAGCGAGTTGCCCACCTTCCAAAGTGTGCGCCAGGGGGCCTGACACCCGGAGGGCTGTCTCTCTCTCTCTCGTGTGCACACAGGCGATGCGTGTAGGAGCAGGTGGGCAGGTAGGAGATGATCGTCAAGGATGAGGGTCTGGGAGAGAATTGAGGGGCCGGGTTTCAGAATGAGGGTGAAAGGCCGGCCCATTAGGGATGTGAAAGAGGTGGGAGGCGAGGCTCTGTGCCCAGAGGAGGGAAGTTCTGTTATGAAAGTCGTGGAAGTGAAACCGTTTTTGAACGATCGGGTCCCAGGTAAGGCCATGCTGGTGAGTGACAGAGAAGCATCCTCGTCAAACGGAAATAACAGCTTAAATAACAGATGGGACCACTTCAGATAACGAGGGACAGGCGGACGCGAGATGGTGGATGACTCAGGCTACAGCGGAACTTCCTAGTATTGGCAACCTCAATTCAGCACATTCCATAGATATCTCAGCTTCAAACCATGTGCTTCCAGATGCTTGGGACACAGCGCCGAGCAAGCAGACAGCGGTCTCGGAGCTTCAGCGCACGCCTTTGGATTTGACCCGGGTAGAGACAGAAATGTCACTGCACGCATAGAGGTGACCTGACCAGAAATACAGGCTTGGTGACAGGGCTGTGCTGTATACATGGCTCACCGAGAGCCACACAGAAGCTGCCACACCCCTGCCACCCTGAGCCCCAAAAGCCGCACGCCGGCTCCAGCTCTCTCCTCAGGGCCGTGTCACCTAGAAGCAAAGTTACAAAGGATGCAGTAAATGCTTTAAAGGAAAAAAAAAAAAAAAGGAAGCGTGAGGAGATCAGGAATAGAGTGACTGATCCCCTGCAATGGACCAGGCTGGGCCAGGAAGGCAGGGGGACCTGGAGAGCGAAGGCCAGGCTCTGGGTCCAGTGGACCCTGAGGTCGGAGAAGGGGAGGCGGGGAGGGGTCACACAAAAACTCTTGTTGGCCTAGGTTCCAGTGACTTTTGTCGACATTGCCGTTTACTTCTCCGAGGACGAGTGGAAGAACCTGGACGAGTGGCAGAAAGAGCTGTACAACAACCTGGTGAAGGAGAACTACAAGACCCTCGTGTCCCTGGGTGAGATCACCTGCCCGCCTCTGTGGCCAGCAGTCTTGGGGGGTTGGGGCGGGGCAGGTGCAGCACACTTTTAGTCCTCCTTCCCCCAACCTGGGAGGGCTCTTTTCTGTTTGTGGAAACTTAAGAAACAAACTATTTGCCTCTAGTGCTGGGAAGGTAGAATGGCTCCTAACAGGATGAAGATTAAAAAGCCAGGACAGGGCTTAGGACCGTAGAATCAAACCCCCCTGCTGTTTTGGGACACAATTAGGATCGTTTGCGCCTCATCCCCACGCTGCATCCCAGCAGCCTTGGTAAGCAGCAGTCTGCCTGCTGTTGGCTCTCTGAGTCCAGCTGATTCCACGCTGGGAACTTGGGAATCTGTGGACTCGTTTTCAGGTTCCTATAAGAAATTACCAGCTCAGGTCAAGGCTACCACCCAGAGGGGCATTCGGCTGGAGAGGGGAGGGGATGGGGGGCGGGGGGGGGAGTTCTGCCATCGTCCTGGATTGTGACCCCTTGGTCAACTTCACTCAGTCCTTCCTTCCTTCCAACTTGTTTCAGATTCGGAGGGTCCAGGGCCCAAGCCAGAGGCCCCATCCCAGGCGGAGCCCAGGGAAGAGCCTTGCGTGTGGGAGCAGCGTGACCCAGAAGAGAGAGAAATTCTGATGGACCCGGACACAGGTGATGGCAGCCGAAAACACCCCCCGGGTTCAGGGCAGGTGGGGAGAGAAGCCCCGTCGCCCTTGCCTTAGTTCAACAGGGGCTTCTGCTGCGTTGCTTGTGGGGCCAGTTCTGCCACCGTTGAAGTTGGGTGGTCCCTTCCAGGCAGAGATTTCTGGGCCTGAAAGCCCACCCCGGCACCTGGTTAGAGCCAGGCAGCTCTGGACAACCAGGTCAGCTGGGGAGGGACATGGGGACCAGGCAGGCTCCAGGCATCCCAGGCCTACTAGCAACCTGCCGCGGGAGGCCCAAGACCTGGGAGCAGTGCCAGGGGAGGGCGGAAGGGGAGTCTGCATGGGTGTCACCTCCAGGACTGCCACCCTGTTCTCACAGAGAGCCCCACGTCACAGGCAGACTCACCTATCCCTCCAGCCCTTCCCCTCACTCGAGAAGGAATCTGCAGGCCTGAGGGACCCCAGCTCCTGAAGCACTGCACCTGCTCATTGTTCCCTGGGGCGAGGGGGGCCCGGCTGCCAGTCCCAGCTCGGCCCCCGGGGTCTCACCAGCCTGCGCGCTGCTGGACCAGAGCCCAGTTTGAAATCTGGTGCTCGAACTGTGTTCTCTGCCTTATCACGTAACTGTCACCTGTCTGTCCCCTTCTTTGGTATTTTTGCCACATACATGTCACCATATGATTGGCCCTAGGCAATTTCACCATGAAAGACCAAATAAGCTGGCTATTGGCTTCACTTGTGCAATGACAAGGTTCTCGCAGTTTTCTTAAAATTTTTAAATTTGTATTTATTGATTTGCAAGAGAAAGAAACACTGATGTGTTGTTCCACTTAGTTATGGCTTTGTTGGTTGATTCTTGTATGTGCCCTGACCAAGGATCGAAACGCCAACCTTGGCCTTTCGGGGTGACGCTCTAACCCACTGAGCCACCTGGCCAGGGCTCATGTTGTTATATAAATCTGGGCCCTGGGAGTGGTCTCTACAGTGACAAGTAGGCATGGTGGTCTTCACAGACTTGATGATAAAAAATTACGTGTAAAGTCAGTCCGCAGGGACGTGGTCTCTAGAAAGTTGCTGCAGACCTTTTGGTGGGCAGCCATCCCGCCCGCCCATCCGCCCCAAAAGGTTACCAAGCTGTGCGAATCTGAGACAGCCACTGATTCACAGCAGCCTTCAGTAAGAGCATTAATTACTGATTCTTCCGTCAGAAACGGGCAACCTCTCTTTACTGAGGGAACCAATTGTAGCGAAAAGAAAGCAGTGTAGGGTGGAATGAGGAGATGAATGAAAAAGAAAAAAAAATGTGTTCCTGCTCGGAAAGAAGGACTTCAAAGACCGTGTATTTTCATTTCTGTAAAGTCTTTTTCGTTTTTTTTTTTTTTTTAATTTTCATGTTTTATTACATCCTTTTTAATGTCCCTCCCTTATTTTCTGTGATTGTTATCGCTTATGGCTGAAATTGCCTTGTGGCCAGTTTGGTGTCCAGTGAATATACTGGTGGCCTAGATGTTCGTGGCAAAGATGCTTCCGACGAAAATACCTGGAACCTGCCACACTGAGTCTGCGGCCGAGGCCGCCTTCCTCATTGAAAGCACGGAGTTGTCATCCCTCACGGTGCCCATAGGACAGGGACCCCTGTGCCCGTTTTACCAACAGGACAAGGAGACAGAGCCAGAGGGGTCAAGTGACTCGTCTGCAGGGCCGGGGGCAGAGTCCAAACCAGGACCACGTCTTCCGATTCCTCCTCTAGTCGCTCTCCTGCTGCCCGGGCCGTCTGCTGGCATGCTGGCGCATCGCACCACGGCAGGGCACCGGGAGAAAGCACCCTCTTGTCACCTATCAGGGGCTACGCACAGGAAATGTCGCTGTTTATGCCTCAGGAGGCGTGCTGTGCATCCTTATGGGGGGGGTGGAGGTTGCGTGTCTTTGTCCAGTCGAACTCCTTGCTAATTATACACGTGTGTGGGTGTGGGTGTGTCTGTGTGAGTCTGTATGGCTGTGTTCTGTCTGGCCCCCTTTCTGCCTGGGGTGACACACAAGGACAGATGACTCCTACACAGAGGTCAGACTAGTTCTAATTAGCATCCAACTCGGCGTGAGACTGTTTCTGGAACTCTCTCCTGGCCTTTCACACCCCGTTTTGTGCCGTGGCCCACCCCTTTGTCCTGGATGTTGGTTGCTTCTCTGCTCGCGGGGCCTTCTGCTGGTTGGGGTCCCCTGTAAGTCACCCACAGGAGCCCAAGAGCCCGGTGCTCCTCCCTGGCAAGGGCGGTCAGCTGTGCTCCTGACCCCGAGAGCATCCGGGGTGACGGTCACTCAGGAAAAAGACACCCAGTGATGTGATGCTATGTCCCCAGGAGCAGAGCCCCTGGTGCCCGCCCAGGATGCGTCCTCTCAGGTGAAGCGGGAGGAAGCCCTGTGTGCCCGAAGTCAGCGGGGCCTGGAGGAGAGAGCCGCCCCTGCGGAGCCCATTACCGGTGAGCGCGCCTAGCGGCTGCCCCAGCCAAAAACAAAGAGGGAAGGTTCGGCAGGGTCTGCAGCTCCTAAGCCATTGTCTGCTGTGTGTGTGGGGGGGGGACTGAGTGGGGACAGAGGGTGGCAGGGGGCTGCTGAGCTGAAAGAGCCCATGGGTCCAGGACTGGCGGGGAGACAGGGTTTCCTTGTGGGGCGCAGATGCGGCACGCAGCATGGCGGTTTGCCAGCACATCTGGGCCTACTTTGTCCGGTTCCCTCTGTTCCTTGTAATACCAGTGTTTACCTGTTCCTTTTGACAGGCAGTACCGGGGCAGCGCTTTATGAGGCACCGTGGGTGGGGGGGGGCTGTCTCGGTCCCTGAGACCTGCACCTGACTGGGAAGAGCACTCCCTGTTCCGTACAAGCGTGCACGGCTGTGGCCTGCGGGCCCCACTGGCCTCGGTCTGGGTAGCCCAGAGAGCCCCTCTGACATGGTGCTGAGCTCCATGCTGCGTGATGGCTCTGTCAATGCAGAGGTGTGTTGGCGTTCTCCAGAGAACCGACAGTGTGCGTGCATGTGTGTAGAGAAACAGATCGATTGATCGACTGATTGATGATTTGAAGGCATTGGCTTCCATGGCTGTGGAATCTAGCACATGCAGAATCTGCAGAGTAGGCCAGCAGGCTGGAGACCCAGTCTGCTGGGAGAAGCACATTTTCTTCAGCAGGGGGCCAGGGGTGGCAGTGGTTTCTTTAAGGCCTTCAACTGATTGGACGAGGCCCACCCTCATAATAGCAGGTCATCTGCTTTACTCAGAGTCTACTGAGTTCAGTGTGAATGTCATCATTAGACAATACCTTCACTGCCACCTCTAAATATTGTTTAGCCAAATGCCTGGGTGCTATGGTCCAGTCAAGTGGACACTCCGAATTCACCATCAGCAGATAGATTCACATATGGTAGCTCTTTACTTGTCCACAGGTTAGGGCTCCAGCAACCTGGTCCGCCTTAGTCGAAGTGTCACAGCCATAGTGAGACAGCAGCTGAGGGAGGAAGGTCCCCCTCACCCAGTCCCTTAGGGCATTGCAGCTTTACTGTCTCAGAGATAGTTCAGGGTCAAGAGGGCCGTAGAGGGCAAATGAGTTTTGATGGCCTCTGCAGAAGAAAGATATAGAATACATCTTAGAAAAACCCCATGAAAATGGTTACGATGAAGGGCTTCCTGCCCCAACTGGTGTGGCCGGGTTGGTTGGGCACTGTCCCACAAAGCAGAGGGTCGCTGGTTCGATTCTTAGTCAGGGCACATGCCTGGGTTGTGGGTTTGATGTGCATTCGAGAGGCAACCTATTGGTGTTCCTCTCTCTCCCTTCCCCTTTAAAAGTAAATCGTTTTTTAAAAATCTTTTTAAAAAGCCTTCCTGGTAGGTGTCATTTTCCTAGGAAACCCCCACATGAGGAATAGAATACCTGTTTCCATGGGGGTGTTCAGTGCTCAGTGCTCAGTACTTGGTGCTCAGTACTAGGTGCTCAGTTCTTATGTTCTCAATCATGAACCTCCTCTAAGGAGTTCAGTTCCCAGAGCACAGAAGGACTCTTTCTTGAAGTCACTGTCACATCACTCCCCAATAGTATCCACGTTTGTGCAGCAAAATCTTCATTATTTGAGGCCAAGCGGACTTAACCCTTTTGTTAATGAGCATAAGTTAATTACACCCGATATGCAGGGGAAAGACATAACTGCATGAAGTGAGAGATTTACTCAAAGCGCAGACGTGTGGGCATTTCTGTGTCCCCTTACACCTTCGCTGGTGTGTCCCCCCTCCACTGTGCAGACTCGCCTGCCTCCGCCCAGGAACTCCTATCCCGGATCAAGCAGGAGGAGCACCCGTGTGTGTGGGACCAGCAGGACCTGGCCGAGAGAGACATCCCGACGGACCCCAACTCGGGTGAGCCCAGGGTTCCGGCGTACTGGGTGGGCCTATCTGCTGACTTTGGTGACTGTCGGCAGACCCAGCCGATTGGGTCAATTTGGGTCAAAGGCCAGTGAGGGCCGAGGGAGTCAAATCGGCATTCCTCGGTCAGCAACTTCGTACAGATTTTAGAATATGACTTAATGAAGAAGAGGAGGGTTTTCTTTTTTTTTTTTTAGATTTTATTTATTTATCTTTAGAGAGGAAGGGAAGGAGAGAAGTATCAATGTATGGTTGCTTCTTGTGAGTCCTCTGCTAGGAACTGGCCTGCATGTGCCCTGACTGGGAATCGAACCAAGATCGTGTGGTTCGCAGGCTCACTCAATCCACTGAACTACACCAGCCACTGAGCAAGAGGAGGGTTTTCTAATAGAGTTGCTAATTGGTAGTTGACTGCGTTGACGTAACTAACACTTAAATGACTTCGGCGCCTATTTTTAAATAATAGATAGAACCAAAAAGGCTTTTGAAAGTTGTGTAGATTTCTATAAACGCAAACTGACATTTCCTGGAATTTCTTTTGCGTGAAGAACACGAGTTAGATGTCTCCCAGGAAAATTTCTAGGGAGGGTCCAGGCATAAGGGGAAAGCCTAATGGGGGTGCTCCCCCCATCCGTGTGTGTGTGTGTGTGTGTGTGTGTGTGCACACATGTGTGTCCTCACAGCTGAGAGGCCTGGAGGACTCCAGTGTCATCTCATTTGGCAACTGCGACCCCAGAGTCTGATCCCACATCCTGTCTCAGGAAGATGCGATCAGATATGAAGTCTAGCGCCCTTGAGATCGTCAGCTTGGCCACTTTACAACAGGGAGGTTGGGAGGCTCCAGGGCAGCAGGGAAAGCCAAGGTTCCTGACGAGGAGCAGTTCTCATACTGACCTGTGCTCCCTGCTTCCACCAGCGCTGATTTTTAAGTCCCATCTCTCACCCCCCTGGGCCTCTGGGCTGTCCCAGACCAGGCTGCCCTCTGGCTGCACTGGGGCCCAGTGGGTATAGTTGGGAGACCTGGGTTCTAATCCCGGCTCTGCCGCCACACACACTTTGGGGCCCATCTCCTCCTCCCTGACTGCCGGGCAATGTAGTGAGCACAAGTGAGGCCCCATTTGTGAAGGCGTGAGAGGGGAGGACCACCAGTAAATGAAACACAGGTTCCAGCACCTCCACGTGCCCCATGAGCTGGAGCGGCAGCCTGTGCCTGGGTGGGATGGCTGCGAACCTTCGACGGGCTGCCCAGCGGGAATGAACGGGTTCTAAGATGCCTTCTCTCCATGAACAGAGTCTCTGATCTCAGCCCATGACATCTTGTCATGGATCAAGCAGGAGGAGCAGCCGTACCCGTGGGCCCCGCGTGACTCAATGGAAGGAGAGCTCGGATTGGACTCTGGCCCCAGTGAGTGCTGCGTGCGGTGCCCCCGGGGTTCCTGGGTGTCTGTCCAGAGGTGTGGCTGCTCCTGGAGGCTGCCGCCTGGTAGGGCACTGTTCTGTTGTGGTAGCTTTTCCACGGTCTGTACCAGAGAGCTCCCCGCTTCCTAGAGGAGGAGGGTCCGTGTGTGCATTTCCTAGGGCTGCCTTCACAAAGCCCCCCATGCTGGGTGGCTTCAAAGAACAAAAATGTGTTGCCTCACAGCTCAGGAGGCCAGGCTGGGAGTCTGGAGGCCAGCGGCTGGCAGGGCTGTGCCCTCTCTGAAAGCCACAGGGAACCCCTCCTTGCCTCTCCCCAGCTTCTGGTGTTTGTGGGCCGTCCTTGGGGTTCCTCGGCTCCCAGGTGCATCACCTCCGTCCTCCGTCTTCACCAGGCCGTGACTGTGAAGGACAGTCCTCACTCTGAGGACACGGTCATTTGGGATCAGGGGGCCACTCTATGCCAGTGTGACCTCACCTTAACTAATTCCATTCACAAGAACCGTACGTCCAAATAAGGACGTACATTCTGAGGTCCTGGGGGCTTAGATTTCCTCATCACTGGGGGGGGGGGAGGGTGCAGTTCAGCCCATCACAGCAGGGAGAGGAGGGAGGAGAGTGGGCTGGGGCCCAGCCGAGCCTGTGCAGCCCGAGCAGGGACGGATAGCTCACACCTAGAAAGCGCTGGCCAGAGCCAGCCCTGCGCTGACACCCTGGGGTCACTGGTGAGGGTCCCGAAACCCCAGTGGAGAGAGGGGATTCCCCCCCCGTGGGTCTGCGGGGTGTTTTTTGAAGCATCTCGGCTTCGTTCCTTGCCAGAATAGTGTCATCACCCTCACAACAGCGGACTTAGCGTTTTCTGATTGATCGGAGTGTTGAATCCGTAGTCCTGACAGCCTCCAAGAGTGTAAAACCCACGTCAGAGGGGAGGGCATGGGTCATTTCAGTCCCGCGTGCATGCATCCCACTGTCTGTGAGACAAATGGCCGCAGCACTGGGGTTCCCCAGGCAGGCAGAATGAAGGGCGGGGGATCAGGGGCTTCGCCACGAGTGGCCGCGGTGCTGACCCCAGAGCTAAGCTGGGTCAGGAAGGGAGAACTTCTGGGGGAGACAGAAGCAGGCCACAGCAGCGGGGGAGACAGAGCTCACACCGTGTCTGCGGAGTCTTCAGAGCAGCATTCGGCCTGCTTTGGGTCGGGTTTCAGGGTAGCTGCCCCAGAGATGGAGGCTTGAGTGGAAGTGCTTTTTCGAGGTCCTCTGGGGAAGAGACCCCTCAGAAGACTGAAGGGAGCAAACAGGGAGAGGGCGCAGCCAGACCAGGGTTGTGCCCGGGATGGGAGGGGGCGTCCTGGGCGTTCTGGAGGGAGGCCCGAGCATTGCGTCCCCTCCGCCCTGGCCAGGGTCCAGTGTGGACAGCTCTTTGCTGGTCAGTTGTGATTGGCTGGAGAGGGGCAGGCTGGGCCAGCCTGTTTCGGGGTGACATAGAAGGGGAACAGGGCTCAGCCAGGCACTGACCAGCATGAGGGAGGGTGACAGTGTGGCAGATATGGCTGGAGAAGTGGCCTTCAGGGAGCAGATGGGTCCTGGGCAGAGGAGAGAAAGGGATGCCCACAAGAGGTGGGGGACAGAGTCCAAGCTTCACCTCCTTTGTTGTTGTCCTGTGGGCTGCCCCTCAGTGTGGGAGGGGGTCCTCCAGGGGAGAGGACAGCCCCCTGGGGTTTGGGGAGGTGGTGGGAGGCACAGGGATGAGAAAGCTCCTAAATACAGTAGCGAATGGGCAGCTCCTCGGTGGGCGGGTGTCCTGGGCCTAAGGTCGTTGATCCCACGCTCAGAGCCCGGGCTCTGCGCCCACAGACTCCCAGGTACCGGAGGACCTGGAACTTGGCCTGGAGACATGGGCTGGGTGGGGGGTGGCAGCAGGGAGGTTGGGGGGAGTGCAACGAAAAAGGCACCATTGCAGGAGCAGGGACAGGCCTCCTGGGGAGGCCAGCTGGGCAGCCACTCACTCACCGGGTACTGAGCCCCAGTCCCATGTGCCAGGGTCCAGGTGGGGTCAGGCTTGGAGTGGGGCTGTCAGCCCAGCTGAGGGGGTCAGGCTTGGGGTGGGCGCTGCTACACACGGGGAGGGGGAGGCGGCTGGCCCAGTGGAAAGAGGGCTGCAGGTGGGAGGGGGGTGTGGTCCCAGCTCCCAGAGCCCACTGCTGCTGGTCTCCAGGCAAGCTTTTCACCTTGGATAAGTTCTGGCAAATTCCCTCCCGTTGAGAGATTCTTGCCTTAGATAAATTAGCCTTGAACATGAGAATACAATCAAATCTGTTGTATTTTATTTCCAGGCAATTCTGCCTTGGAAGGTAACTTCCAGGTTGCACCCTCCCCACCCACCCCCCTCCCCCGCCCCCAGCATTCTGGATGTTTTTCCTGTCCTACCTACGAGCTACCTACTCAGCTACCCACTAGCCAACAGGTGGCTTGGGGCAGGTCAGAAGGTCAGGGGGCCCTAGAAGCATTTGGAAAATGACCCTTTGCCTTGTTCAATCCCCTCATTTTTTTTTTAGAGAAACTGAGGCCCAGATCGCCTATGACTCGCACGAAGCCTCTGGGAAAACTAGTGAGGGATCTGGGCGCTTCGCAGGGACGGGGTCCTGGGGAGAGCACTGTCAGTGTGTCACGTCTCCTGTCTCTTCCTCCCTAGGTGACAGCCTGCTGCTGGTGAAGAACCCGGCCCCGGCCCCGCCGCCGCCGCAGCCCGCTCCGCCGAGCCTGCCCGCCGCCCCGGCCCCAGCGGCGGAGAGCACGGGCGGGCCCCCAAGCCGGGGTGCGGCGGGGCTGCTGGATGACGCCTTCCCGGCGGCCCTGTCCGGGGAGCGCGGCGCGGCCGCCGGCGGGGCGCAGGCCAGTGGCGGGGGCTCAGGCGGGGGCCCGGAGGGGGGCGGGGGCTGCGGCAGCTGCTGCCCGGGGGGCGGGCTGCGGCGGGGCCTCCTGCACGGCGCGCGCAGCAAGCCCTACTCCTGCCCGGAGTGCGGCAAGTGCTTCGGCGTGCGCAAGAGCCTCATCATCCACCACCGCAGCCACACCAAGGAGCGGCCGTACGAGTGTGCCGAGTGCGAGAAGAGCTTCAACTGCCACTCGGGCCTCATCCGGCACCAGATGACGCACCGCGGGGAGCGGCCCTACAAGTGCTCCGAGTGCGAGAAGACCTACAGCCGCAAGGAGCACCTGCAGAACCACCAGCGGCTGCACACGGGCGAGCGGCCCTTCCAGTGCGCGCTGTGCGGCAAGAGCTTCATCCGCAAGCAGAACCTGCTCAAGCACCAGCGCATCCACACGGGCGAGCGGCCCTACACGTGCGGCGAGTGCGGCAAGAGCTTCCGCTACAAGGAGTCGCTCAAGGACCACCTGCGGGTGCACAGCGGCGGCCCCGGCCTCGGGGCCCCGCGGCCCCTGCAGGCGCCGCCCGAGCGAGACTAGGGCTGGGCTGGGGGAGGGAGGGCCCCTCGGCAGGAGCAGGGGTGCGGCAGGCCTGGGGCCAGCCTGACCACCTGGAATCCTACCGGTGGCTCCCAGGGCGCCTTCCCCCCCTCCGCCCTCCACCTTCTGGAAATCGGGAATAGGAATTGCACTCTAAACAGGGTCCCCAGTGGTCGGGCGGGGGTCCCCTAGGCCTGTCCTGCCTGAATGGACAGCCCACCCAGCTCATCTCGCAAAGTGGACCAAGGGGCCGGCTGAGCGGCTTCCCACAGGGCAGGGGCCAGAGGGACAGTGACGAGAGGCTTCGGGCACCCCCCTCAGACACCTACAGTGCCCATTTGGCCGCTGGGGGCACAGATGGCGGTGGGGGAAACAACCAGGGAGTCTCGGAAGCCTGAGGTCAGGAAATTGGGTCCGAAGGGTGAGAGGTGGCAGGAGGAAGCGAAGGTGTGCCTGCGCAGAGGGATGCGCTAAGTAAGGGATACCACCACCTCCTCGGCGACAACACTGCCTCGCGTTTCAATAGCGCTTTGTACTTTTTTAAACGTGTTTTCTATCTGTTACCTATTTTCACCCTTAGCCTATCCCTCTGCAGCGGGTGGGGGAGGGTTTGCCTGACTTGGTAACCGAGGAGAGGAGATGCAGGTCGGATGGTTTAGCCCGGATCACACCAGAAGAGCCAGCGGAGCTGGGACCAGGGCTCCGGTGCCCGGCGCAGTGCCCCCCCACCACACACACGGCCTACCTCCAATGTTTGAGAGACAGGCCTCCCTGGCCCGGCCTCTCCCGGTCTCTCTCCTCTCCCTTGCCCCTGATCCACCAAAACCAATCAGAAGCAACCAGGGACCACTCATGGGGCACCTGGGCATGGGCACAGCAGGCTGCAGCGTGCCCTGGCCTGCGCTTCTGAAAGGCTCCTCCTGTGTGGGCATTCTCTGGCCCCAGGGCCCCCGTCCCCCAGCCTGCCACCTCCAAGCCCCTCAATATGGTGCAGCACACGTCACTGCACGGCGGTGACCCGGCCCTCCAGAGGCAGCCGGCGCCCTGGGTCAGACCTCACCCTGGTGATTTACTCCAGTTTCCCCAGGGCCAAGTGGTGAGAGCGAGGCTCATGCTGCAGGGGCTGCCGTCGCAGAAGCAAGTCTCTCCCCAGAAGGGCCAGGCAAGTGGGTGCTAGAGGCCCAGAGCCTCAGTCTCGGCCCTGCCTTGCCCTGGGCCGCCCCACCGGTGCTATCCGTTAACTGCCCATGGACACGAACTCAGACCCTGCCGGCGCCTCGGGAGGCGCCCCAAGGACTCCCCTGTGTTGGTGCAATGCTCCGTGGCCCTCAGGGGCCACAGTCTCCATTTCTGCGTCTTGCATGGCCAGGCACTGGACTGGGGTGCCATGCCCCAGGACCCTCGTTTGTGTCGAGAATGACTTTTCCTGCTCCGCCCATCCACCCCACTTCTCCCGCTGACGCCGCTGCCGCTGGGAGCACAGTGGGCAGCCAGCTCCTGGCACCTCGTTCGTGAGCGCTCCGCTTCCTCCCTCGTCCGCGCAGCTTGGCTTTCCTCAGACCCCTTTCTGCCATGCAAAGGGAATTCTTGAAATGAAATAAAAGGTGTCCAGATTGCAGACTGCATGTTCACCAGGCCGAGGGGGCTGCCGCGTGGCCTCATGCAGAAGGCCTCCAGGGCACTGGGATACGATGCCCGGGATATCTCCCCTTCGTTCTTTTTGAAGGAGGCAAATGTTAAAACAAGTTGAGAAATTAAACATAGAGAAGTTCAATGGAGTTTTATTAGAGCAGAAAGGACCCTCTAGGCCAGTGTGTGTTTTGGTGTGTGGGTGGGGGGGGGCATGCAGTGTCCTGCTTTTTCAAAGGCACAAGCAGAATATCGAATTCGTAATCTAAATCGTGGGAAATAAGACCAACAGATTTTTCTTTCTGGCTGTTACGAGTATAAAGACCTGGAGTGGGGGGAGAAATCACGGAGACATGGGTTTGAAGCATTTGAGCACCTCATTGAAGTGTCTATTTTGCAGCTCAAGGAGCTGGTTCCCAAAGGTCTAGTGGCCACGTGAGACAGCCGATATCTAGTACGTGGTCCCTGCATCCCCATCTGGTGGGTCCCGGAGCCCCCACACCCCCTCAGCTGCACCAGGACTCGCGCTGACCTCACGCTTGCCCCTGGAGAGTCCCAGAGTGACCTCAGCTCTGGAACTGATCAGAGGTGGTGCCACCGAAGGGACCTCTCCAGGCAGCAAGGACCTGGAATGCGGACCCTGCGCTCTGCTTTCTGAAGGGCCTGCTTTGGGGAGGGTTTTTATTTTCCTTCTGATGTGTTCATTAAAATGAACTTTTAACTTAAAAAATGCATGCAGTAAAAATTCAAATGGTTAAAAAAAGAGAGAGAAAGAGAGACAGTGAAGAGTAAAACTCTTTCCTGCCTCATTCCCTTTGAGAAGCATCCATGGCTAAGAGCTGCTGCTGCTTCTTTTTTAAAAAAAAAATCCTCACCCAAAGATATGTTTTCATTGATTTTTAGAGACAGAGGAAGGAGGGGGGGAGAGAGAGAGAAACATTGATTGCTCTCCTGCCTCTTCCCCTGTTGAGAAGCATCCGTGGCTAAAAGCTTTTTTTTTTTTAAATCTTCACCCCAGGATATGTTTTTATTGATTTTTAGAGACAGAGGAAGGGAGGGAGCGAGAGAAACATCGATCGGTTGCCTCCTGCGTGCGCCCCAGCCAGGGATCGAACCCTCAACCTTCTGGTGTGCAGACCAATGCTCCAAACTATTCAGCTCCCCCTCCCCCTACTAAAACTTCTCCGAGTCCTCTCATAACTGGAGAGGCCCCTCAAAGGGAACAAGGCGACGGGCACAGAGGAAAGAAGTGCTAAGCCGACCATGTTATCAGATGTTGGCCACACACATATACACCACAGGGGGTGTGGCTTGAGCCAAGCGTGTTCACACTAAGGTTCTCACCGACCTGCATGCCTAGTGTGGCCTGCTCCCTGGGATGCCCCTTCTCTCCCCGAACCCCGCCCCCCCTCCCCCGGCCCCGCCAGAAGGTACACACAGGGCATGGCCCCTGCCATATGGAGACTTGCAGAGGGAACAGACCAAAAAAACCTCTCTACTACGTGGAATAAAGCTGTGACCTGTGAACTTTCTTGAATAAAAAATGGGCATATATGGGCTAATGCATGTGCTAAAAATCACACAGTAGAAGATTTAAAGGCCAAGGTAAATATTTTAAAGCATTTAAAACTATTATTTGTGGTTAAAAGAATACTTTTCTGTCCCTAAAAATGAGGGTGTGGGTGAGAGTGAGATAATATCTAAGGTCACATTCGGCTCTACAGGTTGTTAGAAATTTGTTGATTTTTAGAGAGAGAGAAACATCAGTCTGTTGTTCTACTTACTGATGCATTCATTGGTTGATTCTTGCATGTGCCCCGACTGGGGATCGAACACACAACCTTGGCGTACTGGGAAGGTGCTCTAACCAACTGAGCTGCCCAGCCAGGGTCTCTGCACATTTCAGTCATTGCACAGACGTCAGAGTACAGAGACTAAGAGTGTACTGATTCCTCTGAGACCACTGCTGCCAATGGGAATCATTGTGAACCTCATTTAAAGTTTATTCAACAGTTGCTCTCCAGGCCTGCCTACTCTCTCCCTCCCTCTGAGAGTATACTTGCGCTTTAATAAATCTTGCCACTGCCACTGAAAAGAAAGAAAAAAAGAAAGAAAGAAACATTTCTTCAAAGGTACGTGTCAAAATCCGAGTGTCACTGGGAAAGGACCAATGAGTGGCTTCTCAGAGACAACAAGGAGACATTTATCTTGGTGAATTCCTTGCAGTTCAAGGCTAGGACTTCGCCAAAGCAAAGACAAACCGAGAGGAGAGATTGCCTGTTATCGAGTGCTTGCTCTGTCCAGGGTATCCAGCTGCTCGTGCATTTCACTTACACAGTGTCGTTTCTCCTAATCCCACCAACGCCCCTTTGAGGCGGTGCTCGCAGTCCCAGTGGAAAGACACTGCAGCAGAGTGAGCGGGCACCACACCACTTAGCCAGTGGAGGAGCCAGGACATGAAGAATAGGGGCCGTCGTGAGTGCACCTCGAGCTTTGACTACGACAGGCGCTGTTCTAAGCGCTTGACGTTGAACAAGCTCATTGAGTCTGCACAACAAGTCTGTGAGATGCGAGCGGTTAGCCACCACTAATAACGAGGAATGGGAGGTGCTGAGAACTTGATGACTTGCCCAGTGTCCACATCGAGGAAGTGGCGGTGCTGGGTGAGGGCCCCGGGTGGTCTCCCTCCTCCTTGGCCCCACTTTCTAACCC
Organism: Sturnira hondurensis; assembly: GCF_014824575.4. Taxonomy (NCBI): domain Eukaryota; kingdom Metazoa; phylum Chordata; class Mammalia; order Chiroptera; family Phyllostomidae; genus Sturnira; species Sturnira hondurensis. Next base: position 2,183,319 of record NW_028095095.1, on the reverse strand, counting down.
TCTGTGCTGCCATCTCCAAAAGCCCATGACACTGCAAAGCGGTGCCTGGTGCTGCCTCCCTTGCACACTGGAAATTTGATCCATGTATTCTTCCAGAGTCCCAGGCTCACAGTCAGGGATGCTGAATCATGCTGACTGACTCTCAAGAGTGAGAGTCATGCTCTCCAATCATGCTTGATGGGTAAGCTGGAGCATCGTTTAATAATTTTTAGGGGTGGATTGGACATTTGCATCAGCCTGACTCCCAAGAGCTACAGGGGGACCTGCATCAGTATAAGGTGGCCTGGTGAACGTAGAAATGGAACAGACTGTGTGAGTTCCATTACTGGACCATTTAACAACCTCAGTATCCTATGATCTGTCTGTCTCCACAATCTTGATACATTATTTTTAAAGATTTTATTTTTTTTAGAGAGAGGAGAAGGAGAGGGATAGAAACATCAATGTGCGGTTGCCTCTCGCGCATCCCCCTACTGGGTACCTGGCCTGCAACCCAGGCATGTGCCCTGACTGGGAATTGAACCAGCAATCCTTTGGTTCACAGCCCGTGCTCAGTCCACTGAGCTACACCAGCCAAGCCTGTGGCAAGCTCTTTTTTTGGCCAGAGAAAGTAGGTCAGGCCCTGGACAGACCTCCATGGTTGACTACTTCCCTCCACCTGGCCCATTCTTTACCTGTACCAATGATTCGATCAACCTCCCGGCGATCTGGTTGCCTCAGACATCACGCCTTCTCTTGCGAGAGACTTTTCCTAGCTTTACTCATTGATTTGCCATCCAATCATCCAGAAGTATTCATGGATGGAGGTACTGTGCAGGGACATTTTAGTGAAAGAGATACATAATTACCATATAAACAAATGAAAGAAGTGAGATTTCAGATCGCGATAAATGCTATGACAAAATTTCCAAAGCAGGTAACTAGACTGATGTTCGGGATGGAGGAAGATGTTGGGGTGTAGGCTGGGTGGGCAGGGAATGCCTCTCTGAAGAGGTGAAGTCTCACCTGAGCCTTGCATGCCAAGAGGAACCCAGTCATGTAAACGTGAGTGTAGTTCTCAGGGGAAGCGTGTCATACCTATTGTATCACTGGAAGTAGAAGTCCATCGCAAATCTCTATAGAGACCCCGTGGCACAAACGGGGCAAATATGGCCGCAAAACTCCACATCCATCATTTAACACGTGGCATGTGCCCTGGATTAAATACTTAAAATCAGGACTATCTTGGTGTTTCCAAGGCATGTGATTATTATAATGAATAGGCCGCAGTGGGGTGGTCTGGGCGGCTGACCGCACACTGTTGAGATACGAAGTGTGTTTCCAGCTTCTAAAAAGCAAAATTATGAAATAACAACAACCTCTTGCCATTTGGGACCATGGCTTCTTTCCCCAACTAGATTACATATTCTTCCCTCAGAGCAAAGTCTGAGTTTTATACATTTTGGAATCTCTCAAAGCACGTAGCAGAACTCTGGGCACATAAAAAACACACACGTTAAGTCCCGCGGGTTTGCCCCGAAGATGCAATTGACCTGGAGGGACTAACGGGGCAGCCCCCCGGCCGGGAGCGCAGCGCTGCTCTTCACCCTCCGGCCGCACGGGGGCGCAATGGAAATCCCACGCGCTGAGGACGAGCGGCCGGAGCCAGTCTTGGCCTTGTGTCAACACGGAGCTGGAGGTGGCTTCGAGGAGGGGCAGGGGACGCCCAGCGGACCCGCGCGCAGTCCGAGGGTATCAGGCGAGGCTCCGCGGCGGACGGGCGACGGGCAGCAATGGCGGAATCGGCGTCGGCTCGGGTAAGGGTTCCCCCTGGCGCGGCTCGGGGGCGCGTTCGGGATGGCGGAGCCCCGGGGCGGGGCTGGGTGTCCCCGGAGCGGCCGCTGGCGCCGGCGGGTACAGACCTGCCCCCGCGACCCCAGGGCTCTGCCCTCCGCTGTCCGATTCTTCCCGCGTGGGGCCGGAGCCCCAGCGCCACGCGCCTTCGCCGGGAAACTTCTCTGAGGCTTGTTCCCTGTTCTTGGGTTTGTGACCGTCCCCACACGTTTTCACCGTGGTGCCAAAAGCGAGCCCGTTTCCAGGCTGGAGAGGTGGCGCGGCTTGGAAACTCTGGGTCCGCGTCGCTGCCGGTGAGTGCGCCGGGTGCTCCGTTGACCCCGGGGGGCGCAGGGCTGGTCCGAGACCAGCTCGTCCTCGGCCATTGTGTTTCACTGGTTCCTTCTGCCACATTGTCCCGCTACAGACTTCTGTCCCGCGGTTGCAGCCGCAGGTGGAAGTCGGGCTGGGCTTCCTCTCCCTGGGACAGGTGATGTCTCCCCGGATAGTTGCTGGGGTTTGGTTTGCGAAGCTGTCGGGTCTCCTCCAGCCCTCGCAGGACGCAGATCCCGGGGTGAGGGAAGCCCTGGGCATGGAGGCAGGAAACTGGATTTCAGCCCTAACTCAGCTCTCGGCCACCCAGCTCTGGGCCTCCGATTTCTTCGCTGTACACTGAGCGCTGGACTAGTTGCTACATAGTCTCCAAGGATCCTGCCAGCTCTGACATGCTCACGTTATTCGAAAGTAGTGGCTAATTTGATGATCCAAGAGGATGTGTTATGGAAAGGGCAGATGGAATTTAATTTTTTTATTTATTTAGCGAGAAGCGAGGAAGGAGAGACAGAGACAGAGCATCCATTTGTTGTTCCACTTATTTATGCATGCATTGGTTGCTTCTTGTATGTGCCCTGAGGGGAGATCGAACCTGCAACCTTGGCGTCTCCTGGCGACACCCGGCCAGGGCTGGAATTTAATTGGTTTTTTGTTTTTTGTGTTTTTTTTTTTTATTATTGATTTTTAGATAGAGGAAGGGGGGGAGAGAGAGAGAAACATCGATTCGATGTTCCACTTATTTATGCGTTCATTGGTTGGATTGGTTGGTTCTTTTTTTTACCCATTGATTTTTTTTTTTTTTACCCATTGATTTTTTTTTAAGCCCTCACCCGAGGATGTTTTTATTGATTTTAGAGAAGAAGGGAGAGAAAGAGAGAAAAGCATCGATCCGTTGCCTCCCCTACGCCCCGACCCTGGGGATCGAACCAGCAACCTTTCAATGTAGGGCCAGTTGCTCCACCCAACTGAGCCACCCGGCCAGAGCTATTTGAGTCTTGTAGGAAGTAGGTAAGAACTAAAAAGGGAAGGATTGGAAGATTTGGAGAACACGGTGTTTCCTGTCAGGGAGGTACAGCTTAACTGTGAAGACAAGACACATTGTTCACAGTGTTTGCCTCCTCCGACTCCTTTAACTAAGGCGATACAGTCAAAGAGTTGGCTTTTGTTCAAGGCCAAATTAGTGGTAAAGTGGGGCAGGAGGACAAGTTCACCAACTTCCAAAGTACTTTTTCCTCACTGGTCAGTGCACGGTTACTTATGTCATCAACAGATGTTTTTTAAAAGGATGCCTTAAAGGTCCTGCAGAATTCAAAGCTGGGCTTTAAGTAACATGTGCATTTGTCTTTGTAGGATGTGTTGAAATTGCCTTTGAGGGTATTTCTTTGTGTTTTTTTTTTTACTTTTTTTATTGTTGTTCAAGTGCAGTTTTCTGCCTTTTCCCGCACCCCTCCCCCATGAGCAAATTTGTATTCTCAAACATTTTCTCTTCAGATGAGGACTTGGTACCTCCTATTTGACAGTGTGGCCAAGTAGGTACCATGATGAAAACAACTGAAAATGCTGGTGGGAAAACACAATTATAACTAAAATATTTGTTCGTAAAGAATACTGGGAGCCCAAAACTGAAGAGAAAGATGGAGCTATTAAAAGTAACTAGACTTGTGCCCTGGCTGGAGTGGTTCAGTGGGTTGAGCACCAGCCTGTGAACCAAAGGGTTACTGGTTCAATTCCTAGTCAGGGCACATGCCTGGGTTGGGGGCCAGGTTCCCTGCTGGGGAGCGCATGATAGAGGCGGCCACACACTGATGTTTCTCTCCCTAGCTTTCTCCCTCCTTTCCTCTCTCTCTAAAAAGTAAATAAATAGACCCTTAAAAAAAAATAAAGAGGCAGCCAGGGTTCTGAAACCAACTTTGAAGGCTTTTGCTGAACGTGCATCTGTGGTGTTTGTGACCTAAGGGGCCTAGAACATACAAGGCGCAACTCCGAGCCTAAGAGGGGTGTCCAAGAAGCCTTCTACCTGAATCCCGTAGAGCTGAGACTTCAAAGGGCAACATTCTGGGTGAGCTGAAAGTAAGCTTTTACCCCCAGGTAGTTGCTGAGAACATTGCATATTTCAAACCCTGGTGCCAAGAGATGGGTGCAGGGTGCCCCTGGAAAACCACTGACTCTCAAGTGGGTTTATTGCCTGAATTTCTGTGACCTGGATGGTCCAAGAAATCTCCAGCAGAGAATTTCGTTTAAAGTAGAACCTCCAGCTGTCTTTGAAAAACAAACATGAATCTTCTGTGGAGGAGTCTGCATTTCACTCAGACTTCAAATAATTCTCATAGATGGAATTCCAAGAAAAATGAATTCATAACAACAACAAAAATTACCAAACAAACAATGAAAAAACTATGCGGAGCCCTGGCCAGTGTGGAAGACAGCTGGTCAATGTTTCTCTCTCACATTGCTGTCTCTCTCTCTCTTTCTTGTTCTACCCCCTTCCTAGCTCTCTAGAATCAATAAACCTATTTAAAAAAAACTAGGAGGAAAAGCCAGTAAAAATAATGGGCAGCAAATTTAGATCTTCAAAGATTTCCGATAGTGAGAGTCCAGCAGAAGGACATGCGGAAGGCCCAGAAGGGGCAGGGACGCACACAGTCCGCACTGGACGCCATCGTGGATGAAGAGCTGGCAGGCGAGGGTACTGTCAGCCCGATGCACACCCTGATACGCAGGAACCCAGTAGAACCCAATCAGGATAAACAAAAGTAAATCTCTGTCTAAACACGTCATGGTGAAAGCATGAAATCCATGGCAGAGAGAATGCTTGAAGGCAGCCAGAGAGAAGACCGAGTACCTGTAAGTGAACCATGGTAGGACTCTTGGGGTCCGGAAGCGACGGTGGAGGCGAGGTAACAGTAAAACGATGTCATCAACGGGCTGAGAGAAAGTAGCTGTGAGCCCAGATTTCTGTAGTCAGCAAAAATAGCTTTCTAAAATAAGGGTAAAGAAAAGATATTTTTAGACAAATTAAAATGGGTGGTTTGCTTGCCAGTACACTGTCATGAAAGGAAATTCAAAAGGACAGCCTTCAGGTTAAGGAAAATTATCCCAATTAGTGTGAAAAAGTATGGTAATCCATGAAAATGGGTAACTCGAGCCTGGACCTGAGCAGCTCAGTGGGTTGGGTGTCGCCCTGCAGAGCAAAAGGTCGCTGGTTGGATTCCCAGCCACGCAGGGCATGTGCCTGGGCTGAGGCCCCTCCCGGCCTGGGCGGATGTTTTTCTCCCTCGCTCCCTCCCTTCCCTTCTCTCGAAAACTAAATAAATAACATTTTTTAAAAAAAGAAAGAAAAGAAAAGCAAATGGGTAAATCTGAACAAATATTGACTGACTAAAATAGTAATCTCTTGTAGAGTGAAAAACCAAGGCAGATTAAAATACACGGCATCATGGATGTAAAAGTCAGGAAGAGATGATCAGAATTCAGACGTTTAAAGTCTCTGTAGGTACGTTCCCTGTAATTTCTAGGATAGTTCCTGAAAGACTGGAAATGAGCTGCATAACTTACAAAATAAAAGGGGGATAATAGAATAAGAAAAAATTGTCTAGCCCTGGCCCAGTGGCTCGGTTGGTTGGAGAGTCCTCTTGTAGAATAGAAGGTTGTAGTTTGAATTCCCAGTCAGGGCACACATCTGGGTTGCAGGTTTGATCCTTGGTTGGGGTGCATACAAGAGGCAACCAGTCTCTGTTTCTCTCTCTCTCTCTCCTCTCCCTCTCCTCCTCCCTCTCTCTCCAAAATGGGTGTCAAACTCATTTTCACCAGGGGCCACATCAGCCTCACAGTTGTCTTCAAAGGGCTGAGTGTAATGTTAGGACTGTGTGAATGTAACTGCTCCTTAACTAAAAGCAAGGAGCTCGGTGCTGCCGCTGGGTAGAAACAAGGTGCTGGGCCGGATAAAACAAGGTGGAGGGCCGGGTTCGGCCCATGGGCCTTGTGTTTGCCGCCTGTGCTTTAGAGTATTCAAAAGACTCTTGTCAGTTGTAGATTTTTTTTTAACCTGACATAAAAGTTCAAACCATAAAAGTATTAATACTGATAAAACTTAATTCCATTACAGTTAAGGACTTTATTGAATGATACTAAAGAGAGTTAAAAAAAAAGAGAAAGAGAAGATATTTGCAAAGTGCAAGTATGTAACTGATAAAGATTAGAGTCCAGGATTCACGGTCAAGTTCTAGGAGACAGGAAGGAAACGTCAGATGACCCAAAACGTAAAGGGATAAGACTGGAGCAGGCAGCTCACTGCAGGCAAGCCGGACGGCCAGTAAACACTTAACTCCTCAGGGGCTTGGTCTCGTGGTGAGCGAAGCAGCCACCAAAAAGGAGTGACGCTTCGGGGGGTTGGGACTGAGGGGTGACATGCACTGGGGCAGCGCGGCTGAGAAGACAGTTGTGGGAAGACTTCCCAAGGGTTGGTTTGAGTCATTTGGAGCTTCAGCCACATGAGTTTTCCTACTGTCAGGGACAAGACCGCAAAAATGAGCCATGTAAGAAGAATCTCAGGACTTAGATCATTGCAGTGAGTGCCTGTGAAGGGTCATTTAGTAAGTGTCATTTGCATGTTCCGTTAGCTGCCAGGGTGCAAAGATGAATGAGTTGAGTCTCGCAGGTCCTGCTAAGGAGCCTTTCCAGTAAGGGGCTGCTGGGAGGTTGCTAGCGAGGGGGGCGTGATTGCCTGTGAAGTCAGACAGCAGCGTGGAGTCCAGAGGAGATGTAAATTATGTCCCTTACCATAACAGAATATCCCAAATAGTCTGAAGTATCAAATAGAAAGAAATTGGATGAGAAAAATGAATCCTGCCCTGGCCCGGTGGCTCGGTGGGTCAGAGCATTATCCTGATATACCAAGGTTGCAGGTCTTGAAAAAGCGGAAGCTCGGTACCAGGTCTGAGCACCGCTGGACCCTCTGGGCCATAGTGTTCTTTGCCTGACGGTCGGCAGCAAGGCTGGCTGACCGTCCCCGGGTCTGCTTCTTTAGCACAGGAGGAAGCGCCGTGCCACCCCCCTGGCTTCCTCCCCACCGCCTCCGCCAGCGCCAGAGGACAGCTCCCACCCACAGCCCCCGGAGCTTCCGCTGCAGGCCGTGGTGGCCGCCATCCAGGCCGTGGAGAAGAAGATGGAGGCCCAGGCCGCCCAGCTACAGAGCCTGGAGAGGCGCATGGAGACGGTCGAGAAGAAGCTGGCCGACTTTGAGAAGATGACCTTGGAGTTCGGGAACCAGCTGGAGGGCAAGTGGGCCGTGCTGGGGACGCTGCTGCAGGAGTACGGGCTGCTGCAGAGGCGGCTGGAGAACATGGAGAACCTGCTGAGGAACAGGAACCTCTGGGTCCTGCGGCTGCCCCCGGGCAGCGCGGCCGAGGCCCCCAAGGTAGTCCCTTTATTTAGCTCTCAGTTGCCGGCTCCTTCCGCCCGGCTGAGACGGGGAGTGCTCACTATGTGGCACCTGTGGTTTCAGGTGTCCCGGGCACTGGACAATGACGGCATCTGTTTCTCGGAGCAGGAGTGGGAGAATCTGGAGGACTGGCAGAAGGAGCTGTACAGAAACGTGATGATGAGCAACTACGAGACTCTGGTCTCTCTGAGTGAGTGGCAGTTTCCCCCCGAGAATGCTCGCTGAGGTCCCCCATCCCTGGCCCGGGCTGGGTTGAGAAATGCGAGTGTCCAGGTCCTCTGTGTACAAGGGCCTTGCTTCTCGGTGGTCAGATCCGACATCTACCAGGAGATAAGGTGCCCACGGCCAACTTATCTATGGTATAGCGTGGATGAGCCTCCTGCAGCTTTTAGTACTGAGGACTCTTTTTTAAGGAATCCTTTGTTACCTGGGATGAGATAGGCCGCACGCCCTAATGAAACGCCCTAATGAAACGCTGCCCTTGGCCCTGGGCTGGATTCCCAGCCCGTCATCTCAGGATTTACCTTTGTGTTGGTCCAGAGTCTGCTTAATTTACAGGGTCTGGCATGATGACTAAGGCCCGTTTTTATTACAAAATCCTAGCATGTCATTCTGTCACATAACACTGTCACACTCAAGCACACCACATGACATTTCAGATGAAATGTTCAGATTAAAACTGTAAATTATGCCCCGCTGGTGTAGCTCAGTGGATTGAGTGCAGGCCTGCGAACCAAAGGATCGCGGTTTGATTCCCAGTCAGGGCACATGCCTGGGTTGTGGGTCAGTTCCTAGTGGGGGACACACGAGAGGCAACTGTCCATTGATGTTTCTCTCCTTCCCTTTCCCTCTAAAGATAAACATTTTTTAAAGAAAACTGTAAATTATCACACCCACATTATTACCCTACCAGCCACACTCATGCAGGCCTTCCTTCCACGGGACCCTGTATCGCTTAGTGTGCTGAGTACTGGCTCTCGCATTGTTTACGCATTTTGTGTGGTGGATAAAATCTTTGACAACCCAGATCCATGCAGGCTTGTCAAGAAGGCCACAGAAGCAGAGCGGAGGAGGAAGGAAGGTAGCAAATGGGTCAGAGAGGCCACAGTCACCTCAGCTGGGTCACGTGTTCTGCCAGCCGCTGCTGCCATGTCTGTGACAGGCAGGGTGCGGGCCTGCCTGAGCCTCAGTGCTGTGGCACAGGTGACTTAGACCCCCAAAAGGAAGCAGCATGTGAAGCCATGGAAGCGTGAGGGCGCGGTGGTGTTGGGGAGGTGAGTGGTGGGCTTCGCCGCCGGGAGGCCGGAGCCACAAGTGGCTGATAAATAAGGAGCCCCGAGGGGCTGGTAGCCAAGTACATCAGCTGTGATTTTCTGATTGTCCCAAACCACTAGGGGAGGTGACAAAAACAATACTTTGAACCTTACAAAGTTTTAATATGGACTCCTTGACATTGGTCACCGCGTTCATGGGTAAATGACCAATGTGCAGTGCGGTTTTACTCTCCTGGACTCACGCTGTGCCGTTTCCACCCCAGAGGTCCTTGGCCAGCCAGAAGGAGAAGCGGAGCTGGGCACAGAGATGCTGGGTGACCTGGAGGAGGAAGGCCTCGGTGGCGTCCACCCAGGTGAGTGGCTCCAGAATAACCTGCTCCCCTCCCCACCACCTGCAGCGTGTCACGAGCTTTCCCTGAACCGCTGAACCACCAAGCACTGATCACCAGTGACCTCTTGTGACAGTGGCTTGTTCTGGGCTCTTTTCTGATGGTCATTTGTTCAGCCGTCACGTGGGTGTCTTAACTCCTCACCACTGTGTGGAGCCCTTGAGATTCACGACCATGTCAGACCTCCTCGTGCCCGCAGAAGAGCACACGTAATAGACCAGTCCACACGCACAGCGTGTTCCGAGCAGGGCTGGTCGGCCTCAGGGGTGAAGCTGGCCCGGGGCGAGGCGGGAGAAGCGTCTGTAAGCTAGGGTGTTTGGGAGGAATGGGCAGGAAGGACAGAGGTGGTCACATGAATTTTTAAGCTGTAGGTTTAGGCTTTTTAAAAAAATCTTATTTATTACTCTAACACTCTCCTAAATTAGTATAGTTTTTCAGTCTATTGAGCCATTTTTCAGAGATTAAATACAATTTTGTGGTCAAGCTTGGAAAACTATATTTATAATATTGTTCTATGAGAATAATATATTCTGCCCTGGCTGGTGTAGCTCAGTGGATTGAGCACTGGCCTATGAACCAAAAGGTCACTGGTTCGATTCCCAGTCAGGGCCCCTGCCTGGATTCTGGGCCCAGTCCCCAGTAGGGGGCATGTGATATATCTCTCACACATAACAGCACATCGATGTTTCTCTCCTTCCCTTCCGTCTCTCTAAAAATGACTAAATAAAACCTTTTTAAAAAAAGGATGATGTATTCAGATTTCTAGTCGACATGTCTCTACTTGAGTAAAGGTTTCATTTTTCAGGTTTTGGAAGCCAGTCAGTCTCTTCATTCTCCGAGTTGTTCTGATTCCCTTGATCCTTTGATGTGAGCCCTTCTGGAATTCACAGATGTGTGTCTGGCTCTGAAGGTATTAGAATGTGATCTTTTTTTGTTGTTTCTCTTTGTCTCGGCAGCCGAAGGGGTTATGATCAAGCAGGAGATAGAGTCCCCCCGGGGACAGGAGCGCTCCGAGGACCTTCCTGGAGAGTTCCCGGGCATGGCGGAAGAGCAGGCTTTCCTGAGCCCCGTGCCACCTGAGCTCTGGAATGGTCAGGGCGCTTCTGTCCTCTTGGAATCAGACCCCAGGGACATGAATCTCGAGGAGCCCATGGACGGCAGCAGGGGCCCCGGCAGTAACAGAACTCTGGGCTGCCCCCCGAGGCAGAAGTCCAGCAGGCCAGTGCAGCTGGGTCAGGAGCTGCAGAGGGACCTTCCTGGCCCCTTCGAATGTCCCGAGTGCGAGCTCAGCTACCGCTGCGAGCAGCAGCTGGCCACCTATCTGCGGACCCACTCGGGGTGGGAGCCCCCCGCCGCGCCAGAGCCGGAGCCGGAGCCAGAAGAGAGCCTCAGGCCCAGGCCGCGGCTGAAGCCCCAGTCCAAGAGGACAAGACAGCATCAGTGTGACGTTTGCATGCGGAGCTTCAGCTGCAGGGTGAGCCTGGTGACCCACCAGCGCTGCCACCTGCAGGAGGGGCCCAGCGGTGGTCAGCGCATCCAGGAGAGGTTCTCGCCCAACAGCCTGGTCGCCCTGCCGGGCCACATCCCCTGGAGGAAAAGCCGGAGCTCCCTCATTTGTGGCTACTGTGGCAAGAGCTTCAGCCACCCGTCGGATCTGGTGCGGCACCAGCGCATCCACACGGGCGAGCGGCCCTATACCTGCCCCGAGTGCGAGAGGAGCTTCGTGCAGAAGCAGCACCTGCTGCAGCACCAGAAGATCCACCAGCGCGAGCGCGGCGGGCTGGCTCTGGAGCCCGGGAGGCCCAACGGCCTGCTTTAAGGGTGCCAGCCCCTCGCCTGTGCCGGGGGAGGCCGAGGGGGCTGGCATTGGTCTCCCGAAGAGACACTGTGAGGAGTCAGGGACTGGCTTCCTCCTGAGGGGAGTAGCTTTGATTTGCCTAACCTTGACCAAGCGGCAGGCCGAGCAGAGCCCAGCCCTGGAACTGTGTGGAGCGGGGCAAGGCCAGGCCTGCCCCCCGCTGTCTGCCCTGCTGCTGAGTGGGCCGTGTCGTTGGCACCTTCACGTCTCGGGTTTTCCCACCCACACCGATGCGCATGGTCTGGGGTGGGTTCAAGGGCCCGGCCCAGTGGTTCAGGCCTGAGGGGTGAGCTGGTGTGCTGAAGAGCTCTGGGGAGCATAACCCTGTTTGCCCTTTTGTAGTCTCCTTACTAACAACGAGTAGAAAAATAATGTCAATGAGCGCTCACCCTGCTCTGGAGAACCTTTCTGGAATTAGATTTTAGTTGATTTAAAAAACTAATGTGCAGCCCAACACTTGTTTTCTAAGTCTCCAGAGCCGTAGAAGTTGTTCCTAACAACTCTGGCCTGCCATCTGGGAGGGAACCGTTTCCGGGGCTGTTTTCGCCCACCCACACTCAGGCCCAGGGTCAGGGGGCATCGCAGGGCTTCATATCGTGGGGGGGCTTAGCACTCTCAGATGGGGCTCACCGGATCAAAAGAACCGAGAGGGAGAAAGCAGCAGGGGTGGACCCCCAAGCGCCCCAGCGAGAGTGAAGAGCCTGGTGCACGTGGGGCTGCCTCCTCCCTGGAGCCAGGAGTTGGGGTTTCTGCCCCGGCTCCTCCTCTTCCATCTTCCCCTCCCTGCTGAGTTCCACGGCCTCACAGGGTGGATGACTTCTTTGTTACTTAAGGCTGTTAAGCTTGTATAGCGGTTATTTGAGTTTGCTCCTGTTGGACTAGTCATTCCGGGAGGTCATTCAGGTGACACACTTTCCAGACTAGTTCTGGGATGGACCGTTGCGGAGCTGATGGAGGAGAAGCACACGGCTGCCCGCCTGCCGGAGTGTCAGGTGCCCGCCGCGCCGTTGTCTGGGGTGGGCTCCTGGCTCCTGGGTGAGTGTCCCCTTCGATGACTTGGCAGTTGCTTAGAATAAAACTTGCTACTGGCAAAGGAAAAGTGCTCGTGTTGGATGTTTTTCTCCCGGTGTCAGGAAGACCTGTGTGGGAGTAAGGAAGAGGCGGCGTCTGACCTGGAGAAGAGACGGAGGCCTGGCTCGAACCTAGAGCAGGCGAGAAGGGGGTGTGTTTGGGACCCTGTGCATGGGGGTCTAGGGCGGCAGACGGTCTGGGTGTTGGTCGGTCTGGGTGTTGGTCGTTGGGAGGCAGCAGGTAGAGAGGCCAGGGCCCCAGGGGCCACTGCGGAGCAGTTTGCAGTGCTGGCTTCAGTACTGTAGACGCGTAGCCTCGTGTGCTGATGTTAAACCTACAGTGCTGGGCCGGAATGTGAGAAATTGAATGAGGTCCACAGCAAAACCATTTATGTGCACAAAACAGAGCAGAATAGAGACGACGCGTTACACGTGAAAGGCATTACAGTCGCCTGTGGGGGGAGTGGGTGGGATATGGGGGTAAAAGGAACAAAGAAAAGAAATCGATACTCCCTGGCTAGTGTGGCTCAGTTGCTTGGGTGCAGGCATCCTGCAAGCAAAGCCAAAGGTCGCCAGTTCAATTCCCAGTCAGGGCACATGCCCAGGTTTTGAGGTTGGTCCTCAGTTGGGGAGCGAAGGTAGCAACCAATGGATGTTTCTCACATCAACGTTTCCCTCTCTCCCTACCTCCCCCTCTTTCTGAAAATAAATAAAATATTTTTTAACTTTATTTATTTATATTTAGAGAGAGAGGAAAGGGAGAGGGGTAGACAGGGAGAGAAACATCAATGTGGGAGAGAAACATCCATCGGCTGCTTCGCACAGCCTCCCAACCGGGCGTCTGGCCTGCGACTGGGCGTGTGCCCTGACCGGGAAGTATACTGGTGACCTTTTAGTCCGTGGTCTGGGCTCTGTAGCCCACAAGGAAGTCCCTGGTGTCCAGGTGGGATTCCAGGTCCTTGTTGCCCACAGCGCGCGTGGTGTCTGATGCAGGGGCCATCCCTGGGAGCCTGGCGGAAATGCAGGCTCAGGGCTGCTGCGCTGGAATCTGCATTTTCACATGAGCTCCAGGTCACTTCTGCACACACAGGCGCTGTCCTGGAGTGACACAGAACAGCCTCTTGCCCCTTTCAGCCGTCCTTCATGAGAAGCCTGCTTGGCCAGGTGCGGGGAAGAAAACTGGAAATACAACTGTGTGAAGACCAAGGCTGATCAAATTAGCAAGAGTCAAGTCCACACACAGTAGAATTAATGCCGCACATTAGGGGCTCATCTGACCATCTCCTTTTTCCTGCTCCAACAGGGGGAGGTCCTCGTTGTCACCGCCTGAACTCAGCCTAACCGGCCTCCTCTCCTCTCTCCCATTTGCTCCCAGAATGCAAACTGGGTGCGGGCTTTCCCCCAAACCTCGAGATGCATCCCACCGGCCCTACTAAAGAGCCAGCTTTCTAGAGTAGAACTCACAACTCTGACCACCTAACCTCCTCTGAGTTCCACCAGCTTTCACTCACGTCTAAACCACCCAAGCAGCTGCCATGTGGGCTTGCTCACGCCACAGCATTTCCTCATCTCCACATTCAGCTCCTGCGTCCCCTCCCAGGAAGGCCTTCCCTGTGAACCAAATTCTGTTTCTTTTTCCACTGTCGAATTTGTAACCTCCTGCTGTGACAGCTTCCTCCGTTTTTTTAAAGATTGTATTTATTTATCTTTAGAGGGGAAGGGAAGGAGAGAGGGAGAGAAGTATCAATGTATGGTTGCCTCTCGTGGGTCCCCTGCTGGGAACTGGCCTGTGACCCAGGCATGTGGCCTGACTGGGAATCGGACCGTGATCCTTTGGTTCACAGGCCCACGCTCAATCCACTGAGCTACACCAGCCAGGGCTCATTTTTTTAAAAAATTTTTATTCAACCACTATATATATACTGAGCACCTATTTTCCAGGCGCTGTTTTAAATGCTTAGGGATATGTCAGGGTACAAAGCTCTTTGCCCTGGTGAAGTTCTACCAAAATCCATTTCTCCCTGTGTACACATTCGCACAGCCCTTTCCCGGACCAGCCCCGTATTCCGTCCGCCTGCCAGTCTGTTCACTCACAAATACGAGTGGCCTCTGTGTGCAAAGTCTACAGAGGGACACAAGGGGAAATCAGAGATTCTGCTCTTGGGTCCCCAGGCTGTTAGGGGAATCTAATGCAAGATAGGACATTATATGCCCCAAGTGAGGCTAGAGGTCTAAGAATGCAGAGAACAGTTACATTTACTTGTGGGACAGTGGGGAAGGTTTTACGGGAGGTGATTGTTGAACTGGCCCTCCAAAGACGGGAAGAGGGCGTTCTAAATGGAGCAACACCGCCCACATAGGAGACGTAATGGGTGTGTGCAGACGAACGCCAATTCATTTGATTTGGCTACGGGGGTGTCCAGCCTGTGGCCCGTAAGCTGCATGCAGCCCGGAATAGCTGTGAATTCGGCCCAACACAAAATCATCAATTTACTTACAACCTTTTTTGTTGTTGTTCATCAGTGTTCGTTACTGTTTGTGTATTTAATGTGTGGCCCAAGACAACTCTTCTTCCAGGGTGGCCCAGAGACGCCAAACAGCTGGACATCCCTTTAGAGGGTGGGGTGTGAGAAGGAAGTCGTGGGGGGACGTGGTTGGAAAGAGGCTGAGGTCAGGCCCAGGAGTTTGGATTTTATTGCGTTAGTAATGGGGAGCTGAGAGTTTTGAGCAAAAGGGTGGCCTGATTCTAGCTGCCATTTGGGAGTATTAATGTAATAAGTGGTACATCATGCTTTTTTGTTGTTTTTGGGGGGGTCGAGGAACATTAGAAGGTTTTTAAGTGAGACCAGCAAGAGCCAGTAGGAACGCGGACCCAGTGTGGCTCAGTTGGGTGGGCGGCATCCTGCAAAGCGAAAAGTTGCCGGTCCAATGGCCACCCCACCCCACCCCAGGTCTGGGCCCATGCCTGGGTTGCAGGTTCTGTCCCCGGTTGGAGTGTGTACAAGAAACAACCGACTGTTGTATCTCTCACACATCAATGTTTTTTTCCCTCTCTTTCTCCCTTCCTAGACCCCTCTCTAAAATAAATAAATTAAATCTTTAACAAACAAAAGCCCTGACTGGGTACAGCTGCAGTAGGAAGAGAACGACAAGACAGAGGCGACAAGACAGAGGTGACAAGACAGAGGCAGGGACCGTGTCTCCACTGTATCCAGACTCCTGACTCCAACCACAGGGGCTTTGCTCCACGGTGCTCACCCCACATTCACTGAACAAACAGTGATGAGGCAAATTCACAGAATAGGGGGCTCCGTGTTGCCTAGACAAGGGTCATCTTCCAGGAGGAAGGGGGCCTTGGTTATGCTTCAGGTCTCCCTCTGCTAAGTCTTTCCCTCCTCAGCTTTCCCCACCTGGGCGGGTCCCACTGAAAAATGGATACTTTCTCTAAGTGCACCTCTGAAATTCTGAAATTTGGGGCAAGGTTAGGAAGTGCTACTTCAGGGTAACAAGAGACCAAATGAATACATGATGTTGTTCATTGAGAAATCCCTTGTTGAAGTAACGCAGCCTAACAGTTTGCAAATGAGCACTGAAGGCCCCCCTACTGTGGGCCCTGGGAAGGAAGATTCATTTGCTGTGATCCCTAGACGCAATGTATCTGCCGAGATGGCTCCCCGGTCAAGCGAAGGCCCAACTTCCACAAATAATAAGAGCCCAGTAGCCATTTGCTGATGGGGCTCCTTGCAAAGGCTGTGTAGGAGGGAGGACCTCGGACTGGACGCCGCGTGTCCCACGCCGTCCCCCTGCAGGTCTGCCCTGAGTCAACCTCTGCGGGGAAAACCGTGGACTCATCTTCTGTTAACAGACTGAGACCTGCCCTATCAGAACTGCACAAAGGACGTCTCGCGTAGAAAGGACCTTCCTGAGAGCCTGGGCGGGAACGTTCACTATGGAAAGTGACCTTCCCTCTGTCCCGGCGGAACACAGTTTGGGTTGCCGTCTTCAAACGTGTCTCCAGGGCTGCCGCTCCTTTTTGCTCAAATAACTGCCTTTTATTTTTTTACTCTTTATTACAGGTTAAAATTAATTTTGGTTTACACTAAGAGCTCATCAGGAATTGGTCAGACCAAATACTTCAAGGATTATAAAATACCCGTAAGGTGTGACCTTAGAAAATAAGAATTCATGCCCAATGCAAACAGAATAGCTTGCGGGCTTGATGGACAAAGATTCTAAGATGAATGGGGCAGTGTGGAAAAGGTGGAAAATAAAACTTACACTGCATACAGCATGCACTCTTCGCATTATATTCAGTGATTAACTCCAGTGTTCCACAGTAGGGCTCTTTACAAATGAGGAAGAATGGGTCCTAGATTTCGATAGGGGACTTTGAGTTTAAACATTTTAGTTTAATAGCTAATAAGCTTAGTCATCCTCGAATATAAAAGCTTTTGTTCCAGGAACTGAAGGGTTGATCCACTCTGAGTCCAGGAGACCATAAGCAGTCCTACCTGTGTTCCTCAGGAGGACGGCAGGCGACTCAAGATGATCTCTGAGCCATTGTACTCTGGGGTGAGATGACCACCACCCAGCACACAGCGAAAGACCACTGCCTGGGGCACAGCTTAAGACCACCACCCAGAAAGAAAATGCTGAATCCAAGTAACTTTTCCCTGAATTTCAAACTCTTTACCTACACTTTGTTCTCCTTATAAAAAAGGGCCATTTTAAAATGGCATTTAAGATGGTCTGTTAGGGTATGAACCCTCCACCTTCTCAGATGGCCGGCTATCTGAATAAAGCGCCCATAAGGATTCAGTCCCCATCTCTGCTTATTGGGTTTGGTAGTGACAGGCAGCCCGGGCTCTGGTGTCTTTTCCGGGGTCAGTTTATTCAGAATGCCCCAGGACCTGAATTAGCGGTGGATTTGCTCTTGCTGCAAGCCCATCTGGGGGAGCAGAGCTGCGAGCAGCATCCCGGGTGGCAGCTGATGCTCGAGGGAAGAGGGGATGTTGTCAATGTAGGAAAATGCGTAAACCTGTAGAGAGTTTTTATGAGTTTGTCTGAGCCAAACTGCCTACAATCGTCGGGAAGCAGTCTCAACCGACTGAGAAATGCTCCAGAGAATGGCAGTTCTACCCCTTGTTTTATGTATTATAATCAGAGGAAGAGGCCGAAGGGCATTGGAGAAATTCACACAAGTGGGAGAAAGCTAAGGGGAGGGGGTGGGGGACCTCTGGGATTGGAAACAAAGGAAAAGGAATAGACAGGCTTCTTTTACCTAGATGGGTGCAACATAGTTACCAGTCAACAGTGAACATGATAGCAGTACAATGCGGGGCTGTGTGGTCTCTGGTACAGGGAGGGGTCCGGAAAAAAAGGATATCACTCTGCCATTCCAAAGGTCTGTTATCTTAGATGCAAAAGGACAATAGACGCTCAGTTAATGTGAAGATTGTCCTTGGTTAGGGGAGATAGGCGCCTGGGGGTGACTACCTTTCCTACCCTGCTTTTGGTTACAAAGTTTTCCCTTCAGACCACCCTACAGTGGTTGCTCTAGGTCTCTGAGTGGTAGGGCTCAGGTGCAGACCTCCCCTGAGCTTGTCAGGCTAGTCTGTGGCCCCTTTTTTTCTGGTTCACAGTGCGGCACAGGGGACTCCTGGGGTTCTGCTGGGAGGTAGGCCCCAGGGTAAGGGGAGGAGACTCGGGATTCCCAAAGTGTTTTGGGGGAGAGAGGGAGGATTTCTTCTGTGTTTGTTCTAAATGAATTCAATCTTTTTCTGAAGTCTTTCCATTTGTTCTGGAAAACGGAAAACGAAGTTTTAAAACCTTTATCCACCCCCACATTTTTTTGTGGGCATCAAGCTGATCCTTTGAAACCATTAAAGGCACCGGAGTTCGGGCTGCCTGTCACTGCCAAACCCAATAAGCAGAGACGGGGATTGAATCTCTATGGGTGTTTTATTCAGATGGCCGGCCATCTGAGAGGACGGTGGGTTCATACCTTAACAGACCATCTTAAATTCTGTTTTAAAATGGCTCTTTTTATATGGAGAGCAAAGTGTAGGTAAGGGGTTTGGAATTCAGGGAAAAGTTAATTGAATTAAAACAACAAAAAAAACTTCAGCATCCTCGCCCTGGGTGGTGGTCTTTAGCTGTGTGCCTGTCGGTGGTCATCTCCCCCCGGGGTACAATGGCTCAGATGTCATCTTGAATTGCCTGCAGTCCTCCTGAGGAATGAAGGTGGAAGTGCTTATGGTCTCCTGGAGACAGGGTGGGTCATCTCTTCAGTTCCTGGAACAAAAGCTTTTACGTGCATTGATTACTAGGCTTATTGGCTATTATTTAAAGTAACATTTTCCAACTCTTAAGTCCCCTATCACCTTTCAGTGCAGCAGAGGCGTTAGGACGGTGACTCTACACGCCCTTGAACTTGGCGGCTAGGACTGCGCTCCTCCCCCGCCACTTTCCCAAAGTGTGGAAAAGTCTGCGCGGTTCCTCTATCAGCGCGGTGGTTCGATTCCCCGGCGCGGGGCCCTGCCACTCCGCCATCCTGCAAAGGATGCGCCCCCGCGCGGCCCAACACCCACGGCGCGCCCCGGGAGGCCCCCGCGGCCGCGGAAAGGCAGGGACGCAGGGCCGCGGCCCGCGCGCGTGCAGTCCTTCGGGCTGCAGGGGGCGCTGTGCGCCGCCCCGGGCCGGGCCGCGAGCGCAGCTCTTGTTTGAAGGGCCGGCGGGGCACGTGGCCCGGACGCAGCTCGCGGCCGCGGGGCAGGGGCTCCGAGGCTGAGCCGCTCCGCTCCGCCTCTGTCGCCGCCCGCGCGCCGGCCAGGCCTGACAGCGGCCCGAGCGGAGCAACCGAGAGAAGGACGCGGACAGCCATGGCCGAGGCGGCGCCCGACCGGGTAAGCGCCCCGCCGCCGCCCTCGTCTGCGTTCGCGCCGCTCTTCGGCCGAGCGACCGGGCGGCCCAAACGCAGGCCAGGCGGGCGGCCCAGGCGTCGGAGACCAGCCCGCGTTCCAGTAACACTTTGGGTGACAGGCCGCGCCTTTGAACGGAAGGGCCGGCTCCCGGCTCATTGTCTCGCTGGAGGCCCTGCGCCCCAAGGCAGGCGGGGAAGACAGGGAAAGGGTCGAGGCCAGGCCAAGGCTTTGGGATTGCACCCCCTTGACGGTACCCAGCGTTCTGCTTGTATGTAGGACAGGGCTACTGAGTGAAGGCTGTTTACAAGAGGGACGGGAGGTGTGGGTTTGGGTTTTTTTTTAAAGATTCTTTTAGTATATTTTAGAATATTGGCCGATAATGTTCTGTATACACAAATCAGAGAGCGATCCTTCGGCTGTTTGGACACAGTAGAAAAACACGTAAAGAGCTCCGTAAATGGTATCTACTGTTCTCAGTCCGTGCCAATAGAGTGGAGTTGTTGCAACCAGATGCTCCGGCCCTTTCCGTTAGTTCTGAGGGCTGGGAGGGGGGAGGGGGGGACATGGGGTGGCAGTTCTGCAGGTTTATGCCCTGCCCGTTGGGGAGGGCCCCAGGATGGCCTTTCTCTAGCTGTACTGGTGACTCTTCAGCTCTTACCTGGCCCAGGACCTCAGTGGTCTTTCTGACCATTCTGTCCATCTGCTTCTTTCCCCCTGTCCACTTGCATCACCTGGGATTCTGAGAAAATTTCCCAAACAGGACTGATTTGCCCTCAACTCTTGTTAGCCTGTGGGTATCACCTTCGTTTATTATGACTGTTTCTATACAGAAGTTTTCTCCTGGAAAAGGAAGGAATAACCCTGGCCTCTTCCCGCTTCCCCGCTGTGTCTTCAAGCCGACAGGTCTCCAATAGTTGTTCACGAGTGTGTCGTTGAATCATTTCATTATTCATTCATTCAGTGGGCACTGGTTGGGCATCCGCTGTGAGCGGGGCGCTCCTGGAAGCTGGGGACACAGTGGTGATCAGCACCTGCACCTACACATGGAGCTTATGTCCTGTGCGGACACTGAATCCCAGGCAGGCATGCAGAGTTGTCACAGGTCATTCAGGCTACGGAGTAAGGGACTAACAGGGCCCTGGTTTACATGCGACGGTCCTTGTGAGGTGATGTCTGCGCTGGGGGTTTGTGTGAGAGGGACTGGGAGTGCAGACAGGTGGAGGGGGGCCCATGCAAAGGTGGGGAGGAGCTGGGTGTGTCTGAGGAGCCCAAATTGGCCAGGGCAGCTGGAGAGTGGTCAGTGCCCAGTAGGAGGCTGAATCGGGGAGATAGGCCTCAGTCTGAAAAGAGGTTTGTTTTACTCTAGGCCCACTAGGGGGCGGAGGAGGGCACGGTGTAGGGGAGGAGGAGGAAGTGGGGAAACAGCTGGGCAGGATTGCAGCCGCTCAGGCAACCACTGAGGGGCTTGGACCAGGCAATGGTGGTGAGAGAGGAGACAAGGGGATGGAGGGCCAAGATGTCAAGTTGTCATTCCAACGAGGCTTTTAGTGAGATGAGCTGGGACCGAAGCCCTCGCACATGGCTCAGGGAAGGTTTGTGGTCGGACACCATGGCGAGCAGAGAGGCGCTTCCTAGTAAGCCCTTTTCCAAGGTGCTGACTGAGAGAGGTGAGACAGAAGGCCATCTGCACCTTTCCGACCGTACCCCTGAGCCAGAACTGTCCCATCCTCAACGTTCTCATCACCATCATCTCAGCTGGGTCAGCACAGGCTCACGTTTACAGAGGGGGCGTCCAGCCCCGGGGCCTGAGGGCCTCCTGCAGCCCAGGATGGCTGTGAATGCAGCCCAGGATGGCTGTGAATGCAGCCCAAGACAAAATCATAAATTCACTTAAAACAGGATGAGATCTGTTTTGTGGCTGTGTGTCACAGTGTATTTACTGTATGGCCGAAGACGACATTCTTCCTCCAGTGTGGCCCAGAGACGCCGGAAGGTCGGACGCCCCGGTAGATACTGTGTTGAGTGCTTTTTACCAAATGGCGTGACTAATTCTTGCAGACATGTCTGGTAGATACTGTTACTAGCTCCATTCTCTAGGTGCGGAGGGGACGTTGAAAGATGTCTGAGAAACCTTGCCCACAGTTAGCCAGCAGGCGAGTGGTGGAATTGCTGGGGGCACCCAGGCTGGCTGAACACAGAGCTCGTGTTCTCTGTGCCCCATGCCAAGCCTGTCCCTTCTCTTTCAGAGGGGACTCAGGCTCAGGTAGGAAGCCACCTGTCTGAGGCCACACATACTTCTCTCTCTGGCCATCTTCTTCCTTCTGTTTCCCATTTGCTAATAGCTTGGTCCAGCCAGTGTCTCCTGTCCCTGACGCTGGACTTGTAACTGATGTCCCTACATCCCCATCCCCCACACAGCTGCCTGACTGGCCCTCAGGTTTCTTGGTGAGGTAGACATTTTGATTGTACAATTCTGATAACGTTTTTCCCTTCTCTTCTTGTGGACAGGCCCCAGAGAGGGACCAGCAAACAGGGGACAGAAGGCCTTCAACACCTCCTCCCTCACCCCAGCCGGCTGCCGAGAACTCGTACCTCTACTCCACGGAGATCACACTGTGGACCGTGGTGGCCGCCGTCCAGGCCGTGGAGAAGAAAGTGGATTCCTGTCTGGCCCGCCTGCTGGCTCTGGAGGGGCGGACGGGGACGGCAGAGAAGAAGTTGGCAGACTTCGAAAAGACGTCCTCAGAGCTCGGGAGCCAGCTGGAGGGCAAGTGGGCCGTGCTGGGGACGCTGCTGCAGGAGTACGGGCTGCTGCAGAGGCGGCTGGAGAACATGGAGAACCTGCTGAGGAACAGGAACTTCTGGGTCCTGCGGCTGCCCCCGGGCAACAAGGGGGAGGTCCCCAAGGTAACCCGGGCACCTGGGGTGGGATGGCCAGAGGGGCTGTGCCTGGAAGTGTGGGTGAGCGTGCCTGATGCCTGTGGTTCCAGGTGCCTGTGACCTTTGACGACGTGGCCGTGTATTTTTCCGAGCTCGAGTGGAGCAAGCTGGACGAGTGGCAGAAGGAGCTGTACAAGCACGTGATGAAGGGCAACTACCAGATGCTGGTCTCCCTGGGTAAGGTCCCGCAGTGGCGTCCGGGCCTCTGATCCCAGACTGTCCTCCGGCAGTCTGTGTCCTTGCTTCGGCTTCTGCTCCTCTGGAGTCTACATCTCGGTGGTGGCCTGGGCGGCAGGGGCCCGTCCTGACCCAGCTCTCTCTCTCTCTCTCTCCCCGTTCCGTACACAGATTATGCCATCTCCAAACCGGACATCCTCACCCGGATGGAGAGGGGAGAGGAGCCTTGTCCTGAAGGCCTGTGGGGTCAGGATGAGGGGCAAGAGAGAGAGGCAGCTCGCCCAGAGAGACTGGGCACTGGTGAGTGGGAGCGAGATGAGTAGGGCACATGGAGCTGTGTCCCTGTTCTCCTGGGCTTCCCAGGTGTGCTGTGAGGCCGGGAAGGCAGTGCAGGCCCGTGACCCGAGGCGGGGCACACCTTGGCCAGGCCGGCCGGTCAGGGGTGGGTGGCAGATGTAAGGGCCCTAAGGTTTCTGCCTCTGTGTAAGAAGGTGCACAGCCTGGTGGTGGTGAGGACTGCATGTGATGGCAGGCTTTGTAAAGCTGAGCGTTTTATAGTAGGTGGTGACTTACGGCTAACAGTACCACCAGTAGCAGCAGCAGCCCTGTTGGCGCCACCTGCTGGTCCCCCCACACCTCTGCTCCCGCCTGCATGATACAGCTCCAAGGCCTGGACGGAACAGGCTTCCCTTTGTGGAAATGGCCCACGGGAGCCTGGGGCCGGCCTCATTCCCACAGCTGGTATGTGTAGAACTCTGATTCCAAACTTGACTTCATATCAGAATCTTATGAGGAGTGGGGTTTTTTTTTACATAAAAAAATAAATTCTCTGATTTATTAAAAAATCAGTGAAAGTAGAGAGAGTAATACAGTGAATTTCCAGATGATCATGACACAGACTCAACAGTAATCAAGAGTTTGCCACATTTTCCCTGGCTGGTGTGGCTCAGTGAGTTGAGTGCCAGCCTGAGAACTAAAGGGTCGCTGGTTCGATTCCCACTTGAGGCACATGCGTGGGGTGCGGGCCTGGTCCCCAGTAGGGTGCACTCAAGAGGCAACCACACTTTGATGTTTCTCTCCCTCTCTTTAAAAATAAATAAATAAAATCTCTTTTAGAAAACAAAGGATTTGCCACATTTGCCCTGACTGGGTGTTTCAGTGGATTGGGCTTCATCCTGTGAATCAAAAGGTTACCAGGTTTGTTCCTGGTCAGAGCAGTTTGGACCAGGTACCTGACTGGGGACATGTGAGAGGCAACCCATCGAAGTTTCTCTCCCTCTCTTTCTTCCTCTCTTCCCCTCTCTCAATGTAGAGAAAGAGTTTGCCACATTTGCTTTATCCATGTCTTTTTCTCCCCTAATGATGACCAACAAAATACTGAGCATAGTGTCTTCAAGGTTCATCCACGTTGCACTGTGTATCAGTACTTTATTTATTCTTTCCTTACTGTGGTCAAATACATGTAACATGAACCTTACCATCTTAATCATTTTTAAGTGCACAGTTCAGAGACAGTACGTTCATAATGTTGGCACCATCAGCACCGTCCATCTCCAGGGCTCTTCCCATCCACTGGTGGTTGTCAGCCTTTTTCATCTCGCCCACCCATGAATTAATCACTAAAACTCTGCAGCACACCCCAAAATAGATTTTTACCAGTCTGACCAAAGGTATAATTTTGACTCATTCACATTGGGAGGCTATTGTTGTGTTGGCTGTCATCATTTTTTAATTCCACAGTCTTAAGGGGAAAAGGGTCCGTGCCCCTGACTGAACAGTCAGGAACTGTGTGTTGTAGACATTCTTGAGGTGCACCGGTCAAAAGCTGTTGCTCTATACCATTAAGTAATATTCCCCCGTTCTGCCCCTTTCCCAGCCCTGGCACCCACAGTTCTGTGATTGTGATTATTTGACTACATCCTGTAAGTAGAATCATACTGTATTTGTTTACGACCGGCTTGTTTTATCAAGCACAACGTCCTCCACTTCATCCACATTCAGTCTGTGTCAGAATTTCCTTTCTTTTTTTTTTTTTTTTTTAAGGATTTTATTTATTAGACGAGAAGGAAAGAGGGAGAGAAATATCAATGTGTGGTTGCCTCTCATGCGTCCCCAGCAGGGAACTGGCCTGCAACCCAGGCATGTGCCCTGACTGGGAATCAAGCCACGATCCTCTGGTTCCCAGGCCCGCGCTCAATCCACTGAGCCACACCAGCCAGGGCAGACTTTCCTTTCTTTTTCAGGCGTGATAATATCCCATTGCGTGAACAGACCACATGTGGCTTACCCCTTCCTCTGTCGACATGCACTCGGGCTACTGCGGTGTCTTAGCTCTTGTACCTCACGCTGCCGAGATGCAGGTGTACAGATGTCTGTCCGACACCCTGCCCTCCGTTCTTCTAGGTCTGCACTCAGAAGCAGAGTTGCTGGATGATGTGGTAGTTCTAGTTCTAGTTCTAGTGTTTGGAGGAGCCACCAAGCGTTCTCCACAGCAGCTGTGCCGTTTTACATTCCCACCAACGGTGCACAGGCTTTCTCTACATTCCTGTCAACACTTGTTATTTTCTGTTGCTTATTTAAGACTCGCCATCATAATGAGTGTGAAGTAGTAGTTTTGATTTGCATCTCCCTGATGGTTAGTGATGCCGAGAGTGTTTTCATGTCTTTATTTTTTAAAAATATTTTATTGGCTTACCGTATTTTTTGGACTGTAAGACACACCTAAGTTTTAGAGGAGGAAAATAGGAAAAAAACTTTGAAGCAAAAAATGTGGTAAAATATTTAATAACATAAATAACATAATATTTTACCAATGTAAATGTGAACAGAACTCAACAGCAGCATTAACAACCATTATTCCTCCCAAATTTGCATGGGGGCAGGGGTGTGCATCTTATAGTCTAAAAAATATGATGCTTTTTAGAGAGGGGAAGGGAGGAAGAGAAACATCTGTGTGTGGTTACCTCTCATGTGCACCCAACTGAGGAACCCAGCCCACAACCCGGGCATGTGCCCTGACCCGGAGTCAAACTGGAGACCTTTTGCCTCACGAGCCAATATTCGATCCACTGAGCCACACCAGCCAGAGTTATTTTGCTGTCTTTACTGACCATCGTCATTGGCTTATCCAAATATTTTCTTTGGAGAAACGTCTGTTCAAGCCCTTTGTCCATTTTTGAGTCAGCTTGTGTGTGTCTTTGTTGTTTAGGAATTCTCTATATATTCTGTGTATTAATCCCTTATCAGATAGATGATTTACAAATATTTTTCTCCCATTGTGTGGATTATTAGCTGTGTTGATAGTGCCTTTTGATGCACAGATTTTAACTTTGCCATGGACTCCAGTTTGTCTTTTGTTTCTTCTGTTGCCTGTACCTTTAGCGTCACATCCAAGAAATCGTTGCTAAATCCAGTGTTGTGAAGCTTTTGTTCTATGTTTTCTTCTAAGGCTTTTATATTTTACGTTTTGCCTGTAGACTTTGATCCACTGTGAGTTAATTTTTACAGGTAGTGTTAGATAAGGGTCCAACTTCACGCTTTGGCCTGTGGATATCTAATTTTCCAGCCACATTTGAAAGGCTGCGCTTTCCCCATTCGGTGGTCCCGGCACCCTTCTCCAGTATCATTTGACCAGATCTGTGAGGGTTTATTTCTTGGTTCTCTGTTCTATTTATGCCAGTACCACACTGTTTTGATTACTGTAGCTTTGTAGTAAGCCTTGATATCAGGAAGTCATCCAACTTTGTTCTTCTTTTTCAAGATTGTTTTGGATATATGGGGTCCCTTGAGAGTCCATATGCATTTTAGGATGGATATTTCTATTTCTGCCCCCCAAGAATACCTTTGGGATTTTGATAAGGATTTCCTTTTTTTTTTTAAAGATTTTATTTATTTATCTTTAGAGGGGAAGGAGAGAGGGAGAGAAACATCAATGTATGGTTGCCTTTTTTTGTGCGTCCCCTGCTGGTAGTTAGCCTGCAAGGAACTGGCCTGCAACCCAGGCATGTGCCCTGACTAGGAATCGAACCGCGATCATCTGGTTCGCAGGCCCGCGCTCAATCCACTGAGCTACACCAGCCAGGGCAGGATTTCCTTAAATCTCTAGATTACTGTGGGTAGTATTGATATCTTAACGATATTACGTCTTCCAACCCATCCATGGTCATGGGATGTGTTTCCGCTTACTTATTATGTTTGCAGTAATGCTCCCTAACCCACTGTTTTCCGTGGTTTTAGTTATCTACAGTCATCCACGATCCAAAAATATTGCATGGGAAATTTCAGAAGTAAACAGTTCATAAGCTTTAAATCACGTGCCATGCTGAGTAATGTGAGGAAATCTCACACTGTCTGCTGCATCCTGCCCAGGACGGACATCGCCCCTTTGTCCCATCGTACCCACACTGTGTTTCCCACTCGTAAGTCACTCGGGAGCCATCTGGGTCATCAGAGCGGCCGTCAAGGTGTCACAGCGCTGTGTTTAAATAATGCTTTTTTACTTAATAATGGCCCCAACGCCATTGTTAAGCAAAAGGGTTATTTTTAAGTAAAAGGGTTAAGTTATATCATATAACTTTTGTGACAGTAAATCATATAGTTATTCTATTACATCATTAGTTATTATTGTCAGTTTCTTACCATGCCTAATTTACGTATTAAACTTTATCATAAGCATGTATATAAAGGAAAAAACATAGAATTTAGAGGATTTGGTACCACCTGTGTTTTCAAGCATCCACTGGGGGGTCTTGGACATACCCTCCGTGGATGGGGGTGTGGGTAATATTATTTCAGCAATGTTTTGTAGTGGGTTTTTTTGTTTGTTTTTTAAGATTTTATTTATTTATTTATCTTTAGAGGGGAAGGGAAGGAGAAAAGGAGAGAAATATCAATGTGTGGTTGCTTCTTGTGAGTCCCCTGCTGGGAACTGGCCTGCAACCCAGGCATGTGCCCTGACTGGGAATTGAACCTCAATCGTGTGGTTTGCAGGCCCATGTTCAATCCACTGAGCTACACCAGCCAGAGCTGTTTTGTAGTTTTTATTGTAAAAATCTCTCACTTCTTTGATGAAGTTATTGCTAAGTATTTATTTTTTTATATTATTGTAAATGTTTCTGTAGTTTCCTTTCTGACTTGTTCATTGTTACTATATAGAAATGCAATGGATCTTTTTGTGCTTACTTTTCTTATCCTGCTAATTTGCTGAATTCATTTATTAGTCCTAACTTTGGTAGATTTTCATTCTTTCCTGCATATATGATCGTATCACCTGTGAACAAATAATTTTCTTCCTTTCCAATCTGGGTGCCTTTTATTTCTTTTTCTTGCCTAATTGCTCTGGCTAGGCCTTCCATCCCTTTATTGAATAGAAGTGGGGAGAGTGGACATTCTTGCCTCGTTCCTAGTCTCAGAGGACAAGCTTTCAGTTTTCCACCATTAAATGTGATATTTGCTGTGGGTTTTTAATACATGGCTTTGATTGTATTGAGGTCATTTTCTTTTGTGCCTACTTTGTTGAGTGTTTCTATCACATAAAGGTGTCTAATTTTGTCGGATACTTTTTCTGCATCAGTTGAGATCATCTTGTTTTTTCTGCCTTCATTCTGTAATCCACTGATCTAGGTTCATACATCGAATCATCTTTGCGTTCCAGGAACGAACCCTGTTTGGTTGAGGTGTTTAATCCTTTTAATAGGCTGCTGACTTTGGTTCGATAGCATCTTGTGGAGGACTTTTACTTCCTTACTTCATAAGGAATATTGGCCTGTAGTTTTCTTGGAGTGTCTCTGAGGCTTTGGTAACAGTGTGGTTTTAATGGTGCCTCTCTCATTTTAAGTGTGGTTGTGTATCTTTTCGTTTGTCTGTGGGCCATTTTAACTTCTTATTCTGTGAAATATTTGTTCATCTGTTTTGCCCGAGGAAGCTTTTTAAAAATGCGAACTTCCTAGGCCCACCCAGATCTACTGATGAGAGTGTTGGGGGTGCTTCCCAGGGGGCCCTTACACGCTACCCTAGGGGAGGACAAGTTGTTGGGGGCCAGGGCGGCAACGTTCTGAGCCAGGAGTCCTGGAAAAGCCAGAGCCTTGGCCCCGTTGTGTGACCTGTCTGGTGCTAGCAGATAGGTCGAGTCCAGAATGTAGTCACGAGATGATGGCTGGCATTCATTAATTACCATACCCTGTGTCTGATCTGTTGTCCCAGGTCCCAGTGACAGCAGGGAGTCATCTCCCAGCAGCTGCCGGCTCCCTGGGGGCCCTCCCTGTCTTCTCAGTGCCGCTGATTTGTGCGTCTGTGCTCTCCTTCCTTATCCAGAGCATGTCCCCAGCCCAGTCAGGTCTGACCCGGAGGGGCCCAGAGAAAGGGAGGCCCCTGAGGACCACAGAGACTCAGTAGCAAGAAGCCCCCCGCCAGGAACAAGCACAGGTGAGTGAGGCCTGCCTGCTGGGCGGCAGTGTGGCTGGCGTCCCCACCACAGGACCAGGCCAGCGGTGCTGAGGAGGGGGAAGGGGGCACGGCTGGGGCCAGCCCAGCTGAACGGGACAGACTTCTGGGAAGAGGGGCCACTGAGATGGCCGTAGAGGGGCACAGGGCATGGCAGCTTGGGGGAAGGGTCCCAGCAGAGGTGTGGGCTCCTTGGGCTTGTTGGCGGCCAGGCACACTGGTCCGTGTGGAGTGAGGGGAGGGGCACATGGGGACAGACCCAGGCTCCTGACAGTGGGTACATTCATGGGGAGGCGCGTGTGTCTGCCCAGCACAGGGCCAGCCTGTGTGCACCTCAGCGAGGTCATCTCTCCAAAGGAAGGCCCTAGAGAAGCTCTGTGGTGTCCGTTGCCCTTCCCGGTGTCCTCCGTCTGCTCCTGTTGAAAGGAGATGCCTGTCCATCCCACACAGAAATGGAGTGTAATTCAGAGGCACTAGCCTAGCCTCCGGCAGACCGTGTTTTCTGTCTTCAGCCTGCGCTTTGCACCCTTGCATTCCCACACCCTCCTGCCAGCCTGAGTTTTCAGAATCTGGGTCCTTCTCCCCTCATTTCTCTACCTCTCCCACACTGGGTGTGGCTTCCCCGAGCTTGGAAGTGACACCCCTCCCTTCCCTGTGTCCCTCGTTCCCAGCTGCTGTGTAAGGAGAGGTAGGACCCTCCCATTGTCCCTCTTCTGTCACGGACCTGGCACCGTGCCCCAGGCGCCTCCTCTGTCCCTTTGGCATCTGAGGCTCATCAGGGTGACACTCAGATGCCAAGGGACCAGTTGGTGGCACTGGAAGGTGTGGCCTTCACAGCTCTTCTCTCACCTGTGGGAGGGGAGGCTTCAGCGCTCTGAACAGAGAATAAGCAGCCCATCCCCCGTCCTGGTGGTGGTGGAGCAGATCCAGGCCTGCTGGGAAATGGCTGTGTCACCCCGCAGGAGCCCAGGGGCGGGAAGGACCCTCACGGGAGTCTGTCTCTCCCACAGGGCCCCCGGCCAGCACTGGCATTTTGTTCTCAGTTAAGCAGGAGGAGGCATCTTCAGATGGGGAGTCCCCAGTCCCCACCCCCAAGGACCTCCTGCCCGACACAGGACCAGGTGAGTGAAGCGAGAAGCCCTGTGGCCGCAGCAGAGCCTCAGAGTTGCTCAGGGGCCTTGTAGGAGTGGGTGAGGGGGCCTGCTGGGGGTCTCCTCCTGAGGGGTTGCTTCCTCGCCACCCAGGCAATGTTTCCCTGGGACTCTGGGGACCCAGACTCTCTGTGGCCCTGGTCTTCCCTCCCCGTGGTCCGGCCTGGCTGAAAGGCTGCTGCTTGGGAACTGGCTGCATGCTGCCCGGTTTGTGGTCAGGTGACCGGGGGCCTCACAGCCACCGCTAATCCCTAAGTTCAGGAATGCCTCTGTAGCTCATTAAACATAACACCATCTTACCCCAAAGTTAGACCATTCTTATAGACACTTACTGCTTCTGTGGCTGTAGGACTAAATTAATGCCAATGGGCCGCTTCTAACGGAAGTGAAGTTCTGTCCTGAGANTCCGGCCTGGCTGAAAAGCTGCTGCTTGGGAACTGGCTGCATGCTGCCTGGTTTGTGGTCAGGTGACCGGGGGCCTCACAGCCACCGCTAATCCCTAAGTTCAGGAATGCCTCTGTAGCTCATTAAACATAACACCATCTTACCCCAAAGTTAGACCATTCTTATAGACACTTACTGCTTCTGTGGCTGTAGGACTAAATTAATGCCAATGGGCCGCTTCTAACGGAAGTGAAGTTCTGTCCTGAGATAGTGGTGAGGGTTACAGGTCAGCTGCAGGGAGGAAGGGCCCAAGGCCTTGCCACTGGGTGCTGTCCCGGACGCCCACCAGGGAAGGCCCCCCGTGCCCTGGCCGCCTGGCCTGTGGGTTAAGTTCAAGCTTCCACAAGGGCAGAAATTACTCTGGTCCTAGAGTAAGTCCCTCGTAAAGGGCTGAAGATTTTCATTTTAATGTGCAGAGGGCAGGGTTCTCGGTCACAGTTTACCTTGTGGTCCAGCAGCTGAGGCCACCTGGTGCTGGGGGAGGTCTGAGAGGGGGGTGGGGTGCTGACTGCAGAGAAACCAGAAGGGAACAGCCGCCGGGGGCTCTGGGAGGATGCATTGTGTTCTGGTGGCTCAGCAGCCGGGACCACCTCCCAGTGTTAGGGACCCCTCACTCCTGCCGCCTCAGCCTCACCCTTTCCCCTCTGGGCCTTGGGAGCTAGCTCCCTTGCCCCAGTCCTGTCTCAGACTCAAGTGTGACCCACTGAGGCCCAGCTGGGAAGCCCAGGTCCTCATTCCTCTGTGTATCACTGGGATCCCAGTGCCAGTGGTGGCAGGTGCTCAGTGTGGCCTTGATGGGGGGCTGAGTAGCCCTGCATGTGGCTGCCACCCAGTCTGGGGGCAGCCAGGGCCCACAGGGCTCCTTGTGGTTCGAGGGGCAAAACTGAAATCGTCAGAGCTCCTGGGGGTCCTGCGTGGGCAATGTATCCGTGTCTTCGGTCCGGGTCTCTGCCTGTTCTTGTCTCCCCTTCATTTCCCACCTGTGTGTCTCCCACGGGTCTGACCCATGACCTCCTGAGTGACCCACTGGGTGACCCACTGGGTGACCTCAGGAGGCAGTGCGGTGGGCAGCGCTGAGTTGGAGGGTCCCTGCTCCCTGCCTGCGGGAGCCTGGCGGGGGGGAGGGTGCAGTGCAGGCCCAGTGGGGCAGGGCAGTGCTGGGTGGACGGCTGTGGCCCTGCCTGGAGGGCCCTACCCGGAGGGCCCTACCCGGGCCGGGCGAGGGGGCAGCAGATCAGCGGCCCGTCCCTTCCTCCCGCAGGCGGTGCTGCCGGTGTGGTCATCAAGTCAGAAGCGCGGTCTGACGACCAGGTGGCTGCGGAGCAGCTCTTCCTGGTGAAGCCCGCGGGCCAGGCCCAGAGCACAGCCCCCGAGGGGCCCGACAGCCGGACCGGGGGTCCCCAGCAGCAGCTTCATGCCCAGGTGGCACCCAGGGTGCGGGCAGTGGACCCGCGGCCTCGGCCCACAGGGGCGGCCGGGGAGACGCCCCGCGTCCTCCCTCGCCGCCGGCGGGAGCGGGCCTTCCCCTGCCCCGATTGCGGGCAGAGCTTCCGCTTGAAGATCAACCTGACCATCCACCAGCGGACCCACGTGGACGGGGAGGCGCGGGAGGCCCGGGGCGGCGCGCCCGGCGGCTGGGGCGAGGCGCCCTCCACGCTGGAGCCCGGGGAGGTGGTGGTGCCGGGGCCCGTCATCCGCTGGCTCCCGGAGGAGCCCGAGGGCCCCCGCGCCCTGGCGGGGCGGCCCTTCGCGGGGCGCAGGCCGGCGGCCTCCAAGCTGTACCACTGCAGCGAGTGCCTGCGCTTCTTCCAGCGGCGGAAGAGCCTGCTGCTGCACCAGCGCCTGCACACGGGCAACAGCCAGGGCTGGCCGGCCTGCGCCTACTGCGGCAAGGCCTTCCGCAGGCCCTCGGACCTCTTCCGGCACCAGCGCATCCACACCGGCGAGCGGCCCTACCAGTGCCCGCAGTGCGGCCGGGCCTTCAACCGCCACCACCACCTGGCCATCCACATGCAGACCCACGCGCGCGGCCCGCCCCGGCCCCGGCCCAGCCGCTCGGAGGAGGGCTGACCAGGCAGGAGGCCCCGGGGCAGCGGCAGGACCTGCTCTCCGCCTGCGCCTGCGCCTGCGGGACCCTTCCCCTCCTGCTTCATCTGGTTCCTCATTGTGTTATGCCTTGGGAGAGGTTTTTCCCTTTTCATTCAAATGGGAAGCAGCCTTTTTGGTGACAGCATACGAGTGTGATAGTCTTCTCCGTTTCCTGTTTCCGAAGTTTGTCACTCCTTGCTGCGTTCTCTACATTCCTGACTGATTAAGGTTCCCTTAAGGCTCCTTAAGGTGGTGCCAGGTTTTGGGTGGGGCCTTTGCCGCGTTCCATGGACGGGAAGTGGACCTGAGACCAGGGGTCTCCCAGCAGGAAGGCCGGAAAGGTCGAGGCCCACGGCCGCTGATTTTGTGCACGGGGCCTGCCGTGGTGGCCCGAGAGACGCAGAGTGGACAGAGCCTGCAGAACGGGTGTTGGAGACTGGACTTTTCTACTTCGTATTTTGAAACTCTTTCTCTCCTTATGGAGCTTTTCTGGTGCTTTTATAAATGTGTGTGGTTGCGTAGAGGACCAAGACTCCTGAGCAGCAGGGTTATTTCACTACCTGCTCGTGTGTGAGGGCGGCGGCGCTGCCGCGCAGACCAGCTGGGCGTTGAAGGGCATGCCTCCGCTGCTGCCCGGGAAACCAGGTGTCCTCCCAGGTGTGTGCCTCCGCCCACAGTGAGTCCCGGTTCCCGGCCTCCCTGCAGTGGGTATGGACCGACTTTGCTTATCACTAGAAAAGGGGGATCTGAAGCCCAGAGTAGATGGCATGTCCCCACAGTCTCAGTATTTGAGGGTACTCATGCTCCATGCCTGTGTGTCACCGCGAGAGCCTGCCTCAGGAAGCTCCTCTTGAGAACCCTGGTTTCCATGAGGCCGGTCAGCTGGCTGGATGGTTTGGGCGGGGGAGGGGGGTGTCTCCCAGGACTTGGGGCCCCGCAGAGTTAGACCCGGGATCTGGATAAGTCTCCTGACCACCTCCAGCCTCCTGACCCTGGTTGGTCAATATGGGTAGTGGCCCCAGGGTTTCCTACCTCCCCCTGGGGTTGTCAGGGTCACAACAGATTAAGCAGCAACCAGACAAACAGGACAGGAGGCCTGGTTTCATTCTTTCATGGTCAAGGCTGCTTCTCTCTTCCATGTCAGTCTGCAGCCCATTCCCTCCAAATCCCCTGGGAAGGACCTTTATTTCATGGAGCTAGTGCACGCCCCCTGGGTGCAGAGGGAGGGAACTTTTCCATTGGGCTCTATGATATTTCAGTGAGACAGATTCTTACCAAAGCAATAGAGGTCAAGCTGGAAGGTCAGGCGGCAGCAGCAGGCCTCATGGAGCAGTCCCACCAGCTGCCAGCCCCTTGTGTGTCCTAAGTCACGGCTTCCGGTACCGCGCACAAATGGCTTCACAGAGAGGGGGTCTGAAGCTGCAGTGAATGGCTCCTCAGCTGTTCCCATTGTCATATTTGTTTGGCACCGCGTCAAGTGGACAGCATTCAGGTGCATTCAGGGTCCTTGGCTGTGCCGCCTCCGGCTGTCCCGCCCCCCAAACCCTCACACCTCTCCCAGTGTCATGAGCAGATTTGGGGGCAGCTGCTAACGTCACTGTCATCTCTGGGGCAGGAGTGAGTGTGCAAGTCAATGACAGTGCAGCCAGGCTCTGCCGGGCTTTTGAAGAGGAGGTGCCATGCTTCCCTGCAGTGGAGCCTGCTTGTCTTCTCGGGTACCCCAGCCCTCTCCAGGGGCCCCCCACAACTGGGCTGGCTGTCTGCAAGTGCTCAAACCGGATATGGTGCGAGTGTAGCTGCTCTGATCTTAACCCTCAGCTGCAAGAGCTGGTCTCAGGTGTTTCCTGGGGATGCCTCGGGCAGCGAGTTCCTGGGCCCGGCTTG
The DNA here is from genome assembly GCF_014824575.4 of Sturnira hondurensis. NCBI lineage: Eukaryota > Metazoa > Chordata > Mammalia > Chiroptera > Phyllostomidae > Sturnira > Sturnira hondurensis. Next base: position 2,149,095 of record NW_028095095.1, on the reverse strand, counting down.
CCTACCCGGCATCCTGGGTCAAATGCAAGTGCTCTTGAAAGCCAAACAAGAGAAATCTCAAGGCACTAGCGCCCCCTTTCCTTTTTCCATAGCATGACATGTGCCGCGCCCCTGGTGAGGCCTTGTGAGTTCTTACACCCAATACGTGTTCACAGAAGGTTCTTTTCTCCGAAGTGAGTTAAGGAACCCTTCGTGGTACAGGAGCGGAGCGGAGCGGACCCAAGTGAGTTAAGGAACCCTTCGTGGTACAGGAGCGGAGCGGACCGAAGTGAGTTAAGGAACCCTTCGTGGTACAGGAGCGGAGCGGACCTTCGGGACTCACTGCCAGCTCTGGGTCTTGGCTTCCTCATTTGTAAAACAAAGAAAGGTGGGGTCCCCGTGTTAAAGTCCCTTAGGAACTGAGCGAGCACTCAACACCTTTTCTGGCTTTTCCATTATGGTGAGGGGAGGTGGGGGGGCTCTCTCCAGATGTGCCCCACACCAGCGCCAGCCTTTCCGATGAGATGACAGCCTCCTTCCTGCGCCTCCTCATCTCCCTGCTCACGCAGTGCAGCTGCTGGCTCTGCCGTGAAGCCGGGACCGGATCCTCCATGCCCTGGGGTCCCACAAGCCAGGGCCTTCACCCCACCTCAAGTCAGTTTTCTCCTTGAAAGGGAGCCTGGAGCTGGTTCACTTTTTTCTTATTCCTTTTGAAATCTTCACCCAAGGACATGTTTTTATTGATTTTACAGAGAGAGGAAGTGGGGAGAGAGAAATATTGACGTGAGAGAGAAGCATCCATCACTTGCTGCCTGTACATGCCTGGGTCAGGGATCGATCACGCAACCTAGGTGTATGTCTGGGATGACAGTCCAAAAAAACCATCTGAGCCGCCCGGCCTGGGCAAGCTCACTATTCCCTCCACAGTGTCGGTCAGGCTGAGTAGCTGTAGGGGAGAAAGGGTCCGTCTGTCCCAGGGTGTGGTGTCCTGGCCAGCTTCTTGTCCCAGACCTGCTCCTCTGTCCATGCAGAGACTTCCCTGCCCCTCAGTGGCCAGTGCAGAGGGCAGGAGAGGCCCAGGCCTCTCTCAGGCTGGGAAAGCCGGTGACTGCCCACTTAAGGCAGACAGAACCGTGACAGCAGAGGGAAGTGGAGCCAGAGAGGGAGGGAGAGAAAAGGGAAGGAGGAAGGGTGAGTCCAGCACATGGAAGGTGGCCAGTAGGAGTAGACAGGTGGGCAAGTGAGGGAGTGACGGCCGTGGAGCCAGGGTGTCACAGGGCTGGCTGCCTGCTCCCTGGAGCTGGGCTGTGAGAGTCCACAATCAGCAGCCAGGGGCACAGTTCCAGAGGTGTACCCTAGCCTGGGGGCAGGGCATGTGACTGTAGGTCAGCAGGTCCCTGGTTCAAATCTGATGCCCCCTTGCCAAACTGACTTTTAGTATGAAGTAGTGAATGAGGAGGCCAGTGACAGCTCTTGCCACCCATAGCAGGCCCAGACCCCGATGGCCCCTCGCTCCCCATGCTGCCTGGGCTGTGCTCCCTGGACCCATCCTGGCCAAGCCTGCGTTAGAATCAGACAACAGAAGAGTGGTTGTGAGCGTTAATTGAGGTCATGGCTTGTCAGGCTGTGTCACAGGCCTTCCCTACGGAACAGTGGCTCAGGCCCACTCCTTGCTTTGGCAGGAACCCGGACTCCCAAAGCATTTCCTGGGTCGGTGGGCACACACCTTCTGTGTGACACGAGCCTGAAGCCTCACGGAGCTCCAGACGCGCCTGGTCTTTGGTCTCATCCCTCCCTTGGCCCCAGAGCCTCTCCAGCTTCTTCCAGCAAACCCCTCCTGGTCCACCTCCTCCAGGAAGGCCCCCTGACTCCCCAGGCAGGGTAGCTCCTTAAGTTCTGCTCCCCCAGCTCTCTTCCTGGCCTTCTGCCCCTCTTGTAGGAATACCATGGCTCTTGGGTTTGTCTCCTGTGGGACTAAGACTCTTTGAGGAGCCAGGGCAATGTTTCAAGTCTCTGTCTTCACCGTGAATGACAGGGCCTGGTGCCTCACATGCTCTGTGTCCAGAACAGGAGCGCCCTTCCTGCGGCCTTGGGATGAGGACAAGGTTCTCCCTGCACTGAGTGGGAGGGTCACTGGCGACCCAGAACTGACTGCGACTGTCCTTAGGAGTATGTGCTGGCTTAGGTAGAAACACTGGGATAGACTCAAATGGCCTTTCCAGTATAAAGGCTGGTGCCATTCCCAAAGCCTGAGGAAGAGGAGGGCTGGAGAACAACCAGTGGAGAAGGGGAGATAAGAGAGAGGAGTAGAGTGAGAAGACTGGCCACCTCCGGGACATGCAGAAAAAACACTACATGTAGACACATAGCTATCCTGGGTGCAGTGCCGTGGGTGAAAAGGTGTTAATGAATAAGTATGTGTAGGTGGGGGTATAGCTCAGCGGTAGAGCATTTGACTGCAGATCAAGAGGTCCCCGGTTCAAATCCGGGTGCCCCCTATTTCTTTGACCCCCCCCCTTTAGTTACTGAAGCTGGTGCTGAAATTTCTGCCTCTTCCTCCCACATCTGACCACTCTGATAAAAATTAAGGATTTGAGCCCTGGCTGGTGTGGCTCAGTGGATTGGGCACGGGCCTGTGAAGCAAAGAGTCACCCGTTCGATTCCCAGTCAGGGTGCATGCCTGGGTTGCCGGCTGGGTCCCCAGTGGGGGGCACATGAGAGACAACTACACACTGATGTTTCTCTCCCACACTTTCTCCTTCCCTTCCCCTCTCTCTAAAAATAAGTAAATAAAATATTTTTTTAATTGAGGATTTGGACCATCATCCAGACAGTGGCTGCTGCAGTCTCATTAAAGTGAAGAGGCTGATGAAACTGGCCAGACCACGCAGGACTCTTGCCCCTCTGGCTTGTGTGGGGACCTCACTTTCTTTCCCTTAATATCTCATTTCTCCAGCCTCACTGTAATCTCCAGAAAGAAGGCTGTCCCTTTGTCCTCACTCCTACCACTTGCTTCCCAGAGGCAACTGTGAGGATGTGGGAGCCTTGTCAACAGTGAAGGCTCTGCCTGACTCCGGATTCTCAAGGGAGCTGCCCTTGCCGTGAACTTGACCCCTGACTCTCCTTTCCGTCGCCTGTCTGTCCTACCCCTTTCTCTTTTTCACTCTAGGTCAGTATTTCCTTGGTGAAAATGCTTAGGAGTAGATTCTACTTTATATAAGATATTTTTTAATTCGAATGGAGTGAAAACATAAGGGGTATAAAAAGTCCTGGAAAGGGATCCCCACCTTCCTTAATGAACAAGGTGATTTGAAACAATCTGTCCTATGAGGACCAATAAAAACGGTGGGAAAATATTGGAAACATCTCGTTAAAAGCATCAAAGAGCTGACTGGTTACACAGGAAATACTAGGTGGAGATTGGGAAAGGACGGGAAACAGGAAGTTCAAGCTCCACTCTGGAAGCTGCTTTGTCTGTGCGGGTGGTTCTGGTCCAGAGGAGGCGGCAGAGAGGCTGAGCGAACTTCTGGAGGCCGCTCAGGCCTGGGAGGAAAGAAGCCAGAATTCGGGGCCACCTGGAGTAGGGACACTGGTAAAACTCTCTCTGGCTTTAAGCGAGCGCCCTGTAGGGTCAGGGTGAACTGGAAGAAAACAGCGGCTACGAGAATTTGTGGCTGGTTTTGTGCCATTGGAATTGCCCCCAAAACTCAAGCCTTGTAATTGAACTGAAGTATCTTGACTGCTAGAGTCCCACAGATACCTGAAAAAGAGAAAAAGACAAAAACAAATGCAGGACAATATCATCTCCACCCAGCCTCAAATTAACTCTACAAATAAAGTTTTTGAAATTATTTAGTTACTGATTCAAGAGAGAGAGAGAAACATCAGTCTGCTATTACACTTAACTGATGCATTTATTGGTTGACTTCTGTATGTGCCCTGGCCAGGGATCTATTGGGATGATGCTGTAACCAACTGAGACACCCCGCCAGGGCTACAAATAAAGCTTTGAATTTAATGTTCAACACGTAGTCAAGGTTAACTGTCAAATAACCATCAAGGAAAATCAGTAGGAGTCACAGACCACAGAACTAAACACAGGAACTTTTCGTATTAGAACTACCAGAAACACTGTTAAGTACCAGGTTTTATTACACACAGAGGGGATGGGGCTCAGTCCTTGCTGGCTGCTGCCTTCCTCACGACTGCAAGGACATTCTTAGCTCCTCCCTCTTCTTGCACAGATGTGGGTCCCCCATGCTTTTTTTTTTTATCTTTAGAGGGGAAGAGAAGGAGAGAAATATCAATATATGGTTGCCTTTCGTGAGTCCCCTGCTGGGAACTAGCCTGCAACCCAGGCATGTGCCCTGACTGGGAATCGAACCGTGATCGTCTGGTTCGCAGGCCCATGTTCAATCCACTGAGCTACACCAGCCAGGGCCCCCCATTCTTTTCTTGATGTATTTCAGGGCCCTCCTGCCCTTAGAGATCTTGGGAAGCTCCATGGCATGCCACTTATGGGGGGTGAAGCCATATGCCTCTCTGACCACCTCCCTCATGAACTTGGTGTACTTGGTGAGGTGCCCGCAGTGGTGGCTGTGCTTCAGCTGGCTCACGTTCTTGGTCACCTGGGGGCCGTTGTTGAGGCCACGGACATGGGGAGGCGCGGAGCCATGGCTGCTGTGAAGAGCTTGCTGTGTTCAGGGAGCCAACAGCCAGACTTGAGAATTTCAGTAGGGAAAGGGAAAGGTTTAAAAGCAGCTAAGAGGCTTTGAAAACAGAGTGGCATAGAACATTTTCATCTAAAAGTCAATAACACAAATTAAAAACTAAATGACTATGTCAGTGTTCTACTCAGTTCCTAGATTCAGCCAAAGAGAAAATCAGGAAATTGGAACACTGGAAGGAGGTGTTCATTTTTCAATTATAAAACATGGAGAGGTCAAAGCGTGGCAAACAGAACAGAGAGCGATGATTACAGAGGGTACAGGGAGAAGGTCTACTGTCCACTTGGATGGAGTCCAGGGAGAAGGAAGCGGGGAGAATGAAGTCAATGCAGGGTCTGAGGAGACCATGCCGGAGGGAACCTCACAACGAATGAGAGATCAGCCCTTCCACTCAGGGACCCCAGTGAACCTCAAACACAAGAAACAAAATTAAATCCGCACCTAGAGTTCCACTGCAGGAAGAACAGCTTCATGGAGCGAAGACACGCCACCTTCACTGGAGCGCCAGTGAGAGTGACAACGGAGTTCTCCCGAGCAACAGGGAAAGCCGGAAGGCAGTGGGACTGTGTGTCCTGAAATACCGTGACTGCAAAGGGAAAACTCTACACCCACGCAAAATGCCCTTCATGAGGAAAAGTAAAGACAACTTCAGACAAACCAAAACTAAACCCTTCACCCATGTCAGACAAGCACTAAGGAAATTGCAAAGGGAAACTTCTCAACAGCAGGGAAATTCTGTGGGTGGAGGGGCAGGGACGTAGGAAGGGAGAAAGGCTCGAAGAAATAGTGGGCATCTGAATAAACAAGGTCGTCTAAGGGGCTCGTACTAGCCTGGAAGAGGGTAAAATTATTGGATAACCATGGGCGTGGAGAAATAACTGCCCATATGGAGTTTCTAGTGTAACCACTAAAATAGAAGAAATAGCAGTTATATTTTTCAAACTTTGCAGGAGGAAGTAAGGGCACTATAAAAATTCCAGTCACACTAGGAAGAAGGAGAGAAAGACAAGTGTGTGACATAAGTTGAAAGCACAAAATCAGGTGTTAGAAAAAAGGTAGTACAAATACATCAGCAATTACATTGAAAGTACATAAATTAAATGCCACAGGGTAAAAGACAAAAATTGTCATACTGGATTAAAAAAACAACTCTATTCTATTTCCTTCTAAAACTTAGGGATACAAGAAGATTTAAAATAAAAGAATGAAAAAATATATATGACTTGCAGATCATTAATAAAAAAACAGGCCAGCTAGACTTCAAGACACAAACTATTGCTAGGGATTAAAAATTACTTATTAATAATAAGATACCGAATTTACCAGGAAGATATAAGAATTCCTTGTTTTTATGCTTCTAGTAACATAGTTTTAAAATACGTAAGGCAAAAGCTTGATAGAATAACAAAGGGAAATAAATGAACCTAAACTTAGAGTGGAAAATTTTTATATGCTGTTCTCACTAGAAACACATTACAGATAATTAAATTTTTTTCTGTTAGTTTCTACCCCTATCTTTATTGAGGTATAATTAACAAAATTGTAGTATACAGTGTGATAATGTGAGAGGTGTGTGTGTGTGCGGATCCACACATTGTGAAAGGATCACCGCAATCCAATTAATTAACACACCTGTCACCCCCCACAGTTACCTTTTTTTGTTTCTTTGATGAGGACGCTTAAGATCTATGCCCGTAGCAACTTATTTATTTATTTATATTTTTTTCATAGCACCTTTAAAAAAATATTTATTTACTTTTTGAGAGAAGGGAAGGGAGGGAGAAGGAGAGAAAGATCAATGTGTGAGAGAAACATAGATCAGTTGCCTCTTGCGCGCCCCCTACGGGGGGACCGGGCCTGCAACCCAGGCATGTGTCCTGACTGGGAATCGAACCAGTGACCCTTTGGTTCACAGACCAGTACTCTGTCCACTGAACCACACCAGCCATAGCAACTTTTGAGTATACAAGATGGTGTTATTAACTGTAGTGACCATGCTGTGTATTGCCCCCCTGAAACTTGCTCATGTTACAGCTCAAAGCTGGTGAGCTCTGACCAACATCCTCCACTTTCCCCACCCCCAGCCCCTGGCGACCACCAAACTCCCCTGTTTCTATAAGTTTGACTGAAAAAAAATATTTTATTTATTTATTTTTAGACAGAGAGGAAAGGAGGGAAAAGGGAGAAAAGCGTCAACATATGGTTGCCTCTCAAATACCCCCCACTGGGAACCTGGCCCAAAACTCAGGCTTTTGCCCTGACTAGGAATCGAATAAGTGACCCTTTGGTTTGCAGACCAGTGCTCAATCCACTGAACTACACCCGCCAGGGCTGAGTCTGACTTTCTAAAAAACTTCTGCTTGTAAATAATACCATACACTATTTGCCTTTTTAGGGGGTGGGGAGATTTCTGCCTTGTCTCACTTGGCATGATGCCAGCCAGGTTCACTCATTGGTAAATGGACACTAAATTAGCATTTAGAGGAAAATATAGAGCTTTGAGTAGCATTTGAGAAGAGAAGAAAGGCCCTGACTGGGTGGCCCAGTTGGTTAGAGCCGAACCTGAGCTACAGGGACCCAACACGACAAACCAAGGTTTCGGGTTAGGTCCCTGGTCAGGGCACATACAAGAATCAGGACCAATATCAGGAATCAAAAAGATAAATTGTGGATTCTTTAGACTTTAAAATAATGATTACAGATCATTATGAAAAATAACATACAAAAAGTAGATCTAAAGAACTTATCATGTGGTGGGCAATATTTTATGTACTTTTGAAATATTATTCTACTTAATCCCCATAGCAGCTACACAAACTAAGGTTATCCTGCTCATTTCCACTTTCAGGCCCATTTCACATACGGCAAAACTAAGGCTGGGAATGTTAAACAGCTACCCCAAAGTCACTCGACAGAACCCAGAATTTTAAGTCCTGTATTACGTCCTCCAAGTCCACAGACTCGACCACTGCGCTCTGGAATGCAAAGCGTGTTTAATTTTACAAAAAGCAAGAGAAGTAATTCACCCCATTAAGAAAGTAAAAGAGAACAATCATGTGATTATCTCAACAGATGCCCCAAAAAAAGGTTTCAGCAAAATTCCATGATAAAAAAGGTTTTGCAAGCCAGAAACAGATACGTCCTTAATTTGATCAAGGCCGTTTACGAAATGTATAGTCCACAGCAGGGACCTAATGGTGATGTGGTGAAATCTTTTCCTTTGAAATCAGAATGAGACGAGACAATTAGTGTCCACCCTTTTATTCAGCACTGTACGGAGGTCCTCGTCAGCACAATCAGGTAAGGAAAAGACATACAGATATACAAGGACTGGATAGAATGAAAGAAAACATTTGCATTTTTGAAGATGATAGGACCCTCTCTGTAGGAAATTTAAACAATCAACAACCAAATTGCTAGACTTAATGAGTTCTTAGCAAGACTAGGAGTATAGACCCCACATTCCCGTACCGCCTTTAACTTGGCAAAAATCACAACCTTTATTTATTTATTTATTTATTTATTTATTTATTTATTTCCAAAGGATAAGAATAAGTTCATTTAGAAAATTACAAAGGTAATAGAAGTCAGCCAGCTGGGCTGTGTCTGCTCAGGAAATAGTTTACAGAAACCAAAGAAGGGCCCTCGGGACCACAACCTTCAAAATGATATCATAAAAAGTATTGCTTGCAAGTTTGAAAATCTAAATATCTTTGTCTTTCTCCGAAATAATATAAACACCTTAACTCTTCTGACCCCATTCCTTATGTGTTGTTAACCAGGACTTTAGTTCTATCTTTTAAAAAAACCTCGTAAATGAGACATTGATATCGTGTCATAAGATCAGGGATTTTAGATTTACTTACGTATCTTACAATTTCCTTGTCCCACTTTCCTTCTTGTAACTCAGCCCTCCCATCTGGGATCATTTTTCTTTTCTCGAAAGCATATATTTGAAATTCTCTTTAGTGAGAGTCTGTTGGTGGTGAGCGCTCAACTTTGTCAGTCCCTGAAGAACAGTTTAGCTGGGAATAGAATTCAGAGCTGACTCTTGTTTCTTCTCAACACACGCGGTGCAGCATTGCGCCATCTCTGGCTTCCTGGGCAACTGCTGAGAAGCCGACCAGCAGTCCAACTCTTGTTCCTTTATAGGGGATCTCAGATTTCTCTCTGGCTACAGTGAAGGCCAGGTCTGCAGCCTCAGCCAGGAGATCACATTCACGCTGGAGAGCAGGGGACCAGGGGAGAGGACAGTGGGAAGATCAGAGGACTCGGACAAACACATCACCTGAGCAGAGCAGCCCTGCGCTAGGTGGGATGGGTCCCCCTGCTTCTTCACCCTTTGCAGGAGGACTCAGAGACCAGATTCAGCAAGAGGAGAGAAAACTGGAAGTTCTTTGAGACCTTTAGAGACTAAAATGCTAGGGGGCACCCAGATTTGAACTGGGGACCTCTTGATCTGCAGTCAAATGCTCTACCCCTGAGCTATACCCCCTGCCATGCCAGTGGGGCCTGATGAGCACCCTTTGCTTGTACAGCCACACCCAGAGCTTCTGCCCCAGATGCCCCTTCCGCCTGGCTTGGCTGAGTCGCCAGACCTGCTGTACTGCTAACTCATCCCCTCACTTTGGAAGAAGCCACAGGTTCCCTCCTCCCACAGCTCCACAGCCTCTCCACTGTCCAGCCCTGGGGTTTGGGACAGTCATATGCAAGAATCAACCAATGAATGCATTGCTAGTTCAAGAACAAATTGCTCTCTCTCTTCCTGTCTCTATCTAAGGTAGTGGGATTTGTTAACATGAAATAGTATGGGTCTTTACTCCAACGTGATGGGTGTCATAAGAGGAGAAGAGACTCACAGGCTGCAGGCAGAGACAGAGCATCAGTGATGCATCTGGAAGTTGAGGAAGGCCAGGGGTTACCAACAAACACGGGAAGCTAGAGGGAAGCCAGGAAGGGTCCTCCTCTAGCGCCTTAGGAGAGAGCACGGCCCGCCTGACACCTCGATTTCAGACGCTGGCATCCAGGGCTGTGAGACACTACATTCCTGTTGTTTATGTCACCCACACTGTGGTACTTTGTTGCAGAAGCTATAGGTCATGCTGGTTAGTGATAGTTTACATCACATCCTGGCTCAGGTTTTGTCTCTGGACTGGACCATGGATGATACTGAAGTTGGTCCCATTGGGGTCCCAGGAAACAGACCCCAGAAGGAGGCATTGGGGCTGGATTTGGTCTTGTCTTTGGCCTTCACCACTGTGCCCAGTGCCATCTCAGAAGAGATGGCTATAAAGGGGGACTAGAGTACCTTCTCCATAGAATGAACTTTGTCAGTTCTGCTCTAGGAGGAAAAAGGAACTCTCTGAGGGGGCACCCGGATTTGAACCGGGGACCTCTTGATCTGCAGTCAAATGCTCTACCCCTGAGCTATACCCCCTCTTATTAACAATGATGTGTAATTAATACACTTCACACCTCCACTCACACACAGGCTGTTGATTCTGACTCAGCAGAGTTGCTAGTCCTGCCCAACTGTACTTGTAATTCTTAGGCCACAATTATTCTTTTTCCAGAAAGGCGCCATCTCTTCTGAGCACCAGTTGAAAGGTCACTGAGGGTTCCGTCTGGGGCAGCAAATGGAACCCTGGTGTATTTGCTTGGTGTATCAGGCAGAAGATGAAGCCCAGATGCGAGTTGCTCATTCATGAGCAAGGACTAGACTGTTCTTCGCCTGTTTATCAGTTGAGGCTACTTTCAAGTTGTCCACAGTGTGGGGCCAAGATGAACTCCTCCACCTCCCCTCCGAATCCCACAAGCTTGGGGAGTATCTCTAGGGGGTACAGACTCAGATCTCTAGGGCATTTGAACTTCACCTCTGACTTCAGCTTTCTGTCCTGTGTGTCCCGCCCTCACTGCTCACGTCTGCTTCCTGTATGTTCTTTAGCCATCCCCTCCAATCCACGACGACATTCACTTTCTAGACTGTTTCTTGGGATTTCTCTCACCACCAAGTCCCTGTCTCCCTCGTGCTTCCCCCATGTGGTCCAGAGGCTTGGGATGTTCTAGGGCAGGTGTGTCAGGACTGATGGCAGAAGGACTCTGTCTTAGATACAAACTAAACGAAAACCTAGCAACTTCGGATGACAAATCTTCATTCTGTCTTGCGGGCTGAGAGGTTCGGATTCTGGGGGTGGCTTTGCGGGGCGGCTCTGGCTCAGGGTCTCTCAGGAGCTGGCAGGTGCGCTGTCAGCGGGGCCGCTCACCCGAGGGTTGGCCTGGGGCTGGGGGGCCAGTCTGGGTTCTGAACAGGCGCTCACGTGCTGCTGGAGGGAGGGCTCCTCCTCACTGGCTGCAGGCAGGAGGCTGTGTCCTTGGCACAGGGGCCTCCTCACACTTAATCTCATTCACAAAGACCCTCACCCACACACACCCGGAGCAGTGTGGGACCAAAAATCTGAGCACCACGTGGCTCAGGNTCGGAATCTGGGGGTGGCTTTGCGGGGCGGCTCTGGCTCAGGGTCTCTCAGGAGCTGGCAGGTGCGCTGTCAGCGGGGCTGCTCACCCGAGGGTTGGCCTGGGGCTGCGGGGCCAGTCTGGGTTCTGAACAGGCGCTCACGTGCTGCTGGAGGGAGGGCTCCTCCTCACTGGCTGCAGGCAGGAGGCTGTGTCCTTGGCACAGGGGCCTCCTCACACTTAATCTCATTCACAAAGACCCTCACCCACACACACCCGGAGCAGTGTGGGACCAAAAATCTGAGCACCACATGGCTCAGGCAAGGAAACACATAAAGCCAACCATCACGTGTGGTGAGAGTACATTCGGTTTGGTAAGAATTTGTCACCCTATTTTCCGGAGTGGCTGGGCCATGTCACCTTCTGCCTGCTAGATGTGAGCGATTTGTTTTTTCCGAATCCTCACAAAGTCCTAAGAAGAGCAACCTCATGTTTGCATCTCATGCTGTCCCTTTCAACTTTTCTCGTTGAAACTCTTCTCTTCCCCAGGTGACATTAATGACCATTCTTAGGTAACAGAAAACCCCGGGGTGGCAGTCTGAATTCCGTCATCAGTGTCTGGTCCCCGCCAATAACCAGTGCTCTGAAACTGACTTTGACTTCTGTCCTCCCTGAGAAGTGGGAGGGTTGGCAGGTGGTCCTTCGTCTCCCTGTCCCCACCTGGCATCTATTGCTAGCGTTTGGGTGGGGAGAAGGAGGGGAAGGAGGAGAGGAGAGGAGACTAGGAGACCTCTCACTGGGTGAGTCCTGGGTGAGACAGCCGCGTTTTCTCCAGGCTGGGGGATGTCTGGAGTCGCTCCTGGGGCACTGCCTCGGGGCATCGAGGCCTCTGCTGGGACGCCCAACCAGCTCCACGGCCTGGTCGTGCATTCTTCTCCTGGCTTTCCGGGATCTGTGTCCCAACTCCCTCTGTTAGGGTCCAGGACCCTGTCCTCTTGCAGGGAGTTTGCAATTGCTCCAGGACACCTCTCTCCTGTGTGGCGCAGGAAACCCTCGTGTGCCTTTCGTTCCCACCCACTCGGGTGACACCTGCTGATTCCAGAGAGTGGCCTGGCCTCTCTCCATCCGCAGGGCTGGACACACCTCACCGCAGATCCCAGCCCCAGGACTCGGGACCCAGGCCTCTAGTGGCCCCCACGAAGCCCCTTCCCTGGGCTCAATGTTGGGAGGGAACACCCCAATTCTTCCTCTACTGAGGAGTGGCCCTCACAGCACAGTCTGGCCAGAAATGTGTGTCTCCTGATGCCCAGCCACCTGGCGCTTGTACACCTGGGGGTGGGTGAGCAATCTGATCACCAGACGGGGCTTTGGGTTGTGCCCAAGGCTCTGTTGCACTCCTGCCTTGGGGGCCTGTACCTGTTTCACCTTGGGCTCTCAGTTGAAACTACCTTTAACTGCTTTATTTGGGTACATTAGGCCTGTACCTGTTTCACCTTGGGCTCTCAGTTGAAACTACCTTTAACTGCTTTATTTGGGTACATTATAGGAGTGCAAAAGTCTTATTTATCTATTGCACTATGAATGGACGTACTAGGAATGTTTCTCGTTGTTTTGCAAATGATGCCACAATGAACAGATTTGTACATGTCTCCTGATGCTCTTCTGCCTCAGTTTCATCCCTGAAATGAAATTCTTGGATTGTAGGCACATTTTTTTTATTTTTTTTAAGATTTTATTTATTTATCTTTAGAGGGGAAGGAAAGGAGAGAGGGAGAGAAATATCAATGTATGGTTGCCTCTCATGAGTCCCCTGCTGAGAACTGTCCTGCAACCCAGGCATGTGCCCTGACTGGGAATCAAATCTGCAACCCTTTGGTTCATAAGTCAGTGCTCAATTCACTTAGCCACACCAGCCAGGGTTCTCCTTATTAAGTCTTGATCTAGTTACATCTCAATGTATCCTAAGTTTTCAGAGGAGAGCGAAAATGGTGCCTCTCTATGCCTTGAATTAATTTTCATTTCCCTAATCCCTAGCAAAGTTAAGCTCTTTTCACATATTTATTGGTTATAAAATAAGCTCTTCTGTCATTTTTAATTGTGGTTAAAAACATAACATAAAATTTACTATTTTAAGTGGACACTCAGGAATGTTGAGCAAATTCACACTGTTGTGCAACAGATCTCAGCAAATTTTTCATCTTACCTATATTCTGGTAAAGTCCATTCTCTATCATATGTGTTTCTCAAGCCACAGTTTCTTGTTTAAGGAATTTTTTTTTGCCTGATGACAATTTAAATTTTGATCCCTTCAAATTTATGTCTTATATAAGTTTTGATTTGGGGGGTTGCATTTAAGAAATCCTTCCCTAGGTCGCATTAAACTGAATGTTTGTGTCCCCCTCCCACTCCAATTCATTTGTTGAAACTACATTAAAGTATATATTGGTACAGAAAAAGCTTTTGAAAAACGAAACACCCACTCACAATAAAAACTCTCATCAGAATAGGAATGGGAAGGAAATACCTCAGCCTGATGAGAGGTATTGAGGTATTATAGCTGTCTATAATAACAGACAGCTAATATCAGCTTGGCCAGAAGTGCCCTCACCCATGAAAATCAGGTTTTGAATAGACACCCGCCTCCTCGCAGAGACAATTCTGTGGGGTGGTCTGCACACTCAGAGTCCCCAGCAGGGTGGGCCTCCAACTGCCCGCATGGGACCTGCTTTTAACGCCCCTTGATTGTCTTACCAACCTGGCTTGATTCCTGGGGTCACCTCGCAGATGACTGGGGTCGGCTTTGGGAGGAACCAATCCGCCACACTACCTCCATGTCTCCGTCTCAGTGAAGCGTCCCCGTCCCTGTCCCCTCTCCATCCATTGCAACCTCTGTCTCCGTTCCCCTCCAACTCTTTCAATTAGTCTCTGTCTCTGTCTGCCACCCGTGAGTCTCCAAGAGAGTGCGAGGTTCCGTTTTCGACAGGTGGCGGCTACGCTGGCAGCCAGACCAGCTCTGGCGCAGGTACTCGCAACTCCGACAGCGTTCGTTCCTCCCGGCCGCAGGGGGCGCTGTGGGGGCGGGATGGGGGGAACAAGGCCAGCCTCGAGTCCCAGTGTGCGCCACGCAGGGGTGGGGCCTGCGCACCGGGGCGGAGCTGGAGGGGTTCCGATGGGGGGCGCTCTCTCTCTGTTTTGCCGCGTCCAGGATGGTGGCCCGTCGGGACCGCGACGGGCTATGGGAGACCCGGGTCCGGTAGGAGCGACCGTGGAGGTGGCGGGCCCTGCCTAGTTTCCGGTCCCTCGCGCGATCTGGAGTGTGGTCCCGGTACAGGGAGGGAGCTGGAGGGCGACCGAGGAAGGCGCGGTTTGGGTGCAGGACCCCGTGCACTGCACCTGGGAGGAAGGGGCACCTGGAGCAACGCTTAGGACCCCCGCTGTCCCTGCCCTTCATCGCTCTTTGCGCGTCGTGGTTTCTCTGTCAGGAAGGTGGCCTCTGAGAAGTGCGTCTTCATCAACGAACGAGAACAAGTGAAAAGGAAGACTGGATGGAGACCTCTTCCTAGGAAAGGACAGAGGATCTGAAACCAGTCTGGGTGGTTATCCTAAGTCACGTTTACCTAGAATACCCTAGGGTTTCAATGGAAAAATTGAAGTCTGGTTTTAGAGTTTGAAAGGCATATCTTGAACCTAACACAGGAAACTTTCTCTACCGTCAGTTAAGTACAGTATAACCTGCCTGAATATGAAAGTTCTCCTTGTACCCCATGAGGCTTCATATGTAAAAATTTCAGTGATGCAATGCATTTTCTTCCATTGCTCACTCCTCACCCCAGCGTCCCTTGGCAGATACAAATTCTGTTTGGATTCCTTCAAGCTGTGTCTCTTCAGTAGACTTCCTCCTATAAATGTAGTTTTTTGGGTATAGGTTGGAGTCCACAGAAAATGTTCAGGTTATGCGAGATTCTTGGCCACTATTTGTGATAGGCAAGGAGAAATGAGCATTTTCTGGTTGATTTTACTTTTCACCAGAGCAGCTCAGTGCTAATTGTGAGTATGTTTGCAGGAAAGCACATGAAGAAAAAGGTAGAGGAATTTATTTGAAAGCCCACCTTATAAAAACAACACCAGGCCCTGGCTGGTGTGGCTCAGTGGATTGAGTGCTAACCCATGAACTGACAGGTGGCCAGTTCCATTCCCAGTCAGGGCACATGTCCGGGTTGTGTCCCAGATCCCCCAGTTGGGGGTGAGTGAGTTGTTTCTCTCCCTCTCTCCCTTCCCCTCCCTCTAAAAATAAATCAAATCTTGAAAGAAATAAATATGAATGTCCAGTTTTTTTTCATGAACTAACACATCATCCATGTAAAATGTTAAGGTATAAAGCCTATAGACAATGACATAGGAAAAAGTCTTCAAGACCTAGGGCTGGGTGAAAAGTTCTTAAAAATAGCACCAACAGGAGCCGATGGCTGTTTGCAGTGCTTTCTTGTGCCAGACAAAAATTTGTTTTGCTGGATGCTACTGAGTGTTACTGTTCTCCTAACCTTTGTGCTCCTTCCCCACCATTGGCCTCCAGATGTCTGATTTAACTAAGTCAGGGCACTTTGCCCATGTGTCTTAGCTCCCCGGGCTTGGATAGAAAATTTAGAAATTACATCAAAGCTGCCAAACTAACAGAGTCAGCACCAATATGCATGGCAACCAGACACCTGTTGGCATAACGAAAAATAGTTCAATGGGGAATTTGAAGCTTTGTAAACAAAGCTAACGATTGAGCTTAAAATAGGATGAGAATTTGAGGAGGCATCTGCCCCCTTCTCTCCACCTCTGACTACTTCCTTCTACTTGTGCTTTGTGCCTTTTGATGGCCTGAAAGGGGGATGAAAAATAATTCTTTCCGAGCCACTTAACTTATTTTTGCTGGTATTTGTTTGAAAGTGATGATTATTTAGCATGTTGTGCATAAATTGGCTGAAAAAATCTATTCGGGTAGGTGAAAACCTTTGTTTATTGATTTTACCTTGAAAGTGGGAATTGTGAAGGTCGTTTTTTATATGTGAAGGTTTGTTTGAAGGTTCTGTTATTTGCAATACCCTTTGAATTTTGAAAACACTAAAGTCTATAGCCCATTCCTTCTTTCTTTCTTAAACTTGGATCGATTTTCTCCTGTGTGAAGTTTAAAATAATAAAAGCTGAGAAACCATTGTTTTTTTAAAAAGCGGCACCAAAAGCACGATCTATAAAAGAAAATAATGATAAATTGGATGTCATCAAAATTAAAAACTTTTGCTCTGAGAAAGGACTGTTAAGAGGGTGAAGACGCCAAGTACAGAAGAGGGACATCAGCACATGTGGTGATGACATTTCCTAGAATTATGCACACGCTGCACCAATGTCAGGTTCATGACTTGGATACTGTACTGTGATGATGTACCATCTGACCATTGGGGTAAGCTGGGTGAGGGGTATCGGGAACCCTTCTGCACCGTCTCTGTGACTTCAGTGAGTCCACGTCTAGCAACATCGGCACCCCCTTACGTAACAGTGATTGGTTGCTGGTAAGTGTGGGTCCTCCCATTAGATGGTGCATGCGCTCAAAGACCTGCTGTTCATTAATTCGTTCACTTCACTTGCTTCCGAGAGACATCTGTGACCCCTTATTGTGTCGTCACGGCACCATCCAGAGACAGCTACCTTCCCATAGTTTCTTCCTCTCTCTGAAAGGCGTGGGTGTTGAAAAACAAAATAGCCTTAAGGGGAGCATGTATTTATATGTGCTCCGTGATTCCAGGTAACCATGACATTTGAGGACGTGGCCTTGTATTTTTCAAAGCAAGAGTGGGAGCTCCTGGCGAAGTGGCAGAAGGAAATGTATCAACAAGTGATGAAGACCAGTTATGAGACCCTGGATTCCCTGAGTGAGATGGGCTTCTAAGGAATCACTTCTTGGGAACTGACCTAATAAAACAGGCTTCCCTCCCTTTATCAGCTACTGGCTGGATGAACGTGGTACCATGCCCAGTTACGTTCACAGTGTCTCCTTAAGTTCCTAAAAAGCCCTGGGAATAGTTCACTTGTCCCTTTTTTATCCAGCAGTGTCTCCACCCCTCAGTCTTCCTCATTCTCTGAATCCCGTGTCCCATTCCCAGCCTGGGGACTCGTGGGGATCATCTAGGAGGAATGTGTAGTTAGCACAGAGCCCAGGACACCCCAGCATTTAGAGGTCAGGCTCTGGAGATCGATGCCAGTAGGTTAGGGAAAACTAGAGCCCTGTGCTGATCGGTGGTGTTTCGAGTTACCACAACTAGTGAGTGTCCTTGGGCTTGGAAAATCCAGTCTGATTTTCCTGCATTTTGAAAATCAGGAGGTAGTATTTGCAAATGATCAGGCAGTAGTATTTGCAAATGATCAGGCGG
The DNA here is from genome assembly GCF_014824575.4 of Sturnira hondurensis. Classification (NCBI taxonomy): domain Eukaryota; kingdom Metazoa; phylum Chordata; class Mammalia; order Chiroptera; family Phyllostomidae; genus Sturnira; species Sturnira hondurensis. The sequence goes on along the minus strand of NW_028095095.1, from coordinate 2,131,523 downwards.
TAGTATTTGCAATATGGAGAGTTAGCAGCCCAGGCCCAGGCATCCCGCTCTGCACCTGGGCAAGAGCTGCCTCTGCATCTGTGCTGGGGGCCCGCGGTTCTCCCTGAGAAGTGCTGTGCCCAGGGCTGCACCACAGCAGGGCACCTGCTGCACCTTCTGATGTCGCCCCTCCGCTTTATAAGAAGCCTTCTTCCCTTCCGGCCCTTTGTCACTTGACACATTGCTGTCATAATCGCTGTCACTTGACCATTTCACAGTGTCTTCACTGATCAAGAATGCTGGCACCTCGGTAGTTAGTGTCCTTGGATGTGAAGAGTTTACTCAGGAAAGTTCAGCAATCTGGGCTCCCTCCTTGACCGCTGTGGCTCTGCTGTTTATTCTCCTCATCGTTCTCCTAATAATCTCTTCCAATGACCTTTTCCCTAGATCTGTGAGTCCTTTCAAAGTCATGATCATCCCTCACTTTCCTGTTTCCTTTAATTTTGTAAAACACTGCAGACATCATTCAAACTAAACAGTCTTAGTAGGTTGTATTGCCATTCATGTAATTTCAGGTGTTTTTTTTTTTTTTTAGTTATTGATCTCTCACTCAACTTTTTTTTTTAAATATATTTTATTGATTATACCATTACAGTTGTTTTATTCCCCCCCTTCAACTTTTAAAAAATTAACTTATTTCCCAGTTACGGTTGACATACAGTATTCGTTGCTGACGTGCAGACAGTTGGATACCTTATGAAGGGGCCACCCTGGGGCGTCTAGTAGCCTCTGACCCAGACCTGGTTGTTATGATATTATGGACTGTGGGCCCTGTGCCGGACTTCCCATAAGGATCTCCTTATTTTTAACCTCACTTGGCTCTCGTGTTTCCAGGAGTCAAAGTCAACTGTGAAAATCGTTTTTAGTTCAGTACTTGGAAAGCCCAGACTGAGTCGGTGCGGCCTCTCTCTGCAGGGTGTGTCTTTTCCAAGCCAGACTTGATCACCTGGATGGAACAAGGGAGGATGGTGTCAGTCGGAGACCGGGGCTGCTTAGGGCAGGCAGGGGGGACACCTGGCTGTTCCACTGATGAGCAGTCGGACCTGAAGAATACTGGAGAGTCACCGTGTTTGGGTGAGTGTGTTGGCCGCAGGGTTGTGACTCACTTCGCTTTCCTGTCCTTGTCTCCCGGATCTTTCTGGATAGTCAGCAGGACATGGCGAATAAGAAATACTGTTTTTTGGATAATGTTATATATATTTTTTAGTCAAGTGTGTAGCATATACAGAGGGGGACACAAGTGGGGTTATAGCTGTTCTTATGGAAAATAATACAATAATGAAATAATACTACAAGAATAAACTGTTTTGCACACTCATGACTGTAAACCTATGTTTGCCACACCTTGTATGAGAATATATTACTTTTTAGCGCTGGCTGGTGTGGCTAAGTGGGTCGAGCACCAGTCTATGAACCAAGAGATCGCCGGTTCGATTCCCAGTCGGGGCACATGCCTGGGTTGCGGGCCAGGTCCCTATTAGGGGTTAGAGGCCTGAGAGAGGCAACCAATTGACATTTCTCCCAAACATCAATGTGTTTTTCTCCTTTCTTCCTGCTCCTGTTTCTAGTAACGAACTATAGAAATGATCCCTGAAAGTATAGTCTTTCCTGTTTCTAAAAAGAATAAATAAATAAAATCTTTAAGGAAAAGAACGTAGTATTTTTATAAAGAGGGAAGTTGTGTTTATTTGATTTTTCAAAAATTACAGCCCCAAAAGGAGATGGGAGTTGCCTGGAGAGAGCAAGTGCAGGATCCATTTGCTGAGTCCTGCGGAAAACCTGCCGAAATGAAACTCACCTTCCAATTTTGTACGGTACATTTTTTTCATTGTACAGATTTTTAGAACTCAGGGCTTTTGAAAAAAATTCCTTTTGAAGGATTACTTTTTTGAATTCCTAGCATCATGAGGAAAACATCTGAGACATCTTAACATTAGGCACAGTGAAGGGAATATGTCATTTTTTTAGAGTACGTCAGTGCTTTGCTAAACGGACGTCTCCTAAGTCCCTGGGAGGGAAGGACTCGGGGAAGAAGAGGGGCTTCGGACCCGGGGAGAGTGTGCAGGCTCCAGCCAGAGGGCAGAGAGTTCCCAAGGGCTGCATTTCATCGCCACCATCGCCCACTCATTCATCTAACCTGTACTAAGCCCCTCCCCTGCTGTAGGACTACGCAATGTACAACGTAGGCCAGGCAGGGGGATATAGTCTATTCTGTACACCGTCTTCCTCTCTAGGAGTTTATTGTCTTAGTGACCTTTGACGTGGCAGTTAAGTTAGTCAGCTCCAAAATAGGCTGCATACAGTTTAGTGAAGTAGTACGTGGCCATGATAGTAAGAGCTCTCGGGATTTAGAGGCCAAAGAGCAGAGGGGAGCGAGCAGCGTCCCAGGAGGATTTGTGGAGGAACTAGGGTTTACATAGCGTAGAGTGGGCAGGTTTGGCCGGGCAGAGAGACTCGGCGGGTGTGATTCCTGATGAGCTGAGGCCCGGAGGTGGGAGCAGGCCTGCGATATGCAGGAAATGGGAGACACTGCATATAGCTGAACGTTTCCCTACAGGAGCTGGGGGCGGGGGATAAATCGGTGTCCGATTCTCTGAGGCCATGAACACCAAGGGAGGGTTTGACTTCATCCTAGAGAAGGGGAGAGGCCTGGAAAGGCTTTTGAGCACCAAGGAACCACTTTGGTGGCCCTTCCTAAGTGGAAACGTCTGCTTCGTGCCGGGTCGTGCTCACCCAGTAGTTACTCTGCTCCGATGCCCCCCGGGGGGGAAATAGGGAGCAAGGGGACAGGTCAGGCGAGCTTCTGTCACCACCCAGGCAGAAGCAGTGGAGGGCCTCCGTAAACAGTGCCACCCTCAGGTTGGAAACAGCCTGAGTTTCCGTGAGGGCGGCCAAGGAGAGCGATCAGAGTTCTTCTCTGGGGGCAGGCCTGCCCTTCCTGATAGGTGGGGTTCGCTGCAGGTTAAGAGGTTTAAAAAAGAGAGCCCCCGTGACCCGGTTCAGCAGGACCTGGGAGAAAAGGCAGTTCTGAGGCCCAGCAGCCGAGGTGAGTGTCGGAATTGTCCTTCCCACATGCAGTGGTGACAGTGAGATGCTGGCTTGGCTCCCTCCTCTCTTGTCACCGTGGCCTTTACTTGGGGAACATTAGTGACTGTGCTTATATCGGTGTCCTTATCATTCAGGGGTTCGTGGAAAAGGGAACTCTTTGCACAGTGTCTTTGTGAGTTCAGTACATTGCCATTTTGATGTTCAGAACTACAGTTCCTGTTCGTGTGGCTTCCAGAAAACTTTTCATGAGGTCTGTGCTGGAGGGGGCAGGAGTGCCACCTGACATGCAGTGGCACTGTTCCCGCCCCCATGCTGTGGCGGAGCAGGTATGGAGGGACGGGAGTGGCCGTGCACCGCTGGTGGGAACGTAAGGCGGCACGGTCCCTGTGGGGGACAGCACGGGGATCTGAGTGCAGCCATTTCCGACCTGGGCTCCTTCCCTCCGGCTCTTTTGCTGGTTATGTGTCCACCGATAAGAAATAGACTGTTATTCATGACAAATCCATAATGTGTCTAAAATAAAAAAAAATAACAGGACCTGAAGCCTTCCTAGTTTGCTGTTTATTTCACAGACTGAAGCAACTGTTACAATGGAACAGTTAGATTCTAAGAGAAACAAATTCTGCTCGCCCTCTGAGGGCCGTCCTCAGCTTCACGAGACAAATTTGCCTGCCATTTTTTTCCCCATGTGAAGCCATTTCTTAACCTATCATGAGAGGATTTGGGTATCAATGTTAAACTTATATATAATTTACCTACTGCGGACAGATTTGGAAAGGGATCGGAGAGGTCCCCTTTCCCACGCTGGTGGCGATGTGAAGATTGTCCTTGGAGGCCACCATAGTGCAGGCACATCGCCGATGCAGGTGGCTCTTCTTTTTTTCTCTCCAGTTTACGGAGGAACTCTCAGGGCAAAAGGAGAGGAATGCCATGTAAACAGTGTCCGGACCCAGGTCTCATGTGCTCTCTCATCAGCAGGGGGAGCTACAGCTTCATGGGGTCAAGGAGCTGCCTCAAACCGTTGCCTGAGAATAGAGACTCTGCGTGCAAACCCCAAGGTCATGGCATCTCCCCAGGAAGAGGTGGACCCGGGGCATCGGGCAGGGGGTCCTCCAAGTCACCTGGAAGTTCCACTGGGGCCAAGATCCTATTCCTGCTTTGTCTACAGGAAGCTCTTCCACGTCAAGAGAGACTTGGTAAAGCACAGAAGGAGCCATGCCAAGAGCCAGCCCTGCAAACTTCCACAGCACAAGAGCAAGGCCAGAAGGAACGCCGACCTCCCATGGGCCGGATGAGCCTGGGTGAGAAGCAGTGCTTCCCTTGTGGCGAGGGCGAGAGCAACTACCAGGGGAGGTGCAGCCTCATCACTCATCAGGCTGTTGGCACGGGGGCGGTGGCCCTTCCAGTGCCCTGCATGTGCCAAGACCTTTCTGTGAAAAGCCACTTGGAAGAAGCACCAGTGTTTGCACAGAGGGGAGAGGCCCTTCCAGTGTCCAGAGTGCGGGAGGGCCTTCTCCCGGAAGAATGCCACGAAGGCCCACCAGCGTCTCCACAGTGAGGAGAAGCCATTCTCCTGTGCTGAGTGTGGCAAGAGGTTCACCCAGCCCTCCAAGCTTGCCCACCACAGCTGCATTCACAAAAGACAAGAGGAATTCTCTTGTGCCGAGTACGGAAAGACCTTTGCTCGGCAGTCCAGGCTCACGGAGCACCTCAAGGTCCATGCCCCGGAAAAGCCATTCCCCGGTGCCGAGTGCAGCCAGAGCTTCCGCTGACACTCTCACCTTGCCGAGCACGGGAGGCTCCATGGTGGGGAGGAGCCGTTCTGCTGTCCTGAGTGTGACAAGAGCTTCCTCTGGAAGGCCTCCATGAAGTTGCACCAGCGGGGGCACGGGGGTCGAGGCCGTTCGCCTGCAGTGAGTGCAGCAGGGCCTACACTCAGCAGTCGCAGCTCGCCGAGCACGCGAGAATCCACAGTGGGGAGAAGCCCTTCCACTGTCCCGCGTGCGGTAAGGATTTCCATCTCAAAGGAAACTTGAAGAGCCACCTGCTCCAGCACAGTGGCCGAAAACCGTTCTCTTGTGTGAAGTGTAGCAAAAGTTTCACTCAGCAGTACAGGCTCACAGAACACACTCGAGTTCACAGTGGTGAGAAGCCCTTCCAGTGTCCAGAGTGCGACAAGAGCTGCTGCCTCAGGGGGAGTTTGAAGGTCCATTTGCACATGCACAGTGGGCAGAAGGCCTTTGGGTGTCCCGAATGTGGCAAAGGCTTCCTCCAGAAGAGAACTTTGAAGACTCATCTGCACCATCACAGAGGGGAGAGGCCTTTTTATTATGGTGAGTGTGGAAGGAGCTTCACGTACATGGGGGCGCTGAACACCCATGTTGCTGCCGAGCACAGGACACAGGCAGAACACATACAGGGAAAAGCCCATTAGCCTCTAGGTCAAGCCACACAGGCAGTGAGCAGTGGCGGCTGTTAGGTGGGCCTGCAGATCTGTTGGCTCTGGCTGAGGCAGGATGAAGAATTCACAGAAGCCTAGCTTCACACACATGGGTCAGGCGCATAGTAGGCAGGGTGTGATGCCTCCTTCAAAAAAGTTCCAGATAATCCCAGCAGACAGTCATCTGCTCTCTGTAATCACCATGGGCAAGGTCTGCCAGTCGTGGAAGGAACGTTTTATTCTGTTCTGCTATTTCATCCACTGATGTGTCATCCAAGAGCATGGTCAATTCCTTCATTACATTCTGAACTGCAGCCTCTGAACAAATGTAACAGATGGAACTGTTTCCCCCAAACAGTGTGCTCTCCCTTAGCAGGCGGCGTTGTTTGATGGGAGTTTTCCGTTTTTCTTTCATGGTAAATTTCCATTTTCTCTCAAATGGTAAGAGGGCAACTGTGTCTTGGGGGAATTTCTCTACATCATTCAGAGTAAATGTCATTTACCATCGAATTTGTTAAAATGATGGCCACATAGGTGTTACTTCCTCCTGGATTACTCTAAATCACCTAACAATCGGCCATTGTGAGTAACAAGCAGCGGTGCACCCCTAACCTCTCGGTGTGTCCAGCAGTGTATCAGTTCCCCAAGAAACACCTTAATGTTGGGATCCTGAGTTAAACACGGAGGGAAAAAATACTGTCAGTCCACAACAGCGCTCCCGTTTTTGTTCCATGGCCTACTCTGTCACAAGGCAGTTCTCCAGCCTGTCCCAGCAAACCTTCGTCTGCCTGGTGGACTGTCCATCTTTAACATGATTCCTACAGAAACACAAAGGTTTCCTTCCTTAGGGATCTTCAGGGCCCACGTAAATGTTCTGTCTTTGTAGCACAACCTGTGGTCAGTTACCTGAATCAGTCAGCTGGGATTAAGGGTGCCCCACGAATGAATCACAGTATCGAACAGCAAGCAGCGGTGCCTCTGGTTGGTGTGTTCCTGTAGGTGCAAGCCTCTTGCCGAGTCGATGGTGCCTTTGTGCAAAGGAAATGACACTTTGCTCTGGCCTGTGCCCAGGTGTATGGGCCAGATGTCAGTGCTGGCTGGCCTCTTATCCCCGTACCTCAGGACAACTCTGCCTTTGCCTGGTGTACACGTTAAAAATGCAGACCAGGGGGACCCTCCCCAGAGGTGGTGAGTTGACAGCCTTCCCAGGTGATCTTGTGTGAACTGAAACTGCAGAACATTTTTTTTTTCCTATGAACATTTGATCTAGCGAGTGGAGAGGCTGGAGGGAGGAGACTGTTCCTGTAACAGAGACTGGGAGTTATGTGAAAAAATTAGAGCACTTAGATTGGCAGAATTATGGGCAGCTTTTACTTGTCTTAAAATTTGCTTTCTTTTATGTATATCTCTTAATTTTTATTTTTAAAGGTTTTATTTATTTTTAGATGGGAAGGGAGGGAGAAAGAGTGGGAAACATCAGTGTGTGGTTGCCTCTCATGCGCCCCTTACTAGGGACCTGGCCTGCAACCCAGGCGTGTGCCTTGACTGGGAATCAAACCGGTGACCCTTTGATTCACAGGCTGGCACTCAATCCACTGAGCCACACCAGCCAGGGCTATGTATATCTGTAATTTTTTAAAGATTTTATTTATTTTTAAAGAGGGTAAGGGTGGGAGAGAAACATCGATGCCAATTGGTTGCCTCTTGTACATGCCTCAGCAGGGGTACGGAACCCCTAACCCAGGCATGTGCCCTGACTGGGAATCAAACCCCCGACTGTCAGTTTTGTGGGATGATGCCCAACCACCTGAGCCACACTGATCAGGGCCATATGGAATTTTTTTTATATATATTTTATTTATTTATTTTTAGAGGGGAAGGGAAGGAGAGAGGAAGAGAAACATCAATGTATGGTTGCCTCTCGTGCATCCCCTGCTGGGAACTGGCCCCTGCGGGGAACTGGCCTGCAACCCAGGCATGTGCCCTGACTGGTAATTGAACCACGATCGTCTGGTTCGCAGGCCCGCGCTCAATCCACTGAGCTACACCAGCCAGGGCGTGGAATTTTTAAAACAAAACCTTTCAGGCAGGAATAGCAATTACAAATGCCCAGGCAGTGCAACCACAATGACTGAAGAGTGAAAGTGAACTTGAGATCTATTTCATGTTTACGTTGGAAGACCACTACTTGGATTTTGTAGACCATGACTCACGCTCCTCATTTAGGTCCATGGGATCAGTGATGTCAGGTGTGCAAGACCTTCTGAGGATAACCACTGAGTTCCTTGTCTTCACTGGGACAATTCTGAGGGGTGGTCTGCACACTCAAGAATGCTCCTCCAGATGGACTCCCAACTGTCCACACAGGGGGCCTGCCTATCAGTGCCCCTTGATTCCCTCATCTCCCTCAAAGTCTAAAGCTGCGGTCACCTCGCAGATGACTGGGGTCGGCTTTGGGAGGAACCAAACCCCTGCACTGCCTCTATGTCTCCGTCTCAGTGAAGTGTCTCCGTCCCTGTCCCTTGGCCATCCATTTCCAGCCGACTGCATTGCCGCCTCGGTCTCTGTACCCCTTCAACTCTTTCAACTCGCCTCTCTCTCTGTCTGCCACCCTTGAGCCCCAAAGAGTGTGAGGGTCCGACTCAGGTAGGTGGCTGCTAACCTGGCAGCGGGACGGGCTCCAACGCAGGTACTCACAACGCCTGCGGCGTTCGTTCCTCCCGGCCGCAGGGGGCGCTTTGGGGCAGGGCGTTGCCCGGCCGCGAGTCCCAGCGTGCACTGGGGCGGGGCCTACGCATCGGGGCGGAGCAGGAGGCGGTGGATGGTGGCGGCGGGGGTGGTTCAGTTGCCCGGCCGTAGGGGCCGGGCGGAACCACGAAGGGCTATGGCCTCGCCGGCTCCGGTAAGAGGGGTCTCTTGAGGGGACGCCCAGCTGCAGGGCGGGCATTTGGTATCTGGTTTGGCGGGTAGGCGGCGGACAGGTGGGGCGCCGCCTGGGGTCCCCGTAGACTTGGGTTGTGGGATCCGACTCAGCATGGAGCTGGTGATCGCCGCTTGTGGCGCTCGTTCGTAGCCAAACCTGAACGAAGCCGAGCGTGGACTTGGGGGGGGAGGTGGGCGCTCCCGGGCACGCGGGGGGCGGGGGGGTGGGGGGGCGGAGAAGGAAAAGGACGGAAGGAGGAGTGGGGCCGGCGACGTGTGTTACAGTTCAGCCAGCTTTCGTTGTTCAATTCAGAGCAAATATTTCGAAAGATTTAAGATTCTGCAGGGTCGAAGCGATGCTTGGCAGCGGCTTAAATGCCAACATTCAGCCGCTAACGTGTCCGAGTTTGTATTGAGTGTACGAAGGAAGGATGGTGTTGATACGTTGGAAGGGGTAGAAGAGGACATAACAACTGGAGTACATATTATTTCATTAGCGTTTTGTTGAAACCGAGGTTTAGAGGGAGTGGCCATTGTTTGCATGATGTTATCCCATATAAACTTCATGTTGAGCATTTATGCTCAGTCCTAAACGAATTCATGAGATCGTTGATTTTAAAATACTGTTAATCTCAACAAAACACTAGTTCCTGTCAATTATATTAATCAATCCAAGACTAGTATAATACTTGGATTAAGTATAGAAAATATAATGCAGTACATTTATAGAGGAAATGATAGATAAATGGGAGCTATACCACATTTTCCATTTGGTGGGGGGGGACACATTGAGGTAAACACTACTGTGTAGCATTAAAAAGTTGCATTCTATGAATATTAAAAGTCCAAACATAAACAAGTGAAACTTCAGCCTTTTGGAAGAAAATGTAGAGTAACCTCAGTGTAGAAAAAGATTTCATAAAACACAGAAATCAAAATAACCTAAGAAAAGGTTGATATATTTACATAAAAATTTAAAAATTATGTCTAGTATAAAACAGCATAAATAAAGTTAAAAGATTTAGACACACTCGGAAAAAGCATTTGCAACCTAATGTGGTTAACACTCAACATACAAATTATATAAAGAAAACCTAGAAATGAAAAGACAGGTGACCTGGTAAAAATACAGACAAAGAATATGAACAGGCAATTCACAGAGCTGAAAACAGTGAGTGGGCAATGGTTAAAAATTGTGACATTCAGACAATGGAACCCTGTAGAAAATTACAATAAATCTGTTCTCTATCAAAATGGGCAGATCTCAAAGTATTGAATGGAGAATCCAAGTTGCAGTATGATTAAGTATTTTTCTATAAAAGACAAAGCAGTAGTGTGTATTATTTATAGATATGTATGCATATTAAACATGAAAAACATGGACTGAAGAGTTACCACATTCATCATACTCTTCCATCCTCTGAAGGGAAGAAGCTAGGACTGAGCATGAGAACAAGATTGAAGAGGGGACCAAGGGGACTTGAACTTCATGTGTCACATTCTGATTTATTAAAAGGAAATTTGATGAAAAAATGTTAAATTTATTAACTCAATGATAAATACAAGCATGTTTGTTATAATGTTCTGTTATTTTTCTGGATTTTTAAACCTCTGAAAATTGAAGTCATAAACAATGAAGGCTTTTTGAACATTTTGAAAAACATTTATTTAAAAGTAAGGAATTGACAGGAACTAGTATAAAGGACACATGGGCAACAACTAAGGGGGGTGGAAATGGGAGGGAGGTGGGGAGCACTGGGGGCGGGTGGGCTGGGATGGGAGTAAAAGACAGAAAACTGAACTTGAACAATTAAATTTAAAAATTTTTAAAAATAAAATAAAAGTAAGGAATAGGCCCTGGCTGGTGTGGCTCAGTGGACTGAATGCCAGATTACAAAGCAAAGGGTTGCCAGCTCAATTCCCAGTCAGGTCACGTGTCTGGGTTGCAGGCCAGGTCCCCAGCTGGGGGTGTGTGAAAGGCAACCACACACTGATGTTTCCCTCTCTTTCTCCCTCTCTTCCCCTCTCTCTAAAAATAAATGAATAAAGTCTTTTTAAAAAGTTGTGAAAAATAAAAGCAAGGAATTGTCCTGGCTGTTGTGGATTAGCCTGCAGACCAAAAGGATGCCGTTTCGCCCTGGCTGGTTTAGCTCAGTGGATTGAGCGTGGGCTTGTGAACCAAATAACTGCGGTTCGATTCCCAGTCAGGGCACATGCCTAGGTTGCAGGCCAGTTCCCAGCAGGGGACCCACGAGAAGCAACCATACATTGATATTTCTCTCTCCCTCTCTTCTTCCCTTCCCCTCTAAAAATAAATAAATAAAATCTTAAAAAAAAAAAAAAAAAGAAGGAAAGGCTGCCGTTTTTATTCCCAGTCAGAGCATATGTCTGGGTTGCGAGCCAGGTCCCCAGTTTGGGGTTTGAGAGAGTCGATTGATTGATGTTTCTCTCACACATCATGTTTTCCGTCCTCTGTTTCCCCCTCCCTTCCCCTCTCTCTAAAAATAAATTAATAAATAAAAATTTTTTTCTTAAAGATTTTATTTATCTATCTTTAGAGGGGAAGGGAAGGAGAGAAGGAGAGAAATATCAATGTATGGTTGCCTCTCATGTGTCCCCTGCTGGGAACTGGCCCGCAACTCACGCATGTGCCCCTGGGAATTGAACCTCCATCCTTTGGTTCACAGGCCTGTGCTCAATCTACTGAGCTACACCAGCCAAGGCTAAAAAAATTTTTTTTTAATTAAGGAATTTACAGAGAAGAGAAGGATAAGTATATTTAACAGATAAAAACACGCATTTGATTCTGCTACAGTACATCATGCAATTCTAAAAATCACAATGCCAGGCAAAACCATGCAATAAGAACCATAGCTTATGGGAGAAATGGTGTAGGGCACACAATGCTCAAAACATTTGTCAGTGCAGGCCCTGCCCGTGTGCCTCATTCGCTGGAGCGTCCCGGGTTCCGTTGCCAGTCAGGCGCATGCAGCAATCTACCAGTGGATGCACGAATGGGTGCAGCAACAAACTAGTGTTTTTCTGCCTCTAAAATCAATAATATAAAAAAAGTTTGTCAGCTACATGTTAAAAAGAAAAGATAGGAGCCTTGGCCAGGTAGTGTAGCTCCATTATGGGTTCAATCCCCAGGCAGGGCACATACAAGAACCAATGAATGCATCAATAAGTGGAATAATAAATTAATATTTCTCTCCTCCCCCCTTTTCTTTTCTAAAATAAATTTAAATTTTTTTCTAAAGACCAAAAACACAGGATAGGAACTTAATAAAAACAGCAGTTTTATACATGTTAAGTGATTAGGAAATAACGTCCTTAGACCTACCTGAAATTTGCTTTGGAAGTGGGTGTAAGAATGAGGGGGGCTTGTGAGTTATGGTGAAGTCGTGGAAGGAAGAGTGTCTGAAATCAGCCAGTTACCAGGTGAGGGAAGGTGGGGCTCGTCATACAGGGGCACACAGGTACTTAAAGGTATTTATGTGTGCATTTTGGATATTCCTACTGAGTTCTCACAGTAGCAACTAAAACTCTAAAATTGCTAGGAATGAACCTATCAAGAATTCTATAATGTCTATATGAAGAAAACTGTACATTTTATTAAAGCACTTGAAATACATAGATAAGTCAAAGAGCAGATTTCTGGGAGGGAAGATACCATGTTTTAGAGATCCACTTCTCTCAAAAGTAATTCATATACTCAGTGATTCCTATCAAGGTCCCAATAGAATTTGTATAAGTCTGGCAAACTATGTAACTGTTTATGTAGAAGAGAAAATGGACAAAAGAAGTCAAGACAATTCCCTGTAAAAATGATGGAGGTGGTGGTAGATGGCCATGCCCCTTTAAATAGCAAAATATTCGCTAAAACTAAGAAACAGTGCAGTATTGGAGCAAGAATAGGCAGATTTGCCAATGGAACAAAAATGTACCCAAATATAAATGGAAAACTAGTTTATAAAAAATGGTCCAAAATCAATGGTAAACGAACAGACTATTCAATATATTTTATGTCTGTCGAGTATCATTTTGGAAGAAGAATTATGTCTCTTTTTGTTATGAGAAATAAGTTTCATGTGGGAAAAGTTCTCATTCTGATAAAGCTATAAAAACATGTAGAATTCAGGATGTCATTTATAATTCTAGAATAGACCAAGGCTTCCAGATCCAGACACTAAATCTTCAAGCTGCAAAAGAGGTCCTAACAAGTGTGACAATATGAGAAAAAAGCAGTGTACTTTGAGAAAAGATGGAAAAAATTATTTTACTGGAGAATAATTTTGGTAAAAATTAATTTACCAAAAATTTAATACTGTTGGGATTGACAAACAGATGTGCTACATTATTTGTGTACAAAGTAAGTTTACAAAAATTACTGCTGTTTCAATCCTAGTAGTGATCTGAGGTGACAGATGTGGTTCCCTCTGCAGTTGTTGGAAAAATCACAGAATACGGTGAATACGGTGAATCACAGAATAAGGTGAATAAAACAGATTCAGTACATTTATGAAGAAAATTCTTCAGTTGACTAGAGCATTATCAAGCAAGGCCAAATAAAGGGAGAAGCAGAACATGTTCCTAGAGGAAATCAATCTTTCCTAAATGCATATATAATTTAATGCAATTCAAACAGTACCGCTATGCTTTTTTAAAAAATTATTTTGGAGTTAATAAGGAAGAATAAGTATTCCAGGAGTTGACGATAGTAGCTTGGCAAAGAAAGCGGGAGCGAGGAGGACTCGCCCCCCAGGATTACGGCATCGCGTACGCGCAATGGTTTAGCAGAATCTGTAGATTCACGTACATGGACATCGAATGCAGTTGACCCTTGAACAGCACAGGTTTGAACCGCATGGTCCACTTCTCTTTTTTTCTTCAGTAAACATACAATTGACTTTCTGCATCCCTGGGTGCAGAATTCAATTAACTGCAGTGAAAAGCAGTATTTTCGATCTTCAGTTGGGCATCTGCAGGTGGAGGAGTCGGCTTATGCCTTGTTCTGCACCATTTTATATAAGGGACTTGAGCATGTGCGGATTTCGGTGTCCTTGAAGGGGTCTTGGGACCAACCCCCCCCTCCCCCGCATCGATACTGAGGGATGATTGAAGTTTCGGGGAAGTCAAAAGTTATGTACAGTTTTTCCACTGCTTGGGGGCTGGGTGTTTTGAGGGCGAACTGTACATGCAGAGGCTGAAGGCTGGTATTTCAGTCTGTGGAGAAAGAGCGGTGGATTTAATAGTGCCGCGTGATAGGCTCTCTGCGGGATGTAAATAAAGGTGCCAGTCGCATCTATAAAACTAAACTGCAAATCTAAGTGTTAAAAAATTAGAACATTTGTATAAACTTTTGATGTGGGAAAGGAAAGAAAAAGCTGGAAATACTGTGGAATAGGTTAGATTTTGAACTAAATGAAAGGGTCAGAATAGCAGAAGATGAGGTCAAGTTACAATTGATAACGCTGGGAGAATACATTTGCTACTCAGAGTTATCAACCCTAATACAAGATTATGAGAGGAAAGGATATGAACGGGTATGCACAAGGATATATAGACCCCCCCAAAAAGTATGAAAAGGATGCTAAGCCACAGGTTAATGCATAATAAAACAATGAAATACAAATTTTTTACCCATCACATTGGCAAAAAAATAGGAAGTCTTTAGGACATCCTGTGCTGGCAGGGGTACAATGACGTGTTTCATCTTACTAGCAAAGGTTAACGTGCTGGGTCCTTTTCGGAACCTGGAAGGGGCTGTGGTCAACACCAGCACCACACACCTGGGGCAGAGGGGGAGCCGCTCCCCAGGGAAAAGCTGCCACACGGGCGAAAAACGGCGTCCACTCCCAGAGTCTTCTAAATGATGAGGACCTGGAGTCACTTTGACGCAGTCGTGACTGTGTGGGTTGTGCATTTCATTTCAGCTACCTCTGACCTTTGAGGATGTTGCCATTTACTTCTCGGAGCAGGAATGGCGGAGTCTAGAGGCCTGGCAGGAGGAGCTTTACAAGCATGTGATGAGAGCCAATTATGAGATCCTGGCCTCCCTAGGTAAGCAGTGTTCAACGTGGTGGGCAGGTCTGCACCTGGGTCCTGGTAAAGGGCTCGGTCACTGGCTGTTCCTACCTGTCAGGTAGTCAGAATTGTCAGAAATTAACTCCGTAAGGCACTTTCACCCCATATTCTTCTGTTTATACTTCCGTCAGCGCTGCTACTCCCTACACAAGGGTAGACATTGTTACGTGACAATACTGGAGACAGCATGGAATGTGAGGTGGCCGGGGGTGACCGGGGAAGTACGTTCCAGGGCGCTCGGGCACTGCACACTGTCAGGTTCCAGGACTGTCCACGTGGGCGGGTGCCTAGTAGCTCATACCCAGGAGGTGCCTGCATCCTTCAGCCTCGGGTGTCTTCTGAGTCTGTCAGCTTTTGTGGCGGTGTCCACGTTGCTCCGAAGAGCTCACATTCCTTTCCCCACAGGCCGATTTGGCACCGCGGTCCCCTTGGCTGTCTCTGTGCTGTTGTGGGGGTGGGTGTTCTTTTTAGTCTTGCTGCTGAAAGGGTCTTTTGCATTTCTTTTTATTATCAATTTTTTAAAAAAACAGGCCTTTCAGAAAAGCATCAAATGATACCACTCTCTTGCTTCATGCTTACCCCCTCACTCAGTTCTTTCCCCAAAGGCAACCACATTTAACCATTTCTATTCTAGTTCTCACTGAGGTTGTCTCCAGTCTGCGTTAACTGTCATGCTTACACTTCTCTTTCTTGATTTTTCACGTTTATGCTGCATTAATGAA
Organism: Sturnira hondurensis; assembly: GCF_014824575.4. Classification (NCBI taxonomy): domain Eukaryota; kingdom Metazoa; phylum Chordata; class Mammalia; order Chiroptera; family Phyllostomidae; genus Sturnira; species Sturnira hondurensis. The sequence continues at coordinate 2,116,265 of NW_028095095.1, read as the reverse complement.
CTCATTGAAAAATGGGGCATCATCTCACTTATGCTGCTATTCTTCTGTCTGCTTTTTCCCTTTCTCCCCAGATTCCGATCATTTTTTTCATGGCTTTATAACTTGAATAATGAACTTCTAGATTATGGGCCTTCAACTTTACATCACGTCAGTTGGCTCCTTCAGTGTGTGAAGATAAGGAAGTTAGTTCTCCTATACCTCCTTCCCCCACACCTGCCAGTTTCTGGCAGCCATACCATTTCCTCTACATTGCAAGGTTTCTGACACTTATATTTTGTTTCGTTACCGTAATTGTTCCAGGTTCTACCTGGGCGGTGTTTCTTAAACACATACTCTAAGACATTACATTACTGTATTTTCATTATTACTGAAGAACCAATGATTGAGTTGACAGAGCAATAAATATAATCTCATGTCATTAACCATGCGCCACTCAAGAAGAATAGGCCAAGCACCAAGATCAAGTGCATGTGCAGTGGTGCGCCCTTGTGGTTGCGTCTGCACTTCCTCAGTGGCTCACTGTGCTGAGCATCTTCTTTCACCTTCCTTGGAGAAATATCTATTCACATACTTCGCCCACTTTTACATCGGGCTCTTTGTCTTTTTGGTGTCGGATTAGATGTGTTCTCTACTTGTTTTGCATACTGGGCCCTTATCAGATACATGATTTGCGGCTATTTTCTCCATTCTGTGGGTTTCCTGGTGTCCTTTGAAGCACAGAAACTTTCAATTTTCATGAAGTCTAGTTTATTTGTTCTTTTATTGCTTGAGCTTTTGATGCTATATCAAAGAAACCGATGCCTGATCCTGAGTCACAGTCACTCCCCTGTTTTCTTCTAGGAGTTTTCTAGTTTCAGCACTTACATCTAGGTCTTTGACCTGTTTCGAGTTAGTCGTTTTATATGGCGTAAGGTGGGAACACCCTTTTGCATATCGTTATCCGATTGGGCCAACCCCATTTGTTCAAAAGACTTTTTTTCCCTTATTGAATTCTCCTGGCAGCCCTTTGGAAAATCAGTCGGCCATAAATGTCAGTTCATTTCTGGGTTCCAAATTCTCTGTTTTCTCAATCTCTGTGTCTGTCCTTGTGTCACGACCACACTGTTTTGATTCCTGTTGCTTTTAGGGTCAGTTTGTCAATTTCTGCCCTCCCGCTGCCCACCCCTGATTCCCACCCAAAAAAAGTAGATTGGAGTTGGGGAATATTGTCTTAACAATACCAGCCCTTCCAATTTATGACCATGGGGGATCTTTCTGTTTATTTAGGACTTAAAATTTTTTTCAACAATATTTTACAGTTTTTATTGTATAGATCTTGCATTTTTTAAAAGATTTTATTTATCTTTAGAGGGGAAGGGAAGGAGAGAAGGAGAGAAATATCAATGTATGGTTGCCTCTCGTGCATCCCCTGCTGGGAACTGGCCTGCAACCCAGGCATGTGCCCTGACTGGGAATCGAACTGTGATCGTGTGGTTCGTAGGCCCGCGCTCAATCCACTGAGCTACACCAGCCAGGGCAGATCTTGCATTTTTTATTAAATTTATTTCCAAGTATTTTATTCTTTCTGATGTTATATAAATGAATATTGTTTTGTTTATTTTTGGAAAAAAATAGTTATATTTATTTAAAACTATTTTTAAAAGATTTTATTTATTTTTAGACAGAATGGAAGGAAGGGAGCAGGAAAGAGAGAGAGAACAGCAATGTGTGATTGCATCTCACAAGCCTGACCTGCAACCCAGGCATGTGCCCTTACTGAGAATTGAACTGGCAACTCTTTGGTTCGCAGGCCAGTGCTCAATCCACTGAGCCACACCAGCCAGGGCTATAATCTGTTTTTTGACATCTCATACATTGTCCTGAGTTAATTTTAAGAAATTGAAAAACAACTCAGTATGCTTTAAATGTCACACTCGAGGAAACCAAGTTCCCATTTGGCTTCTCTGTGCAGATGGGGGACTTCCCAAACCAGAACTGATTTCCCGGATTGAACAGGGGACAGAGCTCTTCAGGAAGTTAGGAGAACCACAGGAATCAGGAACCATAACTTGCAATCCTGCTGATCTGCATTTTGGCGCGGTTCTTGGGAGACAGCAGTTCTGGGGTAAGTATGAAGAAATCAGCCCTGTCCTTAATTAAGATGTCACATTCAGGTTTCTCAGTTCTAACTCTCCGAGCTTGTCTCCTTCTTCCACTGGGCTGAGGCTTGCTCTCTGCTGTGTTCTAGAGGAAGGCAGTTATGCTTGGTGGTTAGAGGCGTGGGTTCCTGAAGGAGAGAATGTGATGAGAGGAACAGAGATGAAGCCTTGCTGCCTGGCTTAGGGACAGCTCGTGGGTCACACAGAGCCTCAGGTCAGTCAGGGCCAGCCAGGAGCACCGCTGCTGTCCCTCCTAGACTCCAGGGTTCCTGCAGTTCACAGCGGGGTGAGCTGACGGTCCTGGGGCATGACCGTGGGGAATGATCACAGAGCAGACACAGCACATCAGGCCTGTGCTCAGCACCCTGCACACGTGAACCCCTGTAATTCGCCCGCAGTCTCTGCCCCGTTTCTGCAGATGGACCTGAAGCCCAGAGTAATTAGCTTGACAGGCGCTGCCATGGACACGTGGCTTCGAACACAGGCAGTTGGCTCCAGAGCTCCGGCCCTACGCCTGTGACCGGTCTCCCCCTCCTTTCGGTATTATTCTAAGGAAGTCTGTTCGTCTGAGTTTCAGCAGACCTGCACCAAATTGCTGGTCATGGGAGAGTGCAGCTCGGTGGAAACAGGTTCGCAGGCCACCACAGGTCACTGGTACGGGTACCATTATTAGTGACATAGGCATTTAGTCATGCCGTAGACAGGAATTCCGACGAGATTTTTGGTTTCAGTTTCAGGAAGCCAGCAAGCTGGGAGTTCCGGAGAACCTGAACGGCACTTGCAGGTGCAGTCTCTTGAGAGCCCCCGTTCCTCTGAACCCTTATTGGGAAAAAGTGAAGACGTTTCCTTCAGGCCTGACCAAGGTGTCGCCCTTGTGAAGCCAGACAGACACGATCCACTGGCTCTGCTCCCAGCAGTCCACTGCTCCAGGGAGCCCCCGCGAAGAGAAGGAATCCCGAACCCCAGAGCTTGGGGTCCCCCAGACTCCCAGGAAGCGCCCTCCAGGGAGGGTGCTCCCCCCTGGCCTGTCTGCAGGGAAAGCTTTTGGAAGAAGAACCCCTTAGAGAAGCACCGTAGGACCCACTCGAGGGACCAGCCACGTGGGGCCTGGGAGAAGCCAGGCAAACCAGCTGTTCTGCAGCATCCGTGGAGCACCCCTCGGGGACAGAGGTGTTCCCGATGTCACGAATGTGGAAGGAGCTTCTGCCTGAAGCAGGATTTGCTGAGACATCTGCCCGCACACACAGGGAGGAGCCCGCTGTCGAATCCTGACTGTAACTTGTGCTTCCAACACAGGCGGGCCTTTCTCAGCCCCCACCTCCCGCACCCGGGGCAGAGGCCTGCCCAGTGCCCCCGGTATGACAAGAGCTTCCTCCCGAACAACAGCACGCAGGCCCCCCAGGGCCAGGACAGCAGGGCGGGGCCAGGCTCCCACAGAGAGGGTGCTGGGGCCTTCCAGTCCAGCAGTGGTCACTCAGGAGAGAGGCCAGGCCCCTGTCTAGCTCGTGAGGAGCACTGCCACCTGACGGGCATGGAGGTTGTCCTTCAGCACTGCCCCACTAGGGAGAGGCCATTCTCTTGCACAGAATGTGACAAGTGCTTCTCTACCAGGGCCACGCTCGCCAGCCATATCCGGGTGCACACAGGAGGAAAGCCCTTCCCGTGCCTGGAGTGTGACCAGAGCTTCCACCTGAGTGGCCTGCTGAAGGCCCACCAGCGTGTGCACAGTGGGGAGAGACCCTTCTCCTGCAGGAAGTGTGGCAAGGGCTTCAGCAAGCAGTGTAAACTTGCCGAGCACACCCGGGTGCACAGCGGGGAGAAGCCGTTCTGGTGTGGTGAGTGTGGCCGGGATTTCCGCCAGAGAGGACAGCTGCTGAGGCACCAGCGGCTGCACAGTGATGAGAAGCCCTTCCAGTGCCCGGAGTGCAAGCGGAGCTTCCGTCTGAAGAGCATGCTGAGAGCCCACCTGCTGCGACACAGCGGGGAGAGGCCGTTCTCCTGCAGAGAGTGTGGCCGCGGCTTCACCCACCAGTGCAAACTCCGGGAGCACCTGCGCGTCCACAGTGGGGAGAGGCCCTTCCAGTGCCCCGAGTGCGACAAGAGCTTCCGCCTGAAGGGCATCCTGAAGGCCCACCAACGCACCCACAGCACGGAGAGGCCCTTCTCCTGTGCGGAGTGTGGCAAGGGCTTCACCAGGCAGTCCAAGCTCACCGAGCACCTGCGCGTGCACAGTGGGGAGAGGCCCTTCCAGTGCTCCGACTGTGACAGGAGTTTCCGCCTCAAGGGGCAGCTGCTGAGTCACCAGCGCCTGCACACAGGAGAGAGGCCCTTCCAGTGCCCCGAGTGCGACAAGAGCTACCGCGTGAAGGCCGACATGAAGGCCCACCAGCTGCTGCACAGCGGGCAGCTGCCGTTCTCCTGTGAGTGTGGCAAAGGCTTTGTGAAGCAGTCAAAACTCCTTGAGCACATCCGGACACACACGGGGGAGAAGCCCTTTCAGTGTCCCAAGTGCGACAAGAGTTTCCGCTTGAAGGCACAGCTGCTCAGCCACCAAGGCCTGCACACAGGGGAGAGACCTTTCCACTGCCCCGAGTGTGACAAAAACTTCCGGGAAAAGGGACACATGCTTAGGCACCAGCGCATACACAGGCCCGAGAGGCCCTTTGCCTGTGGCGACTGCGGGAAGGGCTTCATCTATAAGTCGAAGCTGGCTGAGCACGCCCGAGTGCACACGAAATCCTGCCGGGCCCCAAGTGGGCCCGACATTCAGAAGCGGCTCAGCCAGCTGTTCGCGATGATCGAGGCCGACTGGAGCTGAGACACTGTGGGTCCAAAGCCATCAGTGGGCGGAGAGAGCCTGGGGTCGCCGGAGCCCAGCCACTGCTGCACAGGTTTTAAGGCACCGGGCCCTTTTCTGAGCCAGAGCGGAACACAAGTTAGGCACATGAGAAACCACAAAGGGTTTTCTTTTTTAAATCATCACAGTTATATTTGCTACCCGTGGATAAAAAGGCCTATTTGTTCTTCCTCCATCTTAGGTGGTAACTTCCCCCCAAATGCTTAGCTAACTCCGAAATCTGGAGCTCGAATCTAAACCAGAAATCCCTCCAGCGCTGGCTGCTACCTGTCAGCTCCCCTTCTCTTTTTTCACAGTTCGATCCTAAAGGGGGGGGGGGTTAAGTCCAGTGAATTTGGTTGCAGGCCTGATAGGACATTAGATTTGGGGTAGACTGATTTATTTAGAATCGGATGATAATAGAAGGAGTTCTCCGAAGCACAGTTTATGTGAGTGCTGGAGTTTCCACAGCAGATTCCACAGTGACCCTGACTGGTTCCCCCAAGGAAAAGCTGCTAATTTCAGCAAAATGTTGGCTAATCTGAGTTGAAGACACATAAAACTGAAGGTGCCAAGATGTGTGGGACTAGAATTCAGAGAAGAGTTTGGGAGAGGAGGTGTTGATTCAGGAGTTCTGGAGCAGAGACGCTCCTTGAAGTGGAGTGAGTGGACAAGGTCCCATCCGTGTACAGAGCGGCTGAGCAGGCAGCAAAGCCAAGTTCAGATGGAACAGCCAGCAGCAACAGCCTCTTGTGGGCCATTTTCAAGCAAATGTTGTAAGTAAACACGATACAAGTAGAAATCCAGCAAAATGCTGCATTCGGTAGGTGAGGGTTCTGTGAGCACAGAATGTTTATGCTATAGGGAGAGGGCTCTATTTCACACAGAATTCCTGCCTTTGAGAGAGCTCACGTTTCATGTCACAGAATGGCTGACCTGAAATTCTGAGGGATGGCAAAAAATGAAACTCAGTAAAGTGTAATAGACATTACTATGAAATACTATCACAGATGACTTTCTGTGGAACACTAGCTGCGAACCTTATATATGTGATATCCACTGTTGCCCGGGGGATTAAGCCCTGGCCAGTGAACCAAAGGGTTGCTGGTTCTAGTCTCAGTCGGGACACATGCCTGGGTTGCAGGCCAGGTCCCCAGTAGGGGGCGTGTGAGAGGCAACCACCCATCGATATTTCCCTCTCTGTCTCCCTCCTTTCCCCTCTCCTCTAAAAATAAACAAATAAAATCTTTAAAAATTTTTAAAGAATATTCAGAAAAATGGGAGAAAGCACTGTTATTATAAATAATAACTATTATGAAAAAGGAAGTATCTGGAGAGACAAGTTCTAGGAAGATAAACGAAAAAAGTTAATTGCTAAAATTGCTAGAGCACCTTATACTGGGATTAAAGAAATCTCCCAGGATATAGAACCCAAGGTCTAGAAGGTAGAAGAGAAGGAAGGCAATGGAAGAAAATGAGTTGTACAAATACTAGCCTTTTGCCCATTTTTAATAGAATTTTTGGTCCTTTCACTTTGTAAAAATTATATCTTAATCATAAGTGCATATATGGTATAAGTGTAGGGGGAAGAGAGTTGGCAGAAACGTCAAGCATATCACAGGGGGGAAAGTACACCAAAAAATTCCTTTAGAAATTTAGAACTATAGGGGCAGAAAGATTTTTTCCCACTCTAGTGTTACTTGTGAGGGTGTAGGTGCAGCAGTCGCAGGACAAGAAGCTGCTCCCAGAAGGAGATAAAGGAATTACAATCCATTTCCCAAACAGTACACATTCCTGTTGACCAGGGGCTGCCTTCATCGGAAGTGGTGGGAGAGCCAGGTATTGACAACCGCAATAACAAATTTTACTAACTAACCTCTACCCACCATGAGTTTACCTCTCTGCCTCCTTTACTGCCAAGTTCCTCATAGATGCTAGGGTTTTTGCCTTGAGCCTGACGTAGCCAAAACTTGCTCAAAACAGTGAAAAACTACCGTCCAAGCGGGTGGGTGGCGGGAGGTGGTTGGAGTAGTGAAATGGCATGCGCACATGCAATTTTATGTTGAAAACGGACCGTCTGGAGTAGCAAAAATTGAGGTTGGGAGAATACAGTGTTACGCATGACCAAAATCCCTGACTTACGTGGCGATCAATTTTAGATCCAACCTTGTGTAACCACAAAAGGAAGGAGTCAGCCCGGTTAGCGTGTCCTAGCTGCGTTGATTCCGGTTTTCAGAATCCAGAGAGCCCGGGGCCATCAGGACGCTGTTAAAAAATGCAGTACTACCCGACGGCGCGGGAGGCTGTTTGGTGCTCCTGCCAGCAGACGGCGCTGTAGAAGCCAAGTCCACGCTCATGGCACCTGGGAAGGAAACGTTCCCGGGATGACCTGTGTGTCCAGGGAAACGGCCGCAGTGGCTGGCCGGCACAGACTCCACCCACCGGGGGGTCTACCCAGCACAGCGCTGGGCAGCAGCCTGGTGGCTGGACCTACGCAGACCTTGCAGGTGCCATCTGGTGGGAGTGGTGACATTTAAGCCGGCAGACGGGTCGGTCTGTGATGGCAGCAGGAGAGAGCCGGCTGGGGTTGTTCAGGCCATGGGGCGATGCTGTCCGGGCTGCTCGGACTGACTGTGAGATCTGAGGCCCTGGCGCAGCCGACCCGACCCGGTGCGCTGGCGGCCCTGGAGGGCGGTGTAGGGGAATCTGGGCGCCCACCCTTAAGGAACTGTGCCGAGTTCCTTAAGCCGACTGCTTTTTTATCTTTATCCATCCAGCCTGTGGCCCCCAGAGGGCGCTCTGCGAACACTGGTTGAATCAATCAATGTCTTGAGAGCCCTACACAGCCACCCATTTTACCGTCAGCCCAGGGCTTTCTGAGTGCTCTTGTTCCTGAAACTAAGCTTGTGAATTGGGAATACTGTTGGTGAGGTACAGAACGGAGGAAAGAAGAACAGAGGACGTTATGGCTGAGAAAAGGACAGGAGTCCCATGGGGCAGGGGCGGCATCTGAGAGTACAATACCAAATTGCAGTGGTAGGGACTCCCATTTAACAAGTTCTGTAAAAAATGGTGACGATCGTTGCAACCCTTATTTAAGTCTTAAAGGCCCACAGGGGAGACAAGAACGCAGTTTCCTGATAGTCTACACTGACAGTTTATTTTTGCCCTTTTCTCTAGTGCAAAGTTAAATAAATAAATGGTATTCAGGGTAGAATCCCTTGAGATGGTAACCTACCGCCCTTGTTTCATGGGCGAGGAAAGTGAGTTACAGACAGGTTGAAGTGCATTGTTCCAGGTCACGAAGATAGTTACTGAGATTACAGCGTAGGTTGCTGGAGTTCCAGTTCTGTGCTCTCCCTCCTTCCCTTCAACAGATATTTCCTGGGACTTCTTTCCTTTAATAGATGTTCATTGGTAATATTCACAGTATTGCTTCTCTTGGATTGTGGCTGCCTAATCAAGTGTCTACCCCACATTTCTCAGATTATCAAGAAGCTATCGGGCCTTATTCTTCCTCCCCTTTGTCACCTTCTTCTAAGGAAAGTGAGCGATATTTTGATTTTGGGTGCAGAAGGTTCATTGATGATCTATCGTTTCTTTCTGACATTTCCAATGTGTTCTTGGGGCAAATAGTTTTCAGTGTAAATTTCATATTATTGGAGTGAAAAGCTGTACCAATTGTAGAAAATTCTGCCAATGTAACTTTCTATATTTCTTTTTTATAAACACATGAGTGTTAAGATGTCACACAGAAAACATTGAAGACAGTTCTATGCAGATTTTATCAGACATACAGTACTATGTAACATGTTTACATGCCTATGTCCCATGAGACTATACAGTGCTTACATGACTGTGTCCTGTGCTATATGCTCAGATGTTCATTTAATGAAACTATTGCCTGGCTGGTGTGGCTCAGTGGATTGAATGCTGGCCTGCAAACCAAAGGGTCGGTGGTTTGATTCCCAGTCAGGGCACATGCCTGGGTTGCTGGCCAGGTCCCAGCAGGGGACACACGAGAGGCAACCACACACTGATGTTTCTCTCCCTCTCTTTCTCCTTCCCTTCTCCTCTCTCTAAAGATAAATAAATAAAATCTTTTAAAAACCAAAAAAGAATAAATGTTTTTAAAAAGAAATGATTTATTTTAGGTCCTGTTTCTCCAGTTAGAAATGAGTATTTGCCAAGGTTCCAGTGGCTGATTTCCTTATGCATTCTCCCCACTATGCCTATAGAGCAAGGGCATGTTTATTCAGTGTCCCGCCTCTTCCTGGGTATGGCTCTACTTTGTTTGCAGCTTGTGTTAACTTTTGGAAAGAGGACCGGCAAAATGACCACAAACTCTTCCTGGTATTCTGTCACCAAAGCCTTGCTTGTTTTACATATTACAGAAAAGTGTGGCTTCTCAAGATCCGTTTCAGAACTCCTGATCTGATGTGGACAACGGTAGAAGGCTTTTAACCATTATTGGCGAGGACAGGTGCGAAGCCGTCCTGAGATGAAAGGAAACGTGTTCACGGGTCCAGGGGGTGCGCCCTTCGATTCTGTGGCCGTCATCTATTTCTGAGCACAGGAGTAGGAGAACTGATGAAGATTAGAAAGAACTTTTCAATAGCCCTGGCCTGTGAGCTCAGTGGGTTGGAGCATCATCCCGATACCCCAAGGCTCTGGGTTGAATCCCCAGTCAGGGCACGAACTGGAATCAACCAATGAATGCATGAGTGAGTGGAACAACGAGTCAATGTTTCTCTCTCCCTCTGTAAAATCAATCATTAAAAAAAGGAACATTCCGCCCTGGCTGGTGTAGCTCAGTGGATTGAGCTCCGGCCTGCGAACCAGAGGATCGCCGTTGGATTCCCAGTCAGGGCACATGCCTGGGTTGCAGGCCAGTTCCCTGCAGGCCAACTCCCAGCAGGGGACGCACGAAAGGCAACCATACATTGATGTTTCTCTCCCTCTCTCCTTCCCCTCTAAAGATAAATAAATAAATAAATAATTTTTTTTTTTTTAAAAAAAAGGAACATTCCACATGTGATGAAGAATATCTATGAGACTGGTCTGTCTAGTCATGCCATTTAAATTTGAGAGTAGTTCCTGAAATCAAAGACCACACAGATTCCCTCAGGTCTTCTTTCTGTTCGATGCTTGGCTGGCTTTTCTGAGGCAGCCATTTTCTTCACCAGCAGCATCCCCTGCCCTACCCATTCAGTGACTTTTAAAGTCATGGATATTTATTTATTATTTAATTTTTTTTCTTTAATTGGTTTTAGAGAGGGGATAGAAGGGAGAAAGAGGGACAGAAACACTGATGTGAGAGAGGAATATCAATTGATTGCTTCTTGCCCCAACCTGCAACCCAGGTGTGCTCTGACCGGGAATCAAACCAGTGACCTTCCGGTTGGTGGAACAATGCCCAGCCAACCGAGTCGCACCAGCCAGGACCACATACATCTACTGTGAAGTCTCTTTTGCAGATGAAGATGCAGCCATGATTCAGTGAGTCATTCACAAGGTGGTAACAACATGTTAAACATAGACTATAACTGTCCAGAAAATTATCTTCTTCCCCATTCTCTTGGAGTTTTTTCATGCAGGGAGAAGAGAAAACGACCTGTACTTTTACTACTTGAAAGGCCTGCCATCACTTCTTTATTCTATTTGACCTACACTGGGGGGAAACACCCTCTTCCCTGCCGCATATGAATGAAAAAAAAGGAAACGGAACCGAGAGCTAGGGGAACCTTGTCCTGTTACCGTTACTGGAGCTGCCGGAACTTGACTGACCCCTGGACTCTACCGGTGGGTGAACCAGTAAATTGCCTTATTGTTTGGGACGTGTCAGAGTTGAGTTTACTCTTGCAAAATAGAGAGTCCTAAAAGACATGGAAATTGTTAACAGGATGAGGGTTTGCACATAAATGGATCCCAAAATGGACTTGGCGGCATAGAGGAAGCAGGATGGAAGGAAGTAAGGACTGTCCTGCTCTTAGAAGTTGACAGTCTTTGTGATGTAGTGACTGTCACCTGTTGTGTCTTGGGACCCACACCATGAAGTGGTAATACTTAACACTGGGGGCTTGGTAGGTAGGAAAAAACGTTCAGGTGTTGCCGCATGCTGGCTCCAGCCCTCAGTCAGTTTCTAGAAAACAAGAGACAGCCTTGGGCCGTGAGGACCTTGATGGTTTTCAGGAATACAGGGCAGTTATTCTGGAGACTGTCCCCCAGCTGGCATGTGTTGGACGGATTCATGGTTCAGTTTAGGTTCCTGGTCTTCACGGGGACGGCCAAGAAGCGATGCTGTGCTCTCACTGCGCCCTGCTGGGTGGCACATGGCTTCAGTTTGTTCCGTTACTGACGAGGTTCACATTGATCATTTAATTAAGGTCATGTCTGCCAGACTTCCCGACTCTGAAGTTACTTTTGTCCCTCTTTGCCATTAATAAGTGTTCTGTGATTTGGTGCAGAGGTACTGTGAAGTCATGTCAAATATCTGTGAAGTCATGTCAAATATCCCTCATCAGATTTTCTATCTTTGTCTGTCAGTGTTTGTTCGGATGCCCTGAGTGTCCCAAATTTGGACAGCCGGAGCCCCTCAGATAGCATTCCGTGTTGTTCTGGCATGTTGCCCTCATCCTTGGGCAACTTCTGGGCTTTCTCTGGCCCATGTTCTTCCAGGCTTTTCTTCTGTTTTTCCTGTCCCAGTGCTGAAGTCGGTTGCTTCTCCAAGGAGCCCTGGTTCCTTTGAACAGAAAGTGGGTTAGAAGGCTGAGTGGGTCTGGGACTAGGCATGCTCACCGATATTTGGGAGTTGCTACTCCCAGGCCCTCTCCATGGGCAGAGTGAGGGCATCTCTACATATCACACACACACACACACACACACACACACGTTTACATTTCCAGTGTCTTCCACTTTAATAACTTGGGGGAAAGGGTAGATGAAACCTAACAGAAGCAGAAAAAAAGGAAATAAAGATTAGTGCAGAAATCAATTTACCTGAAAACAGATAATCAATGAAACTAAAAGCTCATGAGAAAAGGCAAAAATCATTAATATCAGCAATATGACAGGGGACCTCACTACAAATTCCAGTTATTTGAAGTACAGTGAGAGAATATTATGAACTTAATGCCAACAAATTTGACAACCTATGTGAAAGAGGCAAACTCCTACCAAAGCTCACTCAAGAAGAAATAGATAACCTGTATAGCCCTATATCTATCATAGAAATTTAATTTATTGTTCTTTCCCATAAATAAAATTTCAGTAGAGAATTCTAAACATGTAAGAAAGAAAAAAATCAGCCCTGGCTGGTGTGGCTCAGTTGGTTGGAATAGTGTCCTGTACACGGAAAGTTTGCTGATTCAACTCCTGGTTAGGGCACATACCTAGGTTGTGGGGTTCGGGTCCCAGTAGGGGTGTGTACAGCAGGCAGCTGAGGAATGTTTCTCTCTCTCTCTGTCCCTCTTCCTCCATTCTAAAAAAGTCTGTAAATATATCCTCTGGCCAGAATTTAAAAATAGGAAGAAAGAAAAAATCAACTCTACACAAACTCTTCTAGAAAATTAAAAAAGAGAGAATAGTCTTCAACTCATTCTATGAGGCCAGCATTATAGTGCTATCAAAGCCACAGAAAATATAACAAAAGAACAAAATTAAAGACCAGTATTCCTTATGCATAGATATATCAACTCTTACGAAATTCTGATCCAACAATGTATAAAAATGATTAACACATCACGACCAAGTACAGTTTGTCTCAGGAATGCAAGGTTGGTTTAATTTTGAAAATCAGTCAACATAATGGTTTGTATGAACAGACTGAAAAAGAAAACCCATATGATTCATTCTTGATTTAATAAAAAACAGCTCTCAGAAAAATAGGAATTAGAAGGGACCTTCCCCAACCTCATAAAGAGCATCTACCATAAACCTATAGCTGACATATATAATGGGAAAAATGGAATGATTTCCATCAGATTATTTCCACAGCAAGAAAATCCACTCTACTTCTCTTTAAACTTGTACTGGAGGTTTTTGCCATGAAATCAGGAAAACAAAAGAAATGACTGGCATCCATAACAAAAAAGAAGTTGCTCTGACTGGTGTGGCTCAGTGGGTTGGGCATTATCCTGCAAATTGAGGGGTCACCAGTTCAGTTCCTGGTCAGGAACTGACCAGGGTTCAATGCCTGGGTTGCAAGCCAAGTCCCCAGTTTGGGGCATGCAAGAGGCAACCAATGGATGCTTCTCTCGCACATGGATGTTTCAATCCTCTTCCTCCCTCCCTGTCTCTAAAAATAATTTTAAAAAAAAGAAGAAGTAAACTAAGCCCTGGCTGATGTAGCTCAGTGGATTGAGCACGGGCCTGCGAACCACACGATCACGGTTCGATTCCCAGTCAGGGCACATGCCTGGGTTGCAGGCCAGTTCCCAGCAGGGGATGCATGGGAGGCAACCGTACATTGATATTTCGTTCCCTTTCTCCTTCCCATTCCCCTCTAAAGATAAATAAATAAAATCTTTAAAAAAATAAGTAAACTATTTTTATTTGCAGGTGACATAATTTATGTAGATGATCTGATGGAATCTACTACAAAACTACCAGAACTCTTGTGAGCTTAGCAAGGTTTCAGGATACAGTCAATAAACAAAAACCAATCGTACTTCCATATATTTGCAATGGACAATAGGGTTTTTTAAATGTTTAAATTCACTTTAAAATAGCATAAAATAGCCCTGGCTTGTGTGGCTCCGTGGATTGGGTGCGGTGTGGCAGAAGAAGGAAGCACGTTTTCAAAGTGACCTACAAACGTAAACTAATCGGAACGGGGTATTCCCTACTCTGCCCTTCAGTAGGGTGTCAACCGTCCCGAGCTTGGATTTCCTGACCTGTAACAATACAGCAGTACCTACTATGTATTTGTCCCCCACTGGTGCCAGACATCATACTCATAAGGATAATTACAGCCCTGGCTGGGTAGTTCAGTTGGTGGAGTGTCATACCGATATGCCAATGTTTCCAGTTTCATCCCTGGTCTGGGCACATACAAGTATCAGCCAGTGAATGCATGGGTGGGTGGAACAGCAATCAGGTTTTTTTTCTCTCTCTCTCTCTAAAATCAATCAGTAAAAAATAAGAATAATTATGACTTTAAAAAAACCCTAATCATGTTAAACGGCAGCCCTGGGGACAAGCCTGGGGCTGGTTCTATGACTTAATAATCTCTCTATACTCATAACCAGTTGGAAATCTTGGAGACAGTCACAAAAATATTCTTGCTCTCCCTTCTTACCCTCAGTACCCTGGCCTCCCAGCTTGCTTGTACCCATAACCAAGCCAGATGAGATTTAGGGATAAAGAAGGAACAAAGAGCTTTACAACTAGAAAAAAAATAATGTTTTGCTATTGAATGAACTTCTATTGCTATACGTGAAATGCTTCTGAAAAGTGCATATTACTTTATTTCACAAGTAGTACTTACTGATTTCATAGAGAGGTTTCCTCCTACACCTTGCTTCAGCAAAGTGTCTTAGTGAAATTGGTTGCGCTTGTCCCACATCTGGGTAAATGGTGCTCTCGTTCCTCTCAGTTTAGCAAGGATTGATAGGAAACTACCATAAATGACAAAAAAATTCTGGTTGGACGCCATCTTTTACTGAAGTATTCTTCAAAATGATATTGAACAGTTCCATATTCTACATTCATAGCATTCTAAGAAATCACTTAATGTATACTGTGGCATTAAGTTATGCCCTGGCTTAAATGTCTTTCTGCCCTACAGAAATGAGGGGGAACCATCAGGTTCATGCAGCTCAATAAGAACATATTAAATTAAAAATTTCTAATTGCTAAAGCCTGTGAGAGCCCAGCTTTCTTTCTTCCTCACTTAGTAGTCTGCATACATAGAAAGATGCTCCTGCACTCTTAAGGGTCGTGTCCCCCGCCCCCCCCCCGCCCCATTCTTCTATAGCTCTGCAGGCATACTAATCCTAGGCATTAAAGAAATATCAAACCCTAATACATATCACAGCCTTGACATTCAAAAATCATTACCTTAAGCTAGTTTTCTAAGTTGTCAAGAGGGAAAACCTCAAAGTTATTTTTAGGCTTTTGTAAACCCCTAGGCTTGCCTATCTGGTATTTCAGTTTTGCAGAAAATAACAAGAGAAATAAATAACATGAGGCAAAGTTTAGACACGCCTCTGATGGCATATTCATAGATCAAACCAGGGAGAGAAGCTTCCCTGAATCCCAGTTCTGGATTCCCTTAACTGCATGCTCATCCCCTCTCCAAGCCCAGTTGTAACCCAGGTAAGAAATGTTTTTATTTGCTTAAGGAGAAAAAAAGAAAACTAGAAGCCCACGAGAAGAGAGGCTCGTTCTCTTCTTATCAACAGACTGGTTCGGATCCCTCTGCCAAAGCGATCCCAGCCTCTGGGAACCCCAGTGGGCCAAGCTGACAGCCCCTTTCCACCTCTCTTCTGAGGACACGTGTTCTTCCTGCCAAGCTCAGCGGCCTTCCCTGAGCCCCGCCCTGAGCCCGTTTCTAGGCCCCGCCCACCTCACCGCCGCCCAATCGCATCAAGGACCCCGCCTCTCCGGCTCTAGCCTGCCGCCTTTGTTCTCCCTCTCTCCCTCTTTCAGCCTGTGCGCTCCCGGCAAACCGAGTGGCAGCTGCTGATTGGTGGTCGCCGCACAGCGAATCAGAAGGGGGCACCTCACGTTTAGGACTCGGAGCTTTAAACGCTCCAGCCCCGCGCCGCGGGGCGCGCGGAGGAGGCTGGGGAGGAGGGCGGTGCGACTGTACTGGGACGCGTAGCGAGGAGCACGAGGTTCGGGTCCCTGATCGGGCTGGGATTGGCCGGCCCTCGCCTTCCCTCGCCCCCAGCCAATCACCTGCGAGGACTTACTGGGGGGGTTGCTTTTGGTGTCTTGCGTTTCGACCGCCAGAGCAGACCCCCCCCAGGTCCCGGTTGGCTCAGCGGTGGCTGGCGACTGGAGGCAGCACTCCTACCGCCGTGATGAGGCCCGGGAAAGCTTGCCTGCTGGTCCTGCTCCTGGCGCTGACGCAGCTGCTGGTCGTGGTGAAGGCCGGGGAGGAGGACGGAGGTGAGCGGCTGGGCGGTGGGCCAGGCCTGCGGGTTGGAGCGCGCAGCGCGGCACCTGGGGTGGGTGCGACCTGGGACCCGTGGGTTCCGCGCGGAGCTTTTCCAGAACCGATGCTGGCGCTAACTTGCTGGAGTTTAAGGGGCGGTGGCAGGTGGCCGGCATCGTATAGATTCCGGGAGAGCAGCGCGGTGAAGGGGCCGGGGCTGCGGGGCCTCTTTGCAAGCCCCCTGCCACGGAGGCTTGGACCGGACAGGGTGCAAAGTGGCTTCTGTGCAGTTGGCTCCTTCGTTCTGATTCTGCTCCGACTTTCCTGAGGTCCAGGGTACCGAGGAGAAGAGTTGGGGAATTGTTTCAAATTTCCAGGAGAACGCGCCCAGGGAGTGTGAAGGAGACGGAGCCACTGATTTTCAAACAGGATTCATAGGAGGCTGGGGACCCGCGGGCAGCAAGCATTTTACTTTTTAAAAAAAGTAGATTTGGAAATAAGTATCCCAAGGGTTCTGATTTGAGGGATAAAGGGATGGCTTGATCTGCATCTTTTAAAATTCGGAGGCACCAGTCCCTCAGGGAGCATTTATTGAGCACCTAGTATGTGCCAGTCTCTGCTCCTGGGTTCCGGGAAGCAAGAATGGGGCGTGTAGTCCCTGCTGGAGAAGCGCCCGCCCTCGCAGGAACGTAGGACTGCTACTAGTCATTGGTCCTGCTCTTTGCTTTGAAATCAGCTAGCTCAGAACAAGTGGATAAGAGGACTTTGAAAATTGGAACATACAAGGCATGAAAAGAAAGCTACTCCTAGAGAACAGGGCATCCTGCTACTGGTTTCAGCTTTCCTCCTTGCTGGTCTTTCTCCTGATAACTAGTTTTTCCTCTCTTTTTTTCCCTAGTGAGTTTGTTTCAATGTAATAACACCCCTTTTCGAATATTAGTGTGTAGGAAAGTGTGAACTTTATACTCTTTCAAACAGATTGAGTAACTTCTCTGGGGTCACTGAATCAAGAAGCTTTACCGAAATAGAAAATGAAGTAAAAGCTAGCACCTAGTGGAAAAAACGCCTGCCGAAAGGGACTAAAGTGTGGCTTTACGAATGTGACTTGGGACCTTTACCCAAATCATCTGGTGCTTATTTAAACACAGAGTCCCAAAATATACCGAAGCAGAAGTAATGGGGGGCCGGGGCGGCTAGGGGCACTTTAAACAAGTTCTTCATGGTTCAGAGATGGAATCAACTTTGGGAGGCACATTTAATTTTGAGGACCAGTGGAGATAGAGGATACTTTCTGGAATGTAGATAAAAAGTAAAAATCACTTGGACATCAAGGGCTACTGATAACCAGCACATTTATCATTTGGGTCCCAGGTCACTAAAGCAGTGGGGGCCTTGGGAGGCAGTTGCCTCTGGGCTGAGCCTGGGAACTTCAGAATTGTCCTCACCAAGGCAGGTCTCCCACAGTCCTCTGGGGTGGGCTGGCGCTTCTAGCCTTTGTCTGGACTCCCTCCCGTCCTTCCGGCCTCCCTGGCCCTTTCCTTTCAGTGCCTGCCACAGATAAGACTTACCCTGTGGATGAAGTTTGGACCGCACTTTCCTCTGCCCCGGTGTTCCAAGTTGGCAAGGCTTTTGGTTGTGCTTGTCTCTTTCCTACGTTGTAGATTCAAACGGCACAGTAGTGCCTGGGCTCTAAATGTGTGTGTGTGTGTGTGTGTGTCCCCGGGAATAGCCTCAGTTTGCAGGGCTTTCCTGTCTCAGATTAGAAGTCACCGATACTCTTTGTGCCTTTCCAGCCAACAGAGTGAAGGAAAATATTTTGATGTGGCTTTTGGGATTGATTTAGGTTCTTTAAAAGTAAGTGGAATGAAAATAGTTACCAGATTCTCTAATATATGTCCCCATCCCCCTTACCTGAGCTACTTTGGCCTCGTGCTGAGGAAGATGGCACCCTTCCAGTAGGCACTGGGAAACTATGGGTGTGTTTCTATCCAAGAACATCCAACTTTACTATGTTTTTTGTTCCCACCTTTTAAAATATATATATATTTTATTGATTATGCTGTTACAGTTATCCGGGTTTTTCCCTTTGCCCTCCTCTACCCAGCACCCCTGTTCCCTCCAGCAGTCCCCCACCTAGTTCATGTCCATGGATCTCACATGTGAGTTCTTTGGCTTTTCCATTTCCTATACTGTTCTCAACGTCACCCTGCCTATTCTGTACCTACCAATTTGTACTTAACCCCTGCACCTTCTCCCCCATTCTCTCCCTTTCCTCTCCCAACTGGTAACCATTCAAATGATCTCCAGATCTGTGATTATATTCCTGTTCTGGTTGTTTGCTTAGTTTGTTTTTTAGATTCAGTTGTTGATAGCTGTGAATTTATTGCCACTTTAATGTTTATAGTTTTCATCTTTTTCTTAAATAAGTCCCTTTAACATTTCATATAATAATGGCTTGGAGGTGATGAACTGCTTTAGCTTTACCTCATCTGGGAGCTTTATCTGCCCTTCATTCTGATTGATATCTTTGCTGGGCCGAGTAATTTAGGTTGTAAGCCTTGCTTTTCATCACTTTGAGTGCTTCTTGCCAGTCCCTTCTGGCCTGCAAAGTTTCTTTTGAGAAATCAGCTGACAGTCTTATGGGAACTCCTCTGTAGATAACTCTGCTTCTCTTGCTGCTTTTAAGATTCTCTTTATCGTTAACCTTTGGCATCTTGATTGTGATGTGTCTTGATGTGGTCCTCTTTGTGTGCATCTTGTTTGGGACTGTGGTTACTGGAGTTGCATGTCTACTCCCTTCACCAAGTTAGGGAAGTTTTCTTTTATTATTTTTTCAAATAAGTTTTCGATTTCTTACCCTATCTCTTTTTCTTCTGAGACTCCTGTGATTCGAATGTTGGAGCACTTGAAGTTGTCCCAGAGGCTCCTTACACTGTCCTCGTATGTTTGGATTCTTTCTTCTTCTTGCTGTTCCTGAAGGAAGGTTTTTTCTTCCAAATCATTGATTCAGACCTCAGTTTCCTCCCCTCCACTGCTGATTCCCTGTGAGTTTTTCTTTATTGCACTTAGTGTAACCTGCATTTCTGCCTGGGATGTTTTTATGCTCTTAAACTACCTAATGAGTTTCTTGAGCATCCTTATAACCATTGTTTTGAACTCTGCATGTTATAGATCGCTTATCTCCATTTTGTTTAGGTTTTTTTTCTGGAATTTGGACCTCTTCTTTCATTTGGGCCATATGTCTTTGTCTCCTCATTTTGGCAGCCTCCTTGTGCTGGTTACTATGTATTAGGTAGAAGTGCCTTGACCCCCTTTCTTAGCAGCGTGGTCGAATGTAAAAAAACACACCTTAAGTTGGATGGGGCAGAGCCTTCAGTAATTTCAGGGCGAGGCAGCCTGTGTGAACCAGGTCGATGCGGTCTCAGGTATGGTACTGCCGCTCTGTGGCTGTTTGGTGGGGGAGGGCTCTGAAAAGGCAGTCGCTGCTCCCTGGCCTCTAGAGTATTGTTTGGGAGGATCCCGTCAGCCTCGTGCCAGACACTTCGGTTCTTCCCCACATGCCACTGGTGCCCTTCCAGCTGCTGCCCTGATGCTGGAGCCCACAGGCTGTGAGTCGGAGTAAGTCCTAAGTCTGTACAGGCCCTTTAAGAGCAGACGCCTGAGAATCCCACAGTTTCTTCTGCAGCCTCCCCAGCCCCCACCGGTTTTTACAGTCAGAGGTTATGGGGACTTATCTCCCTGGCACTGGAACCCTGGGCTGGGTGGTCTGGTGTGGGGGTGGGATCCCTCATTCGCAAGATATCACTCCCGATTTTTATGTGAGACCAGCCCGTTCCAAGTCTGCCTCCCCTACCTGTCTAAATGAATGTGGCTTCTTAATTCTTTGGTTGTCAGGCTTCCTATAAAACTCCATTTTCTGACGATTCTGGGTAATAGTGGTTTAGTTGTAATTTTTGCTGTGGTTGTGGGAGGGGACAAGCTGTGTTTACCTATGCCTCCATCTTGACCGGGAGGCTAAGAACGTCCGACTTTAAAAGTAAAGCCCCATGAAGAGTGGTCTCCCCACGAAAATGGGGGGGCTTTCTCTGCAGGGGAGCATGGGTTTCTAGTAGGAAGGAGTATAGAGCCAGCACCTTCTCCAACGGCAGAGGAATCGGTCCTTATGAAGAAACAAGTCACTCTCACTCTGGCCCATGGTAATTCACAGACGCCCATTTCATCACGACAGCCCCCCCTTCCCCCCCACCACCACCACGAGTGCTCACGGACCACGTCAGGCCGAGCCTGTGTAAAGGAGCTTTGCTCTTCCTTTTTGTAAAATTCTCCTTATCCCAGTGTGTTGGGTGGGTTACAAAGTCCCTCTCCCTCCCCTGGCTGTGTTTTTCAGCTTATAGAGCAGACTGAGTCCCCCAGTGCTTTCTGTCCGCTCTTTCTCCATCTGCCTGCAAGTAAATTTGATTGTGCAAGTAAATCTGACTGGGCAGAGCAGCCAGGGGGAGAGTAGACATGTGTGCACTGCCCGTGAGTCCTGCCTAACTGGCCACAGCGGCCATCCAGCCCAAGTGAGTGTCCAGACCAGACCAGGGTGGACGGTGCTTCCTAGGTGCCCCAGCTGGAGCAGAGACCTCCTTATCCCCACTCCCCACTCCCCACCCCCCACCGCCTCTCACTGTCCAGCCCTCAGCTTTGCAGCCCTCAGGCAGGTCATTTGGGTAGAACTTGAGAACGAGGTTGTCTTCCCCAGCATCCTCCCTCCTTCCCATCCGGGAAGCCTTGTTCTTGGTGCTGCCTGGTGACAGTGCTGGGGCCCTGGGGCCTCTGCAGGCCTGTCCACCCAACAGGGTTCCTGCGTGGAGGAGGGGAGTGGTAGGGGCCAGGGGAAGGGATGTTGGAGAGCTGCGGCCCGAGTACAGGGTCTGGGCCAGGAGGAAAGCAGAGCGCAGGGGCGGGATCTTGTCCCAGGAAACATGGGCACCTGCTTGGTTTGCTCCTCTCACATGGGTGGGTTTCCTTTGGGGGTGTAGAGCTGTTTCTCCCTCCCCCCACAAAGGGATGTGAGCATCAGAGAAAAACAGTGAGGGGTTCAAAGGGACGTCGTTGAGGAAAGTGGCTGGAGGGGTGGGGGTTTGATTTGTTTTGGGTGACTTCTCTGCAGATTGTTCGGTTTTAATGATAATGAACAAGGCTACCCCCCACCCCCAGACCAGTTCCCTGGCCCCTCTGAGCAGCTGCAGGGCCAGCCTTGAAGTAGGTGGGGGAAGATTAGTTAGGGGTGGGGTGGGGCTGGGACTGGGCCAGTGCCAGGGGTTCCAGGGTCCCAGGAGCAGGTTTTCACCACCAACAACAACCCCCCCAGCCCCAGACTTGGTAACTGTCAGCCTCGCTTCATCTCCTGGGAAGCATCTCCAAACACAAATAATTGGCCCCTGGAAATGTTCTGGCTTCAAAGTTAATGAAATCCTCGCACAAGCTGCCCTGGCTTCAGGTGCCCTTGCTGTTGTGAGCAAAGCTGAAGGACCTAGGGAATGAGAACCACAGTCCCATGACACCTAGTGTCCATAGTTCCAAAAAATTTTTTACCTGGACATTGATCGTGGGGTGCACTTGGATTCTCTGTTCTGAGAAGAGAGGTTTGTTTGCCCCAGGCAGGAAGCACGTCAGTGAAAGCGAACCTTACCCTCGAGCTCGACCTGGTGGGAACCATGTGTGAGGTGTTCTCTGAAGTTCAGGTCAGGTCTGAGCTGAGCCTGGCTGCAGGGCGCAGCCTGGGAAGACTGCAGGGCGGCGCTGAGGGTCCCTGGGTCAGATCTCAGTGCAGAGCAGACGGGGCTAATGCTGGCTTCTCTGTGTTTGGGCAGGAGGCTTGCAGAGCAACCTAGGGTGCAACCTCTGTGGAGGGGGCGCTCCTGTGGGGCATTTAGACTTTAAATTCTAAGTCTGGTTTTCAGACATCTTTTAACCACGGCACAGCCACCCAGGACGCAGACTTAGAGCAGAAGTTCTGGGCACAAGTCTGGATGTCACCACCGTGTCTGGTGGTGGCCCCCAGGGGCCACTCAGGACTCGTGACACATTTTGAAGGGTTGAGGTTACAGGAACATTTTTGAGGAGAGTCAGCCAGTTTCCTAACCAGTCTGGGTGTTTTGCACTCAGATTCTGATAAAGAAGACGCCATTGAGGAGGAGGAAGAGGAAGAGGAAGATGAGGAGGAGGAGGATGACTTGGAAGTTAAGGAAGAAAACGGTGTCTTGGTCCTAAACGACGCGAACTTCGATAACTTTGTGGCCGACAAAGACACGGTGCTGCTGGAATTCTACGCCCCGTGGTAAGGCCCCTGCTCCCCTGCCTGAGCCCAGCAGGGCGGGCGTGGCTGGGCGCAGGGCCGTAATTAGCCCCAGGTGCAGGGCCACCAGGAGCTCAGCGCCCCGCCAGTTTGCATGGAACATCCCGTGAGCCAGCCCTTACAGAATGCGGTCCCCAGTGATTTAAAATAGGAACTTGTCCTCTGACGGTGACAGCTGGGGAAGCCGGTGGCGTTTCACAAGCTGTGGTGACACGGAAACCTGCGTTGGTGACAGGCATCCGACCCATCTCCAGGCCACCCACCTCCCTCCTGCAGCATTAGGGTGGCTGCCCTGACTCGGCCTCAGAGGCAGGCGCCCCGCCCCTTCCCTGTCTCACCCTCACTCCACAGTGCACACGTGGGTGGCCACCCGTTGCTCCTCCCACCAGCTCTCTGGTCTCACAACCCCTTCTTTCCCCTTCCCCCACCCCCCTGCTTCACTTTGGAGACATAATAGTCAAAATGTACATATGTGTCTAGTGCTTGATGTTCAAATATAGTATACAGTGTTTTAAAAGAATATTTATTATTATTTTTAGAGAGAGGGGAAGGGAGGGAGAAAGGTTGGGGGAGAAACATCTATGTGAGAGAGAATCATGGATCAGTTGCCTCTCCCACACAGCCTGACCAGGAACTGAACCCACAACCTAGGCACATGCCCTGACCGGGGATCGAACCACGACCTTTCAGTTTATGTGCAAGGGTGTTCAGCCCACGGGCCACATGCAGCCCAGGCTGGCGATCAATGCGGCCCAACACAAAATCCTAAATTTACTTAAACCCTTTTTTTTCTCTCTCTCTACCATTTTCATTACTGTTTGTGTGTTTAACGTGTGGCCCAAGACAACTCTTCTTCCAGTGTGGCCCAGAGATGCCAAAAGGTTGGATGCCCCTGGTACGAGAAAATGCCCAACATACTGTGCCACAACGGCCAGGGCAAACTTAATTTTTTTTTAAATTTATTGAGGGGGTGGGGAGAGAGAGAGGAAAGGAGACACTGATTTGTCATTCCACTTAACATAGGCGTTCATTGGTTGATTCTTGCATGTGCCCTGACTGGGGATCCAACCCACTGATGCACCTGGCCAGGACAGTTTTCAAACTTTTTAGCCTCGGGATCCCTTAACACTTAAAATTTGAGGACCCTAAATAGCTTTCATGTGGATCATGTTTATCAGTACTTAGCACACTAGAAATTAAAACTGAGGGGTTTTTCTAAAGATTTTATTTATTTTTAGACAGAGGGAGAGGGAGGGAGGAAGAGAGGGAGAGAAACACCAATGCGTGGCTGCCTCTCATGGGCCCTACCAGGGACCTGGCCCGCAACCCAGGCATGTGCCCCGACTGGGAATTGAACCGGAAACCCTTTGGTTCACAGGCTGGTGCCCAATCTACTGAGCCACCCCAACCAGGGCTAAAACTGAGAAGTTTAAAAAGTACTTGTTTTTGTGTAACAGTGACCCATTACAGGTCAAGATCAGAATGCTGACGTCGCTGTGAGTCGTGCCTCTGGAAAACTTCACTGTTCCCTTGTAGGAGAATGAGTGAAAAAGACGAAAAATGTTGTTTGGAGTTTTTAAAGGATTTTATTTATTTTTAGAGAGCAGGAAAGGGAGGGAGAGAAACATCAGTGTGTGGTTGCCTCTTGCACGCCCCCTACTGGGGACCTGGCCACAACCCAGGCATGTGCCCTGACTGGGAATCGAACCAGAGAAGACCCTTGGGTTCGCAGGCTGGCATGCAATCCATTGAGCCACACCAGCCAGGGCACAAAAGAAATGTTTCAGTAGAGTTTCACCTCAAAGGCCCTTCACATGGGGTCTCTGGACCGAACTTTGGGAAACGTATGGATGAAAAAACAAGACTCAGAGACACTGAAAGAATGTGCCCAAAGCGGAGCAGGAAGTGGGTCCCAAGCCTGTTTGACTTGCAGCCACCTGGGCCTTCCCGTCACGTCTGCCCTTAACTGCAGACAGCGCCCGTCCCGATGCCCCGTTTTTGTTCGCATGGGTGCAGTTAAGCCACCACAGGTACCGTTAACTTGCTTTTCTTTCCCCAAACCAAACTCTTAGGTGCGGACACTGCAAGCAGTTTGCTCCAGAATATGAAAAAATCGCCAGTACCTTGAAGGAGAACGACCCTCCCATTCCCGTCGCTAAGATTGATGCGACCTCGGAGTCGACGCTGGCCAGCAGGTTTGATGTGAGCGGCTACCCTACCATCAAGATCCTCAAGAAAGGGCAGGCTGTTGACTACGAGGGCTCTAGGACCCAGGAAGGTGAGTGGTGCCCAGCTGCTGGGAGGAGCCAGGGCCAGGCCTCGCTCCCCCGGGGAGGGAGTTGGGGTACTAGAAAGCACTGGGAGTGACCTCTGGGGTCAGCGGCTTCTGGGGATGCTCCTTGCTGGGGTGTTCAAGGTGACCGAGATAAAAATAACCTTGTCTTTACGTGGGAAGGATATCTTACAAGAGGTGGAGCTTCTCGTTGGTGTTCTGGAGCTGCAATTTTTATTTTATTTTATTTTTAGAGGGGAAGGGAGGGAGAAAGAGAGGGAGAGAAACATCAGTTGATTGCTTGTAACACGCCCCCAAGTGGTGACCTGGACTACAGCCCAGGCATGTGCCCCGACCGGGAATCGAACTGGCGACCTGGTAGTTCGTAGGCTGGCGTTCAACTCACTGAGCCACACCAGCCATGGCTAGAGCTGCAGTTTTTAACCAGTTTGCTGTAGCACAGTGGTGTTCCACAAGATTTTTTAAAGCATGCAATACCTGACTGTTTAGTCAGGGGCACTGACCTCTTTTCCCTTGGATTGTCAAATTAAAAAATGACAACAGCCAATACAACAATAGCTATCCAGTGAGAATGAATCAAAAGTATGCCTTTTTTTTTGATCAGGTGGGCAAAATGGGGATATTTTTTGGTGTGCTGCAGAATTTTAGTAGTTTATGTGCCATGGGACAAAAAAGGGTGAAAATTCCTTCTTCCAGAGCCACGGCTCTCAACATTCAGCCTGCGTCAGGGCCAGCAGAGCAGAGTCAGGGTGTCATGGGGACATCGCAGAGCCCTGTGTCCAGAGTCCCCCCTTCGGTAGTGTCAGGTCAGGCTCAGTAACACACATTTCTTACGAGCACCCCTGAGTGTGAGGCTTCAGACCCAAGCCCCACACTGAGACCTGTGGTGTGGGCAGCCAGCCTGGTGGCTCTCTGAAACCAGGCCTGGGGGTCCCTGCCTGCTCTGGTTAAGCATTAAGTAACTTTATTATATGAACGAAGAAATAAAATTGTGGTGCATCCTTTAGGAAGAGTGCATCTCTTCGAGTCACTTCTGAAAGGTTGCATTCCATCTCCCATTCCCGGTGTGGCGTGGCGGTAGCAGCACTGGGTAGGGCTCACTCTCACAGCCGTGCGCTAGCCCTGTGTCCTGGACAAGTGCCTTCCTCTTTTCGGGCCTGGAGTCGCATCAGGGATGAGAAGTCACTTGGACTGGGTCTCAGAGTTCCTTCAAGTGGTGCGAGTCTGTCCTGCGACCCTTCGACACTGGAGCCTGCCACTGTGGGGTGCGCAGACAGATGGCGCTGACGCCCGTTCGTTTGTACTTAGCTGTACTCTGCATTGTCTGCCTATCAGAGCGCATGTTTCGTGGGCTACTGTCCACTCTGACTGGTTATCCCGCTGCCGGGCAGGAAGGTGGCTACTGCAGCAGGTTCGTCCTTTGTCCTTCAGAGGCACTTTGTACACGTGCACACTGGTGTGTGTGTGTGTGTGTTTAAAGGATTTTATTTATTTTAGAGGGGAAAAGAGGGAGAGAAACACCAATGTGTGGTTGCCTCTCACGCACCCCCTACTGGAGACCTGGCCCACAATCCAGGCATGTGCTAAGTGGGAATTGAACCAGCGACCCTTCGGTTCACAGCCTGTGCTCAATCCACTGAGCTATGCCAGCCAGGGCTGTTAGCATATCTTAAATACCATCTGTACCCTCCTGTTTTTACTTAACCAACGTGTCTTAGTCATGTTGTTTTGCAGGGAACTGAATCTAAAAGTGGACTGACAATAGTGTGCTGTGTTGCCGGAAAGTAAACAGGCTGTGTATTTGGAGTTCTGTGCTCAGTGTTTGACTAGAGGGATGGCGCAGCTGGGAATCTTGAGAGCAGTGTTTGCCGAGGGGGCTTCCTGGGCCTGTGGCCCTGTGAGTGCGATTTAATGAGCAGGTCTCCCCGTGGTGACAGACGCAGGCTCTGAGCATGGACAGGGCAGGCGGTTCTTGCCATGGGCGCACATTCCGGTCTGAGAGCTCGTGCTGTGTGGAAGTGGTTCTCACTGGTTCCTTCGTGGGCTTCACAGCCCCCCAAAAAAACAGAAAAGGACGTATGGACAGTTTGCTGCCGCTGCTCCTGAGAACCACTGGGAAGATGCTTTGTGAGAATACGTCTGTGTCCCACTTCCATCCTTGAATTCATCTGTGGGGACCCAGGCCACATATGGGCCCTTTTTTGTTTCCAGTCCTCACCCAAGGATATGTCTAGTGACTTCTAGAGAGGAGAAGGGAGACAGCGGGGGTGGGGGAGGAGGCAGACAGACACATCGGTGGTTGCCTTCTGTATGCGCCCTGACTGGGAATCGAACCTGCAGCCTTTCAGTGTGTGGGAAGACATTCCAACTGCAAACGGGCCTCTTGGTAACGTGGCACCGATGCAGCCTCAGTGGTGTGGGAGCTGCCACTCTCTTCGTTTTCCTCGACTTGTGCATGTTTTATGATGCTATAATGCGCTAGTGCTGGATATGTACGTGTTAGGGGGCGCTGTGGTCTGGGGAGAACGGAGCCTCGTGCATCGGGCTGGTCTCGGGCTGCAGAGAGAGGTCTGCCTGTGCTCAGTCTCACTGCGTTTCTTTCAGAAATTATCGCCAAGGTCAAAGAGGTCTCCCAGCCCAACTGGACGCCTCCCCCCGAAGTCACGCTTGTGCTGACCAAAGACAACTTCGATGAGGTGGTGAACAACGCAGACATCATCCTGGTGGAGTTTTACGCCCCATGGTAAGATGGTGTGGGTCTCAGGTCGCTCAGATGTGCGTCGGTACCTGTGCTGGGCACCCTGCTGGCAGCGGGTGGGGCGGCAAAGATGGCGGAGAGCAAGGCGGGGGCTGCTGAGTGCAGGGAGACCATGTCGTGCTGGCCCTCCTGGGGGGCTCGCTCAGCGCCCTCAGCAGCAGGCATGTGGGGGTTGGCGGGGCCTCGCCGGGTTGTTCAGAAACCCTGTGTCACCGGAAGGCTGCATCTGGGTCGGGACAGGCCCCTGACAGAGTGGCTTCCCCGGGCAGGTGCGGGCACTGCAAGAAGCTGGCCCCTGAGTACGAGAAGGCCGCCAAGGAGCTGAGCAAGCGCTCTCCCCCAATCCCCCTGGCCAAGGTCGATGCCACCGCGGAAACGGACCTGGCCAAGAGGTTCGATGTCTCCGGCTACCCCACGCTGAAGATCTTCCGCAAGGGAAAGCCCTTTGAATACAACGGCCCAAGGGAGAAATACGGTAGGGCTGCTGCCTTCTAGCTGGGTGAGGCGGGCCAGCTCCTTGGCCTGGGCAGGTGGGCGGCGCGCAGAGTGCCCGCAGCCCCAGCCCCTCCTCAGGCCAGTGCTCTGCCTGCAGGGATCGTGGACTACATGATCGAGCAGTCCGGGCCGCCCTCCAAGGAGGTTCTGGCCCTGAAGCAGGTCCAGGAGTTCCTCAAAGATGGAGATGACGTCATCATCGTTGGGGTCTTCCAGGCGGAGAGTGACCCGGCCTACCAGCTGTACCAGGATGCCGGTGAGCCTGGCCTTCTGCACGGGTGGCACACCACCTGGGGTCCTGCTGCTTTTGCACTGTGGCCCCGGGCGTCAACTTCAGGGTGGCTTGATGAATTACTGCAGCGCCTGTGGGGATAGGCCTTGTGTTCGCACAGATCAGTGGCTGGAGGCTAGTTCCCTGTGGCCCTGATGGAGGACAGAGAACTAGGAGGGCACAGTTCCGTTCACCCAAGTTCATTGTTGTGCTCCCTCGCCTTCCAGGGTCCCCTTCCCAAAGCCAGCCCCTTCGCAAGGGGAGGCTCTTCACCAGTAGGTGGGGGTTGGTATCAGGCCTGAGCAGGAGTCCCGGCCCTGCCAGTTCTCAGCCCTGTGGCCGACCACAGGCAGGGCCTGATCGGCCCGCTGTTCTCCTGCCCACCAAGGTGGTCTCGTCCACCTTGAAGGTCGTCACGTTCACTGAGGAGGCACCTGGCCCAGTGTGGTAGTCCTAACAGGCACCCGTGGGGCTAGACTAGCTAGTCTGAGAGGCGACACTCCTGGGACCGGCTGTCGGTGCTGTGGGGGCCGGGCACTTGTCTGGGTGGGGCAGGCATGCTTGCCATCCTGGATGGCCCCTGGGTCATGAAAGGAAACGGTTCCTTCAGGGACAGCAGGGATCCCCTCCACCCTCACCACTTCCCTCGGATACCCCCACCCTCCCACTGCGCCCGCACCAGAAAGACCCGGTAGAGCTCTAACCACAACCTTCTACGTGCCCTGCTGGCCGCTTGGTGCAGATAGTGGGGCGCGGGCCCCTTCGTGCTTCCTTGGTCTTTCTCGATCGAGCCACCCCGTCTCCCACTCCCAACTCCTGGGGGAGCAGCTTGCAGAGGGCACCCCAGACCCACTTCCCATGTGGGTGCGAGCCCCTCCCGAGGGTGTGAGGGGTGGTCTGTGACGACCCGGGCCTGGGGCAGCGGGCTGCCAGTCTGGGCACTATGCTTCAGGTCAGGCCCGGGGCTCGGCCGGGCTGGGCTTCGGGCAGAGGTGGGAGGCACCGGGCCTGGCGCGCCGGCCTGTGTACTGCGGGCTGCATGGAAGGAGGGAGCAGCCTTGGGGACGCAGGGCGGTCTGCGGAAATGGGAGAAGTGAGTTCGTGAACATGGAGGGGCGGCTGGCAGAGGTCAGGAGGCAATTCTGTCTCCTTGTCCGTGTCTGGCTGCTAACGCCGGAGGCACCCAGAGGCTTAAACAGGGTGGGGACTTAGCCTGCGAGTGCCTTCCAGGTGGGCAGCCTCTCTTGACCCTCACAGCGGCCTATGTGGTAGATTCTCCTGTTCCTACCGAGGACGACTGAGGCTCGGGCCAGTGAATACCCAACAGTCAGCAGGTTGCAGAATTACGAATTGAACCCAGGTCTGTCTGAGTCCAAAAGCTGTGGCTTCTCCTGGCCGCCTCCCCCAATCACGTGGTGTGCTGCCCGGCTCAGGGGGCTCCAGGTGCTGTGGTGAGGACAGAGTGGAGGGCCTGAGCGGAGGGTGACCACGCAGTCACCCCAGGTGGAGGGCAGGGGCGACACATGGGCCCTGTCTGGTCTGGTGGCTTTATCGGAGCACAGCTTTATTTATTGGTGCACTCTCTCATGCACACGTGGTCCAGCTGTTTCCACATGGGAGCACACTGTCCAGTGCTTGGGGCCGTGTGGCCACAAAGCCCAGGACGTTCACTGGTCCTTTCTGGAAAAAGTTCGCCAGTCGGGGTTTATCTCAGGAGGTTGACAGGATTTAAATGCAGTGTGTACAGTAAAGGAACCACACTCGGGGCCCTCCCACCCGGGGGAGGAGAGCCCCAAGCCCTGGGAGGGTGCTGCATGGGGGAACTCGCCCTGTGCACACAGCAGGGGACACGCTCACTGTCACCTGGTGGCAGGTCGCCCGGGATCGAGCGCTTTCCAGCATTGGGGATGGCAGGTGGCCAGACACCTGACGGATGAGCTCCAAGTGCACATTCAGTTTGATAAAACATTTTTTACAGATTCTGAGATAAGAGTTTTAAGATATTAGGCTGTACGAAGTTTTTTGGTTTTGTTTTTTGAATAATTGACTTGAGAGAGCAAGGAAGGAAGAGAGAGGAGAGAGAACCCTTGATTTGTTCTACCTGTTCATTCATTGGTTGATTCTTGTATGTACCCTGACCTGGGATCGAACCTGCGACCTTGGTGTGTCAGGATGGCACTCTAACCAACTGAGGCGCTCGGCGAGGGCAGGCCTGTACCAAGTTTTAAAATCCAACATTTAAGCTCGAGGCGTTGTCCGCACAGACCTCACAGTGGTCGTCACACTGTTTTTCGGGCATTCGCTGTAGTTGACGTGGGCCAGGAGTTAAATCTGGATCATTAAGCAATTTAATAAATTGTACATTTATCATTCTGTTTGTTTTTTTCAGCTAACAACCTGAGAGAAGATTACAAATTCTACCATACTTTCAGCACTGAAATAGCAAAGTTCTTGAAAGTCTCCCCTGGCAAGTTGGTCATGATGCAGCCTGAGAAATTCCAGTCCAAATACGAGCCCAAGAGCACCGTGATGGACATCCAGGTGGGTAAGGGCGCTCGGGCCTCAATGGGCCCTCTGAAGAGCCAGACCCTGGGCGTCCGACGGGCAGGAGGACTGTGGTGGTGCCACCAAGGGGGTTTGCAGCGTGGAGGTTTCCCTCCCCAAGGCTCCAGCCCTGGGCCCAGCCCACAGGGAGGCCCCCAGTCTGGTTTCATGGGGCAGCGCTCACACACTCTCAGGCGAGGGGCCCTAGCCCCAGGAGGGCTCCACCTCTCATGCCGCTCTCAGCCTCCTGGCGCCAGCCTCCCTCAGGTGCCCCCTCTCTCCCCCCACTTTGTGGGGTTGGCCTGGGTCTGCATTGTTCCTGCCAGGCTGTGCTGCCCGTGTGAGCTGAGCCTTGTTCGCCAGCAGGCGGCCCGGCGCTGAGCGCTGCAGGGCAATGGCAGGCCTCTCTGTTTGCTGCTGAGGCTGTGCAGCGTGGCTGCTGCGTTTGGCCTTTCTTTCCCCTCCCACCCCTCTCTGGACTGAAGAGGGAGCGCCCAGCTCAGTGTTCCGAGCACTTTGGCGAGCAGATCCTCGGTGCGGAAGAGGCTGGGGTGCAGGGCAGTGACTGCCTCCCCCAGGGCCCCACAGCCAGTTGGGAGCAGCTGAGGAGCGAGGGTACGTGTGCCCCTCTCTGGGCCAGGCCGTGGCCCAAAGGGCTCCCTGGGGACCTGGAAGAAGTGGCCGGAGTCCCCTGGTATGTAGCATGTACTGCAAGGAGCCACCATGCCCCTCTAGTCTGTTGTCAGGACAGGGAGTGGGCTGACCTTGGAGGCAGCCCCAACCTACCCGACTCCCGGGCACTTCAGTGCCCTTGCTCCACTTCCAAGACTCCGTCCAGAGAGGGCTCCGTCCAGATGAGCTTGGCGTGCAGGGGGGTGGGGGGACTAGCGTGTTCCCAGGGAGGGCCTGTAGCTTCTAACAGGTTCTTGAAGACATCCTTGACCTCAGAAATGTTGGACCGTGCAGCCCACTCCGTTGTGGCCTTTTCCCTTCAGCCTGCGTTTTTAGACTTTAAATGGACTGGTGGTGTTTATATGTGACCCCAGTCCCAGACACTATAGGAGGCCACTTCGTAAAAACCCACACAGTGCAGTCACAAGCAGTGTTTGGAGAACGTGGGCGTAGACATCAGGGCGAAGGGAAGACAAGGGCAGGACAGGTAATGTGAAGCGAGGTGAGAGGTACGCCCCAGGAGCTGCGCAGGGAGCACCCGCCACCGTCCATCGGCTCGTAGACCCTGAGGCGTCTGGGTTGAGGCCCACTGCAGTTACTCTTGAGGTCACCTTCAGGTGACACCCCAAGGGCCCCAGCTGCCCCCCCTCACAGCTTTTCCCGCACTCCCCTCCCATCCTCCTGGTGCCCTGGGATTAGACCCCAGCTGCCTGGTCCCCTGCTCCATCCTCAGTGCCCTGCGGCCACCTGCCTGACTCTCTCGTTCAGGTGGGGCCCAGAGTCTGTGCAGAGTGTGGTGTGCACCTGCCACGTCAGCTGTGTGGCCTCAGGCATCCCACTAAACCGTGCTGCACCTCTGTCTTCATCTGGAACAGGAGGTGGCGGCCCCCCACACCTTGGGGTGGCTGTGAGCCTGGGGTCCGGAGGGCCTGGCTCAAGTTTTTCCTTAATGTGAGCCCTCAGGAGCCCCCCGCACTAGGGCCTTCTGCACGCCCCTCAGGGCTGTCAGCTCTCCCGACAGCCTGGGCTCAGGGTCCCCACGCGCCCAGTTGGTCCCAGGTGCTGCATGAAGATTGGAGCCGGGCTTGCCTCCCGCTGATCACCTTACCTGGCAGCCACCTGGGCGCCAGTCTGAGCCAATCCCCACACAGCTCCATCTCAGGGGATGGTGACAAATCAGGCTACTGCCCCAGCCTGGCCCCACGCTTTGCTTGAGACCACACCATGCTCTGTTCTGCAGGCTGTCAACTCAGGGGTGTGGTTTCTCCGGGCAGGAGGCCAAGCCCAGCATGACCGCTCACCAACTGCCCATTTGGGCCTCCCCACACCTCTCTGAGCTGCATTCCTGGCATCTCTGAAGCATCCTGGTGGGACTGGGGAGGGTGGAGGGTGTGAGGAGGGCGGGGTGGACCCTCCCACTTAGTTCACTGTGGTAGCAGTGGTCTTCTGGCGGCCAGGTCTTTCTCCTGCAGCTCCTGACCAACGTCACAGTGAGCCCAGGTTCCGAGGACAGGGCTTGGGGCTCCTGCAGTGGCCCGACAGTCTCCCCTGAGGTTCAGTGGAGGACGGGGGGGCCCAGAGACAGCAGGGAGTTGCTGGAGGTGCTTGAGCGGGGCTCAGGGCTTCTCACTTCCAGTGGCCCCCTGTGCCCAGTCCCGTCTTTACCGGGTGACAGCGACAGCAGCAGGTGAGCATGTTTGATGAGCCCCGTGGTTGGCAGCTGCTGCTCACCTGTCCCCGCTGTTTCGCAGGGCTCCACGGAGGGCTCGGCCATCAAGGACTTTGTGCTGAAGCACACCTTGCCCCTGGTGGGTCACCGCAAGCCCTCCAACGAGGCCAAGCGCTACTCGCGGCGCCCTCTGGTGGTCGTGTACTACAGCGTGGACTTCAGCTTCGACTACAGAGCTGGTGAGGGCCCTTACTGGTTGGTGGCCAGCTGTGTTTTCTTTATGGCTTCAGGGTCATTTTCCTTCTGTGCTCCAGGCAGGCAGGGGCTTATGCCCCTCAGCACAGGCCTCTGGGGTGGGTTGAGCTTTTGACCAAGGTCCCCTGCTTGCACAGGTGGCTTTTTCAGCCCGAACCTTGTCAGAGAGTCTTTGGGGCAGATTCTTACCCTCCACCCCGGGGACTCACGGCCCTTCGTCCCATTGCAGCCACTCAGTTCTGGCGGAGCAAAGTGCTGGAGGTGGCCAAGGACTTCCCCGAGTACGCCTTTGCCGTCGCGGATGAGGACGACTTCGCCTCGGAGGTGAAGGACCTGGGGCTCAGCGAGAGCGGCGAGGACGTCAACGCTGCCATCCTGGATGAGGGCGGACGCAAGTTCGCCATGGAGCCCGAGGAGTTCGACGCTGACGCCCTCCGCGAGTTCGTCAGGGCCTTCAAAAGAGGTGGGCCGCGAGGGGGGCTGCTGGGGGCGCCCCTCGGGTCCTGGCCGTGGCACTCTGCGCCTCTTCCTTCAGATCGCTGGTGCCAAGCCTGATTCTGGAACTTTCCCAGGGACCTCAGGGACACTGGAGATGAAATATCCCTGTCCTTCTGCTTGCCTTCTCTTTTCTTTCTTCTTTTCTTTTTCCTTGTAGTAGAAAAAAGGGCAGATGTGTCTTGGAAATGTCAAGAAGCCTTATTTTTAAAAAATTTAAAACAGGCTTCTGGTGTCTGTGGGAAGTTGTGTGTGTGTGGAGACCTGCTTTACAGCATCACATGCCTGTCTCTGTTGGCCTGGGTGAGCCCCTGGCCCGGCACCCACCATCACAGACAGACCCCCAGTTCCCTGCCTGCCGGACCGCGCTGCTGGGCGCCTCTCCCTACACGGCCCTGCTGCCTGGGCACCAGCTGTCCCTGGAGCCCCTGCACGTCCTAGTGCAGCCTCACTGCACAGGACCTGGCAGCCAGATTGGCCTGGGACCACCTGCGCCCTCTCTGGCCTTTGCAGGGGCTGGGAAAGGACGGTTGAGGAGACCGGGGAGCTGAGGGTGGGCTGTGGGGGCCAGACCGCCAGGGTCACTCACATCCCTCCCCCGCTCACTTCCCCGGCAGGAAAACTGAAGCCAGTCATCAAATCCCAGCCGGTGCCCAAGAACAACAAGGGGCCGGTCAAGGTCGTGGTGGGGAAGACCTTCGACTCCATCGTGATGGACCCCAAGAAGGACGTCCTCATCGAGTTCTACGCGCCCTGGTGCGGGCACTGCAAGCAGCTGGAGCCCGTGTACACCGCCCTGGGCAAGAAGTACAAGGGCCACAAGAGCCTGGTCATTGCCAAGATGGATGCCACCGCCAATGACATCACCAGCGATCGTTACAAAGTCGAGGGGTTCCCCACCATCTACTTCGCGCCCAGTGGGGACAAAAAGAACCCAATTAAGTTTGAGGACGGAAACAGAGACCTGGAGCACTTGAGCAAGTTCGTGGAGGAGCATGCTACAGCGCCGAGCAGGACCAGGGAAGAGCTATAGGCTCCGAGGCCCGCGGACAGCAGGAGGGACCAGACACGCGCCGTGGCCTCCAGCGGCTGCAGCCCGGTGAGCCGCCCGGCCCTGGGCAGCACAAGGGCTGTGTCTCCAGCTTCGTTTTTGTTTCAATTTTTTATACGCTGATATTTCACCTCACACTCTGATACTGAGTAGAAATGAATGATTCAATAGATGAGCCCAGATTTTTACAGAGGACACTTCTATTTTTATCATTATTTGGGGTTTGATTTTTTTTTTTTTACCTTCCACTTTCTTTAATATATTTCTTCAGAGCAGATAAGTTGAATCTGTTCCATGTGAATGCTTTTCCTTAATTTAAACTCTGAAAACCTTTTCGCTGAATCATGTCATGGCTGCCCTTTGCTGTGTCACTGTCGAGGAGTGGCAGGTTGGGGCGATGTGGTGACTTCATCGTAGCCCCGCACCCGCCCAGGCCGTCGCTGCCGCCTGCCTGACCGCCGGGCCTGGGAGCCGTCCACAGGGACGCAGCACCGGTGGGACCAGGCATCGCTGTGCCTTCTCCACGGCCCACGGGACGAGGGGCCTTCCCCTGGTCACCAGGACCCAGACCCGAGGTGCAGCCCCACCTGTTCAGCTCGACGTGGATGTGGGCGGAGGGGAGAGGACTGGGCGCAGGCGGACACTCTCGGGGTGGAGGATGAGGTAGCTGTCGTGATGGAATAAAGCAAATGTTGAAAGTTAACCTCCATGATGGTGTCTGAGGACTAGCACCCCAGTCCCTGGCCCGTGGCCTTGGTTGTGTGAAGATGGAGAGCCCCAACCTGGGTGGCCTGAGGGGGTGGAGCCAGGAGAGGCGGCTGTGGGCTTCCCAGGTGGGGGTGTAGCAGGTGCAAAGGGGCAGGCGTCAGACAGCGAGGTGAAGGAGAAACCCCAAATGGAGGGAAGAAGGGCAGTGAGGGTGGCAGCAGAGGCAGGAAGAGGTTGGGCCAGAGGTGGGGGTCCTTTTGCTGCCGGGAGTCTGGCCTGGTCCTGGACCTTTGTGGGGAAGTGACATCGGATTGAGATCTTACTTGTGAGAGTGACGGTTAACATTTTGGGGCACTTAGCAGAAGGCAGCCCTGTGTGAGGGGTTGTCTGGGGAGGGGTGTTCTTGTGTGTGTGTGTGTGTGTGTGTGTGTGAGAGAGAGACAGCCGAAGGTGGGGGCGTGTCCTAGTGCTGTGTCCGCAAGTGCAGGGCTGGGTCTCCTCCCTCACTTTAAAAAAGCCAAAAGTAGAAAACCTGGCCTGGTAGCAAGGATGGCGCCCGGCGGCCGCAAGGAGATGGCTGCGTTTTCATTAGAGGGTGGGTGGGCCCCAGTGGGTCAGGAGCGGGGTCTCTAGGACTCGAGCTGATCAAAGCTGTGGGTGGGCAGGACTCCCCGAGGGGTTTCTGACTTAATTATGCAACTTCTCCTCCATACACAGAAACGAAGGGGCTAGTACAACCAGCACCCTTGACTCATCACCCACCTCAGTTACCAAAAACTTGCTACATTATTTTTTACCTGTTCATCTCCCTTTTCTCTTCAATGACACATCTAAGATGCCTTGTCAACTTTAACTTATTGTGGAAACAACAGGGGTTCATTGGATCAGTGGAGTTGTGTTTTGTTCAAGTTGGAGAAGTGTTCCAACGTAGCTCTCCCTGGTGAGGCCTGGAGGTACCATGCATAGACACCTGGAGAGATGTGAGCGTAAGAAATGGCCCAGAACTCCCGAGACTGACGCTGGGGGGGGGGCGGGGGGGGGGCTACCAGGGTGCGGGGACTTGACGTTGATGGTTCATCACAACCTCAGTCAGAGCCAACTGCTGTGTGACTGAGCAAATCNAGGGGGGGGGGGGGGGGGGCTACGCTCGGCCGCGGGGCTCGATCAGCAGAAAGGCTGGCGGAGCACTTACTCCTGAGCCCAGGGCGGGCTTGTTGGTACCGAAAGGGTTTCGGCGCCATCGGCGTTGTTTGGGTTTCTAGCTCCAGGAGGGCGGGAGGCGGGCGCGAAGGGGGGATTTTAATATCGTCGCCTGAAATGAAAGCGCTCTTTGCAAAGAGATAGCCAGGGTTGCCGGCGCGGAGAGGTNAGGGTGCGGGGACTTGACGTTGATGGTTCATCACAACCTCAGTCAGAGCCAACTGCTGTGTGACTGAGCAAATCGCTTCTCTCCCCCGGGGGCTTATTCTCCCACCTGTACGGTAAAGACACAGCCCACTTCACTCAGGGCGTTTGGAAGGATTCTGCGTGATGATGCGGGCACGGGACTTAGCTTTGTTCCTGGCTTGTGGTCATCCCAGTGGGGAGGAGGCAGCTGAGTCCCAGGCTTGGAGTTCCCGCTAAAGAAGGTACAGCTGTCTGTCTCCTGAGTGGCTGGTCCTAATGAGTTAATGCGCGATCCCTGGTGCACGACAGAAAATCAGTGCACAGATCTGAGGCACCAACTCAAAGCTCTCCAGAAACGCCTGAAGTGCTCAGGCGTTGGAGGCCTCTCTTCTTGATGTGGGGACCTTGTCTCTGTCTCCCTGCCTGTGCTGATGGGCCAGGATGGGGCCGCCGACCTGGCCTCGCGCAGACACAGGGTGGGCTTTGAATGGAGGCTGAGGGTCTGCA
The DNA here is from genome assembly GCF_014824575.4 of Sturnira hondurensis. Taxonomy (NCBI): domain Eukaryota; kingdom Metazoa; phylum Chordata; class Mammalia; order Chiroptera; family Phyllostomidae; genus Sturnira; species Sturnira hondurensis. Next base: position 2,078,743 of record NW_028095095.1, on the reverse strand, counting down.
TAAATTCCGATTCCCGAACCCCGATTCTGGTCTCCTGAGTCAGATGCAGCAGGGGCAGAGCCTACTGTCTGTGTTCAGAAGCTCCCCAGTCTGGCCCCATCTCACCACTGGAATGGCGGCGGGAAGGCTGTGCCGGCCTCCATGACATAGCACAGCAATGGAAGGGGGAGCAGTAACAAGGGGCCGGAACAAAGGGCCAGTGAAGCAAGAAGCAGGGTTCCCATAGCGCCCGCATTTCTCAAAACCCTGTTGGCAGAACTTTTCTGAAGGGGGTTGATAAATGCTCCACTAAAATTGAGTTCTGTTTGTAATTTGCCTTGGAACTACTGAATCCCAGAGAGTGCGTACCCTGGCTGGGTGGCTCAGCTGATTGGAGCGTCACCCCATTCGCCAAAGGGTTGCAGGTTCGAATCCCGTAAGGGCACATAGCCAGGTTGCAGGTTCAATCCCTGGTTGGGGCATGTGGGAGGCAACAGATTGATGTTTCTCACTTTGATGTCTCTCTCTCCTTCCTCTAAAATCAGTTTTAAAATGTCCTCAGGTGGGGATTTAAAAAGGCAAAATCTTTTTAAGGTGCTGAAATAGGGTTCTTTTTGAAAAAGCTCTCAGATCCTATAAGGCTTCGGCATGCCAGGGACCCTGGGAAGATGGGGCTTTACTTGGTTTCCTGGCTTCTTTAACCCCCAAACCACACAGACCCACAGGGCTCCTTGGTGACCCACCCCCCCAACGCCAAGCCCTGTTAGCTCAGTGTGTTTTCTGAGGGCACCCCTGCCCTTGGCCCCTTCCCCTGACCCCAAGGAAGCACCAGTGCCTCCCCATCCCCCAAACTCCAGGCTTCTGTGTCTCCCTGTCAAGGTGGACCAGCGGGAGGGGAGGGGGGCAGGTTGTGGGCCTGGAAGTGCTCCAGAGCCCAAGGACACACCTGGCCCTGGGGCCCATCCCACGGCACCATGTCGAAAGCAGTTGCGTGGATATCTTACCCCGGTGTCTGATGCTGTTGGGTGGGTCGGAGGGATTACCCCAGAAGAGGGTATGATTGCAGCGATTCCTTGGCTTCTATTACGACGAAGCAGAGGCATTGAAAATGCCTTCTTGGGGCTTGTCTGTGGGATAAAGAACCCTCCCCTTGGAGTCTGCCTTGTGACCCACAGGACAGTGGGCGTGCGGAGCAGGGGGCTGGGGAGAGCGAAGCCACGTGGGAGCCCCCCACCCCAGGCCCAAGACCATAGCAACACAACCCATGTGGATGAGCCGGTGGAGGGCTGGAGACCTTGGGTTGACCGGCTTGAGGGCCTCCCTGACGCAGGCCCCCTTGGAGCCCACCTCACCCTGCATGGAGCACAGCTCTTGAATTCAACACGTTCCCACCTTCGATTGTGGAGATACAGTGGCGGAGAGAAGAGGACAAAGGACCACTTGTTAGAAAGACCTAGAAGGGGGCCTTTTAGAAGGTGGTGGCAGTGGCTTGGCGCGGGAATGGTGTGCGAACAGAACCCTCCCGTCGTGCTGGAGTTTCTCATGAAAAGAAAGTGGGCTCAGCTCCAGCTGGGTTGAAAGCTGATGACTCAACCTGGGGTGAGAGGGGAATCGAATCCTCCCTCTCCCCACCTGCTGCCAAAGGGTCCTCAGAAACCATAGATAATTGGGGGTTTGGAGGCTGGAGAAAGCTTCAGGGTCCAGGTTGAAAACTCCAGGGGTCAAGGAGTCAGCAGGTAAGTTAACCACATGGGGCCTGATGTAGGCAATAGGGAGGGGTGGGGAGCAGGGCACACCTGAGATTCTGCATTCCATCTGAGAGGTGACTTCTTGTCCAGGGGAATCTGGTTCTGCTGTTGCTGTTCAGATTTTTCAAGAAAATCTTTTTTTTTTTAAAGATTTTATTTATTTATTTATCTTTAAGGGTAAGGAGAGAGGGAGAGAAACATCAATGTATGGTTGCCTTTTGTGCATCCCCTGCTGGGAGTTGGCCTGCAGGGAACTGGACTACAACCCAGGCATGTGCCCTGACTGGGAATCGAACCGTGATCCTCTGGTTCGCAGGCCCGTGCTCAATCCACTGAGCTACACCAGCCAGGGCAAGAAAATCTTGATATTGTTTGATATCCCCCAACTTCTCTTAAAAAAGGTTTTATTTACTTTTAAAGAGGGAAAGAGGCAGAGGAAAAAAGGGAGAGAAACATTGATCAGCTGCCTTTCACAAATCCCAACCGGGACCCAGGCATGTGCCCTGACCAGGAATGAAACCGATGACCTTTTGGTTCATGGGACAGCGCCCAACTACTGAGCCACATCAGCCAGGGCACCCCCGATTTCTTTTAAAATCTTATTTATTGATCTTTGTATTATGTAATGATAGTTGTCCCAATTTCCCCCTTGTTGCTCTCCTCTGCCTCACCCACACCCCCTCAATCAATCCCCACCCTGTTGTCCTTGTCCATGAGTCTTTTTTACATGTTCCTTGACTTGACCCTTCCCCTTCTTTCCCCTGTTATTCCTTCCTTCCTCCCCTCTGGTCGCTGTCGGTTTGTTCCTTATTTCCATGTCTTTGGTTCTATTTTGCTCACTTGTTTTTTTTGTTCATTAGGTTTCACTTACAGGTGAGACATACGATATTTGTCTTTCACTGCCTGGCTTATTTCACTTAGCATAATGTTCTCCAGTTCCTTCCATGCTGTCGCAAGGGGTAGGAGCTCCTTCCTTCTTTCTGCTGCATAGTATTTCATCATGTAAATGTACCACAGTTTTCTGATCCACCCATTTATTGATGGGCACTTAGGTTGCTTCCAGCACTTGGCTATTGTAAATTGCACTGCTATGAACACTGGGGTGCATAGGTTCTTTTGAATTGGTGACTCAGGATTCTTAAGGTATTATCCCAGCAGTGGAATCATTGGATCAAAAGTCAGCTCCATCTTTAGTTTTTTGAGGAAATTCCATACTTTTTTCCACAGTGGCTGCACCAGTCTGCATTCCCACCAACAGTGCACTAGGGTTCCCTCTTCACAACCTTGCCAGCACTTGTTTGTTGATTTACTAATGATGTTCATTCTGACCGATGTGAAGTGGTATCACTGTGGTTTTAATTTGCATCTCTCTGATGGCTAGTGATGCTGAGCATCTTTTCATGTGTCTCTGGGCCCTCTGTGTGTTCTCCTTGGAAGAGTGTCTGTTCAGGTCCTGTGCCCATTTTTTAATTGGGTTGTTTGTCTTGATTTTTAAGAGAAAGGAAGGGAGAGAGAGAAAAAAACAAACAAAATAACAAATTGACCCCCATCAATTTGTTATTCCACTTATTTATGCATTCATCAATTGATTCCTGCTTGTGCGCTGACTGGGGGTCGTGTGCACAGTCTTTGTGTATTGGGATGGCGCTCTAACCAACTGAGCCACACAGGTCAGGGTGGAAATTGCCCAGTTTCCAAATGCCAGGTCGAGTTCAAATTGTTTTACCTATTACATGGGTCACAGGAGAGACACCTGAGGGCAGATTCAGTTAGGAACTACAGACCTGCCTGTGTGACCCAGAGGAACCAGCCAGCCAGAGGCTGCCCCAGGTGCAACAAAGGCTTAAAAACCGAGTTCCTTAGGGAATTCGGGAGATTTCAGTCTGGCCTGAGAACCTGGGCGGAGTCAGGTGGTGTGGACAGAGAGCTGGGCGCCTGACAGGGCCCATACCTTGACCACATCTGAGTACAGGGATGGCCACGTGGCCTGCAGAAGTGCCCTGTTCCAGGGGTCACCTTGACACAGTGGCCAGTGGCACTGGCTTGTCAAAATCCTCCCTGTGATTTCTCCGACGTCCTGGGCACCGACCCAGGCAGACCTGTTCCCTGGGGTCACCGTAGGGCTAATCTGGGTCATGGAAACAGCAGCAGTCCCTGGGGAGGAGGTGAGCTGGGCTTCAGCGCCCCTGAGCCTGCTGTCCCTACGGGAGCCTGGACACTTCTAATTCCCTCCTTTCCTAGGAAACCGGACCCGAGACGGAACCGGCTTGCCCCCAGTCCCAGAGCCAGCCCAGGGCACTTGCACCTACTCAGCACTCACAGGGCTGGAAGCTGCTGTCAGTTTGCTCTGTGGCAATTTCCAGGCTCTCTGTCACTGCTGAGCCAGCGCAGGGCGCAGCCTCTGCTGTCCCCTTCCCTGTCACCAGCCTGGGCTCCTGGAGCTCTGGCCTCATGGCTGCCAGGCTCTTAGCTGCCTCTTGTGGCCCCGCATGGTCACTCTGACCACAAGCTGAAGTGTCCCTACTGAAAGGTTTCCTTAGGCTCTGCCGAGGAACAAATGCCAATCAGCCACAAAGTTAGGCAGCATAGAGCTTTATTGGAGTTTGCGCACCAGGGCGAGGCAACCCAGTCCGCAGAGTGGGGCTGGGGAAGTTGTACCCAAGCAGGGAATGTGGCGGGAGGGGGGGGGGTTATTTTGGTTAGCTCTCTTCGTGGGAGCTGGGGATTGGTCCCCTCTGAACACAGCGGCAATAGATCGGTGGTGGCTTTCCTCGGGCTCAGGTTGCTATGCGGATATCCATTTTGGCAAAGCCCCCCCTTTCGGCTCTCTGGTTTGACATCAGCCATCTCTTCCGGGTTGTAGTCCGGCCGCCATTTTGTCCTGTCCCACCCATCCTGACACCTGCCGCTGGCCCTCCTTCTGGAGCCCCTGCTCTGGGTTTGAAAACCAAAGCCGTGGAGAGAGGGGGAGCCCATGGTGCTTTAAAAGGGGGCTGTTTACAGTACTCAGTGGTGGGCCTGGCTCTTCTGAACGAGAAGGAGAAAGCTTTCTCCAGTTCGGCCGAGCCGGGCCCTGGCTGGAGATGAGGGCTGCGTCCGTAAAATTCTCAAGGGGTCCCAGCCATCCAGCCTGGCCCCTTGGTCCTCCCCCCCCCGGCCCTGTGCGGCTCTGGTTTTACGGAAGACGCATATGGGGACAAAGAAGAGGCTTTCTTTCGAAAAGACGGACAAAGCTTAAGAGGGAGAGAAAACTCAGGAGCAGAGGTCACAGGAAATGGTAAGGCCATTCCGATTCCAGAAAGGTCCAAGGCGGGAAGGCTTTATAGGTTTTTCATTCTCCTGGGAAGTATTGCCTTGGATGAAACAGGTGTACAGGATCCAGAGGCACACAAGGAAGTCACCCCAAGTCACTGAAGATTCCCACCACCACACACACTGAAGTCTCCAGACAGGCAGGAAGCAGCTCGGGGCAGAGGACCCAAGGGAGGAGGTGGGGGAGGCGCATGGGCAGGCACTTTGTGTTTTGAGGGCTTGCGAAAAAAGCTGCCAAGCCACAGGCACAGATCCCCCGGGAGGGAGGGGCTCCAGGCTCTGCACCCATGATGCCACGACCAGGGAGGACCCCGTGCTCTGAGGCTGGATGGCGCCAGGGGTGACCCTTCTGTGCACCCTGAGGGTGGAGCAGGAGGCCCATTCCCACTTAAGAACCACTCCTGCCTACGCTGGGAGCTGGACAGACAGCCTGTCCAAGTGCGGGCCCGTGTTAGGGACTGAATGGGTCCCCCCATCCCACCAAATCCATGTGTTGAAGTCCTAACCCTCAATGTGATGTTTAGGTGTGGTCATGGGGGCGGGGCCCCTGCCCTGGGTTCGCGCCCTTGCATGATGAGGAAGAGACATCAGAGCTTCTCTCCGCCCACCTGCACTCACCAGGGGAAGGAACATGTGGCCCCAGGGAAGGTGGCTGACTGCAAGCCTGTCTGTGGGCCCTCACTGAGCACTGAGTCAGCCAGCACCTTGATCTTGGACTTCCAGCCTCCAGAACCATGAGAAATGAACATTGTTTAGACACCCAGCCTGTGGTACTTTGTTAAAGCAGCCACGCTGATTCAGACCACCGGTGTCACAGATCTGACTGCATCCCCTCACACCCCAAGAAGCCCCAGTGGCAGTGGGCCACTCAGACCCCCAGGGTGCTGAAGTGAGTGTGATCCCTCCCTTGGGAGTATGGAAGCCCTGGGGCATCCTTTATTTCATTTTGGGATTTTTTTGTTGTTGCTTCGTTTCATTTTCACAAGTCAAAGGCAGGAGGAAGGCTCTGGAAGGGAGTTGACTGGTTTCTGGCTAACTCCCCGGGTGGATGTTGGTGAGTCCTACGAAAAAGACTGGGCCCTAGTTTTTGGTGTTCACACAATTCCTCAGGGGTGTCATTTCCTCAGGGGTTTTTCATTTCCTTGCTTCAGTCCCCCTATTTCCCTATATTCCAGGGCAGTGCCCTGAGGAGGCTGACAGCGGCTGACACACAGGAGGGTCTGTCCCCGTTCTTTAAGGCCCAGGGAGCTAGTCAGCACCACAGGCACCCATTTACCTTGGCTCCGGCCCCGGCCCCAGCAACGCCCAGGTCTGGGCTCTGAGAAGCTAGCTCTATGCAGGAGGAAAACGGGGAGCGTGCAGTGGTGACACCAGGCTCCCTACTCTGCACACCAGGAGACAAAAATCTTGTCACACTGGCCAAAATGGGCCCCTCCACAGGTGGAGTTTCAGTGAAGGGAAGAAAAGGTGGAGAGAATGGCCTTTGGCCTGGAATGGCACACAGACGGTGGGGGGAGGGGCAGAATCCTGCCCTCACTTTGGAGGTGTTTTGGAGGAATTTGTAATGATACATCAGGGAAAACTCCCTCGTTTAAATTAATCGGTTAGAACTTTAAGGCAGAGCCAGAGGTGGGGCTGTTAAAAAACAAGGAAGCTACTTGGAGCTGGACTGATGTGTCCCTTTTTCTTGTTAATTTCAAATTGCCCCCCACCCCCACCCCAGGCACAGCCACCTCCTGAATAACCTGTTCTAGAATGTTGCCAGAGAGCGACAGACATCAAAGGTACAGAGATGGTCTGTCATTGATGAAGCTCTTACTCTCGTTTTTCCCCCTCCTGAAAATGAGAAAATGAGTTTATTCTCCTCCACCTCATTCATTCATCCAACACATTTATTGAGCACCTGCTGTGTGCCCACACCCAGAGACACCAGACAGCGATGCTGCTTTCACAGCCACGGTGTGAAAGGTCCAGAGGCAGCCCTTGTCTGGGCTGGAGAGCTGAACCCACCGAGGGGCAGCGGCCCTCCCTGTTCTGCCCCTGCTCCCCTGGTGGCCCCCCCTTACAGTAGGGGGCGCTGCACCTTCTGGCCCTGGGGACTCGCCTGCCCCGGACAGCGCCCCCGCACCCCCACGCTGTCCATTGCTATTCTTGGCAATGGGGGCGAACTTCAGGTCTTTCTGGGCTTTGCTGCTCCGACGCATTCACAGAGATCCGTGCCACTGTCTTCACTCAGTCATCTCTGCTTCTGTCTTTTGTCCCTGTGAATTCTGACGTCCTTGCGGTCCCACAGTGGTGTCTGGTTTTCATCACCGGGTTTTTAAGGAGGAGGGTGGGGTCACGGGAGGCACCTCTGCTCTACTGAAGGGGACTGACCCCGCCGGGGTGGGGGTGGGGAGCCTTGCAAGGGGTCACAGACGAAGGGGAAGCAGAAGACTTGACCGGCTCCAGCTCAGTTCTCCCGACTTCACAGAGATGTCCCCAGGGCCACCAGCGTAAACAGACAAAGGAGGGCAGCACTGATTGGGCAGCGCCCCGGGACCTGATTCTGCCGAGCCACTGCTGGAGGAGAGACTCCCTGGTGACGAGATGCTAATTGTGCAAGACCCTTCCCAGGATGCCCCGCAGCGCTGCTGATTCTTGTTGCTAAAGTAATTTAACACCAGGTATTGACAAGTAGGTGCTCCGGGGGAGATTCTTAGAGGATGCACGTAATTGATACTGTGGATGGAATCATTTATAAACTATAACTAAAAATATCACTGTAAAGGAAAAATGAACAAATTATAAGCTGTTAAATAGTTCAAGCAGCAGGGCCTTTTGTTGGCTGGTCCGAAGGTAGTGGGGTATCTCAATTGATTGTCACAATCAGTTACAGATTCAATTCCTGCTCCTGCACATTCCCCCCTTCTCGCTGCTGCACTCGACTAGTCTTTTGCAGAGCTGGGGGGGTTTTCACACTCACACACCCCTGTAGGTGTGGACTGGCAAACAGTACTGTGTTTGAATCACTGGAGTGAGAGATGGGAATATAAAACATAAAAATACAGCCCTTTACCCCCCAGGAGCTAGCTAACAGCGAGTTTGAGGAAACCTGTTACAGACCCCGCAAAAGAAATGTATATATAGACAAGGGAGAGAGACCAAGGAAAGGACATGATGTGAGGGTGAATTGGCTTACTGTAATTTTTCACCTTTTAATAGAGTGGCCTTTTCTTTAATTTCTCCTTTTTTAAAAAAGATTTTATTTATTTTTCAAAGAGAGGGAGAGAAACTTCCATGTGTGGTAGCCTCTCACACGGTCCCCACTGGGGACCCGGCAGGCATGTGCCCTGAGGGGGAATAGGGCCACCCACTTTTTTGTCCACGCCCTTTGAGCCCGCACTCAATCCACTGAGCTACACCCGCCAGGGCTAATTCCTACTTTTTAAAAGTAATTCACAAAAAAAGAAAAGTCTTTGAAGGTATGTAAGGATTTCGAATATGTTTAATATCAGTAGGATGAAAGACTAATATTTGATGCTACAACACTTAATAGACAAAATTAGGAGACATTTCAAGTTGACGGTCCTGTTAGGGTGTGAAGATAGAGGTGTGAACATTCTCAAAGAGGAAACATTTTACAGGAAGAAAAACTGGGTCCAAGAGTCTGAAACCAGAGGAGAGGGCGGAGAAGGGCAGAGTGTACAGGGGTGCCCAGGTGGGGGCCCCCAAGCTACCTGGTTCTGCCCGGTCACTTGGAACTGCGGTCAGAACACTCTCATTTGCTGGGCAGAAGGGAAACCCCCTAACGCATCAGAACCCAGGTGTGGCGCCCTGGGGCGGAAACCACAAATATGAGTCTAATGAAGGTTTGGTTTGACCTTACAGCTGCTGCAGGCAGCCCAAGGCGTGCTGGGAGCACTGCATCTCCGTAGCCCTTCCCCGAGGATCTTTGTGTGTAGTTTGTCAGCAAGGCTCCAGAAAGGCAAGGCCGTGTTAGGAGCATCACCCTCTAGGGCTTAGAGAAACCAAGGGCTCCCTATGGGTGTTTTCGGTCTGGACCTCGCCCCCCTTTCCTGTACCCTCACTGCTTCCTCGGCAATGGAGGTACACAGAGAAGGCGAACCCCCTGCGCTATAGAGGATTGTTCAAGCCAGTTGATGCTGTTATAGTCACACACCAGCAGTGGGACTCAGCAGCAGGACTCTGCAGCGTGGCAAAAGGCGATGCTGTGAGAGAGGAACAATAGCCCATGCGCATGGCCAGCGTTGTTCTTGCCTTAAGTTTGTGTGATGTTTTACAGGGAGCAAAGTATTCTCATGTCATGTGCTGGGTTGGCCAAAAAGGTCCTCCTCCACCCTGTGAGATGGCCTTAGTAGCACGTAGTTGATCTTAACTTCATTTGAGACAATTTCGTTAGATTGTATGGTGACAGCTGTCCTATTAGCATGCATTAAAAAAAACTTATCAAAATTAGTGAGTTTTTGTGTAGCCATTTTAATATTGAAGATGAAAGAAAATAGGCCACATTTTCAGCATATTATGCTTTTTTATTTCAAGAAAGGTAAAAACACAACTCAAACACAGAAAAAGATTTGTGCAGCGTATGGACATGGTGCTGTGACTGACTGAATGTTTCAGAACTGGTTCGTGAAGCTTTGTGTTAGAGATTTCATGCTGGACGATGCTCCATGGTCGGGTGGACCTGTTGAGTTGGATCAAATTAAGACACGGAGAACAATCAACATTCTGCCACGCAGGAGATAGCCGACATGCTCAATATATTCAAATCAGTAAAGTTATTGGTGAAAATGAAAAACATGTCTTTTATTTTACAGAACAAACCACACAGACTATTTGGCCAACCCAGTAGTTCACTTAATATTTTTTACCACCCAGTTAGGCTGATACAGCAGACATTGCCATTTTACACAGAAGAAACCAGGCTTCTGAGAGATCGCATGTGCAGCTCAAGGCCAGGCAGAGGTCATTCCTTGCAGGTGAGGTAGGAGCTAGAGTAGGAAATCCTGAGACGCTGTAGCTGTCACCTGTCAGTATCCTGATAGCAATTGGCAGTGTGGTTTCCTCTCCAGTGGGCAAGCAAGGAGGGTTGTGGGGAATCCCATGTGTAGAAGCTTAAGTAAAACTCTAGCAGGGCTAGCCAACATTTTGGCATCTCTGGGCCACATATCAAATACACAAACACTAACGAAAACTGATGAGCAAAACAAAAAAGGTGTTAAGTAAATTTATGATTTTGTGTTGGGCTGCATTCATAGCCATCCTGCGCCACAGGTGGACTGCAGGTGGTGGATTGGACACCCCTGCAGGGGCTGAAACCGTTTGATAGAAGAGAGCCATTCCCTGGCCAGAGATGACTCGCTCCTGTATCTTGGGATGATGAGGCCGAGAGAACCAAGGCTGAACCTACTATTCCTTTGGTTCCTGGAAGAAATGAGGATTTTCTGAGTCAGGGTGATTTTGACTTTGGAATCTGAAAGACATGTGTTCACTTTGGAATTAAATATTTTAGTGTAATTTTTCTGCACATAATTCTTAATTGGTAAAATGTAATTCTTGACACTTTCTGTATGATTAGAGTCCCTATTCATTTTTTTCTCTTCTCTCCTGATGATTAGGCCAAGGGCTGGGGGTAGGGAAGGAATTAGCTACTAGGAGCAAAGAAAGAACTGACTTGGGCCTTTTGAGATGATCCCTAATACACTGTAATGCTGTGCTTTCTCCTCTTTAAGTGGATCGGGTTTTTCCTGTCTTTTTGCCTGACCACTTTAGCTACAGGAAGCCACAGGGCCATTTCACAGTTTGGTCTCTCCCTAATTAAGTAGACTCTGTTTGTCAGGTTTTCCACTTATTTTCCTGGGTATGCTGATGGTTGGTATTGGCTCTGGTGGGTGTTCCTAGTTTTAGGCTTTCTCCTGTTTCTCAGAGGATTTAGCAGTTATGATGCCAGAAACTTTCTTTCCTTCGCTTATCTTTGTTTGTGTGGTCCATTCAATTCTTTGTTTGTAACCACCAAGAGCCTGGACCCAGTCTCCACCTGCAACACAGGGCCAGGGTGACCCTTGTTTAAGAGCTCTCTCTGCTACCCCACAATGAAAACGCCTTTTCCAAAGGAAACAATGGCAACAAAATGACAGCAATGCCTGTTGTGTCTCAGGCAGTAGAAGCATTACAAAAAAAAGATAGATAGATAGATAGATAGATAGATAGGTAGGTAGGTAGGTAGATAGATAGATAGATAATAGAGTATATGTGTGGGAGGTGATTATTTCTTTACTAAGACTTGTGTGCCTAAGATAAGGTTGCCAAATAAAATACATGATGCTTAGTCAGATCTGTCTGAATTTCAGATAGATCTTTTTTTAGTGTGAGTATATCCCAAAACATTGCATACGCCATAATTTGAAGCCAAAGAATCTTGCTTTGCAAGACCTCTGCATTTGAGAACAGAACAGGGATTTTTTTTAAACCCAAAATCTTTGTGTTTTACTAGAAAAACAAAGCTTGGTGGAACCCGGGCGTAAGCCAATAATACCATGAACCTACTGCTCAGGCTGGTGCGCGAGACATGGTCCATTCTCTAGGTCACCTAAATGGCTTCTCAAGAAACACTCCAGGGACAAGGGGACCTCCCTTTACAGCATGATCCATGCAGACTCACGAACGATGAGCCTGCTGCTCTCCACTAGGCTGCCCTGGCAGGGCGTCCTGTGCCATGCATTTTCTAGTATAAAAAACCCATCAGCAAGACCTAGAAAAATTTTTTTCTCTGTTTCCCCGAAGCAGCAAAAGGCTAGTCAAGTGAAGCAGTGGGAGTGGAGAAGGAACAAAGAAATCTGTAACTGGCTGTGATCAATTAATTGTAGGCACCACTGCACTCGGACCAGCCAGAGAAACTAGCTACACCGCTTCTTAAATAAACCTCAAAAATCTAATTCCTATTAGAATTATGGTGATTTTTCACTGCTGGAATGTTTTGAGTATGAACCTATACATCATGTACAAACCACATATTTTAAAAAATAAACCAGTAAACACAGGAACTTTGTCAAGAAAAGAGTCTTTTCCTCCTGATGCAATTAAAGGATCACCAGGCTGCTGTCCTAGAGCATTGTGGGGGATTTGCATGCAAAACAAGCTCCGGCCACATCCACCAGGATCCGAAAGGTGGGTCTTGGCGGTTCTCGAAAAGAGACGGAGTCCCACGACGTAAATCTCACAGGGGCGAGGCGTTTTCCTGGGAAGGGTGCCCGCGGAGCTGGGCCGGAGCCACCCCGGGAGGGGAGTGGGCATTCCCCCGTGCAAACACAAAGGGAAGTAAGTGGATTTTGTCCACGGAGGCCGACATAGGAACGACGGGGTTGGCAGGAAGTTTTTGAGACGAGCCGGTGGAGAAACGGCGTACAGCACCCGCGGGCGGAAGTGCCCATCGTGCCGGCGTCTCCCGAGAGCGGGCGCACGTGCCGCCCGTCCCCCGGGAGCCCAGAAAGGCGAACCGAGACCGGTGGCCCCTCGGCGTGTCTTTCGGGCCTTTTCACTCATTTTCAGGGTTGATGGCCGATACCAACTAACTTGCTCTCTGGAGCAGGTCATTTTGGACACTCCTCCGAAGGACCAAGTTATTTTCAGCAATATTCATGTAATGACCACCTTTCCTTCATTCGTCCTTTAGTTTTAAAACAAGCATCTAACAAGGTAAAAAGGAAGACATTTCCATTTGAAAAGATTTTTTTCATGTATGAAGTAAAGGTTGTACTTTCCAGACACAAATATTGCACCTTTCAGTTCTTTCCCTCTGTTCCCCTGTTTTAAATAGTGTGTGTTTTAAATTTTTAACTAAATTTAAGTTTAATTTAAAAAACAGTGTAGCCCTGGCCTGGTAGTTCAGTGGGTTAGAGCAGGTTCCTATACACAAGTTGTGGGTTCAATCCCCAGTCAAGACACCTACGAAAAGTAACCAATGAATGCATTAAATGAGTAGAACAACAAATTGTTTCTCTGTCTCGTTCTCTCCCCCTGCCTCCCAACCTTCCTCTTTCTCTAAAATCAATCCATACATTTAAAAATTTATTTAAAATATTTGTATCAACTTATTTTAAAATTAAACTTTAACTTTCATTTAAATAAATTTATTCAAAAATTCCAAGTGGTGACATACAATGGTAAAAATGAAGTAACTCAAGTTCTAATGCTTGTCTGAATAGTCACTGTCCTATGGTGATCTTTTTCTTAATAGACTTTATTTTTAGGTCAGTTATTTTTTTTAAATTTGTTGATTTTAGAGTGAGAGAGGGAGGGAGAGAAACATCTTTCTGTTGTTCCACTTAGTTATGCGTTCATTGGCTGCTTCTGGTATGTACCCTGATCAGGGATCTAACTGCAACCTTCACGTGTGGGGATGCTCTAAGTCAACCGAGTACCCAGCCAGGGCTTTAGGACAATTGTACGCTCACAGTAAAACTGAGCAGAATATGGAGATTTCCATCATGCCTACCCACTGGCTGACACATATGTATAGCCTCTCACACTATCAACATCCTGGACCAGAGTGGTACATTTGTTAACAATCCACAAATCGATACATCGTTATCACCCAAGTCCACACTTTTATATTAGGGTTCACTCTTGGTGTGGCACAGTCTGTGGGTTTGGGCAGATGTGTCATGACAAGTGTCCACTATTAGTGTATTGTACAGAATAGTTTCACCACCCTAAAAATCCTCTGTGCTCCACCTGTTTGTCCCTCCTTCTCACCTAACACAGCCCCCACTGACACTTTTACTGGCTCCATAATATTGCCTTTTCCATATACTGGGTGTCATATACTGTGGTTGGAATCATACAAAACATAGGCTTTTCTATTGTTTTTTTTCCACTTAGCGATATGCCTTTAAGTTTCTTCCATGTCTTTTTGTGGCTTGATACTCATTTCCTTTGAGCACTGAGTAATGTTCCATCGTCTGAAGGTACCACAGTTTATCCATTCACCCGCTGAGGAACGTTTGCCAAGTGTTGCCAAGCTTGGCGGTTATGAAAAGAGCTGCTATGAATAGCCATATGCAGGTTTTTCTGTGGATATGAGTTGACTCCTTTGGGTAAATACCAAGGCAGGTGATGAGGTTGGATCAAATAGTAAGAGTATGTTGAGTTTCGTAAGAAACCTCGAAACTGCCCAAAGTGGCTGCTTGAATTCCCATCACTATCAGTAATGAATGAGAGTCCCTGTTGCTCCACATCCTCCTCATTTTGCCTTGTCTGTGTTTTGGATTTAGGCCATCCTTATAGGTGTGTAGTGGCGCGTAGTGGCATCTTAATTTTTTTGGTTCACAGCCTGCGCTCAATCTACTGAGCTACACCAGCTAGGCACATCTCATTTATTTTAATTTGCAGTTCCCTAATCACGATATTGAGTATCTTTTTTTAAAAAGATTTTTAGAGAGAAGGGAGGGAGAAAGAGAGGGAGAGAAACATCAGTGTGTGGTTGCCTCTCATGTGACCCCACTGGGGACTTGGCCTGCAACCCAGGCATGTGCCCTGACTGGGAATCAAACTGGTGACCCTTTGGTTCACAGCCTGCGCTCAAGCCATTGGGCTACTAGCATTTTTTCAATATGCTTATTTGCCATATATGTATCTTCTTTGATGAAGTGTCTGTTCCTGTCTTTTGCCCTTTTTTAAATTGGATTGTATTCTTACTGAATATTAAGCATTATTTGGATAGCAGTCCTTTATCAGATGTGCTTTTTGCAAATATTTTCTCCTAGTCTGTGGCTAGTCTTCTCATTCTGTTCACAGTATTTTTTCCAGAGCGGAAGTTTTTAATGTTAATGGAGTTCATCCTGTCAGTGATTTCTTTCACAGGTCCTGCCTTTGACGTTGTATCTAAAAAGTCATCACCATCCCCAAGGTTACCTAGATTTTTCCCATGTTATCTTCTAAGAGCTTTATATTTTTAAAATTATTTTTAAGGATTTTATTTATTTATAGAGAGAGGTAGGGAGGGAGAAAGAGGAGAGAAACATCAATGTGTAGTTGCCTCTTGCATGCCTCCTTCTGAGGACCTGGCCTGCACCCCAGGCCTGTGCCCTGACTGGGAATCCAGTTGGCAACCCTTTGGTTTGCAGACTGGTGCTCAATCCACTGAGCCATATCCGCCAGGGCTAAGAGTGTTATAGTTTTGCATTTTACATTTAAGTCTAGGATCCATTTTGGGCTAATTCCCATGAAGGTCATAAAGTCTCTGTCTAGATTTATTTATTTATTTTTTGCATATGGCTGTCCAGTTGTCTCAGTGTCATTTGTTGAAAAGGCTGTTTCTCTGTTATAATGCTCCTTTGTCAAAAGTCAGCTGACTGTGTTTATGTGAGTCTGTCTCTGGGCTCTCTGTTCTGTTTTACTGATCTATTTGTCCATTTTTCATCAATCCCACACTGTCTTGATTATTGTAGCCTTACAGTAAGTCTTGAAGTCAGGAATGGTCAGTCCTGTATTGTTTATTAAGATTTTTTATTCATCTTCAGAGAGGGGAAGGGAGGGAGAAAGAGAGGGAGAGAAACATCAATGTGTGGTTGCCTTTCGCATGACCCCCCAAGTGGAAGGATCTGGTCTGCAACCCAGGCATGTGCCCTGACTGGGCATCGAATCAGCAACTCTTTGGATAACAGGCCAAGTTCAGTCCACTGAACCACACCAGTCAGGCCCTCTTCATATAAATTTTAGAGTTAGTTTGTTTCCATACACAAAATAATGTACTACAGTTTTGATTGGGATTGTGCTGAATCTATAGATCTAGTTATAAAGAACTGATATCTTGTCAATATTGAGTCTAATAACTTTCCATTTCTTTAGTTTTTTTATTTCTTTTATCAGACGTTTATAGTTTTATAGATCTTATACATATTTTGTTATATTTATACCTAGGTATTTCATTTTGGGGAGTGCTAATATAAATGATACTATGTTTTTAATTTCAAATTCCACTTATTCATGGCCGGCATATAGGAAAGTGATTGACTGTGGTATGAACTTTGTATCCTGCAACCTTGCTATCATTGTACACTAGCTCCAGAATTTTTTTTGTCGATTGTTTAAGATTTTCTACATAGATGAGCATATCATTGGTGAACAAAGACAGTTTTATTTCTTCCTTCCCAATCTGTATGCTTTATTTCCTTTTCTTGTCTTACTGCATTAGCAAGGACTTCTAGTGTGATGGTGAAAAGGAGTGATAAGAGTGGGACATCCTTCGATTCCTGATCTGAGCAGAAAAGTTTTCAGTTTCTCACGATTAGGAAACTCTAGGTTTCTTGTAGATGTTCTTTATCAAATTGACGATGTGCCCCTATATTTTTCATTTGCTCAGAGTTTTTATCATGCATAGGTGTTGGATTTTGTTAGATACTTTTTCTGTTTCTATTGATACGATCATATGATTTCTCTTCTTCAGCCTGTTGATGCGGGTGAATTACGTTAATTCATTGTGAAATGTTGAATCAGCCTCATGTACCCAGGATAAATCCTATTTGGTCATGGTGTAGGATTCTATTGATAAATTGTTTGGCTCAGTTTGTTACTATTTTGTTGAGAAATTCTGTATCTATGTTCATGAGAGAGATTGGTCTGTGGTCTCCTTCTCCTGTGATGCCTTTGTCTGGTTTTGGTATTAGGGTAACACTGCCCTCGTAGAATGAATGACTTAAGAAGTATTCCCTTTGCTTCTATCTTCTGGAAGAAATCGTGGAGAATTTGTATGACTTCTTCCTTAAACGTTTGGTAAACTTCACCAGTGAACCCATCTGTGCCAGGTGTTTTCTGTTTGGGGAGGTTATTAATTATTGATTAAATTTCTTTAATGCATATAGGCCTGTTCAGATTGTGTATTTCTTCTTGTATGAGTTTTGGCCCTTCCCAGGTTCCCTGTACTGTGGCATGGCTCAGGATCACATGCCTCCTTAGGGCGGGATAAGATTCAACTGTATGGATACACCACGTTCCATTTAGGTGTTCGGCAATTGGTGAACATTGGAGTTTGACTATTATGACTAACGCTGTTATAAACACCCATGTGCAAGTTTCCAATACAAATGTAAGTGGTTCTCCAGTGAGGCAGGTCTTGATACGCTTTTTATAACTGTGGGTAAGTGGATTGCAGGAGATAAAAGATTCTCCATGCCTGTGCTTCAGAATAAGAGAAGGATAGCCCACTGGGAGGGGTAGGTGGAAACCTCGTGTGTATCCATTGTGATTTAAAGCAAAGTGAAGGGGCAAAAGAATTGAACGGTGGTAAGTGGCCAGATTGCCCTCCCCAGGTGTTGGCAGTAGAGCCAAGTGGATTAGATACAGGATATGTAATGCATTAAATATTGATATCCTGTGAGCTCTTTGTGTACAAAAGAAAGGGAGAGAGAAATGAGAAGAGCGTTTAGAAAAGCCCTGTCACCTCCAAAGCTCAGGGGAGACCCAGAGCCACGCAGTCCCGCCCCTGGAGCCTCTGTGCCGCAGACTCAGGAGGGCGCTCTGAGCTGCTGCTGAGTGGTGTGGGGTCCGCAGGGGGCCTTCCGAATGCACATCTGGTCACTGTGGCCCCAGCCAGGGGAGGGAGAGCTGTCTCCAGCCCTAGCACCTTGTTCTGTCCTCCATCCATCCCCTGAATCCCACCATTCACCGCCATCCTGCAGCTCCCAGAGGGGCCCCTGGCTTAGCCCATGATGAGAAACAACCTGACTCTAGACCAAGGCCTGGAAAGTTTTGTGTATTATAGTCAGTAAACTTTTTGAAATGTTTATTCACTCAGTTGTTCATTTATCCCCACAGCACTCACCGAGTTATCAGTGGAGTGGGGGTTTGGGTGCAAGGCTTGGGGATGCGTGGATGACAGAACTTGGGGGACATTTGCTCTCTAGTGAGCCAGAAAAGTGGGTGGGTGATGAGACTGTGACGCATTAGCCCTGGCGGGTGTGGCTCAGTGGACTGAGCACCAGACCGAGAACCGAAGGGTTGTGGGCTTGATCCCCAGGCAGGGTTGCAAGCCAGGTCCCCAGTGGCGGCCTCAGAGAGGCAGCCAATCAATGTTTCTCTTCATTTTCTCCCTCCCTTCCCTCTCTAAAATAAATAATATGAAATCTTAAAAAAGAATATGACATCTGTGGTGGCTCAGTGGATTGAGCACCATGCTGGACTGCAAACCGCAAATCAAAGGGTCACCAGTTCAATTCCCAGTCAGGGCATGTGCCTGGGTTGCAGGCCAGGTCCCCAGCTGGGTGCACACAGAGGCAACTCCCTCCCTTCCTATTTCTCTAAGTAAATAGATGCATGCTTTTGCTGTGCTGGTCTCTGGAACACTTGTCCTACACACGCACACACTCGTGCCTTGGGGAGCAGAGGTCGTGATCTCAGGCAACTGAGAAAACGATATTCAGATATAAGAGGCAAAGGGGTTTGAAGAGCAATGGGCAATCGGCCTTAATTATGAAGGCATGTGCTTTGATTCTTGATTTCCTATAACAGTTGAAATCGTGATGCAATTTGGAGTAGGGATCATCTACAGTGCTATTTCTGGGACTCGGACTGTTTCCAATGTGGGGTCAGGGGAAGGAAACGTATATATATTATGTATTATTTACTCCCTAATCAGGAGTTTTTGAGAATGATCTCATCCTTGTACAATTTGCTTTGCTTTGCTATTTGCTTTGCTTTGCTCTGATGGCCAGTCTCATTCTCAAGGAAAGAAAGGCTGTTCTCGCTGTATTATTATTTTAAAGAGATATTTTACTTATTTATTTTCAGAGAGGAGAAGGAAGGGAGAGAAACATCAATGTGTGGTTTCCTCTGGCGCACCCCACACTGGGGACCTAGCCAGAAACCCAGGCGTGTGCCCTGACTAGGCATCAAACCAGCGACACCTTGGTTCACAGGCTGGCGCTCAGTCCATTGAGCCACAGCAGCCAGGGCGAGCTTTATTATTATTTTTATTATCATTACTATTTTAAATGAAAGCAACTAAAGTAGAACAGGGTCGAGGAAAGGCTGGTGGACTTTGCCTGGTAGCTCTGCACCTTAGCCCTCATCCCTGAACTGCTCTAAAAAAGCGCTTTGTTAGACCTGAGAGGCTGAGAGATGCTTATGAAGAGAGAAATGACAAATATTTGCAGCTTAATATTAGATAACCATGTCCGCAAGGAGACCTTTGATGCCTGGAGAGACTGTACCAGATCCCCTGAAACCTGCTCCTCCCCTCTTGAGTAAACAGTCTGCCGGGACAGCCCCATCTCAGCCAGTTACTACCCTGAGGGCGTGCCCGGATCCTGCAAGCCATGGGAAACTGGCATTCGGGCTCAGCACAGATGAAATAATCAAATCTACCACAGCCCATTTCTGGTAAAACAAAGAAAACAAATACTGTGTAGTTGTTATTAAATTAGAAAAAGGATGGTACTATTCCTAGTTGTTGTAAGTGCATTCACTAAAAATTTCTTCTCCCACAAAAATAACTATTTTGCGAATTTACCTTTGTAATTGGATACGAAGGTCAATAGTGAAAAAAGCCAGTCAAATTGAGTAGTGGGGGGTTGTTTTCCAACTTTAGTGACACTAACTTTAGTTGAGTTCTGATAACCCACTACCATCGGACCAGCCAGAAAAGTGGCCTTCTCTTTCACTATATAAATTCCTCAAATTGCTACTCTAAGTAACTTAGGATGAGTTATTTCAGTAATTAAAAATTTTTCATTTAATGTTATATAAACCACATTGTATAATGCTGTAAAAAGCAACACATTTTCTGATACTTTTCCTTGGATTTTTAGAGAGTCAACACAAACTGATATTCAAAATAAGTGTAGATGCATGATGGGAAATAGAAACAAATTAGCAGATGGAAGTCTCTTGTCATCCACAAATACAGTGAGACGTTCAGGGATCACAGAAAAACAAAACAACGAACGTCCTTGGGCCAAATGTTTAGCAATAAAAATATGAGACATTTAATGTCAACAAAATGAGCTTTGATTTTTTCTTTTAAATCGTCTTCCTGTCTGTGATTTCCAAAATGCCTTCCTGATTCAAAGCAGCAGGTGGCAGCAACGCGCAGAAGATTCGGGTTCCACCTACTTTGGTCAGAGAGCTTTGGCCAGAGAGCTTCTTAGCCAAGGATACATTAAATGTTCATTCACATTTCTTATTATCTATGTTTTCCTCTTTTCCTAACAATTCCTAATAGTTATAATCAGTCAAATAGTTATGAAAAATTTAACATGACCATATCCTTTACCTTTCAGATTGCTGCTTTGTGGAAGTTCCCATAAAATGTTAAAAGCAGTCTTTTATGAACGGTTTTGTTGTGAGAGGTGGAAACCCATTCAGTGATCAGCTGTAAGCACCCTCACCAGGTTCCAGGTGAAACCTCACATTAGCCAGAAGAAAAGGGATGAGGAGAATTCAAAAATGACCAATAAATAGTTCTGATCTTTGCCCATCAAATCTTAATGTTTCCATTTTAAAACATCCATGTTTTAAAATACAAAACATTAAACTGAACTGAAGTTTTCAGGGACAGATGGAAAGGTGTGTTCCATTCATTTATTTAAAGAAAATGCTGTGTAAATAACCATTGAAGTGAGACTTGGGTTTCATAAAACCCACGTGGTGAGTTTCAGATAGCTGACAGGGAGAATACACGGGACTTCAGGTAGGAGCTTCCCAGGTGCCCGCATCCAGGAGACCACAGAGGAGCGGTGCTGAGCCCTGGAAGGTCCGCAAGCAGGTGGGAGAGCCGAGGTCACAGCTGGCCTGCTTCGTAGTTGGGAAGCTGGGCCATTGGGCCATAGGGGTGGAAACATTTCATGTGCCAACCTGTGCTGTTCTTCAGAATGGGCTGGAAACCCATCCATAGCCCCATTGCCTTCAGGGACGATTAAATTCCCTGATTTCTCTGGTCCTGTCTTCCACAGGCACCTGTCTGCCTGCTGTCCCCACCCTTGCCCAGGATCTGTGCTCTCCAGTGAGACTTAAGTGTAGTGATGGCTTTCTGCTGTTTTCTCTCCGGTCCCCTCTGATGGCAGCCTGCCCACGGGCAGGGCAGGGAAGGAAACACTCATTTTGGAGGAATCGAACAAAAAAATCCATCTGAGCATTTATCCGACATGATCTCTCCCATTACGTCTCTGAGCCTGGAGTATTGACACCTGCCTCTTCTAAAAGGCCCGGGAGAACATTGCCCTGGAAATCACGGCAGCAGCACAGCGTCACCTTTGGGCGAAGGGCACAAAGGAATGTGGAAACACGGTGATGGTGGAGCTGTGAGGTGAGCGTGCCAGGCAGGGCTCTTCCTTCTAAAAAGATACCCATGTGAGGCCTTTCGGGGAGGTGAAAACGAGGCCCTGAAACTATTAGGTTGTGGCAATGGCTGCGAAACTCCGACAGGTAACTACGGTTACCGAATTCGGTGGCACAGGAGTTGCACCTCCACAGCGTTCTTTATAAAGTTTTACTTGTGTTCTTACACGATTTTAGCAATGAGTGAAAAGCTAGACATTTAAAAAAGAAACTGGACAGCAATGAGGCACTTTATTGTTTTAGTCATTGTCCCAGTATGTGTTGCAGCCCTGCCAGGTTCTGTCAGGAGGATCAGGAATGCCCAGTGTTACTGTAGGAGTTTAACTGGATGTCACAGTCATGGAATTGGGGAGCTGTGTTCATGGCCAGACGGGCCAAGGCTCCTGGCTTGGATCCCGAGCAGGCTGGTTCAGGTGAGTAATTGCTCAGATCTGTGTCAGCGAGAAAGGAAGCACGGGGTGGGGTGGGGTAGGGAGTGACGGGGGAGCACCAGTCTCAGGACAGGGAGGAGGTGCCACGTGCCTGGCTGCTGGGAAGGGCGCAAAGCTGCATCTGGGATTGGGGACAAAAGGCAGGTCACCTGAGCCATCGGGGCTTTGGCTGGACCAGGGAAACAGGAAGAGGCATCTTGTTTGGCCACCCGAGTCACCCCGGAGGTAACAATGACACACAGCTGATAGATACGCCAGGGTTTTGTTTTGAAGTGATACATCTTAAACCCCCAGCCCGACGCCCCCCTCCCTCTTCATTCCACATCCCACTGGCATGCGGCCAACCCTCCAGCCTCCCCAGGTGAACCACAGCTGACCGGATTCCTGACAAGCCTCTCTTCTCGTTCCTCTCTCCCAGCAAGCCTGCCTCCCTTATTTCCCTCTTCCCCTCAGTGGGGCAGGGAGTTTTCCTCCTCTGAACTCCTTACAGTGTCTTCGGTGTGTCATCATTAAGGAGGGGTATAAGTTCACACCCCCTGGCCCTCCTTCTGGTGCCTCTTTGCCTGGGTTGGGAGTTGGCGTAGAAGCTTCGTGACCACAGGGGCTTGGCTCTGTGTCACTTTCCTCTCCGACGAGGGCTTCTCAAAATCTTTTAAGGATTGTTACAACGTTCGGGACTCTGGTGAGAGTGGCACATGTATGTCTACAGAACTGTACACATTCTCAGATGTGCAGACATTCTGAGCAAAATGTGGGCGTGTTCATAAACCCTGCCCCTGAGGGCTACAGATGGCTCCCGGCACAAACAGGACAAGGGTGTCGCTTCCTCCACCCTTTCTCCACTCTGTTCTCTGTCTCCCAGTCCCACCTGGCGGAGACCCCTTCCACCAGATGCACTCAACAATCAGAAACGTTTTGGGTATATTTTTTACACATCCACTTAGCAGAGGATGCACGCAGATTTAAGACAGAGACTCTTGAAGACTGGGTGGTACAAGGAGAAACTCTTACATGTCAAGGTCATTGGGAAAACAGCAAAAATGCTGTGCTCACACCTGTGGGTGAACTCGGTGGGAATAAGGGCAAAGGAAACGGAGAGTCACAGTCACGGTCACGGGTGTGACACTTTGGGCCAGGACCTAGGCTGTCTGCCTGGCTGCGAGGTTGATAAGAAGTCTCATTCCCTGGCTGCCACGACTCAGGTGCATGGCATCACAGCAGCCGAACATACAAGTCCCCACGGGGTGTGAATGACCCCAGATACACACCGAAATGAACCAGAGAAGGGACCTGAAGCAAGAGCGCATCGCGGGCCTTCTGCGAGGCTGAACTGCGCTTTGTCGGAGCCTTGCTTTCCAGCTTGAAGAGGCAAGAAGTCGGCATGGACCCCTTGCCCGGCGGTCCTGCCAAGCCAGTTGGCCGCCTCCTGGGGCTCCCTGGGCTCGGAGGGCGCCCCTGTGGGTCCCAGGCGAGGATCCCGAAGGATCCCCGCGGCCCGCGCCCCTCCGGCCCCCGCAAGATCGAGGTCTCGGCGTCGCCAAGTTTCTCAACAGGCTCCACCTGGAACCTGCCTCGCAGCCGTGGCGCCGGGCGGGCCGAGCAGGGGCGGCGGAGCCCGGAGCCACAAACCGCGGGGAACAGCCGGCCTCTGTGCCGGGCTCGTGGTCGACTCCGCAGAGCCGTCCCGCGACAGGTGAGCCAGCCGCGCGGCCCGCGTCCGGGCTAGGCGCGCTCTCCGGGTGCCAGTTCGGACAGGTTGGCCCCAGCAGGAACCTTCCCATCTTCCCCAACCGCGTTCCCTCCTCCTCCTCCTCCTCTGGACGAGTCCCTCAGTTTCCGTCCAAACCTGTTGCCGGGTCCCGGCGACACAGCCCTGGGTGGCGCGTCCCCTCGGCCAGGCGCCCGGTGTGTGCACGCCCCCCGCCCCTGCCACTCCTGGCCGCGCGCAAGCATTTTGCCTCCTGGGGTCTCACTCTCCTCTTTCGGACGATGGGAACGAGAGTAATTGCAGGTCCCCAGCGGTTGGAAGCGGGACCGTGGGAGGGACCCGCCGGGGGCCTCCTTGGCCCCCGTGACCACCCCGCCTTCTCAGCTTCCTCCTCGAAGCATCGACGCCGGCTCAGAAATGGCCTTGCTCGCGGCTGTCAGTGGGTCCCTGTCACGAAGCGCCTCCGTGGAAGTTTTCCTGCCCATGTCCCCGTAGCATCTAAGTAGGAACCGCGTCCCCAGTGGGCTCCCCAAGGCGGCCACCAGGCGGAGTCCCAGGCCCAGAGCGCGCGGAGGGAAACGCGGTTGGCGGCTGAGATGCTGCACAGGTCGGGGTCGGGGACGGAGGGGCAGGTGAGGCGGCCGCGCCCGGTGCCTGCGGCCTGGGCCCTCAAGTTCCTCCCCGGCTCCGGGAATCGGCGGAGTCCAATGATCCTGCTTCTGCCGAAACAGTGCTCACCTGTGCAGAGCAGCGCACGCCTCGTCTCTGAAATAAAGAGCAGGTGACGATCATCATCGTTATTGTAGTTAAATGGCGTTAATTGCGCTCTTGCTGGGTTGGACTGTGCTAAGTATAATTGGTTTCTTCTCCTTTAAAGGAGTACTATTGTTATACCCACTTTTTTCTTTCTTTCTTTTTTAAATTGAGATACAATTGACGTAACGTTATGTGAGTTTCAGGTGTGCAGCACATAATGATTTGATATGTGTAGCAGCATGATAACCGCAAGTCTAGTTAACATCTGCCACCTCATTTAGTTGCATTTTTTTTCTTATGATGGGAACTTTTACGATCTATTCATAGCAGCTTTTGGGGACACCTGAAGTGTGTCCGCCAGGAGGAAGGCACCATGCTGTACATGACACCCCCACAACTAACTTCTTTTGTAACTGAAAGCCTGTTCCTTTCCGCGGCCTTCACCTGTTCTGACCACCCTCCCACCCCCAATCTGTTCTCTACATCTAACGTGCTCCCGTTTTGTCTTACATTCCACATGTAAGTGAGGTCGTCTAGCATTTGTCATTCTCTGTCTGACTTATTTCACTCAGCATTAGCATAATGCCGTCAAGGCCTATCCGTGTTGTTGCAATGACAAGATTTCCTTGTTTTTTTTTTAATGGCTAAATAATATTCTAATATGTATATATCTCACACTTCATCCATCCATCCATCAGTGAACATTTAGATGGGGTCTTGGCCACGAATCTCTTTCTGAGTTCATGCTTTCATTTTCTTTCGGTAAATACCCAGAAATGGAATTGCTGGATTAGATAGTAGTTCTATTTTTAAAACGTTTTCCACTGTGGCTGTACCAGTTTACATGCTCACCAACACTTGTTATTTCTTGTGTTTTTGATAATAGCTCTTCTAACAGGTGTGAGGAGATATCTCACTGGGGTTTTGATTTGCATTTTCCTGACGATGAGTGACATTGAGCATCTTTTCACGTTGGCCTGTGGGCCATCTGTGTGTCTTCTCTGGAAAAGCATCTATTCAGATTCTCTGCCCATTGTATTAATTGATTTTTTTTTTGCTACTAAGTTGTATGAGTTCTTTATACATTTCGGATACTGACCCCTCCTTGGATACATGTTTGAAAGTGTTTTCCCCTATGCAGTAGGCTGCCTTTTCATTTCGCAGATGGTTTCCTTGGCTGTGCGGAAGCTTTTTAGTTTGATGCGGTCCCATGTGTTTAGTTTTGCTTTTGTTGCCTTTGCTTTGGTGTCAAATTAAAAAAAAATAATCGCCAAGGCCAATTTCAAGGAGCTTACCACCTATGCTTTGTTATACCCATTCTAATAACGAGAGAACTGAGCCTCAAAATACCGATGTGTGCGTGATCGCGCAGCCAGCAAGTGGCAGAAGTGGAATTTGAGGAGGCGTGTCTCGGCTCAGGTTGCACACTGCCGTAGTCTGGGTGGCTCTGGCAACGAACAGCGATTTCTTACGGTTCTAAAGGCTGGAAGTCCAAGATCAGGGTGCTGGCAAGTGTGGTTCCTGGTAAGGCCTCCCTCCGTGGTTTGCAGGCTGTCTCTTTTTGCTGCACCCTTACATGCAAGGTTGGGGGTGGGAGGAGGGAGAGAGAGAGAGAGAGAGATCACCTCTCTTGTCTCTTCTTAGAAGGGAACTGACCCCATCATGAGGGCTCTGCTCTCATGACATAATTACCCACAAAGGCCCCACCTCCAAAACCATCCTGTTGAGGATTCAGGCTTCGGTGCATAAATTTTGGAGGACGTTAACATTCAATCCAAAGCAAGGGGGCAACAGCCTTCTGGTTTTAGCATATCAGCCGTCCCCAGGCACTCAGGACTTTCCTCCATAGGTAGGTGACTTTGAGACCAAGACACCTGCAGTGAAGTCGCTGGATCCTGACAGCACCCGTGGGGTGGAAAGCAGTCTTCATTCAGTCTGGACTGTCCACGGAGACTCCACCGTGCGCAGGAAGCTACTGGCCTGAGACTTGTAGCTTCCTGCTGGGTCCTCCTGCTTTGTCACCCCCCAGAGGAGGCAAAGGGAAATGACAGGTTATTTCAAGGAAGGGGCCACTGAAGCTGAGACACTGCTAGATTTCCAGTCCTCTCTTCCCTGTGGTACAGCAACTCTGTGTGGCCTTGGAGACCACTGTCCCCTGCTGTAGGGGTCCCTCTACCAACCTCCCTGCTGTGAGCACATCCCGCTGAGTCTGAGGCCAGCACCGAACAGTGGCCTGCATTTGCCATCTGTGGTCGTCAGCCAAACCCTGCAGATGTTCTTTACTTAGAAATGTATTTTTTCACCATTAAGACATAAGATATATTGGCCCTGGTTGGGTAGCTGGATTGGTTAGAGCATCCTCTTCACATGCCAAGGTTATGGGTTCAATTCCCCCATCAGGACACAAACAAGAGTCAACCAATGAAGGCATCAATAAGTGGAACAACAAATTGAAGTCTCTCTCTCTCTCCTCCTTCCTCCCTCTCTCTAAAATCAATAAATAAAATTTTTTAAAAATATACATACTACTATAATTTTATGTAAGTTTTTTTTTCCTGTCGTCATTTTTACAAACTGAATAACCTACCCTGGAAATCAGATTGTGCTTGTAATTTTCTTTAAAATGCAGTAGACGCTCTTTATTTAAGCCGCGAATAGTCTCTTTCCTTCCTTGGAAATTCTGCAGACTGAATGTGTGTTTCTACACATCCTCCAACATTCTGGGAAGATGGGCACTGGGCTCGGCATCAGACAACCAGAGCTGGGTCCTGGTTGGGTCCTTTCTCCCCGCTGTGCATCTTCCGGTGAGCCGCCCAACCTGTGCAGTCTGGGGTTCCTCACTTGTGAGCTGCATTACGGGGACTTTACCTCGTACTTCAGAGTTACTTTGTGCTTTAGAGAGACACAGTGGCAGGTGAGTCTCATTATTTAGTCAGCAACAGAGGTCGTTTCTCTGGTGTGCCTTGTATTTCTTGCTACAGTGCTGATCAACAGCAGAGGCAAGGAAATATTTGTTGACAGTCTACTTGTTCAAACAAGAGTGTTTATATCTCCATGTAAAGGGTGGAAAAAGGAGAACTCAAGGGTTAGCTCATGGACACATGGAATCCTTTTTGAATTCAAGTTCTTCAGGATTGAAAGCTGTGCACTTGAATCAAAAAAGTCCCTGTGTGCAGTTATGCATGTTGCTAAATAATACAGAAGTGTATGTAAATCAAGTCACCATTTTTAAATAATAGGGTCCCATAATTACTCATCTGGGAGCTCAGCAAAGGGGTCAAGTTCATGACCGATCCTCAGTCATGCCGAGTTCCGTGGATGTTCCTAGCCGTTTGGAATCTTTGAAACATTGGCATTTCAAGCTGCTTTTGGCAGTTTGAAGATTGCCCATTGAGCATCTTCTGGCACTTGAATGACTTCTGAAGCCAACCTAGATCCTGCCGCAGCTGGTTCTGTGGATCCCTGGGCATGGAAACAGTTCACTGATGAAAAAGTTTTCTTAAAATTAAGCGATGCCTACGGACAAGGCATGGTTAGGCTCATGAAATGGACCCAGTTGCATTCTTGCCACTAAGGAGGGGACACTAACTACCTGGGGACACTAACCACGTTTGTAAATTATTATGAGACAACAATATGCTAAATGGCAACATACAGGGAAGGTGAAAACAAGGGTCTGAGGACTGGCAGGAGGACTGACCTTTCCTTTGGTTACAGCCAGACCAGATGCACTCTCTGCTAGGCAACAGCAGAAGACAAAAGGGAAGAGTTATTGGTGAAGGAAACTTCTGCTGTAGCTCCATACTTCTTTTTTACTTCTTTTTTTCTTAAGGTTTTATTTTCTTTATTTTTAGGGAGGAGAAGGGAG
The DNA here is from genome assembly GCF_014824575.4 of Sturnira hondurensis. Taxonomy (NCBI): domain Eukaryota; kingdom Metazoa; phylum Chordata; class Mammalia; order Chiroptera; family Phyllostomidae; genus Sturnira; species Sturnira hondurensis. The sequence goes on along the minus strand of NW_028095095.1, from coordinate 2,050,606 downwards.
GGGGAAAGAGAGGGAGAAAAACATCATATGTGGTTGCCTCTCACATGCCCCCTACAGGGAACCTGGCCTGCAACCCAGGCATGTGCCCTGACTGGGAATCGAACTGGTGACCTTTGGTTCACAGGCTGGCCTTCAACTCATTGAGCCACACCAGCCAGGGCTCCATGCTTCTTTTGAGGTCTGAGATGGGAGGACACCATAAAGCTATCTTCTCAGAAGCCAGGCTCCAACCCTGGCATGAGCTTTGCTAGTACTGGAGTTAGACCTATGAGCCCTGGGTTAGCCAAATGCATGGACAGTTCTGCTCAAAGTCTGATATGTTACTAAGTTTTTTAAAAAGTCATTCACGGAGTTCTACACGAAGACCAAACTCTTTCCTTGCTTGTTTGGGCTTGTACCTTCCTAAATTCGACCATCAGCTGCTTTGATGTCTTTCCCCTTCTGTTACAGAAGAACGTAGGCAGGAACATCAATTCAATATGTCATCTATTTTGTAAACCCATCAGATTGAAATATTCTTTAAGTAGAGGTGAAAGTGCATTACAATGAACAAGAAACTACCTGTGCTTTGTTGTGGTCTTGAGCCTGTCACTGTGTGAGATACCATTGAAAACAAAGTGAACACACAAGGAGCAAGAGAGCGTGTAGCAAAGAGCAAAGCCCAGGCCTGCCAGGGTTAGATCCTGGCCCTGCCACTTCCTCTGAATTTCCCTGCAAGTGTTTTCTGCCTTGGTTGCCTCATCCATGGAACAGAGATGCTGGCACCACACAGAAGGGTCATGTGTTAGTCAGATACGAAATGAACCCAGCACAGCTCCTTCATGGAGCGACCCATGCGTCAAACAGCCAATGTGAGGACTCTCTCCCTTTCCAAACCATCACCTTGGGAGAATTATCCCAATGGCAGCAGCATTGCCGTTGGCCAAAGTAGATCCGAAACCAAGTGAAATCTGTCTTCAGAAGCCATGGCGTGTTCTTTTGCAGAATTTCTAGTTGCAGCGAATCTTCCTTTTGGGAAAGCCGGTTTGCTTCTAAAATAGCCCTAGATCCGTAAAAGTCAAGGATGGTGAATGGGATAAGATCAAGCTGGGAAGTACATTCTCGGCAAAAATGCAGTGTGGTTAAAGTAATTTGGTCCTTCTCCTTTTGTGGCTCCTGCTCTGACTCTGAAGAAGACTTTCAAAACAGAAGGAGGGTTCCAAATACGCATCAGCAGTGATGGCCCTTTTCGGTAAAGTGCATGTATTAGGTATCTATTGCTGCATAATAAATTAACCTAAGACAGAGCAATGTAAGACAATGAGCATTTTCTCTCAGCATCTTTCATGGGTCAGGAATTGGGTCATAGTTAGTTGGGTATTCAGGGTCTCTCACAGGGCTGCAATGAAGGTGTTGGCCAGGGCTGCGGTCACCCCTAGGTTCCTCTGGGGAAAGACCCACTTCCAAGTTCACTCATATGGCTGTTGGCTCATTCACATGGTCTCAGGCCTGACTGGTCACAGATTCTTGTCTCTGTATTATAGGGCTGTTCTCTACAGCAGCTGGTTTCCCCAAAGGAAAAGAGAGAGAGAGAGAGAAACCCTGGTAGATCTACATCCTTTTTCCAACCTAATCTTGAAAGTGACACCCCATTACTTTTTGTTGTTGTTGTTGTTTGTTTTTAATAGTTGTCTATCTATCTGTATATACAGGGTCCTAACACTTGTCTGAGGGTAGTTGGTAAGGTAATAATATGAGTGTGATAATTTAGAGTTTTAATGTGAACATTTCACCTAAAATGTCATATGGTGTGGTTGACTGTGATACTCATATGCTACAGAATTACACGCTTATGATTTTGTAATAAAATATTTTTGTAATAAAAACAAGGTGTTATTTGTGCAAGACCCTGTATGATTATAAGCAAAAAACACCAATTCTCTTCTATATAGAATATATACGAGGTCATTGATGTTGTTTGTTCAATTTCCAAAACCAAAGTAACATAGTTACATAACAGCCAATCGTGGAAGGAGAAAAAAACATAAACAGAAAGAGATAAAATGCACAATAGACGCTTCCTTACTTTTGCCTTATTCCTTTCCTTACAATGAATCAGTAAGTTCAGGCCTCAGTCAAGGACACAGATACCAGAATGCAGGATCATTGCATAATTCCTTGCATAACTTTTGTAGAAAAATTACGACAATAAGAACATGATCTTAATCATTGTCATCTTGGGCCTGGGTCATGGGTTGAAATTACAGAAGCAAAAGCTTAGTTTGAGTCCCTTTCCTTCCCGGTGTGCCTGACTTCTGATAGATTTTACTTCTTTATTTATTTATCATTATTTTTTAATTCTCACCTAAGGACATGCTTGTTGATTAGAGAGAAGGGAAGGAAGAGAGAGAGAAGGAGAGAGACATCGATTGGTTGCCTCTCTCACATGCCCTACTGGGACTGAACCCGCATCCCAGGCATGTGCCCGGACCAGGAATCCAATGCATGACCCTGGGTTTACAGAAGGATGTTTCAACCATCTGAACCACACCAGCCAGGGTGTGATAGATTTTATAGTCACCTGAAATGAATTATTGAAATGCCTATCAAGTTTATAATGTTGAACAAGCTTCTGGTATTCTAGATCTTCTAGAATTCCTAGTGCCTAGAATTGGGGGGCTTTGTATATTAATGCTTTTACATCCTAGATTTAAGTATTACGTTCAACAAACCAATGGGTACAAAGCACTCATTTTCAACGAGCCTGTGATAGGACCTCTCCAGTTAAGCTTGCTCATTACCATCAAATGATGCCCTTTTCATCTACCAAAATTTAGTAAACAGAGCCTTTCCTCCAAGTATTTTTTATTTTATTTTTTGAGCACTTTCACAATAGAGGACACACATTTCTCAACAAAGCAGTCAAGTTTGTTTGCTAATGAAGAAGCCAATGTGTTGGAACCCATCGATTGGCTCTTAGTTGATTGACTCTAAACCATCGCAGCAATTGAACTATAGAGGTGACAGCTGCTGGCTGACCCCTGCAGGTAGGAAATACGGACGAGCGTGGGGTCAGGAAGTTTTGCCACAGAGCAGGAGACTGAGACACACTTCCTTCACTACCTGGTTTTACATTGGATACTGATCCTGGTCTGTGAACCTGTGCACTTTGTATATGTGAAACAAATAAACAAGCTAATGCAAAAAAAAAAAAAAGGCATTATCTGCTCATTCACAGACAACTAAAAAAATAATTGTTAAATTTATAGCAATGAATTTTGTATATCTTCTGAAATTTTCTTTACATGTCCTCCTCTGGAATCCCACTCCCTAGAGTTATGTAAACAATTAATTATTTGGTGTATATCCTCCAGATTTTTTTCTATCTGCAAACACATACATGCATTTATATACACACGCACAGGTATATAAGAGCATAATATATGTATCTATAAAAGGAGCTTCTTCTGTTGGTTTTCCCCTCCTTCCTTCTGCCTTATAGTGAAAAAGTACATATTGTTTAATTATGAAATAGCAATCTTATAAGATTTCTAAAAACGAAATACATTCTTTAATTGGTTTGAGTCTAATAATTCTTTCTGTATGAGTTTTCTCTCCAGGCACTTTGATGATTTTTACCAGGAAAAAAATAATCAACTAGGGTATTCTGAGTGTCTTTTCCTTTCAGATTATAAGCTAAAGAGGTACTTTCGTATGCATTTAGGAAAAGTTAACCGACTGGGAAGGCTGCCTCTGATTAGGGCAAAAACACGCAGTCAGTCAAGTGTGGTGGTGGGGGGAGACAATGTTAATCAGCTTAACAATAACCCACAACCTTCGGACCAACTGAGGGAAAGGTCTAGTCTCTACGTATTTATAGTTCAAGCTAAACTTCTCTTTACAGTTAGGGTGGTTTACCTCACCTGACTGAAATGTCACAACCATTCAAAATATCATGTATACACCTTCCTGATTGAACACAACATAAAAACCTCTCTCATTAAAGCAATATTTGTAAGGATCATGTTAATCGCTAACTGTTTTGCATATCATTTTGACAAATGCATTGTGGGTAGCACCTAGCTAAGTATGAAAGTAAACTGGCCGCGGGACTGGCAGCCACGAGGGCTCCGAGAGTGGCGGGGTCGACGGGGTGAAGTGCCGGGGGCCCACACCAAGCTGGACCGGGGGCTAAAGGACCAAGGAAACCAAGTCACGGTGCTTGACTCCCGCCCCAAAGAGGGCGCTCGGGGCCACGGGTTCTGGTCTGTTTCGGGTCAGTTTCGGGAGCACGTGGCGGAGCCCGCGGCGGCCAGGCCTGGGAGGGCAAGGCCGCCCTCCCGCCGGTCCCCCTCCGGCCGTGGGCAGGTACCACGCTTGGGCTTTGTTTCATCCGAGGGAGCCCTTTCCTCAGAAATCCCCACCGTCCACACCCACGGCTCTGCTGCTTAGGGTTGAGACCGAGCCAGCGGGGAGTCAAACAGGTGGCTCCAGCAAGACTTCCTCTTTCCCTCGGTGGCTGCAGGAAAACCCTCGGGTGCTCAGAAGGAAGGCTGCAGACGTTTAACTCGCCCGCAGGGTACTCGTGTTCTTTGAACCCACGGCAGGCGGCCGGGTATTTCTGTGCAAGAACTCCAACATGCAGACCATTGGTGACCTTTAGAAACTGTAAATATTTATTATGAAAGTTTAAGGACAAACCGAGAGTTTATGCGTACTTCGGTATTTTCACATGAAAAACCATTGCCAGGAAAACATGAAGTTATTTCTCTTAAGGGACAGGCTTTATTGGCTGAGAGCGTGGGGCTGAACCTCGGGTTTTATGTGTCAGGTCGGAATGACGGCCCCAAAACTAAAATATGAATTAGATATAATAAATAAACCTTTCGGAATATTGGAATGAGCTACGTTTTTTCTAAGGATAGTTTTGCTTTTTGTTGTTGCTGTTATTTTAATTAAAAATTTCCTCTTGGGGAAACTGATAAATTTCCTACACCTGCTCAAACAAAAGCTCCTATTCAATATATTTTTATGGTTTTCCTAGTAACTTACTGTTCTTTCTTCCTGTAAGGACAAAACCAGGAAAAATGCCCAAGCTGACTTCCTACTTAGCTATTGTGATCAGTGAGAAAAAGTTGAGAAATTGGGAACATTGAGGCTGGCTTGAGAATTTCAGAAAAATGGAAAAAACCCTCAAATTTAATAAAAGATACTTAATAATTGTCCTAGAGAAAATGGTGTGTACAAAAAACTTAGAGATTTCTAAAGTCCAAGCTAGTCGACTCAGATTTAACAAACCTATAATCTAAGAAGGGCAATATAGTAAGAAAGATATTAGGAAAAGTAGATAATTGCCCTAGTGACAGCCTTGTAAATTTTGGAATTTTTGTCTTTGACTAAAGTGGGAATATTTATAATAGCAATCATTGTAGTTTGTACAATAATTTACACTTTTCTTTATATTATCTCATTTATATCACATTGCTCATATCTTTATCTTTAGAAGTTAGAATACATCAGCTTTTCCCCCCACTTGTAATGTTTATTGGACTTGAAAGAAACCAGGATATACCACCCAAAATATTAAAATTATTTTGAGCTGAAGGACCTTAAGCATCACCAGATGAACAACAACAACAAAAAATGTTTTCTAAAGCCCCAAAGATGCTTCTGGGAGTTCCCCTGGTCTGGCCCAAAGCAGCAAGTTCTGGGAAATCAGTCTGCCATATATTCCCTGCTTGGGTGGGTCTACTCATAAATGCCCTCTCTGGGGAAATTTTATGGCTCTGAAGAAGACAGGAAAGGCCGCTCAGACCTGTAGTGACAACATTATCACACGCTTTCCTACCGCTGTTGTTCTGAAGGGCCATTTGTCTTTCCTAAAAAAAACCCATTTGTTCCTCCCACCCTGGCCTTTTCTCTCCCTTCCCTTTCCCTGCCACGTTAGGTGTAGCGGCTTGGTGTTCCGACTGCCCCCTGTGAACACTCCAGCATGAATGAGCTCTACATTCACACCGAAGCTCCGCTGCTTTCCTTACCGCTCGGTCTTTTGTTCGCTTAATTCATAGGCCCCCCAGACACTGAACAGGAGAAGGTAGAGGAAAAGATTTTTTTCCCTCCCCTGCTGACCTAAGGGAAAATGACACGAACTATCAGAACAAGCACTGATGACGGAGGTCACCTGGGCAGGGAGGCGTTTAGCCCTACATCTTTATAGAAATAGTCTCAGTCCTAGGTCTGTGGGGCCCAAGGTAAGTTGCTCCCTGAAGTGTTTATCAGGATTTACTGCCCTGCCCAGGACTGTGCTAAGAGCTTTGCTGGTGTTATCTCATTTCACCCTCAAACCCGCCCCCCATCAGGTAGATACAGATATATAGATATCAGAGAAAGTAAACAACTTCCCCCAGAGCCACATCCTGTAAAAGGTGGAGCCGGTTACCTAAAGGGCTGACTAACTGGGTCATTCTTTTCACCTCTCTGAGCCTCAGAATCTGCAGTGAGAGGAGAGGCTTGGGCTGGATCCGCTTTCCCCCTGAGGATTCCGAGAAGCCAGGTCTGGTGGGCTACGTGAGAAAAGAATCTTGTGGACAGTTTCATTTGGGAAATTCTGAGTTACGTACAGTATAAATGGGGTGGGGGTTGATTTTATATTACCTTGCCTATTATTATTTATTCAGATGGATTTACAGAATGCCTTCTAAACTACACTTCCCGAGAGGCAGAGGCCCCAAGGCAAGACACAGCCTCTGTCCATCAGAGTTCGTTCTGTGTGGAGAGTAGGCATTGAGCAAGGCAAGCCAGTGCCTAGGGAGTCGTGGTGGGGAATAAGGACTATGCAGCAGGGCTCACTCTCAAAGATACCTGAGGGGTGGTGGGTGGTTGGAGCTGCTCAGGCTGTGGGAAGCGTAGCTGAGGCGAGAGCATGGAACTTCACAAAACTGGTCCAAGTCCAGGCTGATGCCAGATGGCAATGGACCTTCCATGTCTTGTTGAGGGGCAGGGTTTGAACTATATTTCAAGGTAGACAAGAAGCTAGTGCAGAGATCTTTCTGGCTCCTCAGTAGAGAACAGGTGGATGGAGGCAGAGCTGTTAGGAGGCCTGTAGTGTTTTTGAAGAGAGATACTGGCAATGCTGAGTGACAGCAGTGAAGATGGGGCAAAAGGGGACAGATTTGAGAAAAAAGTTGGAGAGGTAATTGCAGGAGGTGAGGGAAAGAGAGGAGTCAGTCCAAAAGAAGCCCCAGGTCCCTGGCTTGCACCAGTGGGCGGATGGACAGTGTGGTTCCTGTGTCGGGAATGCAGAGCGAGGGGTACAGCCCTGGAGAAGGTTTACGAGGCGGCGGTGGCAGGGATGTGTTAAAACCGATGAGCTCCATTTGGAGCTGCTGTTGCGAGCCCCTGAAATGAATAGTGTGCAGCCTTTGACCCCTCGCCTGTTTCTTCTTGGCAGAACATGTCTCGGGGCTAGGGTTCCATGGAACCCCCGCTGGTCATTGCTGCTCTCAGAGGTCCCTTCCAGCTCAGATGTCTATGCCGTACGGTAACTAGGAAGTAGACAGCATTGCGTGATGTTTAAGTGGACTTTTAAATTCAAGGGGAAGAAAGACATGTAGAAAGTGCACTGTTGATGCACACCCAGTGTCCGCTGCCTGGAACAACAGGGCGTATTAGCACAGAGGCCTCCCCTCTGGTCTTGTTGTTAAGTGTGTAAGTCTGACCCTGGGCGGTCACAGGGAGGACGGAGTGGTGGGCCGCGGGGCTGAGACACCACTTCCACCTGGTCTCTGGGATGGCCTCCTCCCCAGAGCTCAGAGTGGTAGACCTCAGCTCACCCATCGCTCTGCACACCCTGGGCCTTTTTTCTTAGAGAAAGTAGTGATCAATAAATCTAGGGAAGGACCTTCATCCAGAGTTGGCCTCGCCTGTCAAGTGCCTTCCGGTGAGGATCTCAGGGGCGGTGAATAGTTCCAGGGTGAATGAGCACTCAAACACCCACCTCTGCTTCCTGCGGGGGTGGAGGAGGCGAGGGGGGGAGAGGTGGGGGGGATGCCAGGTTAGCACCTCCCAGCAAGCAGCCTTCCCTGGCGGTTTGGTGTCATACCCTGAATGAACAAGTGAATGGATGGATGGATGGATTTATTTCCCAGACTGAAGCGTTCTTCTCTGTCTCTTTCCGTGGTTGGCTCTCCCGTGTGCTAACCTGAATTTCACGTTCTTGCCCTTGGAGAAGCTATTCCCTACCCCCAGAGGAGACCGGGCCTGCTCTCTTCCTCTTCCTAACGCTGCTGGGAGCAGCCACCAGGGGTCCCCAGGCCTGTGAGAGAACCCAGTGAGACAGCCTGACAACGTGGCCACGTGGGAGCTGGACTTCCTGGGTGCGAGTCTGTTTCACGTACTCCTTACCCGCTCTGTGACTGTGGGGAAGTGACTGAACTTCTCTGTGCCCCCATTCCTTAATCAGCTGAGCGACGATCGTCGATGGTTATCGCGGTACCCACATCACAGTCACGCTGTGGAGATGAGAGGAGAGCACAGCATGTAAAGTGCTTAGGGCAGGAGGACCTCAAAAACCACAGGCTGGGTGAATGAACGCTGAGCGCATCTGTGTGGCTGTTCTAATTGAGGGGTGGTGGAAGGTTCTATGGGGCTGAATGGCTGGGGAGAGAGGGGAAAAGCAAACATGGCCAGGATTGGGGGGTTGGTAGCCATGAAGGTGATGCTGGGACTTCTAGTGTTCATACATTTCATTTCTGTGTGGGGCCTGACCTGCCTTGACCATGTTTTTGTTTTTGTTTTTGTTTTAAAAAAGCTTTGCATTTGCCCAAGGTGAAATTAGCCTGGCCTTGGTGATAAAAAGACATTGTTTTAATATAAAGGTCACAAATCGTCTCTTCTTTCTGCTGGCTTCTATCATGGTTATGTGAGTGGGGTCAACTGAGTTGACTGCATTTGGCTTCGGTGGCTTCTCAGGGGACCTGGTGACAAAGTGAGGGGCCCAGGGGATCCCCACGAGATTCCTACAGAGGTGCACAGTCAGGTGAGTCATCATGGACCCCGGCCCTGGAAAGTTCTTTCCCAATTCCCTTTTTGAATTTAAATGTTTGTGGACTTGTTCCCCTTCTACATGAAAATATTTTTACGACTTGGGGAGGTGGAAGCGGAAAGGAATTTTGGAACAAATACATTTGGTCATTTATTTTCTGGCGTGGTTCAGATGTGGTTTTGAGGACAGTGGAGATCTGTCAGATCTGGGCTCTGCCAGCTCTCAAGATCACTTCCAGCCCTGTCATTCTATGATCTAATAGAATTTATAACGTTATGTATTCCAGTAGTGACTTGCAAAGATTGCTTTGAAGGGATTACAGACGGTTGTGTAAGTATATACTTTTAGAAGAACATAATGCAATTTGCTTTCTAGCCCAAAGCCCTAAAAATAATTAGGTAGGAGTTCAGACAAGTGTTAAAAGGCAGTTGCTTCTGGTGAATCCAAACGGTTTTGAAAAATCAATTTCATTTATCATCAGAGGAGGGCTTGCATTTTAGATTTCTTATGGTCTGTTGAATAGTAAAAGCACAGCGATCGTGCCAGTGTTAAAAAAAGCAAGCAGCGAGGGAAATCAGTGCAACATTTCCAACTCAAATTGCGAAGAACAGAGTGCGGGGAAGGCATTCCAGGGTTCAGGAATGAGGAAGGTGGCCGAGACCGGGAGTGCTTGCCTTTGGGAGTTCTTGCTCGGTCAGACGTGCGACTGCAATGTGTGTGCTCCATCTGACCACGTCCGCAAGCCCCTTGTGCCTTGGAACTGCCTGGCGCATCTGGTTTCCTTTAATGGGGTCTAAGGGAGACTTTCTCACTGAAGCGAGGTCGGCTGCAGTTCAGCTTGGCCTGCAAGGAGAGAGGGTGGGCCTGTCAGAGGGGAGGAGAGGAGTACTCAGGACCTCAAATGGAGGGGGGCCCTGCACTGTGGTTGGAGAGCTGTCCCATGGGCAAGAGGGGGCCATGGAGGGGGGCGCTTAGCTTCAATAGCTTATTCTAATAAGAAGAGTGTGCCTTTAACGCAGAAGAATTAGGACAACAGAAAAGCATGAAGAGGAAGATAGAGGTCCCCCCAATCTCTTCTTTCAGAGCCATTGCGGGCTTTCCCCACTTTTCTTTTTTTCTGTTGTTGTTGAGGAGATAGCGAAGCGTATTTTTTTTTTAAAGATTTTATTTATCTATTTATTTAGATTTAGAGGGGAAGGAGAGAGGGAGAGAAACATCAATGTATGGTTGCCTTTTTGTGCATCCCCTGCTGGGAGTTGGCCTGCAGGGAACCAGCCTGCAACCCAGGCATGTGCCCTGACTGGGAATCAAACCGCGATCCTCTGGTTTGCAGGCCCACGCTCAATCAACTGAGCTACACCAGCCAGGGCTAGCGAAGCGCTATTTTTCAGGGACGTGACCATGATAGTGGCAGTTTAGGGTTTAGGCTATACCGAGGGGAGAAGACCCAAGGCATTATTTAGACTCTGTAGGAAGAGAACTCATGAGTCACTGGGCAAAAGGGTGGCGGTAGCAGTGACAGAAAGGAGAAGGGGAGAGGTTTGAGTCCATCTGAAATGAAGAACCAGCAAGTTTGGATGAACTGAACTGTGGGGGGTGAGGCCTGAGATGGAAGGGCTGAAGGTGACATAGAGTTCCACTGGATAAATGTCACCAAGTCATTCATTCATTCATTCATTCCACTAAGGGGTGGGGGCACACGGACAAAAAGGTAAAATAAGCAACTGTGAGACATAACACATGAGCGGGTAGTGTGTCGTTGGGGGGAAAATTAAGCAAGGAGGCAGCAAGAGAGTGTGGCAGGTGCAGTTTGAAACAGGGTGGTCAGTGAACATCTCACAGAAGGGATTTCACTTTTTGGATTTTATTTATTGTTAGTGTTATTTTTAGAGGGGAAAGGAGGGAGAAAGAAAGGGAGAAAACATCGACGGGAGAGAGAAACATTAATCAGTTTGATCACTTGCTTCTCGTCTGCACCCCAACCGGGGACCAAACCTACAGCTCAGGCACGTGCCCCGGGAATTGAACTGATGACTTTCTGTTTCCTAGGATGTCGCCCAGCAAACTGAGCCACACTGGTCAGGGCACAGGTGAGATTTTAAAAAATAATAATTTGAGAGAGAGAGACAAGAAGGGTAGGGAGAGAGAGAGAATCAATTTGTTTTCTTACTTATTGATATATTCATTGGTTGATCTTTGTATGTGCTCCGATCAGGGGTCGGACCGTCAACATTGACTGTCAGACCAGTTTAGCTCTGACTTCAGGCCAGCTCTGAAATTCAGAAGAGATTCTAACACTTAAAGTCAGAGGTTCTTATGCCTCTTTTGTGGCATCAAGGATGCCCTTGAGACCGTGGGAGACCATCGAGGATTTCCTTTCCCGTAAAACTGGAGTCCAGATTCTCCTCGTATACAGGACCAGGGGCTCACTGATGGAGGCCCATGGGGAGCTGGCCCATTTTGGAAGGCACGGCCACATTTTTTTTTTTTCATGAGAGCTGCATGGTGCCTCAAGACTTCACCTTGGGAAACTGCCCGGCCCACCTCAGGTCACGTGGCACGACAAACAGGATCTGGGCCTGGTTGTCAGCCAGGGCACCAGGTTGCCAGAGAGCTTGGAGCAGGGAAGGCCCAGCCAGGAGTTGGCAGGTGCCATGCAGAGGAAAGGCCGCGGAGCTCCCTTGCGGGCTATGGGGAAGGAAAAGAAGGTCAAAGCCATCACACATCCAGGAAGGGCACTGGCGTTGGGCTGTGTGCAGAGAGCAAAGGAAAGAGGGGTTTGCAGACAGGCAAGAGGCCCGTGGCGACCAAAAGTGAGGAGGGAACTGTTTTAGTGACTCATTCAGTTGGTAGCTTAGCATCCTCCCGAAGTTCATGTTCACTCTGGAAACTTTGACCTCTAATTGCTGAATGTGTAAACATGAGAGCAGTGATACATGAACAGCATTCGTGAGCATTTTGGACTTTCGTGGCAAATGTGGGCTTGAATTTGCTGTTGGTTTGGGGGGTACCGCTTATCTTTTTCTCTACAATTTCCATTTTTTTTTGTCACAGGGCCTGTATTACATTTCCTGTAATTGGGTAATGGAAGTGACCTAAACTTAAATACAAGCTACTCTAAAATGGTACTTACAAATCGCTCCTGTTGAACCCGCAACCTGAACCCTACAAGTGCAGACTTTGAGCACTATGTGAAGATTTTGCATTGTGAAAGTTTTCACGTTGTGTGTGCAGGCCGTGGGTAAGAGGAAAAGGAAGGCCTGTGGAAATTTGGGGTTAGGAAGGGAGTGACCTTTATTTTTTTAAAATACTTTCCGAGTGCTTACATGGCAATATTACACATGTGGAAATATTATCAGTGATTACCTCTGAGCAGGAGGGTGGAGAGGGGTGAGTGCAGGGGGTGTTCACGTGTTTTCCTAAGTACCTAGGAAAGTATTGTTTGACTTTTTAAAAAGGTTTTATTTATTTTTAAGGAGGGGGAAGGAAAGGAGAGAAATGTCAATGTGTGGTTGCCTCTAGACCACCCCCTACTGGAGACCTGGCCCACAACCAGGCATGTGCCATGACTGGGAATTGAACTGGCGACCCTTTGGTTCACAGGCCGGCACTCAACCCATTCAGCCACACCAGGCAGGGCTGTTCAGTCTTTTAAATGTAGAATATATTCACAAATTCCTTGTGGGATTTAAAAGAATTAAAGAAAGGCAAGACACGAAGGCCAACGTAGCTGGCTGATCTAGAGGACCCCTAGGTCTTCTAGAAAATGGAAAGGTCAGTTCTGAGGAACGCGGCAGATATCTTAAAGTGGTCTGGGGTTATCTTAAACGAAACATATCCTCCTCTGGTCTTCTGGTTGAGGAGTAAGGTAAGGGCTGCTTTCATAGTTTCTTCCTGAACTTGTAACTCAGGCTGCCGGCATGCGGCCCATTTATTGATGATCTGAGAATGCACAGGAGTTTGTCCTGAGCAGAAACACGGAAGGCCAAGTGACACAGTGAATCCCCACCTCCCTCCCCCAAACTTGTTTCATAACAGAACTAACAGACACAAAACATAACCGGAGCTTTATGGGCTTTTTTCCTTCCAAGTCACCCCATCAGTGCTCTTCACAGTCCTGTGATACCGGCCTCACAGCTCATTTTATTCAGTGACAAAGTCTCAGCAAGACAAAGGGACAAGTCCAGTGTCTCCCGGCTTCCACATGTGGGTCAGTCTCCAGGGGCTTCTGTACCAGCGCACTGTGACCTGGGGGCTTCCGACAACACAGTGTGAGCACCTTAAAGATCCAGAGGCTGGAAGTCCCCAGTCAAGGAGTCGTCAGGGTCCCGTTCTTGCTACGACTCTGGGGGGGAGCCTGCCTGGCCGCTCCCAGTGTCTGGCGTTGCTCGAACCCTTGGCCCGTTGGCCCATGGGCCTGACATCAAAAGTAGAGTGTGGGTGAATTATACAGATGATCTCTATAATGAATTTCTGGGAGGAGAGGGGAGAGGGCATAAAAGTGGTTGTGGGAAAAGGTAAGAACTAGTAGGAAAGGTCCAGTTTACGTGCTACGGTTAATACTTGTTTTGAAACTTGCTCCAAAGGTGTGTCATGGCAGGTTCAGCACTTCCGATGGTTCGAGACCTATTTGTGCACCTATGACTGTCTTTTCTAGTAGACGGTGCGTCCCCATGGTGTCTCTGGTCGCCTGGCGATAACAGGGAAAGTTCTGGAGGTCTTTGAGCTGCCGCCGCAGTGAGAGGCAAAGTGCTGTTTGCTGGGTCCAATTCGCCAGATTAGTCACCGGACGACAGCTCATACTGAGGCCTGAGCATGGGATTCTGCAGGCTTAGGGAACTAATCCACTCTCTATGTACTTACTTACCTCTTTACCTAATAAATTGGTGCGGTGCAAGTAAATTCTAGAAGTGGAAGGAAAGCCAAACCTATAGAAAACTGCTTCATAGGTACCAGCTAACTATGCGGGTGCCGGGGGGGGGTGGTGGTGGTTTGAGGGCGCAGCGGAACTTAACCAAACCCGAAAGCTCTAGAAACAGCATCCTCTCGAGTGGTACAGGGAGGGGAGGCCGTGAGAGGCGGCTGCTGTCGGCGTTTCTGCAGGAGCTTCCGTTCGGCTCCCTTTACAGTGTGGTTGTGTGGGCATTTCTGGGGTCAGACTTAGTGGGTGGGTAGGCCTTTGGTGCACAAGAGGGAATGGAGAAAACATGGCCCCTATTATTATTATCGTGACTATGTTAATTCAACAGTGAAAATGTATCAGGCACTTGCCAAATGTTGGGCACTCTGAAGCACGCCTTTTCACCCTATGTGATTTGTGATGCTTGCTCTTTTAATTATGATTTTCTTACATTCAGAGGCAGTGCTTTTTTTGGTTTCCTGTTTCGTTTTCGATTTTGCAGAAGGCCTGATTTTTTGAACGGAAAGATTCATTTAGCAGAAATTTGCTCTAAGAAAACGGAAAGAAATTCTGGGTCAGGCGAGTGATGTCTACACAGAGCAGGAGATGTTAATATGAACTTAGGCAGCAACAACGTTGCTTCACATCCAGCACGTGAGCTTAAATCACCAAACAGCAACATGTTTTGAAGTATAGTTTTTCTTAAAGAGACAGACCACCTCCTAAGAAATCTCTGCCAGGGCAGAGACCCCATTTTACCCGTTTCTGTGTCCCCCACGGCACCCAGCCTGGAGCCCAGACTCTAACACAAGCTCAAAAGATTTTCTGTGAAGGAATGTTCGATTTGAGTATCTGAACCCGAAAGTGCCATTTCTTCACCTGTGATGGTCAATCATGTTTTTGGTGTGTTTCTTCGTTTGTTTGTTTTTTAAATGACATTTTCCCTGCTCTCGGTGACGATTAACGCTGAGTTCAGACTTCAGGGTTTGAGGGAAGAAATCCGAACAATAGCTAGATAAGACAAAGCCTGTTACAGAACCCTCTTAGGCAGGCTCCTGTGTCTATCAGTGTGGTTTACAATTACATGTTCGGGGCATTGCATACCCGAAGAATATTGATTGCATTTCACGTAATGCGATTTACAGTTGAGAGGGTTATGTCCGCCCAGGGAAGTATTTGTTTTGTTCAATAACATCAGACAGAAAACATAGATTTTTATAAATACTGCATGAGAACAATGCTTTTGGGTGAGCTTCAAGGAGAGAAAGCCATATGGCTACACATCAGTGGGTGTTTACATTTCTAAAACCTGAAAAGATAGCTACATGTGGAGACATTCTTGGCTTTGCAAACAGATTCCTCTGAATTGTTCTTGTTTTCACATAGAAACCTTTGTCTGGCATTTTGTAGGTAGCCTCGAAGAATAATAGTAACAGCATAGAATAGACAGCACGATCCCACTTGTTTAAAAACACGTATTTGGACACATTTGTAGGTACACACACCCATATGTGAAACTCTGGAGGACTGTGTCTCTTCACAGTGGTTTTGAAGAGGAGCAGGACAGAGCGAGGTATCTTAAAATTTAGTTACATATTTCAGTGATATTTGAATCCTTATAAAACACGTTCAGAGAAAGATTAATCAGAGAAAGATTAACACACAGAGCTGGAGCTGATAACAGAGACAATACAAATAGTGTTGCAAAGAGCTTGAAAGTAATCTAGCTGCCTGTGCTGCGCGTTGAAAAATAAATTAAAACATTAAAAGGCTGCCTTGAGGTCCACAGACTACTACAAGACGGGCCAAGAACTGAGAAGATTGGGGGTATCTGGCTGTATTCTTCCCCCGAACAGGGAGGGCGACTCACACCATAGAGGGTGAAAGGGAAGCTCTGTTTTGGTTTTATTTCCCCACTGCCTTGCAGACTGATACTTTAATAAAATCAATAAAAACGAATTACTGGGAAAATGAAATTAACAGGCAACGAAGACTTCAGGGCCCCATATTGTTATTATGAGATCGAACAGACATCAAATTCCTCTGTCGAATTGCTTTTAAACGGTGTTTCTCAACAGGGGTGGGGAGCTGTGACTTGGCCCCCCAGGGAACACTCGGCCGTATCTGGGAACACTCTTGTCTCTCACAACCAGGAGGGTGGCATTGACTGGCATTTCCTGGGTTCAAGCCAGGGACGCTGCCCCGTGTCCTACGGTGCCCCCCCCCACTCAGGAACTGCCTGGCTTGAGCTATCATTGGTGCTGATGTGGAAAAACCCCGCCTTAAAGTTTTCAAGTGGCCGGTCTCAGTGTCGTATTTATCGCTCGGCAGACGCAGTCTGAGAAGACGGCTCTAACAGACCTACTTGCTTTGAACTCTGACCCAGTGAGGTTGCCAAACAGATCACAACCAGAGCTCTCTAATCCTTGAAATCTGGGAGGCTTCCGAGTATACAGCATGCGAGAAGCAGCACAGGAAAATGGAGCAGAGAGGTGGGATCAAATGACACACGTGAAATTACCCTCTGCAGATGGTGAGACGGGGTCCTCACGCTCACCCTGCCACACCTACCCGTGTGAGCCTGGGAAAGTGAGCTGCTGTTCTCCGGGCCCCGTCTTCCCATCTGTGAGATGAGGAGGCCGCCCTGTTCACAAGGCTACTACCATGGGGACCCAAACAATACTATGCCCGTACACTAGTTCTCTCTCGAACTCCTCCGTTGAAGGACTCTGCCCCAGGTCACTGAGAACGCAGAGTTTTGTCTCAATTCTTTTAACTTCTTCGCTGCAGCTTAACATGACACACCTGGCCTCTTCTCCTCCTCCTCCTCCTTGCGGAAGAGTGGGGCTCACCAGACACTCTCAGCTGCCAGACCCGTGAATGAGTGCAGGGCGGGGCCTGCCTCTCCCCAGAAGATTGAGTGAAACTGCTTTGTAAAATGAAGAGTGCCATGCAAATGTGACAGCCACTCACTGGTTTGGCCAGTATTTATTGGGCCCTTCCCAGATGTGCTCCCTTACTATCAAGCAGTGGGAGAGGAAACTAGGAGGAAAAAGAAGGCGGGGGGGAGTCCTCAGAAAACTTATTCCCAGGGAGCAGTGTGCATTTTGTGAGACCAAAAGCTGTTTGCAAGGCAGAACCTTGCAACTTCCGAGGCAGCCACAGTGCAGGCAGCTCAGCTCTGGCTGGAACTTTGGGAAGGATCTCACCCAAGAAATTCCAGCTGCACCTTAAAAAGTAATTGTCTGGCCCTGGCCAGTGTGGCTCATTTGGTTAGAACATCATCATCTACACCAAAGGGTTGGGGGTCCGACTCCCTGTCAGGGCACATGCCTGGGGTTGCGGGTTCGATTCTGTGTTGGGAAGCATGTGAGAGGCAACCAATCCATTGTTTCTCTCTCCCTTCCTCTCTCTCTCAAATCAGTAAACATATTTGTCTGAAAGAGTAATTGTCCAGTTGGCTCTTGTCTTCCTGCCCTAACCTGGAGCTGGGCCACACACCTGGCCCCTGGCACCGCTGACCTGGCTCAGGGAAGCGGAACACCTACCCCCACCCACCCCTGTTCTGGGAGCCGGGAGGGCAGAAGGGGGGCTGTGGGCCCTGGGTCCTGGGGCTGGAGCCCCATCAGATCTCTGCTTCCAGCCCTCTCTTTCTCGAGAACACCTTCCTGTCTTGCACAACTGCCAGGCGTGAGTCATGCTCTGGGTTTCGCAGAAGCCGTGAGGACCTGTCCCAGGCTGCTCTCACGTCGTGTTCTGAGTCAGCACAGGTGCTGTACAGGACAGTGTCAGCGCTGCTCCTGGCTGCAGCTGGGGAGCCATGGGGCGCAGCCTCACCGCGCCGTCCAGGGGCTGGAAGTGCCCACGCCGGAGACAGGGGTGGATGGGGGAAGGTGCGAATGAGTAAAGAATCGGTTAACTCCCCACAGCTGCCTGGGAGGAAAAATCTGTTCTGTGCCCCATCCACGTTATTTCGCCTGCCTCTTCCCACCCGCACCGCCCTCAGCATCTCCGCTGCTGTCATGGGAGGGGCTGGAGGAAGGTGGGTCACCGACCCCGTTCTGCACCCGAGGCGCCAGCAGACAAGGGGTGCCCTCGGAGAGTTAAGACGTTATTTCTCCTCCATAGACTCACACAGCCTGGATGGGGACACGCACTGGAAACTAACAATGGCTGCATGTGAGCACACTGAAGGGGACTTTGGGAACAGAGAGGGAGAAACCACTGAGCGCCCACCGGCGAAGAAACGGTCCTTTATGCCTCCCTGTGAGCTCCTGGAACAGACTCGCCACGTTCAAAGCCAGCAGAGGTTGATACCACACCCTGACAACTTCGAAACATTTTCTCACGGTAGGATGTTTGGCCAAACACACAGTCTTGAACTGTCTTCTCGTGGCACATTATGAAAGTATCTTTTCACGCAGCACGTGCTTTGTGTTCTGGTCTACTTAGATCTTGTAAGATGTGTCTTTCATGTCCAAAAGCAAGTCATTGACACAAATGCGCCTGCGGATCCCTAAGGCTGTCTACTCTGGTACCAGGAACACTTGGACATGACCTTCAGTCCATGCTAACACATACCCACACTTTTCAGGTTTTTTCCTATTTTCAAAGAAATGATACATGAGTGTGCTCATATACTCACCTTTTTTTCCATGTCGGTCTTGTATAGTTATTTCTTTTCTATTAAATCAGGTACGGGGTACACTTTCTAAGGCTGAGCTCTTTGCACGGGAGCCCCATGACTCAACTTTGTCCTGATGAGGTATTCTAGGGGCTTTTTAAAAGTTGGGAGACATCATTAAGATTAGTAAAAACAGGATCATCAGAGTCATGCAAACCGAAAGTAGAAAAAAGAAACACCGTAGCCTCTGAGGGTACCATGAAACTTTCTATTCACTGGCTTCATAATTCATGAGCATCAAAGTCAAGGAAATTGTGGCGGCCCAGTGCTGCAGCCACGGTGTCGGAGGCTCAGAAATGCAGTCACTCAGCTGAATCAAATGTCGTGGGTTTTTTTAAAATTCAAAATGGGTAAAGTATAGATTTATGGCTTTAGCATCAGAGTCAGTTTAATGACTAGGAAGAGCCTTTGAGAACATTTGTGCCAAATCGTCACTTCACAGATGAATAGTGTCCGCGGGCAGCTACCGAGTGACTGGCGGCTCCTTTCACCGCCCAGGGCTCAGCTTCCTGATGTGTGAGGTGAGAGGCTCGGCTGTATGAGCTCTTGGTCCCCTTCCACCAGCATATTGCAGCATCCTGATAGATGGCGGTTGGATGAATGGCACTAGCGCCCAGAGAGGCTGGTTAACCTGCCTGCAATCACACAGCTGGTCAGAGACAGGCACAAGTCTTCCAGCTCCCACACATTACTCCTCAGATACAATAGGCTTAGAATAAAGACAGTGAATTTTGTACAAAAGTGCCTAGAGAGGAATGAACAAAATACCATAAGAAGAGAAAACAAAACAAAACAACTCTGTACTAAAACCTAGTCAAACTTCTGTTTATTTCAGTTACCTGCATATCCACTTTTTCAATAAAGATTTTATTTATTATTTTTAGAGAGAGGGAAGGAGGAGAAAGAAACATTGATGGGAGAGAGAAACGTTAATCACTTACCTCTTGCACAAGCCCCGACTGGGACCGAACCCGCAACCCAGGCACGTACCCCGTCTGGGAATCGAACCCACGCCCCTTTGCTTGCAGAATGATGTCCAACCAACGGAGCCACACCGGTCAGGGCATGCACATCCACTTGTAAACCACACACTGCCTTCCCTCAGACACCCAGATTATGGGCCAGCTGTGCACCAAGGGGTATTAGCGGTGTTCTGGTTTCTCTTGCTGCAGAACAAACTTCTCCAAAATAAAGGGGCTTATAAGAATTTATTGACACCTCTTATAATGGGTTAAATTGAGTAAACCGCCCCCTCAAAAACACACACACATGTCCTAACCACCAATACCTCTGAATAAAACTGCCCCTCGAAAACAGGGTCTTCACAGATGCTCTCAAGTTAAGATGCGGTCACCAGGCTGGGCCTGAACCCAATACAACTGGCGTCCTTCTAAGAAGAGGGAAGTTCAGACACAGAGACACCCGGAGGGAAGACAGCTGCGTGACGGCATGGAGAAGGAGGCAGAGACTGGAGCGACGCTCCCGTGAAGCCAAGGTGGGCCTGGAGCTACCGTTGCTGGAAGAGATAAGGAAGGACCCTTCCATAGAAGTTCCAGAGGCAGTGCAGCCCTGCGAACACCTTGATTTCAGACTTGTGGGCTCAAGAGCTGTGAGACAACGTCGTTTTGAGCCACACCGTCTAGTCGTGGGGGTCCTGGGGTAAGACAGCCCCAGGAATGAGCACAGTGCTCACGTCTCTGGTTTGACTGGACTCAGTGGGTCCTTCTCTGTCAGGCTCTCTCACATGACAGCTGGGACCAGAGTCACTGGAAGGCTCGACAGATGTCCCAGGTGGCACAGTCACAGGGCCACCATTGACACACTGTCCTTGGCCAGGGGCTGAGCTGGGACTGTGGACCCGAGCGCATACTTGTGGCTTCTCCGTGTGATTGGATTTCTGACAGAATGGCAGTGTCCTGAGAACAGCTACTCTGAAGAGACGAGAGATGGAAACTGCTCAGCCAGCAAGACCTTGGCCAGACATTGGGGCGGCCTCTGTTCATACCCTCCAAGGGGTGTGACGCACTTTAAAGCCCAGTATTAGTGAGTGAGGGGCAGTTCTTTGAGACGTTCTGAGCTGTCGCCCCACACTGGTGATTCTGATGAGCCAGACTGAGCTGCACAAAGTATTTCTCAGGGTAGCAACACCTACCTTGGGACCCAGAAGAGCTAATGAGGCCCCCAAGGGCTCCAAGTGACGAAGGGAGTGTCTCTGACCCGGTGTCCCCCAGAGCCCTTCTCAGCCCTGGGTTACAGCTCAGGAGGCCCGGAGGCATTTCCTCCCTCCTTGCGTTTGAATCACTTACTGTAACTGTTACACTGTGTTCAGTGACTCCCGGGCTGATGAGGACACCTGGTCCCTGAAGGCCTCACAATTCTTTATTCAAAGAGCTTCCTTCAGCGCCTCCTGGGGGCCCGCGTGTGCTGGCTGCTGAGACAAGGAAATAAGTAGGAACTTTTACAAACTCAGCAGGAAGAAAGTGCCTGCAGCCTAGCGGAGAGGGAGTCCAGAAGTCTCCTTCTTGCTCTTCCTTTTCCCTCTTCGCACGTGGGAGGGGTAGGATTCCAGGTCTTGAAGCCATCCTGGCTGTGGGTGTCTCTAAACAACATTTTCTTTTCCTATGGGGTGCCTGGCCCGGGACACTGTCTGGGCCCGAGTACCGCCCTCCTCCCCAGCAGTATCCTGGGACAAATGCTTTCTAGTTATGAGACAGGACAGTAAGAAGCTAGGAAAACTGCTTGGCAGGTGGAGTGGGGAAACTGAGAGAGCTGAACACAGTGGTGGAGCAGTTTGCAGTCAGAGACAGAAGGTCACCTCCCTGCAGACGACATCTGGGCCCCAGCCGGGTGTCAGCTCTAGGCTTGGAAAAGCGGCAAAGCCAGGCTGGGCACTCCAGAACCAACCGCAGTGTCCAGAGACTGCTTGCGTGGCGCCGACCAATCAGTGGACACCTTGATCCTGAAAGCACGCCTGCAGAAGTGATAATGTTCCACTGAAACCCTCCCCTGAGGCCTGTCCTAAGAGTCCCTCCTGCAAGAGAGAAAAAGAAAGACAAAGGACCCAGCGCATGGGCTCTCCCTCTGGGGCGCAGCCCGAGCCGTTTCCCTTCCCTTCCTTTTACCCCACTTCTTTCCCCACAGGCTCCTGTCTTCTGACCTCTAAGGCGGCTGGCCGCTGTCCCAGGCTGACCCCCTGCGCCTGTCCCCAAAGCCCCCTTTCTTTGACTGCTAAGGCAGCCCAGGCGAGGCTCCCCTGTTGCTTATTCTATGCTAAGCCCTTCCTTGTCCCGCTGCCCTCGGCTTTAGCAAACGTATCCTGCCCCGGCTGGTGCGGCGCAGTGGGCGGGGTGCCATCCCGCAGAGCAGAAGGTCTGGTTCTACTTCCATTCAGGGCAGGTTCAGTGCCAGGCTGGCGCGCACAAGAGGCAACCCGTCGCTGTGTCCCTCCCTCCCTCCCTTCCCCTTTCTCTAAAAGTAAATGAATAAAATCTATGGACTATATTTTTCACCTTTTTTTCTGTCTAGAGTTTTTCAGGATTAGAAAGTTACAAACGTTAATTTAACACATACTATTTAGCATTTCAGGGATGGAGAAGGATGAGGCGGCAGTGGTGTGGCTGGAGGTGGGTAGGGAGCAGGGAGACTCAGTAGCGTTACCTGATCCTGTACAAATTGCCTCCACTTCTCCGGTATTTTAAGAAACCATCTTTTTGCCTTTTTAGATGCAAAGGGGTATAACTGCGTCAATTAGAACAGAAAGTGTAAAGATTCTCTCTTTGTTGTTATAGTGATTGTGAAATACGTTTAAATCTCACCCCAGAAGGAATTGATTTGACCAACGCAGATGTAAGGTCAGAAGTAATAGGACTCCAATCCCTGGGCCATCTGTGCTCTCTCTTATCAAATGCTTCTGAGGACACGGGGCACAGCATTGTGGTTAAGATACCTGGAGGGGGCGGCGTGAGTGGGATGGAGGCAAGACACTAGAGGTCGTGTGTTTGCCTTGCTTGCAGAAACCTGATAAAGAAAGCTCGAGTCGCCCACTGTAGGGCTTGGGCTGTGGGACCTGACCCCAGGAGCCCCTTACAGATGCGGGAACGAGCACTGAGGCACGGATGGGGATGGACCATGTGGTCCTGATTGGTATCAGGGAACTGGAGGCTTATGGGTAATCCCCTGCCTGGAAGGAGACAGCATACTTCATTAGTTAAGGTCTTATTAGAGCCCAGCAGAAAGACAGTCAGGGAAGGGCTGTATATTTAGGTATTAAATAAGTGCCTTCTGTAGGTGAGGCCCAATGCCAAGGATGGAAAAGGTCAGAGTGAGTTAAGTAGGGTCTGAGCCACCAGGTGGCTGACGGGCCAAGGACTGCTGACCAAGGAGTTCCCACAGGACTCAGTTTCCACGCCTGTAGAGAAAAACCTCCCTCTCTCATATTCGCGTGGTGAGGATGAAAGGGAATGATGCGCCTAAAGTGAGCATCAGGCTCTGGGTAGCTGCCTGGCCCCCACCCCCTCCTGGCTGATGCAAGAGCCCGAGTCACCAGGGTTACTGTGAATCCTGCCCACTCGGGGCTGTCCCCTGGGCAGCTCCATGGACCCAGCTGGAGTCCTTGTGCTGCTGTCTTGACCCAGGTGTCCTGCGGGCACAGAACTCGCCCTTGCAGTTCACCCCACCCCCACGCGCGGGTTGCTCACTGCAGGGCCAGAGTTTATTTGGTTAGAAAAGCCACCTCCTTTTAAAATGGGAATATATTGGGGCTGCAACAGTGATTTCAATTTGTGGCATTCGCCACAGTCATGCTATCAAGCAGAGTTCAGGTTTGTTAACTTTATGTGCATTGGAGTCTTTGAAATTGTTAGTTCAGATGTACGGAAATAAATTTTCATAAAGTGAACTGCAAGCCCTGTTATATGGGACATCTTGAACAGCAGAGTAAAATAGCTTTTAAATGACTGGTCCAGCAGGTTTCTGCTATAAAATGGTGCAGAAAGAGGGAAGAAGAAAGCATAGATGGAAAAGAAAGGGAGGAGGGAGGGAGGGTGGGTGAGAAGGAAGGAAGGAAGGAAGGAAAGGAGACAGAAGGAGAAAGAAGGAAGGAAGGAAAAAGGAGAGGAAAGGACATAAAAGTGCATCTGACGGTGCTGTACTTGTTGAGGGAGGAATTCCATCCTCCTGTCCCTGGAACCAAGAACCGTAGGACGGCCGCCCTGTAAAGACTGGAGTCATCTCTCTCCAGCTGCTAGGGCTCTGGCCGGCTAACTGGGCACCGGGGAGGTGTGCGCTGCGGCTGGGCTAGAAGGAAGGGTGAGGGGCCCGTGCAAGGCTGCAATCTCCGGCAGCCTGCAGCACGCATCTGCTTTCCATCACCGCCGATGACGGGAGGAAATAGGATCCCAGACGCTCCTTGGATGAACCACGGGTCCACGGGGAAGGGGGTGGGGGCTGAGGGCTCAGCTCAGGGGTTCACTCCACCCTCTGTCCACCGAAAATCAGGTTCAGTGGGCTCTCTGCCTTGATCCCTGCATCTACCTTGGGAGAGGTTTCAGAGCTGCTCGCACACTGATTCCTGAGAGCGCCAACGAGAGACTCCTGTGGAGACCCAGGGCAGGAGCCGGGAGAATGCCTGCTGTTGGAGGGGAAACGTGAGAAGTTGAACCAGACTGAGATTTTTCGACAAGCATCGAGTTGCACAAGTCAGCTGTATTGGCCTGATGAAGAAGGAAAGAAAATCAAAAAGCAAAGTCTTCTAATGTCCTCAGGAAAAAGAAAAAAATTATTTACATTTTCTGTTCTGTTATTCTCTTTATAGCTCCCTGCCTCCCCCCCCCCCCACCTAACAGTGAACTTGGAATCACCATTCTGTTATTACCAGAGGTGACTACACAGTAAGGCTGCTGGTCCCACAAGCCATGCACAGAAGTCGATGTCCCGATTTTAGATTAAAGCAGAGGAAAGCAGGATGCATGTTTCTCAGATTATTGTTGTGTGTACCTGAAACTGCTACAGTACTGTGTGCTAACAGCTCGGTTTAAAAGACCATATTCTGTTTTCGCAGGGTGTCCGATGTGATTTGGGACATCATGGGCAATGTCTGATTGTACTTTTTGAAACATGGAGTCAGGATTCGACTTCAAAATAACTTTTGCTCTTCTACCCTCTGATGGAAGGAAGGAGGCTTCATTTGGGGTGGTGAACGCACAATCCAGTATACAGATGATGTGTTATTGAATCGTATGCCTGAAACTTACATAATTTCATTAACCAATGTCACCCCAATCAATTCAATAAAAATAAATAAAAGTCATCACGTATTATGTAATTACTTAATGACATTATCCACTCCACCTCCCCATGACCCAAATGAGATTATCAGCAGATTGTCTCAGATTGTCTCAGATTGTTATCGGTGGGAGCTGCACCAGTGCAGGTGACTGAGGGCAATATTCTGCAAATAGGAACAACGTTTTCACTTTTAGTCATTTTGTTTTCAACGTAATGAACCACTTTAGACGCTGTCAGGGCGGTGACTGCCAGGTTCAGTTGCCGAGAGGAGCGATGCCACCAAACTCGGAATAGCAGCCATGAGACCTGCAACACGGCCCCACTGGAACCGCAGCGCACTCCCCGCATGCTGCGCACTGTGGGGACCGTGTTGAAAGACTGAGTTGACTTTGGGTGGATTTCTTGACTTAGTCGCCCACGGATTGGTTTCAGGGGCTCTGGGCACTCCGTGACATGCCCTGATTGAAAACTGGAGAGCAGGGCAGAACCTGTTAGTTACTCAGATGCTCAGAGGCGTTCAGCTTGTCCCACAAAAACGAACACAACAACAACGAAGGAAACCAAAGGCAAAACCACAATCCCACGTCTTCTGCGTTCCTGCCTCCCTCAGATGGCGAAGACAGCGAAGCACAGCTACGGCGATGTGCAGACGTGGGTGCCCAGACTCATTTCTTCCCTTCCTTCGGCAGACGGAGCCCTGACTTTGCTTAAGGAGACAGTGGGCCTGGCTTGATGGAGTGACTCGGGATATTTCAAAACTAATCATGACCATCAGATCCTCTTTTATTAGCTTGCAAACGTCCCAGCCTCCCTTTCACTAACTTTTCTTTTATAGTCGTGGGCTATTTCTTGCCAATGAGATGTAAGAGGAAGTCTGCAGGGAAGCTTCTGGAGGGGTTTTGCTTTCTTTCTCTGTTAGAAGGTAGTGGCTGACTCTACCCCTTCCCTTTGCTTTCTGCTTTGAACTTGCATGTGATAGTTGGCACTGCAGTAGCCATCTTGTGACCTTGAGGTGACATGCATTGTGAGTGATAGGCCAATATGCAAAATGGAGAGGCAAAAGGAATCTGGGTCCTTAATGACAGTGGTAACCTGGCAGGCCAATTCTGCTATGGACTGTGTCTGAGTTGCTCATCGAGTAAGCAATAAACATTCCTCTGGCTTAAGTTACAGTTAGGAGAGGGTTTCTGCTACTTGCAGCCAAGTGCACTTCACTAGATACAGTAAATAATCTTTTGCAGCTTAAAGTCAAGTTGGTTGATTCTGTTGGTTCAAATGCACCACTAGTAGCTAGGTGATGTTTTCACTGGGCGACACGAACCCTATTATTATTACAGCCTCCTAAATGTGTATTCAGGAAATGTATGGGAAAAATCAGGAGAAAAAGAGAGATTCTCTGAACTTAAATAATTCTCTTCCTGATATAAGGGATAGTAGATGTTACCTTATTTTTGGTAGTAATCCTGAAATCAATGAACAAAAGTCATTAAAGAAGCAGAGACTGTCCCTCTGCTTCCCACTGAAGTAGAGGTCAAGGTCAAGTTTCCATGCTTCTCTTTCCCAGATGTTTCTGTCTTCATAAATTTGTGTGCTGTTTCATCTTATGGCCTCTGTACTAACATAAAAGACAAATCCACTAATTAAGGATTAAATTTTTTGTTTTATTTCTTTATATTCTGTAAAGCACCATTTTGACCTATAAGTCACTGGGAAAATTTGAGGAAGGAAAAAGCCACTGAATTATTAGCCTGTCTCCGGTAAATTTAGTCACATGTATTTCTGTGCTATTTATACAGATTTATATACTATGTTACAAATCTCTCTCATTCTGTTTGTGTATTATCCACATACACTGAAGGGTTGGGAGTTTATCAGTCAGCTTATGCTATGTAACAAACCCTCCAAAACTCAGTGGTTTAAACAGCACCAATGTCTTCACCAGTGTCTGTGGCTGGTTGGTCTAGCTGACACTTGGCTGGGTTTGGCTCCAAGCTGAATGTTGGATCCAGATCTGTGTCACATTTTTTTGGACCAGCAGGCTGACTGGGACATGTTTTTCTCATGGCAATGACAGAAGGGCAGGATGCAACAGGGCAAGTCCAAGTGCACATGTCAGGCCTTTGCTTACATCATCTCCACTAATGTGCCATTGACCAAACTTGAGTCATAGGGCTAAGCCCAGTATCCATGGAGCAGAAATGGACTTCGCTGCTGGCTGGGAGGCACTGCAAAGCCACAAGGCTAAGGTCATAGGAAAAGGAGGGGGGAAGGGTTGAAAGCAATGATGCTGTGAAAGGGAAGTGAGTTGGTAACAAAGGACCTGCTTCTGACATTGTTCTGACACAGTTCTTAGAACCCGACAGAACTAAGATTTAAGGGAAAGATGCCTGGGGCTCCTGCTGTGAAAGATGAAATTTCTCTTCCCGAACATGTTCAGGCTAGAAGAATCGACTCAACAAAGCTTTTAAGTAGCTCGTCGTCCACCTCTCTCCGACGTATGTGCCATTCTAGAGCACGCCTGGCGTCTCTGGGAATAAGGACAATTATTCCGTCGTTGTCTCTCTGTGCACAGGATTCATCGTGTGCTAATGGCTGGTATCTTTGAACAGCAATAGCGAATATAATAGCCATGCTCTTCACGGGCTTTCTTTGGCTTTAATCTTCCCAGCCACCGCGTGAAGGAGGAATTGTTTATTATTTCTGTTTCACAGATGACGAACTTAAGCCCTGGGAGGCACAGCTAACAGGACCGGGATTTGAACCTAATTAGGTCATCGAGCCCTCTCGTGCTTGCCTCCCACTGCCCCCGTGAAGACACTGCCATCGCGGCCACCAAACTGACGCTGGGTGACATATATACGTGCTGTAAAATAAGACCATGCATGCCTCTGTAAGACGTGTGTGTGTGTTTTGTAATAGAGAAAACTGCTCATCTAAATTGCATTTGAGCACCACTACATCCTGAGGATTTGGGTTGTTAGCAGAAGGATGCATTTTACAAAACAAATGTGAATTTTTGCAATACTCACTGGGCCTCATTGGTCTCTCCAACCAGTGTGGCCCCGGGCCAGCCACGCCCACAGTGGACCAGCAGCTTGAAACCTTGTTCCCGTTCCTCCCTGGCAGGTCCCCTCACTCCCTGTCACAGCTGGCGAGTGTGCAGGGAGCTCTTCACGACCCAGTGCCTCACAAGAACCTTTCCTTTATTTCCCTCCTCACTTCTCTAATGCGCTCTGCATCCTTGACTGGAACTGGCTGTTGACTGGGCCCGTGGAGCCCTATTTGGAGAAGCCTCCCAGAATGCAAACCCCCAAGGACCCTCTTTCTGGATCTGGCTTGAACCCTTCAGCATCCCACCTCCTCGTCTGCATGCACGTTGATCGGAACAAAATGAACCTCTGGACTTTGAAATGCTTTCAATGGCCGTGCTTTGAGAACTTGTCCTTTTCATGGTTTAAGCTATACAAATAATTCCTCTGAAAAGACTATTCTTAGGAAAAAGACTTTGGGCACGAACTGGAGATAGTGCACCTCACCCCTGAAGCCCGAGGACTTCCCTGGGAACCAGGGGTCAACAGTTATTCCGCAACTAACATGTGTGTTTTGCTTCTTCAACAAGAGTGTCCTATTTGGGGTGGCGTGCTTTAGGGATGGCTGATGGAAGTGTGAGGGTGATCAGGCCCCCAGAAGGGGTGTGATTCAAACTATTTTTGTAAGTGAGACGGCCCACACTCTGACCAGAGAGAAAAGACAGTGGTTGTGAACAGCCAGGTGCTGGTGCTGGTGTCCCTCGACCCTGGTCCCTGGCTCCAGCGTTCCGGCTCTGGCTCCTGACTCCTGTTAGGTGCTTTTGTGAATACAGCCTGCTGTCCTAGGGAAAACATTCATCACCCTTTAGGACATTCAGTTTCTTAAGGCAATTTCAAAAGGAGGGTTGCAAACACTAATTCAAATGAACATATGCACCCCTATGTTCATTGCAGCGTTATTTACAGTCACCAAGATTTGGAAGCAGCCCAGGTGCCCATCAATAGATGAGTGGATAAGAAAGCTGTGGTTAGTTTGCACAGTGGAGTACTGTTACGCTAAGGGAAATAAGCCAGTCAGAGAAAGACAAGTACTATGTGATTTCCCTCATACGTGGAATCTAATGAACAAAATGAACTAACAAAATAGGAACAGACTCAAATATACATAGAACAGACTGACAGCTGTCGGAGGGGAGGGGGTTGGAGGGCTGGGTGATAAAGGTGATGGGATGAAGCAAAAGGAAAAAAAAACCTCATAGCCACAGACGACAGCATGGTGCTCACCAGAGGGAAGGGGTGGGGGAGGGAGGAGAGGGTACAGGGGGGTAAACGATGGTGGAGGAGACTTGACTTTGGGTGGCGAACATGCCATACAATATGCAGGTGATGTGTCATAGAGTTACACACCTAAAACCTATATAATTTTATTAATTAATGTAACTCCAATCAATTCAATTTAAACAAGGAAATAAAAAGATTGAGCAATGGCTAGAATATGTCACTCCTTCTTAAAGTCCACTCCTGATTGAGATCATAGAAATTCTGGCTTACACATTCACAGATGAGTATTGTTCTCTTGTCATGCTTCCTGGTAATTGATGTACTTAGCAGTGGCTTCCATGAAGTGACTGTCATTTTGATGAAGTGTCAGTCCGGTGACAGATGCCTGACATTCGGAGAACCTTGCACCTGGAGAGAACGGGAGATCTTTATTAGATTAGAGCAGTAGGTATGGAATTATCGCGTTCTAGAGGAGAAAGAGTTGGATTTGGAAAGAGAAGTCTGTTGTGCCTTTTCGGGGGGCTTCTGCAGACAGCGTGGCCTCTCACAGCTGAGCCCGATAAAGACCCAGGGAATGGGCGGCCGGCTTCGGAGTTTGGGAATTGAGCCGGCGATGCCACCGCAGAGACGCCCCCTCTTTGTGGCAACTCGTTGTAACCGACTTCACATACAAAAGGAAATGTAAAAATGCTGTTCATTCCAAAATGCCCAGCAGCAGAGGACCAGTTGAATAATTGCAGCATATCTGTAATTTAGAACATCAATCAGGCCCTGAAAGCTGTGTTTTTAGGGAAGAAATACTATATATTTCTCCGTCCATACATAGAAAACCCTGCATGGAAACCACAAATGTCCAACTCAAATCGCTGTGCTGCTCCTGGAGACAGGGGGAGGGGGAGGAGGAGGGGAGTGGAGACGTGAGTGTGAAAATGGAGTTTGCTACACGCGTGATGTTTGTTCTTCAGCTGGGTGGTGGGTCCATGTGTGTTCAGTATGTGAGTTTCTATGCTTTTTGTATGTTTGAATTATTTAATAATTTAAAAAAACAAGTTCTCAAATTCTAAGCACATGACGTGTTCTTGATAAAATATTAAATAAAAATCAATCAGGCTATAAAATAGATATACAGTATATCAATTTTGCCTTAAAATAATAGATATACAAATATGTGTGTCTATATGTATAACACACACATATATAAATAGAATAAAGTAAAAGAGGCTATCTCTGGTGACTTTTATTTTCTTAATTATTTTGTTTTATGTTATCTGAATGTTTTATAATAATAAATCTCTTATAATCTAAGAAGTGGTCTTATAAACTATGGTCTCTAACAATTAATGAGAAGTGCGTGGTGCACACTCACTTTTTTAAACTCCCCACTTGAGGACACATTATGGACTTTGGAGAGAGCGGAAGAGGGACAGAGAGAGAGAGAAACACCAATCAGTTGCCCCTTGCACGTGCCCCCCGAGGGGATGGGACCCGCCACCCAGGCAGGTGCCCTGACCTTTTGGTACGGGACGATGCCCCGACCAGCTGAGCCACCTGGCCGGGCCATGATCACTTTTTAAA
Organism: Sturnira hondurensis; assembly: GCF_014824575.4. NCBI lineage: Eukaryota > Metazoa > Chordata > Mammalia > Chiroptera > Phyllostomidae > Sturnira > Sturnira hondurensis. The sequence continues at coordinate 2,019,830 of NW_028095095.1, read as the reverse complement.
ACGCCACAGGTGCTGCGGCCCCCGAGTTGTCACCACTTTGGGTGCATCCTTCCAGTCCCTTTCTGTGCACTTTTCTTTGCATGCATCTGCATTTGAGCACGTAGCTCACTTATATTTACATAAATGTAAATGTGACCCATTGTGACCCATTCTATTTAATGATGTACTTTTTTCATTTTATACTGCATCATGGGAGATTTGAAAATATCACGATATGTAGATTTACCTCATATATAGATATTTTAAAGATTATACTTAGTAACTTTGGAGAGAGGGGACAGGAGGGAGAAAGAGAGGGAGAGAAAAATTGATGGGAGAAAGAAACCTCGGTCTGTTGCCTCTTGCACATGCCCCAACCAGGGATTGAACCTGCAACCCAGGCATGTGCCCTGACTGCGAATGGAACTGGTGACCTTTCACTTTGTGGGACAAGACCCAACCAACTGAGACACACCAGCCAGGGTGGATTATTCTTTTAATATTATCCTATGATGCCCTGGCCAGTGTGGTTCACTTGGTTGGAGTGTTGCCCCATAAACCAAAAGGTCACAGGTTCAGTTCCTGGTCCGGGCATATGCCTAGGTTGTGGGTTTGGTCCCTGATCTGGGCCTGTTCCACAGGGGTGGGGGCGGCAGCTGGTCAGTGTTCCTTTCACATGAGGATAAAAAAAAATCCTGGCTACTGTGGCTCAGTGGATTCAAATACTTGCCTTCAAACCAAAGGATTGTGGGTTCGATTCCCAGTCAGGGCACATGCCTGGGTTGTGGGCCAGGTCTGCAATAGGAGGCGCACCAGAGGCAACCACACACTGACTGATGTTTCTCTCCCTCTTTTTCTCTCTCCTTTCCCGTCTCTTTAAAAATAAATAAATTTCTAAAAATCTTTAAAAGGATTATCCTAGGATAATCTTTGTATGAAAGTACTATATCCAAAAAGTAGCTTACAAGGTCCATTTTTAGTGCCCTGTTCTAAGCTCAGTGATGTTTTTGGCAAGAGTTTCCCAGGTGAGATGCGTGACAACATTGCAGAATCAATCGTCTCTATCGTTGCTATATTGCCCTCCCTTTAAAGTGGCTGCTTTTGAAAAACATATGGTTCCCAGCTGAAGTTTTACTACTGCTGCTGCTTTTCTTCCCAAAAGATTATACACCAGTTTGATCAGTTTCATCAGTGAGAAAATATTTTCTCCTCAAGTTAGGAATGAATTTCTGCAGTTGGAAACGTTTCTTATATTAGAAATATGGAATCAGCCCTGGCTGGTGTAGCTCAGTGGATTGAGCGCGGGCCTGCGCGAACCAGAGGATCGCGGTTTGATTCCCAGTCAGGGCACATGCCTGGGTTGCAGGCTGGTTCCTTGCAGGCTAACTACCAGCAGGGGACGCACAAAAGGCAACCATACATTGATGTTTCTCTCCCTCTCTCCTTCCCCTCTAAAGATAAATAAATAAAATCTTTAAAAAAAAAGAAATATGGAATCAGAAGATGCTCTTCATTTAATGGTAGGAAGTGGCTTTCATTCACTAAAGCACGAAGAATCACAAAGCAATGTGTCGATAGTGGCAAAAGAAGAGGAATTGCCTTACTTGTCCGTTCAGCCTGGTGTCCTGGGCCAGCCAAGGTCACAGTGTTAGCTCTGAGTGTGCCCTGCCCCTGGCCCACAGGTGTGCAAGGACACAGGTGGATGGAGAACTGTGAAGCTCTAACCCACTGAGGACATACAAGGTCTGTCCGGAAAAATGGTCTGTTCCAGTCATTGTTAATATAGCAAGAACAGTTTGTACNTAAATAAAATCTTTAAAAAAAATATGGAATCAGAAGATGCTCTTCATTTAATGGTAGGAAGTGGCTTTCATTCACTAAAGCACGAAGAATCACAAAGCAACGTGTCGATAGTGGCAAAAGAAGAGGAATTGCCTTACTTGTCCATTCAGCCTGGTGTCCTGGGCCAGCCAAGGTCACAGTGTTAGCTCTGAGTGTGCCCTGCCCCTGGCCCACAGGTGTGCAAGGACACAGGTGGATGGAGAACTGTGAAGCTCTAACCCACTGAGGACATACAAGGTCATCCGGAAAAATGGTCTGTTCCAGTCATTGTTAATATAGCAAGAACAGTTTGTACAACATCAATGTAGCCTGGCAGCCAAGGAGAGCCGACTGGAATGCACATGTGTGAACAATGACAAATTTCACTGTACTGGTCAGTGGGGACAGTAGATGTCTTTGAGCGAGCATGTGCACTGTGTGGCTGTCGCGTTCAAAGACTGAGGGAGCACAGCAACGAATGTGCCTCAGACTTTGTGTTAAGTTTGAACGTTCCTCTGCAGAAACTATTGAGGTGATTCAGAAAGCCGCAGCTACGGGCAACTGCTGACTGGCAGCTTCATGGCAACAACATGCCTGCTCACGCATCACGTCTTGTGCAGAGTGTTTTGCCGAAACATCAAATCACCCAGGGGACTCAGTCTTCCTACAGCCCAGATTTGGTGCCCTGTGACTTCTGGTTTTTCCCAAGACTAAAATCACCTTTGAAGGGGGAGAGATTTCAGACCCTTCAAATCGAGGAGATTCAGGAAAATACAATGGGGCAGCTGATGGCGATTGGGAGAACTGTGTGAGGTCCCAAGGGGCCTACTTTGAAGGGGACTGAGGGGTCATTGTCCTGTGTGCAATGTTTCTTGTATCTTCTTCAATAAATGTCTCTGTTTTTCATATTACATGGCTGGATACTCTTGGACAGACCTCGTAGAAGAGTCTGAGGAGGGGCACCATCCTGGATGAGGAACAGAGGGAAAAAATCCGGCTCAGGAGAAATCTATTCTCCAGAGAGTCCTAACCCCAAAGCTCCCCCACCCCATCCAGTAACTCACGCATTCCTCCCTCAGAGGAATGCACGGAGAGCACCCCATCCAGTAACTCACGCATTCCTCCGCACGGAGCCTGGTCCTGGCTTCAGGGTCCTGCTGACGTGCACTGATTTTGAGGTCCAAGGCAGTGCTGACACGGAGAGGCCCAGCGAAGTGGCCATCCCCTCTGTCCTTCCTTTCCTTGCTTCCTTGCTTGCCTGACAATCTTAGGTCCCTCCCCTTCCTGCCTCATCTATGGTCCTGGTCTTGTCTGAGCAGGGCATGGACCAAAGCCCGCGTTAAGTGAATGTCATTTGAGTGAGTAAATGAATGGCCCTGTATGGCTCAGGCTTTAAGATACTGTGCAAACATTTTAAACTCCTTCAGGTTTCTCTAGTTATACTGTATTTTTAGGTGATGAGTTCTTTAAGCTTGTCACTTACTAAATAAAACAATTTTGTTTTGAAGATGAATAATAGACATTTACTTACTGCATATGTGTGCACATACACACAGGTCAATATATGCCAATATGTGTTTACTCTTTATGTTTAGATTTTATTTCTTTACTTCTTAGAGAGAGGGGAGGGAGGGAGAAAGAGAAGGGGAGAAAGATGATTGTGTGAGAGATATATCAGTTGGTTGCCTCTCACACTCCCTCAGCTGGGGACCTGGCCCCCAACCTAGGCATGTGCCCTGACTGGGAATCGAACCTGCAAGCTTTTGGTTTGCAGGCCCCTGAGCCACACCAGCCGGAGTGAAACAATTCTTAATTATTTTTAATACATATTGTAGAGAATGTAAGCCATGCTTTTAAAACTGAAACATCTTAGGATTCAGTGGGAAAACCTGGATTCACTTGACCCAGATCATACGTGTTTTCAGAGAATCTGAACATTGGACTCACTTCTCAATGTTGGTGCTTTCAGCCTAGAGAGTACTGACTTGTCCGTCTTCAGCAGCATCTCTGTCCGCCCTTTTCCCTCCCTGAGCCCCACCTCTTATCCTTTTAGGAGCAGGGATCCAAAAAAACTTGTAGCATTTCCTTTTGTAGACCCATCAGAGTTTTTTGCTTTAAACATGGTACCAGAACAATAATGCTTTGTGGCCATTTGGGGCCTTTACATTTTATTTTCAAGCAACTGGCTTCCTGGGTGCCTTTCCTTAGGCTTTGACTGGTGGCTCAGGGGTCTTCATTTTTCACGTACAGAGGATTTCTTTTATCCCTGAATGAGTTGTCTCGATCTTTCCTGCAGGTAGGGTCTTTTAGTGGGGGGACTGTCTAAACCAGTTTTGTTATCTTTGTTCCCCTGTGTGAGTTCCCCTTCCTTCTTTTTAAAAATAACTTTGAGATAAAACCTATATGCCGTAAAGTTCACCCTTTTACACTGTACAATTCAGGGGTTTTTAGTATAGTTACAGAGTTGTACAATCATCCCCATAGCCTACTTTTAGAACATTTCCATCACCCCCAAAAGACCTTGAAAATTTATCAGTCACTCCTCCTTCCTCCCAGTCTCTCCTCCCCTCTAGCCAGACAGTGGCTAATCTGCTTTCTGTCTCTACAGGTTCGCACATTCTAGACATTCTTATAAATGGCACCACGCGATAGATAGCCTTTTGTGGCCAGGTTCTTTCCTTACCATAATGTTTTTGAGCTTCATCCATGTTGCAGCAGGTGTCAGCACTGCATTCCTATTTGTTGCCAAATAAGAATCTATTGTGTGGTTATATCGGACTTTGCTTACCCATTCACCAGTGGATGGACATTTGGCTTGCTTTCACTTTTTGGCCCTTATGAATGGTGCTGCTGTCGGGGGAGACCCTTCCCTCTGCCCTCAAGGTTCTTTCAACCCGTCCAATAGTCAAATTGACGTGAGAAAGATTAACAAGAGAAAATAACCAAATGTACGTCCATAACGTATGCGAATCCGGCAGACACGCGAAAGTCAGAGGCCCCACAAACATGATGGATTCGGAGACAGAAAGGGAAGGTGGGTAGCCGTGGCCTTCTCAGCTGGGGCTGGGTCAGGAGCCTCAGGGCGGCGTCTGAGGGTTCTGCAGGGAGAGCCCCCTTAGTGATTAGGAGTCTGCCCTGCCCTGTAGCTAGGTCAAAAGAGGTTATCCCTGATAATCTCGTATTATGGGCAAGACCCCCCAAATTCAAATTCTTCTAGGTAGTTAAAGGAGGGGCAGAAATTTTTCTTGAGCCTTTAGCTCAAAGCAATCCTCATACCTGGGGGCATGTCTCCTGGTGGCTCTTTCTGAATCCCCACATTGTCATGAATGTTCACGTACAGGTGTTTGCCTGGGTATGTATTTTATTGTCATTTCTCTTGGGCGTATTCCTGGGAGTGCAATGGCCGATTCACATGGTAACTCCCCCAGCTTAACCCTCTGCAGAACTGCCGGACTGTTATTGCTCACAGGCTGTGCCGTTTCACCCTTCACCCGCAGTGCGTGCGGTTCCGATCTGCCTGTCTTCTTGAGCACAGCCATCCCAGTGGAGGGGAGTACGATCTCAATGTGGTTCTGATTTGCGTTTCCGTAACAACTAATGATGTTTTGCATCTTTTCGTGTGCTTTTTAGCTATTCATATACCTGCTCTGGAGAATGTCTATTCAAATCCTTCACCCATTTGTAAGGAGAGGTATGCCTTTTTACTGTTGAGCTGTTAGAGTTCTGTATATATCCCAGATACACCTCTCCCTTCTAAATAAACTACTTTTTTTTGTGGCTTTTGAGACATTGCATTCTGGTTTTCCTCCTTCTTCACTGTTTACTCTAAATCTTTGCTGTTTTTTCTCACTTTCCTGATCCTTTCTAAAAATGACTGACTATTAAAGCAAATATACACAGAGAAATTGCTTAAATAAGTGTTTTTTTCCCCCTGGGAAAGGAGAAGGGAGGGAGAAAGGGAGAGACACATGGATCAGCTGCCTCTCACACACCCTCAACTGGTGACCTGGCCTGCAACCCAGGCATGTGCCCTGGTCAGGAATCAAACCCATGTCCTTTCGGTTCACAAGCCGGCACTCAACCCACTGAGCCACACTATCTGGGTCCTCAATAAGTTCCGCACAGTGAATGAACCTGTTCACCCGGAACCCAGAGCTAGGACTACAACATGATCAGCTCCAGCACCTCAGCAAGGGCCCTCCTGCTGGCTCTGGTCACTGCCCTCACCCCGAGAGCCGACTTCTAACATCATCGAAAAGTATGCTTGTTAAGGAACTTTAAATAAACAAAGTAATGTGACACCTATCTCTTTTTCCTTTCACTGAAAGCCGTATGTATCCGATTCTTTCCTGTTGTATCTACTTGTTGATCATTCATTTGCACTGTTGTAAGATATTCTGTTAGATACATTTACCACAATTTATTCATTCTACTGGAGATGGGAATTTGGATTGTTTCCAGTTTGTGGCTATTAAGAATCGTGCTTTTTTAAAAAAAGATTTTGCTTATTTATTTTTAGAGAGAGAGGAAGGGAAGGAGAAAGAGAGGGAAACATCAATGTGTGGTTGCCTCTATCGTGTGCCCCCCACTGGGGACCTGGCCCAAGACCCAGGCATGTGCCCTGACAGGGAATCAAATCGGCTACCCTTTGGTTCACAGGCCAGCGCTTAGTCCACTGAGCCGCATCAGCCAGGGCAGGAATCTTGCTCTTATGGACATTCTTGCACATGTCTTTTGGTAAATTATCACCTACCTACCTATACACATACCTGCTAGATATATAGCTATGAACAGAATTGCTAAGTTATAGAGTATTGTTATTTGTTCAAGTTATCAATCTTCCAAACTGGTTCCACCAGTGTATACTTCTGTTCACAGTGTGTAGCATTGTTGGTTGCGGCCATTTTCCCTTCAGACAGTGGACGGGTTGCAGCTGTGGCTGACCTCGAGGCAAGCGTTGTTGTGGCCGATGAAGCCAAGACTGACGCGGATACTCTGCAGGTGCTAGGGCGCCTGCCCATCACTTGCACATCCACTGCTTCAGGGCCACGTGTGCCTTGAGCCCCAGCCACCCGGTGTCACGCAGCAGCGCTGCCAAGACCACGTCAGTGCTGTTCTTTCACGTCATGAGGTGCAGACAGGAGGATCCAGAGAACCCGCAGAACGACTGGCTCACCCTCTGTGAGCAACTGGCATTTGTTGATACGGCAATCGGGTGGCTTGGACAAGGACTGCGGGCATGTGGGATGCTATACACCAGCAAGGACTTTGACAAGGCCAGCCGAAAGGACAAAGATGGTGTCATTTGCCGAGCAGGCCCATGACCTTGTTGAACATGACTGTCATTTTACTCTTTTGAGTCTATGTCCCTGGACTAGAAATTAGTGGAAAGCAGGAACAGAAGTGATTAACCACTGCACTCCGCCTCCAGCAGCCACGGGCAAAAGATTAACACCAGAGCAAACTGCAACTCGTGGGAAGCCAGTGAAAACCTCCTGTGTTGCAAAAGTTGCAATACCTCTAACAGCCCAGGGGCCACACCACAGCAACCGTCCCACCCTTTTGTGGTTCAGTTACAATCAATAAAAACTCAAAGCCCCCACATTTCACTTGGCGGTGGATCGCACCACACCAAGCCCCTTTCCCCCCTTGGAAAATGAGTAAAAATTTGCTCTCTGCCTTTTCTTCTCTTTGTGAATTCCCTCACAGTCCATGTCACTGACCACCCTAACACCAGCTACCAGGCGTTCTGCCTCTTAAGAGGTGGTGAATCTTGGGGGGCTCCATCTGGGGGCATTGGCCGTCAGTTCCCACTACAGTCTGGATAATCTCATAGCCATCTTTGATGTGAACAACCTGGGCTACAGTGGCGTCTTGCCCACCGAGAACTGCATGGACACCTATCGGAAGCCCTGTGAAGCCTTTGGGTAGAATGCTTACGTGATGGATGGCCACAGCATTGAGATGCTGCAGGAGGTATTCTGGCAAGCCACTCAAGTGAATAACAAGCCCATTATTGTAATTGCCAAGACCTTCAAGGGCCGGGACATTGCAAGCACTGAGGATGCAGACAGTCATCATGGAAAGCTGCTGCAGCCCGCTCTGCCTGGTTCTAGGAATTGTATCTCGACCCCTTGTGGCCAAGGGCGAGGGACGACCTTTGGAATGTGAGCTGCAGGAGACAAAGCCTGTCTCTGGTAGCAAACACTGCCTCAGTCTCCTCTCCCTGTCCCCCAAACTTGGTCGGAAGTCAATGATGGATAAGACCCCTCACAGCGGGGGGCAACCTAGGCCAGACTTGATCCCTTGGGAGGCCTTCATGGAAGGACTCGGGGGACTCTCACCCCCCTGGCTTTGATATAGCCCGAGTCCCCATGTACCCTGGGGGAAGCGCTTCCTGGCTTTAATCCCCTTAAGCCTGAATACCTGTTGGGGAGGGGTGCAGCTCCTGGCCTTGCTAGAGCGTGTCCTGGGGAACAATCTGGCATCACCAAGACTTCCTGGTAAACCTGTGAAATCTGCTCTGCCAAGAGTGCTTTCATTCATATGTTAAGGGTTCGAGCAGGAAACCCTAAAACTCTGTTCCTGACTGACTGACTTATAGTAGTAAGCCCTCAGATTTCTTTGAAATGTTATCTACTGTTTGATCCTTGCCGCCCTGTATTTCTGTGTATTACAACCCAATAAAAGCCCCTGGAGGAGGGAGCTCAACGCCTTTTTCTCCTGAGAAACTGGCCACTGCTCAAGGCCCTTTTCCTCTGGGAAACTGGCCACTTCTCCTCCCCAAGCAGACCACATCATGTCTCAGTCAGGATTACTTTCATCCGTGGCACACGGGGGAACTTGTGAGGAAAGTCGCCCCCACAGAAAGCCAAGGCCAACAGAAAGAGCAGCTGCAATTATCAGACTAACTGAGGGCCAGATGGAGAGCAACAGGCATCTCAAACCAAAACCCCATGTTGGAAACTCGCCTCAAATCAACATCACAGACGTAGAGACGACCTCTCCACCCACTCGCAAAGTCAGTGACAGGGTAAATGCTCGAAAAGCAGGTGGTTTGGCTCTGGCCAAGCTGGGCCATGCAAATCACAGAGGCCTTGTGCTGGACCAAGGACTTGGCGGCACCAAGAACTCCGCCTTCTCTGAGATGTTCAAGAAAAAGCACCCTGAGTGCTTCAGCAAGTGTTTTCTTGCCAAGCAAAGCACAGTGAATGTGGTGCTGGGATGCACCACCAGCGGTTGGACCATTGCTTGTGTTAGCACCTTCGCTGCCTTTCTGACCCGAGCCCTTGATCGGATCCGGATTGGAGCCATCTTTCAGAGCAAACTTATTGGGTCCCACTGCAGGGTTTCTGTTGACGAAGATGGCCCCTCCCAGATGGCCCTGGAGGATGTGGCCATGTTCAGAGCCGTGCCCAGCTGCACCATTCTCTATGCAAGTGACGCAGTCTCCACAGAGCGTGCTGTGTCCCTGGCAGCCCATCCCATGCGGATGCGCTGCATTCGGACCAACCGACCAGAAACCAACGTTATTTACACCCCACAAGAAAGTTGTGAGATGGGACCAGCCAAGGTCCTTCACCACAGCGTCAATGGCAAGGTCACAGTTATTGGAGCTGGAGTTACTCTGCATGAAGTCTTGGCAGCTGCTGATGCTCTTTCCAAACCAGATATTTCTATCCACGTCATCGACCTGCTTACCGCTAAGTCCCTGGATGCGGCCACCATCCTCTCCGATGCAAAATGCACAGGTGGCTGAGTTATCACAGTGGAGGATCACTGCCCAGAAGGTGACATCGGGGGAGCTGTCGGGGCAGCTGTTTCCATGGAGCCCGACGTCCTGGATCATTGGCTGGCAGTGCAGGGAGCGCCTCGGAGTGGGAGGTCGAGCGAAGTGGTGGGTGTGTTTGGAATTAGTTCTAAATACACAGTGGCTATGACGTGTATTTTAACAAACTAAAATACCTGTTGCTTCACACTTAAACAGCCAGCCTCTGCATTTATGCTTGTCAACAAACCGTCATTCAAATCTATACTGCTCTTTGTTCTTCTTAAAGGCAAAGCCTGTTCCTGTTACGCTGTAACTACACTTACAAGTGCAACTCTCATCTTTAAGTAATTAAAGTGGGTTATAAGATTTTTAAGTGAGCTCTGCCTGGTGTGGTTCAGTGGGTTGAGCACTGGCCTGCAAATCAAAGAGTTGCTGGTTTGATTCCTGGTCAGGGCACATGCCTGGGTTGCAGGCCAGGTCCCCCGTTGGAGGCACAAGAGAGAACCAATTGATGTTTCTTCCCTCTCTTCCTCTCTCTCTAAAAAAAAAATTAAAATCTTAAAACAAAGATTTTAAGTGACACAATAGCTAATAAAACAATCACCTAATATCAAGTTTTATGATGAGACGGTATACCTCTGGGCTGGGGTTTAACATAGGGTAGCAGTTTCTACTCGTGTGCATTTTCCCCGCAGGTAAAGGAAATGTGAGCTGGAGACTGCAGCTGCCCGGGGCGTGCAGCACCGTAGCGCCACGCTGCACCTGGCTGTCCCAGGTGGGCAGTTTACATGCTGCCGTCCTACCTGCAGCTTCCTGGGCACTGGGGGACTACAGATGCCCGGGAACTTCAGCCCCCCTCCGGCAGTGCATGAGCAGCAGTGAAAACTCTTAGAATGTCCTCTGCTGCTGGTAGTGACTAGCCAGTGAAGAGAGGACACAACTAGTCTCAGTCCCTACACTCAGTCCCCTCACTCTTTTGTGAGGTCTGGGAATGTCTCATTTGCCCAGCGACCAGACCAACTGTCAGCTTGATTATATTTATCAGTAGATTTGTCAGTAGATTATATTTATCTACTAAGGATACTAGTTAAAGTTAACAAGCATTTAAAAATGTTGCCCTGGCTGGTGTGGCTCAGTGGATTGAGAGCTGGCCTGCAAACCAAAGCATTGCTGGTTTGATTCCCAGTCGGGGCACATGCCTGGGTTGTGGGCCAGGTCTCCAGTAGGGGGCGTGTGAGAGGCAACCACACCTTGATGTTTCTCTCCCTCTCTTTCTCCCTCCCTCCCCCTCTCTCTAAAAATAAATAAATAAAATCTTTAAAAAAATTAAAATGTGTATTACATTATGGTTTTATTTGATAGCTAGTGAAATTGAGCACCTTTTAATGTTTATTGGATATATATATATATTCAATCTTTTGGGGTGCCAGTTTAAGGTTTTTTGTCTTTGTTTTTTTGCCATTTCCTAGTATTTTGCCGTCTTTTAAAATTCCTTTGCAAGAGTTCTTTCTATAATCGAGTGGAAAGTCTTTGGTCAGATATGGGTATTGTAGATTTCTTCTATTCTGGGCCTGTGTCCTGTGTTTTCAGTATCTTAACGGTGTCTTGTGATAAATAAAAGTTCTCAATTTTAATTTATTCTTCTATAGTGAGCACTTGTGTCCTGTTTTGCCCACTTTGAGATCATAAAGCTGTTTCTCTGTGTTGTTTTTTTTTTTCATATTTAAATAAGTGATCCAGCTGGTGTGAGGTTGGAGACCAAGATTTCCTTCCTCCATAAGGTATCCTGAACCAATGAGCGAGAGACAGTCCTCCCTCCACTGTGGGGCCAGGTCCCCTCTGTTGTAACTCAGGTAACTGTGTGGGCGTGGCCTGTTTGTGGTCTCCGCGTATTTGCCCATCTTTGTTTCTCTCTCACTGACTCGTCACAGGTTTAAAGAGCTAGGTTTTCATGTCTGGTAGTGAAGTCTCTCAGCTTCATTCTTCTTCTTCAAGTTTGTCTTGGCCCTTCTTGGCCTTTCGTACTTTACGTACATTTCAGACTTGTCCGTGTAAGAAACGTTTGAACTTGTGGAGAATTTCTGTGAGCGTGTTTGAGCCAAACTGACGACAATTGCCAGGGAGCAAGAATCTGCCCAGACTGAGGAAATGCTCTGGAAACAGCAGTTTTGCACTCTATTTTATGTGTCACAGTCAAAAGAGAGGACATAAGGGGGTTACGTGAAATCCACTGGTGAGACATGGGAGGCAGGAGAAAGCAAAGTGGGGGGAAACTTTGGACTTAAATAAAAAGGTAAGATGGTAGACAGTCTTCTGTGGCACAGGTGGGTACAAGGTGTTTAACAATGGACAGTTAGCATGGTAACAGTAACGATGAGAGGGCTTGTGGAGAAAGGGAAGGTCGCTGGAGATTCCAAAGGTCTGTTCTCATAGGATCAAACAGACAATAGCTGGGCTCAATCAAGGCAAAAGTCGACTTTTGTCGGGGAAGATTCCGGCCTAGGACAAGGACTGCCCCCGGGGAGCTGCTGTTAGTTAGTTAAGATTTCATTTCAGATGTTCTTTTGCAGTGAGTTACTTGAGGTCTCAGAGTTTGTAAGGCTGTCACGCAGGCCTCCTCTGAGCTTGTCAGGTTTCGTAGGTGGCCCCTTTTCACGCAATCACCTTGTCAATTTTCACATACCTGCACACACACACTCGCGTCCGTCAACCCTGCTGGGATTGTGACTGGCATTGTGCTGACTCCATCTTCTAATCTAAATGGTGAAGATATTTCTTCTCTTTACTTAGACCTTTTGTAGTTTCCCTCAATACTGTTTTATAATATTTGGCACATAGGTCTTACACATTTTTCATCGAATTTCTTCCTTATATATATATGATATTTTTCTAAACATAAATGAGCTCACTTTAAAACTCTAATTTTGTCTTTGTTTATTGTTGGTATATATAATTGATTTCTGTAAACTAGCCTTAAATCCAGTGACCTTGCCAGCTTCACTTGTGAATTCTAGTACTTTGGTGGGAGATGGGTTGGTAGGATCTATGAATATAACCATGGGATCAGTTTCATTTTCTTCCTTTTCAATTCTCCCTAAAACCATGTTCTCTAGTTCACAATCTATTTAGTCATTGATCCTCTCTCTTGTCATAATTATGGAAAGTTTCATCAGTCCTCAGCTTCCCCAAATCCTTGGTAGTCCTTTATAGGACAAGGGTCACCTCCATAAAATGATATTCTGCCCAGTAATCATGTATAGCCACATTTTGGCCAAGCATTCCTCAGCTCATGCTTGACTCTCTTTAAAACTCCCAGTTATAGCTCAGTGGATTGAGCTCGGGCCTGCGAACCACACGATCGCGGTTCGATTCCCAGTCAGGGCACATGCCTGGGTTGCAGACCAGTTCCCAGCAGGGGACTCACGAGAGGCAACCATACATTGATATTTCCTTCTCTCCTTCCCTTCTTTTCTAAAGATAAATAAATAAAATTAAAAAAAAAACAACTCCCAGTTAATTTGTAGCCTAATTGTTTAAATCTGTTTTAGTCTATATACTTGACTTTATCAAATTTCTCTTTTAAAAGTCTTAGCGTGAATTGGTAGTAGTGTCTTGATTGATTCCGCTGAATCGTGTTTGGGAAAGTACAGTGTGTCTAGAATTCAGGGTGGCAGAAGGGTGAGACAGAAAACTGATGTGACAGCTTGTTTCATCCAGAATTTCAGAAGTGACATCCCTTTACTCTTGCGGCCACATTCTGCTGGTTAGAAGCAAATCACCTGGTCCAGGGCACACTTGAGGTGTCTGGGAGAGGATTACACAGAGGTGGGAACAGCGAGGGGCGGTGATAATTGGGAACATTGTTTGAGGTTGCCCACCCACATTTCCGTCTGGCTTTCTACAGTGTGACTATTTGAACCTTATTCTAAAAAGAACCAGGCTAATCTGAATCCTGAATGTTTATGTGACGTGACATAGGTAACACACAAATTTGGTCCATGAGCTCAAACTTTTTACCTGGATTTTATAAGCCTAGTGGCTCTTCAAGTTTCCTCTAAAAATCTTTTAGATTTTTCACTTTGGCTCTGTATTCCGTGTGCCTCAAACCAAAACCATCAGCTTTGTATCTCTGCTGGCCCTGAGAAATTCTTGGCCCTGAGAAATTCTTTTCAGAGCGAGAAGGGGGAGTTGATAGCAATATAACGATCTAAGCATTTTTTTTTTTTTTTTTAAGATTTTACTTATTTATCTTTAGAGAGGAAGGGAAGGAGAGAAGGAGAGAAATATCAATGTATGGTTGCCTCTCGTGAGTCCCCTGCTGGGAACTGGCCTGCAACCCAGGCATGTGCCCTGACTGGGAATCGAACCACGATCGTATGGTTCATGGGCCTGCGCTCAATCCACTGAGCTACACCAGCCAGGGCAGTCTAAGCAAGCATTCTTTTCGCCCTAACCAAATGCACACTCATTCGGACACTGCCATTCTCAGGCGGGTGATTTCCGATGGGTGTCTGCGCAATCAGACGTAAACCTCTGTCAGATCTTCCCCTGTGCCCGAATGCCTGTCCAAACACTCTGCCTCTGTCCCAGTCACACTCCCAGCAAGGCCACACCCTGTCTCCTTTCACCTGTTCACCGTGAGTCCCTCCCGTCGAACATACTCAAGGATCTCCCTTTGGCAATATATTCTTCTTCCTGACCCATCAGTTTCCCCATCTCCATCGGATGGGCCTGTCCTCAGTGGACCAAAGGGTGGGTGTGCTATGTCTCTTAAAGCTCTTAAAATCTTTCTCTTGATCCCACTTACCCTTCCAGCTGTATTTTCTCTCCCTTCCTTTTTAGCAAACCGGTGACAGAGTTGTCTGTAACAGTTGCTCTGTCCAATTGTCTCCTCTTTGTCACCCCTACTTCACTATGGAATCCACTCCAGCCGGGCCACCGAAACTGTTTCAGCGAAGTCACGGGTGACGTTCAAATTGCTGAACTGCTCTTTATTAAACTGGTGTGTAAATCTTTACCTCCAGCTGTTTGGGGAGTTACTCTGGGTAATCACTCCTGTAGCTGTAATAAACTTTTATCAATGAATCTGCAGGAGCCAATAATGATAATGAGGGCCTAAATTGGTAGAGGACAAGTTGTGTTTTTTTAAAAAAGATTTTATTTATTTAGTTTTAGAGAGAGGGGAAAAGGAGGGAGAAAGAGAGGGAGAGAAACATCAGTGTGTGATTGCCTCTCACACGTCCCCTATAGGAGACCTTGCCTGCAACCCCGGTCTGTGCCATGACTGGAAATCAAACAAACTAATGACCCTTTGGTTCGCAGGCCAGCGCTCAATCTGCTGAGCCACCTCAGCCAGAGCTAGAAGATAAATTTTTCTTCCAGCAATAGCTTACCACCTTAACATCTCCATTTGATTGAAAACAGGCATCTCAAATTTACTGTGTCCCAAACTCATCTCTGATCCCCAAACTTCCATCCCCACGGCCCCTGCGGCCTCCAGCTCCGTTCTGACTCACTTACTCACCCACCAGCTTGTTTTCAACTTCTTTTTTGCATCTGACGTCCAGTCTTTCCACAAATCTTGTTCCCCATACCTCCACATAGATCCGTATTGTGAAGATTTCCCTCCCCCAGCTCCCTGACTGCCAAGTTTGGTTCCCCACCACCCTCATTTCCTGCCTGGATGGTGGCAATTGTAGCTGTCTTCTGATTAGGCCTCTTCTCCACTTCTGCTGCGCTCAACACAGCAGCGAGAATGATCTTGTCTGAACTATCAGATCCCTTGAAATCCTCTCCCTTAAAGTCCTAACAGTGGCCCCCAAAGGCCCCTCATCTCTTGGCCTCATCTCTCCCCCCTACCCTGGCTGTTTCCAGAACACCCAGGCAGGCTCCCACGCCAGGCCCAGACACTTGCTGTTCCCTGTGCTTAGAACATTCTTGTGGCCTCCTTCAAGTTTTTCTTCAAGTGGCACTATCTCAGGGAGGCCTTCCCTGACAAAGTGATTTTAAAATGACAGCTCTTCCCTCCTTCCATGCTATGGTTTTTTCCCCCATTTTATTTATCACTATCTCATATGCAATATAATTTGTTCATTGTTTGTTTCTCTCTGCTAAAAAACTCAGCTCCACCAACGCAGGGATTTTTCTTTTGCTCACATTGTATTCCTAGCTCCTAGATCGGTCACTTAGTAATTGCTCCATAAATACTGGTTGAATGCGAGAATAAATGAATGAGCAAGTATGGGGGCAATTTTGCCCACAAAGTCCCCCTGACCTCCACGGATGAAAGTGGAACAACCAAGACATGATCTGCTTAGGGAGGAAAGGTAGCCGATCTCTCCAAGGAGAAGGGCCAAGTTCCTCTTTCTCAAGGGGCTTTTCCTGGGTTCATTTGCACAAGAATACAGGTAAGGATTGAAGGATACATAGCATTCAAAGAACTATGAGGGCTTATTCCCAGTCAGCGTCAGATAGCTAAAGAGCCATAAAAGTCTGAGGAACAAACTTCTTCCTTGGACCCTTATCATTTAAATGAGAGCATTCTAAACAAAGCAGGTTTCACAAGATTTTACAAATTCTTTCTTAGGCCTGATCACATGGGAAATCCACCCTTTCTGTATAGGGTGGGTTCCCCATCATAGGTTTTGAAGCTTAAGTGGATTAGAGCCAGGAAAGGATTCTCCCAGATGGAACTAGGGACTCAGGCTATGTCAGTATAGCCAGGGGTGGGGGTGGGGTGAGGGTCCATCACTCCCTCTTTGTTGCAGCCCCCCCAAGTCCTCCCATGATGGCTTCCCAAGTGATATCGGGTCTGGTTTAGGTTGCCCCTCCTCTGAGGGGTGGTACACATCATAGAGTAACTGATCAAGCCTTGGGGGCAGGGGACGAGCTTTGTCTCCTTTGTGGCTCGAATTCCAAAGGTCACTCACTCATCCTTAGCCATGCAGGCAGTTACAACTCCTGAAACCAGGCAGAGCGATTCCCAACATGTGAGAAGTAAGTCCATTTCAGGGGGTTGAAAGAGAAGGTCTGGGGTGCTGATAGCCTGAACTTTGCACTTAAGTTTCTCCTGCTATCCTTGGAAAACCCGGGGGGCATATTTCGGAGTGTGAACAGTGGGAGACCCTGGGCCTAGGGGCCTAAGACTGTGAATAAAGTGGAGCCGCATCCTGACATCTGAGTTGAACTGCGTTTTTGGTTTTGTCCCTTCTCTGTACTAGTGAATCTCTGTCTGCGACAGAGGACAGAATGGCCCACCGTTCTCAGTGTCATCACTCTGACCTGAGCATCTTTACACAGAAATGGAAAAGCCTGGTGACTCTCTTCATGCTCACATGCACCTTTGTGTTCAGCCTGGCTTTCTGCTTCATCTAGGCCCCCTTGGTGACTAGCATGCAGGTGCTGGAGCTCCTCGGGCAGGCGCGCAACCCATGCGTGCGCACACTCACACTCACTGGCTCACACACATTGTCTTGCCCTCCCTGCCTGGAAGTCTTCAAAGGAGTTTTCTTAGTATGGAAAACGAAATAAAATGGACTCTTGAACAACAAATGTTTCAACTATGTGGGGCCATTTATATGTGTGTGTGTGTATTTCTTTCTTTCTTTGTATTTATTTATTTATGTAATCCTCACCCAAGGATATGTCTGTTGAATTTTTAGGGAGTGGAAGAGAGAAAGAGAGAGACAGACAGACAGACAGAGAGAGAGAGAGAGAGAGAGAGAAATATCAGTTGCCTCCATCCAGGGCTCACTCCAACCAGTTAACAACCGAAGCCTAGGTGTGTGCCCTGACTGGAAATCCAACAACCACCTGTTGTTGTCCAGGACGAGTTCCAACCAACTGACCCACCTGGTCAGGGTGTTTTTTTTTCAATAAATATATTGAATACTATTTTGGAGATTTGCAACAATTAGAAAATACTCGAATGAACTTTATGATTCCCTTAGTAACTACTTTCTAGATTATTTTGTTGAAGGAACACAGTATATAATACATATAATATACATGCATCTTCCCATATAACACACATATAACATAACACATATAAAATATGTGTTAATCGACTATGTTATCAGTAAGGCTTCTAGTCAACAGTAGGCTACTAGTGGTTAAGTTTTTGGGGAATCAAAATTTTTATGTTGTTGACATAAGAAATATTCTAACCTGCACCAAACTTTATGAGTTCATTTGAACCAAACTGACGACACTTTCCAGGAAGTGAAATCTCAACAAGTCAGGAACATGCTCTAGNGTGTGTGTTTCTTTCTTTGTATTTATTTATGTAATCCTCACCCAAGGATATGTCTGTTGAATTTTTAGGGAGTGGAAGAGAGAAAGAGAGAGAGAGAGAGAGAGAGAAATATCAGTTGCCTCCATCCAGGGCTCACTCCAACCAGTTAACAACCCAGAGCCTAGGTGTGTGCCCTGACTGGAAATCCAACAACCACCTGTTGTTGTCCAGGACGAGTTCCAACCAACTGAGCCACCTGGTCAGGGTTTTTTTTTTTCAATAAATATATTGAATACTATTTTGGAGATTTGCAACAATTAGAAAATACTCGAATGAACTTTATGATTCCCTTAGTAACTACTTTCTAGATTATTTTGTTGAAGGAACACAGTATATAATACATATAATATACATGCATCTTCCCATATAACACACATATAACATAACACATATAAAATATGTGTTAATCGACTATGTTATCAGTAAGGCTTCTAGTCAACAGTAGGCTACTAGTGGTTAAGTTTTTGGGGAATCAAAATTTTTATGTTGTTGACATAAGAAATATTCTAACCTGCACCAAACTTTATGAGTTCATTTGAACCAAACTGACGACACTTTCCAGGAAGTGAAATCTCAACAAGTCAGGAACATGCTCTAGAAAATGGCAGTTTTACCACACATTTATTCATTTATTTATTTAAATATATTTTATTGATTATGCCATTACAGTTGTCCCATTTCCCCTCCTTCATTCCCCTCTGCCCTGTACACCCCTCCCCCTTCCTCCCCGTTAGTTTATGTCCATGTGTCACAAGTTCTTTAGATTCTATATTCCCCATACTATTCTTGCCCTCCCCCACCCCGTCTGTTTTCTACCTACCGTCTATGCTACTTGTTACCACTTATTTTATATGTCAGAATCAAAGGGTAAGACATAAGGGGGTTCCATGAAATCCACTGATGGTCGATTAGGGAGGCAGGAGAAAGCATAGTGGGGAAATCTCTGAGATGGATACAAAGCAAAAATGGATAGACACATTCTTCTTTTACTCTGGTGGGTACGAGATAGTTAACAGTTACCATTTATAGCCCTCGGAGATGGTATGTGGCAGAGCAAGATAACTGTGAGGGGTTCTGCGGTCTCCTGGTCTAGTGGGAGATTGTGCCCTGGTGGGTCTGGAAAAAGGGATTTACTCTGACATTTCAAGGTGTATTATACTCTGACATTCCAAAGGTACGTTGTCATGGATAAGACAATGGGCTCAGACAAAGTAAAGATTCACCTTTGTCAAGGATGATACCAGCCTAGGGCTACCCGTCATGGCTTGCTTTTTGTTAGCAAGTTTTCATTTCAAACCATGCTACCTCATTACTGTAAGTCTCTGGGTTTGTAAGGCCTGCTATGCAGGCCTTCCCTGAGTTGGTGAGGGTTAGTTAGCCTGTGGCCTCTTTTCCGTCCACAACATGGATTTCAAATGTGTGTGCGTGTGTGTGAGTGTTGGTGCCCCTAACTCCCATAGTGTTGAAGGGTCAACTATATTTCTCCCTCCCAACTTTCCTTTGTCAATATACAAAATAGAGCTCCAAGACACTGTATGTCCTCCATGTACAATAAAGTCCTTTTCCAATTATTTTTACATTGTCCTTTTTTCCTGCCATCACTGCAACCTAAAACAGCTTGCTTAACTATTGCAATGTCACCCCCACATTAGAACAATTTTGTGATCTGGCATCCCCACGTCCTGCTGCAGCTCGGCCTTCATGTTATAGTAAGCATGTACATTATACATATTATATTTAATGTATTATCCTTAGTAGAGCCTTACTTAGCTCTCTACTCTTTTACCCTTTCCCAGCTGGAACTCTCAGCGTTAGTGATATTCAGTGCAAACAACCAGTCTTCGAAGATGTTCGTTCCCATCTCAAGTGCCCCCCCTGCCCACTCAACCTACATCTCACGCTTTCTTTCTTCGAGGTCCAGATAAAATTTCCTTTTCCGAGAATTTTTTTTGGGAACATCTTGATCCTACGTCCTTCCTTGATTCTGAGTGCCTTAGCAATTCATAATGTTTCACACTCTGCTGGATTTATTTAGGTATTGCTTTCTGATAATTCCTGCTAATTTCCTTGATTTTTCTTTTAAAAGATGTCCATGTTGTTTTAATATTTAATATAAAGAATAGATAAGATCAGCAATCTGAGAAGCAATTTACGGATAAGCAGTTGACTTTGGAGGTTTAAATGAAGTGTTAACTACTGGTGTAGGTGGAAACCTTTCACTGTGGCTTATGAAGGTATTGGTAATTGTTGTCACATTATTTTATGGTCATGTCTCAGATGCATAATCTACTTTTGCATTTGTATCATTTATTCATAACTGTGCTTTTATTTGGGCACATGATCGTGTTTTAGTCAATGTTTTGGCTTTCCTCCACATACATTTCCGATGTTGAATTTGTTGTAGTATGTGTGTGGAATGGAATGGCGATTTTGGACAGGTGGGAAAATTATGGGCTACATCAAATGAATTGCAGTTTATTAAAAACTCAGTCATTTAAAATGTAATTAAAATATAAAAAACGGGATTTCTATAGGCTTTTAACGCAACAGTTCGTTAACCAGGTTTTCCCCAGCCTGAACTCTCAATGTGGGATTCTAGGATTCATGGGTGAGTGGTTCTTTTGCCCTATAGCTGCATCCTATTAAATATAAAGCCAGAATAACCGTAACCTCCATGCCAGATGAGATAAAAAGGGAGATTGCATCCTACGAGGAATAGTCTTAATTCTTCTACGTTGAGACAAGTTTACCCCAATGTCAGTTCTAAGTAATTGAAAACTTGCAACATTTTAACACTTTCCATGGGCGTTACCATGAGGCCAGTGAATCACACTTATTCTGGATAAATGATTTTTAACGTGGACACGTGCTTGGAATTACAAACAGTGGAAGGATCTCAACAAGGCGCTTTGAGTGAGGAATTTGAACTCATTGTAACGTCGCCCTTGCCCAGGTTTCTAAGGCGATGGGCACCGCGCGCTCGAACAGCGGGCCAGGAGGATCGCGAACCGGCCAAAGGGGCAGCAGCCGACAAAAGTACCGGGTAGTGCGCACGGCTCGGGTAGGGGGGCATCGAGCCCGCCTGAGCGCGGGATGGTCGCAGCTCCTCGCTAAAGACGCGGGGGGAACCCCAGACAGCCTCCCTCCTGCCGGCCCGGGCCTCTTCTCCGCGCGCGGGGAAAACAGCGCGGCAGTTGAAACCGTTACCACACTAGAGTTTTGAACTGGTTCAAACTTGGCGTTCGGCCCCGCCCCGCCCCCCTCCGGCCCCGGAACTCCGAGGCGGCGGTTCCCGCCAAGCGCGGCGAGTGCGCCGTCCCGCCATCAGACCGGTTCCCGCCACCCGTCCCTGTCTGCCTCCTGCCCACGGACCGCACTTAGGGGTCCACGCGCTCCTTGTGCCCTTCCTGAAAGGCGCCGAGCCTTCACTGAAAGAACAAAGAGCCTGCGCGGCGCTTCCACTCCGCGGCCGATCAGCCCCGTCCCCCGGCTCCGACACTCGCGCACGCGCACGCGCGCCACCGGCCCAGCCCGGCTTAGTCCCGCGGGCGCCTCTGGTGGGGCTGGCTCGGCGCCACGGCGCCCGGCGGGCTCTGTGATTGGACGGGAGCCCGTTCGCGTCCCGCCAATCGGGGCGGCGCTTGGTTGGACGGGGGGGCCAAATAAAAGCGATGGCGATTGGGCTGTCGGGTTTGGCGCTCGGTCCGGGAGCGTCCGACACCCACTGGGACGCAGAAGGCGGTGGAGCCCCGGCGGCGGCGGCGGCGGCGGCGGCGGCAGTGGCAGTAGTGGCAGCGCGCGGGAGCGGTGCGCGGGAGCGGCGCGGTCTGGGGCTCAGGTAACGCGCCGCTGTTGGGGGACCCGCCGGCCGGCATGGCTCTGGAGCCCCGTGCGAGGCGGCGGCGGCGCCGGGACCTTCCCGTCGTTTCTGTGCCCGTCCGGGTGTCGCCCTCAGCGGGCTCTCCCCGTGCGCCGCTTTTGCAGGCGGGGTGAGGGGACGCCCCTCGGAAGGGAGCCGTGAGTCAGGGCTGGCCCGCGCCGCCCCGCGGGCGGGCAGTGTCGGACTCCGTAGACCCGGGGCGGGGGCAGGAGCGGGCGCCGCCGCGGGGGGCGTGCGGAGGGGTCTTCTCGCATGCCCGCCCCTCCGGAGGCGCGGGGCCGAGCCGGGGTGCTGGGGTGTCCGGGGCGGGCTGGCTGCCGGAGCCGAAGTCTCCTTTGTGTGGAGCGCCGGGTGGGACGGGACACACACAAGTTGGTGGGACCTCGCCGCCGAGTGAGCACTCAGACAAAGGACGGACTGTGTCTCAGGGGAGCTCGGCGCGAGGAAGGGGCAGTGACACTGGGGCCTGACAGCGGGCGGGAGAGGGGCGTGCGGGCGCGGGTGGGCGGGCTTGACCCCACGCCCCCTCCCTTCGGGCGCGCGGGTCGGCGGGGCCGCGGTGCCCGGGACGGCCATCGGGGACCCGACTCCCATTGCCGCACCTGTGACATTTCCCCCAGAGCAAATTGAAAACCCCGTGGCGGTGCCGGACTGCCTTCGCTTTCCCGTCTGGCTTTCTGTTAAGTTTGAGGGGAGGGTCGAGCTGTTCTCCCCCTTCTTGGTTTTGTTCGTTTGGTGGGCTTTCCGTCTAGTTCCCGCGTTGTGGTGCACCCCCCTTGTCCAACCACAGACAAGTCTGTGCCACGGGGTCACTTTTCGAAAACGGGAGGAATCGGGAAGCACGATATTTTGGGAAAACTTGGTGAACTCACGGCTAGTGAGTTACCACTTTCTAAGGAATCATGATCTTAAAAAAAATTACTAGCTGTTTTAGCCAAGTTGATATATCTGAGAATCGCGACAGGTGCTAACGAAATCAACTGTCATTTAGCGAGTATTCCTCCCCCAATTCCTCTGGTTGAATGAGGATGAGTTGGTAGTTAATAGTTGATCAAAATGCTTATGGCAAATGTGTGTTTAGATGGTATGGTTTTATTAATTGGTCTTGTTTTCCCATGAACAATAGCATGGGTGAGTCAGAAAAGATTGGATGCAGAAATGTTTGTTGCCTAAGAAATTGAATGTGTGCTGTCCGCAGTTAAGCTAAACTTCCTTTGTTTGTGATACAGGGTCTGTAAAATTTAAATTCGTTTGGACAAAAAAATCTGTCATTGATGCTTAAAAATATTTTATTACAACGTTAACTTTCTAGGTTTTGAAGGTCTCGAGTTTAATTTCATAAAACAATTGAAAAAATCTATAGTAAACACTAAAGCTGATACAGTTAAATGTAACCTGTATTTCGAAGGGTTTTGGAGTTTATTTTCTGATTCTCTTCATGAGCATTAGTAACTGTTTCATATAGTAACTGTTTCAACTGAATAAATTGTGGAACAAATAACTAGATTATTGATAATTTTATTTGCAAGAAAATGAAACTATTTAAGATATATTTTATTTCCTTTTCATAGTCTCTAAAGTTAGGAATAGATGGGTTCTAGTCTAGGATATAAGGAATCCTGTTCTCTTTTTGGAAGTGTATTAGGGAACATAATATTTAAAGTCCCAGAAACACTTAGGAAAATGCATTTTAAATTCTGATTTTTTTTGATAAAAGTGAATATATTCAAAGAAAAGGAATTTAGAACCCATAGGCACTCTTCTGATTTGCATTGTTCTGTCTGATGATTTACTGTACACCTAATACCTTATGGTTTCATAAAAATGGAGACAAAGAAATGCAGTGTGAAAATCTTCATTATGTATATTTTACAGAGTTGGAAGCAATTGAACAGACATTACAGGTGCTACCGTCAATGCTGGGATTGTTCAGTAATGTTTGCATTTAGATTACTTGCCGATAATTATATATTAAAAAGTCCTGCAGATAATTTTGCCCATTGTTATGAAATGAGCTAGATATACAGATTTTGGCAGAAATTTGACTCTTTCAGGCCAAGAAATTAAAATTTTTCCCTTCTTGTGTATTCTGTATTTGATAATTACTGTCTTTTATACTTGCCATGAGCGAAAGTCTTTTTGTGGAATTGGTTTAAAAATTGCTTTAAACATTATTTCTAATTAAATTGAGAATGTTATTTAGGCAGTTAAACTAGCCATGATTTTAAAAAAACACAAGAACTCACTTGTGATTTAGTGTAGTTAGGCAAAAAAAAGTTCTAATGCTGTTATAGCAGCTCTGCTTTGTATGCGTATATAAGGCATTATCTTTGTGTTGATCACTTAAAAATTTTAGGGAACTTTCCCCAGGAATGTGAATTGATTCCTCGATTGGCCTAAATAAACAGTGATTAAGAAAGTTGATTTGCTTCTTAAAACCAAGAAGAAGGAAAACTTCTCCAAGGAGCTAACACAATCTGGGGTCAAATGATTTATGGATTTGCCTTGAAGTCCGTCAGTACAAATGATGAAAATGGTGTCTTTCAATTATGAAGGGTTCTGTATGGTTGGGTAAAATCTCTAGTTTGGATGAGAGCGTGAGTGGAGAGGAACAGCTCATTCAATTTAGAGGAAGGTTCAGGGTCAGATGATACCTTTACCTTGTAGAGGCCTTTCCTGAATTTTCAGGCACTCTTGTATTCCACAGGGCTTTGTTCATACTTGTATTATAGCATGTATCAAATTGGGCTGTGATCACATGTTTATGTGGCCGGCTTCTTCACTACGCTCTTAAGTGCCTTACGGCAGAGGCTCTGTCCTATTTATCTCTATATACCTGGTAGTTTCTAGAGAATAGGAGCTTAATAGTTGAATAAATGAAGAAAATAAGAAATGTAGAGAAATAATTTGACAAAGAAACTCACAAAGAAAAGAGGGTATATTAGTATTTGTGTTGTGAGGAACTTAGAAGGTGTGTTTTCTCCCTTTTGGAGAGGCAGTAATTACAAAGAAAAATGTGTCAAGATGAACAAGTTCCAAGGTTTCTGATAGTTAGTATTGATCTGTGATTGAAAAGTGGATATTTTTAGGTGTGACTGTTGGTATTCACATTTGGTATTTTGGGCAGCTAGAGAAAAGCTTGAGTCATCTGGATACCTAGCATATAGTTTCTGCTTAATTTGACAATTAAGTATAAGGAGGGGAAAATGGTTGAGAATAGTAAATCTTTTAATTGCAAGGTGTCTAGTTGTAATGAATGAGTTCTTTATTGGAGTAATTAATTTGAGATAGGTTTTGAAGCTAAAATGGAAGGAAATAGTGCCAGTCAGTGTAAATATGGATCATTTATTGTAATACTCATCATCATTTCTTTTAAAACGATATGATAAATGTAGAATAGCAAATCCAATAATCTTTCAGAAGGCACAGCTAATAAGTTTCTGACATTGTTGCACTGTTCCATATTTTGCCACTGTTCCATACTTGGTGCAAAAAATACGACAAAAATGAAGTGAAAGGAAGATAATAAAGTGCCTATATTTGCCAGATGCCTTATTCATTTGTTTGATTTTTATTGTGGAAGCACCACATCAGATGCTTTGTTTATTTATTTACCCCCCAATGTTTTATTTATTTATTTTTAGAGAGAGGGGAAGGGAAGGAGAGAAACATCAATGAGTGGTTGCCTCTCATGTGGCTGCCACTGGGGACCTGGCCTGCAACCCAGGCATGTGCCCTGATTGGGAATCGAACTGGCGACCCTTTGGTTCAGAGCACACGCTCAGTCCACTGAGCTACACCAGCCAGGGCCCAGATGCTTTATTTTTAATTCTTGCAAAAAGTACCCTGTATCCATCAACAGATGGAAGGTATACACATACCATGGAATATAATTTAGCCATTAAAGAATGCAATTTTAATACATGCTACAACAAGGATGAACTTTGAAAACATTGTAAGTGAAATAAGCCAGACACAAAAGGAAAAAAAATTGTAGAATAGGCCAATTCATAGAGACAGTGGAACAGAGGTTACCAGGGACTAAGGCAAGGGGGGATGGGAAGTTAGTGTTCATTTGGGGTACAGAGTTTCTGTTTGGGATGATGAAAAAGTTTTGGACAAGTATGATGGTTGGCAACATTTTGAATGTGTTTAATGTTACTGAATTGTAGACTTAGAAATGGTTAAAATGGGAAATGTTATGTCATGTATATTTTACAATTAAAAACGTTTAACAACTCACTCTGAAAACTTGAACAGATAAGAAAATTGCTGTCTTGAGGCTAAGAGTTTACTCAGGATTACCCAGCTAGGAATTAGCACTCAGGATCCATACTTAAATTCTGTTTGTCTTCGTATTATCTACTCCACGTTATCTACTGGTCTCCTGGATGATTAAAGTCATGTGGGTCCCAAGATGATTCAAGGCATGTTGGTTTGTTTGAATCAGTGAGAAAAGTTATATGTAAGAGTACATAACTAGTTTTTGGGGAGGTGCAAGCTGGTGCAAAAGATGATTGTGGATCTCTTCCTTAGCCTGTAGTGGTGTGCACTCTGAGTTGGTGGGGAGGACAGTATTTTTTCTTTATTTTACTCTTCCTTAGCCTGTAGTGGTGTGCACTCTGAGTTGGTGGGGAGGACAGTATTTTTTCTTTATTTTAATATCCTTACCCAAGGACGTGCTTGTTGATTTTTAGAGAAAGAAATGGGAAGGAGAAAGAGAGAGAGGGAGAGAAACATCGATGTGAGAGAGGAACGATAGGTTGCCTCTCATAGCCCCGAATTGTAGGTGCCCTGAACTGGGATCAAACCTGCAACATAGGCATGTACCCTGCCCAGGGATCGAACCCATGACCTTTTGGTTTACAGGATGACGCTCCAACCTGCTGAGCCACACCAACCTGGGTGGGAGGACAGTGTTTTAAGAATGTGGTCTTTGGAGTTGCCTTGCTTGAGTTCCAGTTCCTGAGCTGCCAGGTTGCAGCCTAGGTAAGTTGTCCTTGATGTCTAAGTTTCCCTGTCCATAAATTAATCATAGTGACAGACAGTATTCAATCCAAAAAGGTTGTTGAGAGGATTAAATGAATGACTATGTGTGAAAGCTTTAGCACTACACTTGGGAGAAGGTGTTTGATAAATTGTTTTTAGTTATTGTGCCAGTATTGTTTATGAGTTGGTGTGTATTCTCATTAATGGAACTAAACACTCCTCAAGTTTAAATATGTGCTTAGGGCCAGTAAATCAAGAAAGCGGTGTTACAAATGCTTTATCTATTTGTTTATTAAGAAATGTCTCGGTTAAATACAAGTTTTATGTGTTCAGTTTAGGCATTTATAAAGTGAGAGCCTTTTGATTCCTATAATCCCATTCCCTACCCGTAACAATTTGGTGTATATTTCCCCTCAACTTCCCAGTGTATTCATATGAATATATACTTACACATATATTTTACAAAAATTGGATTAAGTTATTTAGTTCTAAAACAACATTTTTTTAAAGGTCAATAGAGAGAGCTCTATTTCATTATAAATAGCTGATATTTTCTGAGGGCTTGCTATGTGCTTGGCATTATTTTAAGTGCATTCATTATTTTATATAGATACTGTAAATAATAGGAGATTGAGAGATTGGGGAACAGCTAATGGTAGACTAAGGCTTTGACTTTGGGCACTTCGGTTTCAAAGCCCTGATCTTAACTTCCACCACCCCCCTTCCTGGTGGGGGTGCGGTAAGGTCCACTAGCTGCCAGTGATTTTAGCATTTCTTAAGAGTTGTAAAACAACAACAAAACACCCCAAAAATAATATACAAGGAGACTGGATGTGGTCTACCACACCATCCTAAACTATCGTTCATATGGCCCTTTATAGAAAAAATTTGCTGCTTCCTGCTCTAAGCTATCAGGCTGTGTTGTGAGCAGAATATGTAGTATTTCAGTTTTTATGAATGTGTCACCCCCTTTGATGGACGTGGTGTGCTCTCTTCAAAAGAGAAGTGAACACATATCTGAACATTTGTGTGACAACTCTCTACTGGGGATGCACATTTCAAGTTTTAATAGATGTCAGATTGCTTTCTAGAAGGATATTCATTTTTTAATTAAAAAACAGCTTTATTGAAGTGTAATTTTTACTTACAAGTTGGCACAAATAATGCCCCTTTCTATTACAAAGTCATAAGCATGTAATTCTGTAACATAACAATATCATGCTCAAGCACACCATATAACATAGATAAAATGTTCAAATTAAAACTATAAATTATCACACCCATATTATTACTGTACCGACCATATTCAAGTAGGTGTTACTTCTGCCAGACCCTGTACAATAAAATATGCACATTTGCAGGATACAGTTGGAAGTTTTTGACAAACGTATATACCTGTATGATCATCACTTCAGTCAGGATAGACATTGCTATAATCTGAAAGTTCTTTTATGCTCCTTCACAAATCCTTCCCTCTCAAATTCCCGTTAGATTTTTCCTGTTCAAGAATTTCATATAAATGGAATTATACAGCGTATCCTCTTTTATGATTAGCTTCTTTCATCCATTGTGTTTTGAGATTTATGTATGTTGCTTGTGTTAATACGTTTTAAAAAACATTCTGAGTAGTATTCCATTGTATGGGTACACTGTTTTTATTCATTTACCTGTTGATGGACACCTGAGCTGTTTGTAGTTTGGGACTGTTATCACTAAAGCTGCTGTGATCATTTCTATAGGTCTTTTGTGGACCTTCTTTTAATTTCTCTTGAGTAAACCACCTTGTAGTTGGTTGGCTGGATTGTGTGGTAGATAACACTTCGTAAAAACTGCCAAACTTTCCCCAAGTGATTGTACCATTTTGCTTGGCGAGTTACAATTTCAGTTGTAGTTGTAGCAGGACTTGGCAACTCCATGCCCCCATTGGCACTTGGTATTGACGGTCTTTGAAATTTTGGCCATCTAATGAGTGGTAAGTATCCCACTCTGGTTTTGATTTGTATGTACTGGGTGATTAGTGATGTTGAACATCTTATTTATTGATTTTAGAGAGAGACGGATAGACAGACATATACTTGTTGTTCCACTTACTTGCGTGTTCATGGTTGATTCTTGTATGAGTCCTGACTGGAGATTGAGCCCTGCAACCTTGGTGAATGGGGAGGGGATGCAATGCTTGAACCAGCTGAGCTGCCTGGCTAGGAGATGTTGAACATCTTTGAAGGAGCGTATTGCCCATTTGCTTACTCTTTCTGGTCAAGCTTTTTGCCCATTTTAAAATTTGGGTTTGTCTCATTGAGTTGTAAGAGGCCTGTACATATTCTGGGTATACATTACCCATCAGCTTTATTGCAAGTGTTTTCTCTTTAATTTTCTACATTGATTTTGTATATTTTTGATAATATATAGATGAAGTTGAAGAATGTTAATACTGGAAGCATAATTGTTTAAAATCGGTTAAATTATGTGAAAACAAATTTGTTCTTAATCCATAAGTCATCTAGTTGTTAGTATAATGTTGTTTTTGCAGAACCATGGAAATGAAAGTGATATTATTTGTATAGATAATAGGTGTGTGGCATGAGGAATTTCTTAAGTTAAGCTAACTAGTCTTGAAAGTGATAATATTTGCTAATTTTTTTGCATTTTCAATTTTGGATAATTCAGAGCTTTTCATTTATTAGTGAGTAAAGTTTTTCTTTTTTTTTATTCATAGGATAAATGAGAATGTTTGAAGTAAAATAAAAGTAACCTTGACTGTAGAATCTGGTGTGATGATAAAATTGCTAAACTTGGTCTCCCAGTTTTGACAGTTAAGTAAAATTTTTATTATGTAAAACAGGTGACTTTTCAGAATATATATACTTGGTTTCTGCATACTATTTTATTTCGACAAAATATCAGTTCTTTGCTCATTATCTAATTTACCTCTGTAATAATTTTCATTTTTGTTGTTTTCGTTGCACAAGTAACACATGACCCCTCCTTCTCCCTGTTTAATAAAGGGGGTAAAAGTGCAAGCCTTTAGGCATCTGTGTGGTGCCATGCACCACTCCAGGTGATGGATCATGTCATTGCCCAGCTCCGTCCTCCCATGGCTGTGGGTTCAGGTGAACTCTTGAAGCTTTCCTATTGGGCAGTCTAGAGAGCAGTCCAGATGCCCTTCACTAAGCTTATCTCTGCAGTTTTCTTACACCTTTGCCCTGTACTGACTAGTCTCTGAGAAGTTCCACATGGCCTGTCTGTGCCCTGTCCCCTTTCTGAAATATCTTCCCTGCCATTTTAGCATTTCAAGATGCTCTTTAGCCCGTTTGGTTCAAAACACCCCTCACCCTCTCCAGCCAAACCAGAAAGCTTATCTCCTGCTTAGAAAGAAATACAACACATCCCCTTGGTTTTTCTCTCTCTCTCTCCCCCTCCCCTTCATTTTAAGCCCAGTTTTACTCATCTGTATGGTAGAGGTTAGAAAAGGATTTTGCACGTAGTAGACAGAAGAGCATTTTTCTGAGGTTGATTTAGGACCAGAGCCCTAGAAACTGGGGAGAGCTCTTCTTAAGCAGTAACTCAGTAAATGGTTATTGAAATAGCACCACCACCCCTAAAGCAGAACTTCTGAGATTTTATCAAGTGAGTTTTGCAAAGCTCTGCTATGTGTTACCCACAGTGAACTTTGCTACTTGCTGTCAGGTACTATTCCAGAATGTTAATTTATGTCTTTAATATAATGATTAAAGTCAAAGAGCTTGGACTCTGATGTTGGAAAACAAGCAGAAAAGAATGATTCTTCAAACTTATTTAAGGATGATCTTTATCCCTTGGTTGTATTCAAATGAGCTTAATTCATATATAGTATTATCAAGTTGTCTCTAGTAAATTTTTAAGAAGTGTAAGAAAGACAAACACTCATGGCTGTTGATTTTAGTGCCTTGGTTTTTGATACTAAAGACCATCTGAGCGGTGCTTTGTAAGGCAAACACAAACGTTTAAGAAAATTGTTTGATCTTCTTTAAACAGTAGAAAATATCAATAATTTCATATCAATCAATATCATACCAAGCAGCTTCGGTATGTTTTTGATACCATAGCCTATAGTGAAATGTCAATGTATTTGTAGGTACATTACTACCTCCCATATGCCTACAACTAATAGGACTATCCACTATTTATTAAGAATCTGCCTTGTGCCCAGTAAATATGCAGCTTCAGAACCAGACATTTAACTTTTGAAATTTGTTGAAAATCACTCATTCTAATCATTTAAAAGCAAATACCATATATTACTTGATAAATGAGAAAAGTCTTAACTGTCCTTTGAATATTTTATTTTATTATTTTTTTCCTTTGAGTATTTTAAAAGATTCTATTAAGATGAACTTTATAATTTTTTAAAATCCTCATCTAAGGACGTGTTTATTGATTTTAGAGAGGAAGGGAGAGAAAGAGAGAGAGAAACATCAATGTGAGAGAGAAACATCGATCAGTTACCTCCCAAGTGTTCCCTGACTGGGGATTGAACTTGCAACCTAGGTATGTGCCATGATTGGGGGATTAGTCCCGTGACTTTTTTGGTGTAAGGGATGATACTCCAACCAACTAAGCCACCTGGCGAGGCTGAACTTTATAATTTCTTAACAGTATGTATATTGATCTATCATTAGGTGGCAAAAAACTGTAGTGTGAGTATTCCTATAAAATTTTGATTTAAAATGTTTTCTTATTCAAATTATTTAATAGTGAAAGCAGAATTTGCAAAATTAGTTAAACCTTAACGGGTACTAGGAGATATATTGCCAGGCAAATTATTCATGGCTCAGAAAAGTTTGGGAAATACCCTTATCAGGACTTTTAAGTGGCAGAAATATTGCGTCAGCAGGCCCAGAGAAAGGAAACAAGTCGTCCCACTGTCCCCTGGAAGTAGTAGTGCCCTTGGAGAATATTTGTCACACAGAGCTCAAGCTACACTACAAAGACATTTTTAAAGGGTGACTTTCCAGTAGCACCTGGATGCTGTGCAGACAACATAGGCTGTAGGGTAGGCTCTGCCATTAGGCTAGTTCCACATCCTTGGCAAGTAGATTTGTGGATCTCATCTTCATTGTGCTCAAAGAGGATATCTCCATTTTGCAGATAGAGAAGTAGGAGCGTGGTGAGTGTAAGTAACTTGTCCAGGTTCACAGCCTGTAGGATCAAGGTCTTTTAGGGAATAGGCTTTTGCTACCATGGGTCTTTCTTAGCTCAAATACTGGATGGTGAGATGCTTGGTTTGTTACCCATTTAGAACTATTTCCCTGGAGAGTTTGAAAAATATTGGACTTGAGTTCACATTACTATCACAGGTAATTGTGAGTCTCCCTAGCTGATATTTAATTGACCAATAAAAAACATGTAATGCCGATTATAAGCTTATTTTTTCTCTCTTTTGTTTCCGCATTATAGGCATAATAGCCCCTTAAAGGTTTTTAGGACTATGATGAATATGACTAAACTAGCTTTGTAAACAATCAAATTGGGTTACTGTAATTTATAATAAATATATATTTGGGCTTCATCTTGTTTCTGGCACAGAGCTTTTAAAATCCTTGGAATTTACAAAGCAGTAGGAGCCAGCGATAAAGGTGTCTTTCAATATTCATAAGAAACCCTTTTCTACCACACCCGAGTTCTGTTAGAGATGACTTCTGGAACTTAAGGATGGGGCTGGCTTTTAGGAACTGAACAGATTAGAAGGATGGACCTTTCAGACCCCCTTCTCCCGCCTCTGTGGGGGGAAGCAGGAGTGGATGGTGAGCTCAGTCATGGATGGCCAGTGATTTAATCAACCACGCCTATGCAGTGAAACCTCCCAAAGAGATAGGGTTCTGGGATTAGTGTAGTGTGAATCCACTTTTGATTCTGTCATCAGAATAGAGAATTGGGTCTTATTTGGGGTTTTGAATATAAGGTGAGTGTATAAGGCAGCAATAGCATGTCAGCAGAATTACCCATGAAAAGTTCCTAGAAAGATGCTGTATTATAAATACTTTGTTTTACAGTCCCAAACCAGCCCATCTTTCTCTAGTACTGTTAGCAGTGGTGTTGGACCTTGGTTCTTGAGTTCAGCTAAGAAAGTATTCAGAGCCAGCAATTCTTGGCTCAAAGAGCTGCCCTTGAGTTTTGGCAAGTACTCTTTGGCTGGGAGGGGCTAACTACTTCTTTCCTTAGGATGACTTATCGGAGCTCGTCCTGCCAACTCCTGTTGGACTCCTGTCATTGTATCGGAGTCTCTTAGGCTATTCTCTGGCCCCTTGTTCCTCTTCTAAGGGGGCCTAAACTGCATGTCTAATGACACGCTAGAGGAGGAAAGGTCACCCTGGGGGTGAGGTCCTAGCTTATTAAGTTGTTTTCTCTAGTTTTGCCCATTGCCAGGCACCTGGGACTTTCCACCCTGGTGACATTCTGTACCTGGTGATGTTCTGTACCTGGCCTCACTTTCCTGCTCTGCATGTGTCTGCCTACTTCCTACTCTTATCATTTTCTCCTCAAGGATGCTTGACTCTGAATTCTCTTAAGGAAGGGGGCGTTGGATCTCTTCTGTAGCTACTTCCTGCTGAAGAGGGACGAGTTTTCCTTCAGAACCAAGTGAGAGGGATGGTGAGTTCTAAATGGGTAACAAACCAAGCATCTCACCATCCAGTATTTGAGCTAAAAAAGACCCAAGGTAACAAAAGCCTGTTCCCTAAAAGACCTTGATCCTACAGGCTGTGTGAACCTGGACAAGTTACTTACACACTCACCTTGCTCTCTGTCAGAGGGACGTGAGGCCCGGGTGTGGAGGGAGGTTGCAATGGTGTCTGGAGTCGCCAAGGGCGCAGTATTCCCAGAGTTTGAGTAAGGCTTGCAAGCTGCTGATTTGGCAGTCTGTTCAGAGAGGAGTTTGAGGTCTCCCGTTGACTCTCAGGACTAGTCTGGATGTTGAGTGGGTGTTGGGTCTTCTGGTACGGTAGGGTTTGACTCTGGTGTGGTGTATCCAGCTTGCAGTCCCGGGGACCTTGATGGCTGTAGGAGTGGAAAACGGTACAGGGAAGGGCCTTTCCAACCTGGAGTTAGCTGGTCATGAGGGGTCTATCCTCCCAGGTATTTATGAATACTTGAGATCCCAGTGGGAAGGCCGTCCCGTCCCTCCTGGGTCATCGGCCCCAGGGGGTGGGAGTCTTGTTACCACATTCCTGGATGGACCTTTGAACCTGTTTGAGGGAGGTAATCTATTCATTTATGTAAGGGATTCAGAATCTAATAGGAGATCTGAATATTGGAAAGGTTGCCCATATATTGGATTGACTGAAAGTTTGTTTTTTTTCTATAAAATGGTACTGATAGCACTTAGTTGTCTTTAACTTCATTCTAAACAATTTTGTTAGACTGTATTGTGACGTATGCATTTTAAAAAATTATCAAAGTAGGTGAATTTGTGCAGCCATTTTAATACTCAAGATGGAAGAAGATACACACCATTTTTGGTGTATTATACTTTTTTATTTCAAGAAAATCTTTTAGAAAAATAGCCTGTAGGGCTGAGTATTGTTTCTAAGGATTGGGACAAGACACCTATTTTTCTGTAACAAATACGTGGAGGGATGGGACCTTGGTGAGTTCTAGTTTTATTTATCTATGTAAGGCCTCTAGGTCGGTTCCTTCTTTTAGAGCCTGTGGAAGGGGTCTTGCTAATAGTCTGTATTCTTGTGCCCACAACCTGTAATATTCGGTTAGGCCTAAAAAACGCCTGTAGCTGTCATCTGGGACTGGGTGATAACCCTTCAGTTGTCTGTAGCCAGTAACGGGAGAGGCTTTGTTCTCCAGAAGTGAGAATTTTATCCAAGTAAGTAGTCTCCTGGGAGAGTAATTGACTTCGTATCAAGATACTTTGTAGCCCCGGGAGGCTGAAATTTAGGGTTTCTTGGGCATGCCCTTGGGCCTTTTCCTGTGGAGGAGTTGAGTGGATGGTCTGCATCCTGGAGTATGTGGGGTTAGGTTCTGGAGGTTGCCGCTGAGGGTCTGAGTGAGAGGGGACTGTCCCAGAACCCCTGGGGACGAGGAGGCCAGGTCAGTTTTGTGTCTCCTTCCACTCTGGGGTACTGTGTTTCAGAGGCAGAGAGACGTTGGGAATCTGGGTGTAATGGAGTACAGAAGGATGCATCTTCTAGATATAGAACGAGAAACCGGGTACTTTTGGGTGTGATTTGTCAGGATGGTATATAGGTTAGGGATGATTTTTGTGGTGTGGGATTACAGCCTCATTTATTATTTGGAGATCCGGGACTATCCTATAGTCACTATTTGATTTTCTTAGGACCCAAATAGTATTACAGGGGGGATTGCAGGGTCTGAGGAGACCATGTTGGCGGAGCCTGTTCATGATGGCCTTGGGGGCCTTTTCTTTTTTTAAAAGATTTTTATTATTTATTTATCTTTAGAGAGGAAGGGAAGGAGAGAAGGAGAGAAATATCAATGTATGGTTGCCTGCTGGGAATTGGCTTGCAACCCAGGCATGTGCCCTGACTGGGAATCGAACCGCGTTCGTGTGGTTCACAGGCCCGGGCTCAATCCACTGAGCTACACCAGCCAGGGCTTCTGGGCCTTTTCTTAATTCTGGTCTCTTAGGGTATATTGCCTTTTTTCTTGGGTAGTTGTTGGGGTCCTTTAAGTAGACCTGGACCAGGCTCGGAGTCTTAGCTCATCTGGGTATTTTATATGCCCAAACTTAAGGGTTTACCTGAGAATTTAATTTTAACTAGTTTTTTTTTCCTTAGAAATTTGAGGGTCCTGGTGGGAACAGAAGACTATAAAATTTGGTAAAGACTTCTGTTCTCTCTGGAAAGTCAATTGGGCTCCTAGTTTTTCTAAAAGATCTCGGCCAGGTAGAGGGCTGGGGCATTCAGGGGTAACTAACTAAATTGGTAGGAAAATAGGAGGCCCTCCCAGTGGCAGCAGATTGGCAGAATGAGCTGTCTGTTGGTCTGCTTACCATCTGTGCCTACTACCAGGAGAGAGGCCACAAGGAGAGGGATCCAGAGAAGGTTGTTAGAATGAGAATGTGGCTCTGGTATAAACGGTCGTGTCTGCGACTTCCAAGGTTGTCCTGGGCTCCATCCTGTGATGAGGATGTTTCGTCTGCGAGCTGAATGATCAAAGCTCCTTCAGTCTAGGGCCGTAAGTGGGGATGGTCCAACCCAGGATCCCTGTGATTCCTGGGGCAGTCCCTTCTCTAGCGCCCATAGTCAAGGCAGAGTGGACAGGGGCTGGGAGGCTTACCCCACTGGGGATACTCCTTCCAATGCCCATTTTTCTGCAGATTTGGCAGTTTCTGGGGAGGCGGGGAGGTCTCCTTCCAGGACTACCAGGACCTGCTCTACCTGAGTAGCTGGATTGGAGTATGGCTAATAACTGAGCCTGTCTCTGAACTTTACATCTCTCCTTCAAGAGGAGCCTCTTCTCCTTCTCTAGATCCGGTTATAGAAGTGAGATGATGCCCAGCTCAGTTGGTTGGGCATCATCCTGAAAAGTGAAAGGTCTCGGGTTCGATTCCCGGTCAAAGCACATGCCTAGGTTGTGGGCCTGATCCTTAAGTCTGGCTGCGTGTGCGAGAGGCAACCATTGCTGTTTCTCTTACACATCAATATTTCTCTCCCTCTCTACCCCCCTTTGGATGAGGCTGCCTTAATAAGGAGGTCTGGGGTAGGAATATAGGTCCTGTAGAAAGCTTTTTAAATTTTCTCTAGGTATCGGGGGTGGCCTGGTTAAAAATAGGTCTCGTAAGACTACTTGGCCTGCCTCTGGCTCAGGATCTAAGTTGGTATGTTCAGTGATGGCTTCCCTTAATCTCTAGGAAGGTGTTGGGAATCTCCTGTGGACCCTGGCTTATAGTTGCTATCTTTGTATAATTCACTGGTTTTGATCCACTCTGTTTCACCCCCCCCCCCCCCCGCCCACACACACAGAAGGCATACTGAACAATGGTCCTGGTTGGTTCCGGGCTCCTTGTGGGCATTATAGTCCTATTGGGGATCGATGGCTGGTACAACAGTCGTCCCTATAGGGTATTGGGGGTCTGTCATATGTAAGCCATTCCCAACTTGAATGGCAACCTCTGCAATCTTGTCTCTCCCTTAGTTAAAGATTGATTAAGGATTGTAGAGGCAGCCCTCCAGGTTAGGTCAAAGCTTTGGATTAACCTCTGGAATTTTTCAGTGTATCTCTCTTGGTCTTCTGAGAA
Organism: Sturnira hondurensis; assembly: GCF_014824575.4. Lineage (NCBI taxonomy): Eukaryota > Metazoa > Chordata > Mammalia > Chiroptera > Phyllostomidae > Sturnira > Sturnira hondurensis. Next base: position 1,982,848 of record NW_028095095.1, on the reverse strand, counting down.
TCTCCCTAGGTTCTGTTGAATCTGTTGTAAATCTTTCATGGAGAAAGAGACGTGTGCTCTAATAGGGATTCCTGTTGGTGTCTACACTTCTTGTAAAGGGCAGGTTAAAGCAGATATGAGAGGTCCCAGGTGTGGGGAAGGGGGAACTGGAGCCTGACTGGTGGTTCCCTCTTCTTCCTCTGGGGCCAAGGGAAGCAAGGAGAAGGAGAAGCCTCTTCCTGGGGAGGTAAGGGCTTTAGGAGCTGTGAGTAAAAGTATGGCGATGACAGAGGGGTCCGGTTTACAAGTAGTACGCAGGCAGTGTAGCATCGTCCCTGAGGATCATGAAGGCTCGGGTACTTGCAACTTCCGTCCAGTTTCTTTGGGAATGACAAAATAGGTCTCCCTGTAAGGTAATATTAAAATTAATGGTGCCGTGAACTGGTCAAATCTTCCTATCACTCAGTTTATACTGGGGCCAGGCCATGTTACAAAAGGATTAGCCTCTTTTTCTTGAGGGACTCAGGGTCAGATTTCTCCCGTTTGGTGAGTATGTACCCCAAAGGGTCCCTCGAGGTGTGATGGACTGGTTTCCCTCTACAGAGACAGATATGTGATAAGCTGAGGGTTAGAGGTGTCCCTGCAAGTTTCTGAGCTGTTTTGGACTATTCTGAAGTATAGTAGGGTGGGTACCCTGCACACTGGCACCCATGAGCTACCCAGGGTGTAGAGAACTTAACCTGTGCTCTGAGGGCAGCCTCACCAGTGGTCACAAGTGGTAGCTATAGGAACTCTGACGTTTGACTGCACTCAAGACAGGTGGCTTCACACTGATAATGAGTGTGGTCCATACCTCAGGTGAGGTGTTCCTCCCTTGATGCTCTCCATCCTGGCTGGCCTACTGTCCCCTTTGTCTTTTTTGTACAAGGAGTGCCTAGTAGCTCTGTCATCTCAAGTGAAAAACTCGTCCTGTAACTCTGGTCTTCAGTAGTCAAGCTAGTGGCTTGTTGCCTTGCCTTTCATGGTGTATTCCCAGCACCTCTGGTCCCGAGAGGGCAGTCACCCCTAGGAGAAGAGATAGGGTCCCTGGCCAGTTCTTCCTGAGGCTCTCATGGAACTCCGTAATGTAAAGATGATTAGAGGAGTGTAGGAGTTGTTGAGGGTAGCCCCTTCCCTGGTCTCAGGGGTCCTAAGGGAGTATGCAGAAAGGGTGTTTTAAAAGACAGGGGAGGGGCCAGCCCTGAGAGGGATCAGGGAAGATCCCTGCTGAGCTATGTATATTAGCCGGGCCGGCCAGTTGGAGGCAGCAGCCTGGCAGTGGGTGTGAGTCCTCTCAGCCTACTCTAGCAAGATCACAAATTGCTGGGTATCCCTGCACACAACAGGGTGTAGGGTAAGTTTGCCCCATGTCAAAGTGGGAACTGGTTATATAGGGAAATTGGTGGAAGACCAGTTGGTCCAAGGAAAGAAACATGTAGGAGATGGATGAAGTGCTGAAGAAGCCAACAAGAGAGGGTGTCCTGAAGGTGCGGTAGACCAGAAGAAGCAGGGCTTGTAAGCGAGAATCATGCTAGTGCTTGCCACGGCATTGAGGGTCAAGCAGGCCATCGGCTAGTGTTGGTCTCAGGAGACCCAGTAGTAAAGACATGGACCTTGGGAGATGCCGTGAGGGCTCGAAGTGCTAAGAGGTGAGGCACATACAGTAGGACCCTGGGAACAGATAGGACAGGGAGGATCCAAGAGCTCCTGTTGTCGGAGGAAACCTGGAGGTGCACGAAGAGAACATGGTGGGTATGTACCTTAGATGAGCCCAGAGGACGAGAGTCTGGGATGTGTGCGAAAGAAGGATCGATAAAGACGTGGGAAGAGGGATGGAGCTAGGGAGCAGGCCTTAGTTTTTGGCCTTGCAGGCAGGGTGTCTCACTTTGAGGTCTGGGGTCTGAACAGATTTCTAGGGATGTTGTAGTGGGTTGAGTGTGCTGCTTGCGGGTTGAGCTCCTTGGGGCTGTCACCTCCTGAGTAGCTTCAGCCCTCTTACATGCCTCAGTTTTTCTCTCTGGCTAGGTAACCAGCCTCTGTGTGTGAGTCCCCAGAGTCAATTATCTGATTACAGTTGTGTTGGAATTCCCAGGAGCTCCTGCTCCTGGTGAGGGATGCCCTCTGACACCTCCACATAGGTTCTCAGTCATGTAAGAATACCTGGAGTTTGAGCTGAAGGGAGGAAGTGCCCCTGACTTTCGGAGCGCAGCGAATTTCAGGTTCTCATATGTCTGGCAAAAGGTTTTGTTCAGACTCAGAAAGCAACTAACGAACAGCTGCTGTTCATGGCTTCCCTGGTTGTAGGTCCCGAGGAAGGAGACAGCTCACAAAGAGGCGGGAGTGAGCCATGCTTGAGGTGTGGACTCAGAAGGAAGTTACAGAAGCAAAGGGAGAGTCCGTACAGACAGGCCGAGGGGCTACCCTGGGATGAGCTGCCACAGCCCTCTGCTGCTCTGTCTGGAACAAGTCTCAGGGGGACCCCTAGAGTCTCGGGAAAAGTCAGGGAGGTTATATGCCTGAAGAAGGAAGAGCAGACATGCTTTAGAAGAAGACTACTCACCCAGGAAGACAACAGAGACAGCCGAGTTACAGCACCAGAAGTTAGCAGTGAGGCAAGAGCAACCCAGGATGTTGGCAAGGACTCCTTGTAGCTGGGAGGGGCTCACTACTGCTTGAAGTTGACCTGTCAGAGTATGTGCTGTCCATGTTGGCCTCCTGTCATTGCCTGGGAGTTGTATGGGGCTATTCTTTGACCCCTTGTTTGACCTCTGTGGAGGTCTAAACCTCATGACTAATGACATGCTAGGGGAGGAAAGGTCATCCTGGGGGCAAGTCCTAGCCTATATAATGTTATTTTCTCTAGTTTTGCCCATTGCCAGGCACCTGGGACTTTCCAGTCTGGTGACATTTTGTACCTGGCCTATCTTTCCTGCTCTGCTCATGTCTGCCTACCTGCCTGCTCTATCAGTACGAGGGCAGACTGTTCAACTGCTGAGTTGAACAGAGTTGTTGGTTTGCGCTGGGGCCAAGGATGTATGAAAAATGCTTATCTTTTAGCATTAGAATTGCTCAGAGTTGCTAAATACAGTGAAAGACACGCAGAGCAGGTTGTATGAACTGTCGCCTAGCTCGTGCCCGCATACACGCATATACTGATTGGCTGGAGTAGTGGGCAGATGCCTTGTTTTTACTTGAACAGAAACTTGCTTAAAAGTTTTTTCAATGTGTGTTGTTAAATTTGTGTTAGATGTTGGCTTACTTGAGGTCTAAGATTCAAAATAGACTTCCTAGGAGGAAGAATGTCTGTCATTAGACGTGCCTACCTTTTCATTACGGCTGCTTGTGTCAAGTGGAGCACTAAGGAAAGGGTATGCATCTCATGGCTCATCCTTGAATTGTAGTGGGTTATAGGACATAGTTTTAGTTTCTTCTGGTTCATAATTGTTCTGTTTCTCTTCCAGCAGTGTCGGTAAACTGAGTACATTTGTAACAAAATGAGAGGGTTTAACTTATTAAATGGATTAGTATAATTTTCAAAGAAGACCTTAACCTCTAGATGTCAGTTTAGTTAACCTGTTTTATACATTTTTTCAAGCAGCTTCTTTAAAACATTTGTGATCAATCACTTCTCCAGTTGGTATAAATTACATGGCATTTATTTTCTTGAACTTGTTTTTGTAAAACTGATATAACTTTGCAATAAACACAGGAGTGCTGGTGGGTGAACTCGAGAGTTTAGTTTACTCTTCTGGAAGGAGGAGAGAGATCTTATTTTTGTGGAAAATACCTTAATGCAATCTACTCACTGTTGCTGTGACAGTCGAATTAATGTCTATCATTCAGCTAAGATTGCCACATTTTTGTAATGTTCCTGTGCCTTTTAACACTATTGGGCTTTTTTAGCACTACTTAAGCCAGGGCTAAAATATGATCTTTTTTTCCCCCTTTTTACTAGTCACAGCCACATCTCTTTCCTAAATACTCCATGAAAACAAATACTGTTCATAATACTTTCTCCTCTGTAGTCACATGTATAAGTGACCCACTAAAGTTTAGTCACTTAAGTCGCCTGTTGTATCTTTCACAGTTGTGTCTCTCAGAGGATTTAGCATTTTTTGAATGCTCCATAAATTCTTACTGACTGGTTGATAATACCTCTATTCCTGGCTTTCCAAGTCCTTCCAACTAAAGTTCCAGAAGTTTCTTCTAGCATTTTGCAAGTCATTTGAGAATGTTTGGGTTCAGCACTTTTGAGCTTGTGCATTTTTTGTCCTTTTCCTTCTTTTTAAATAAAAACAGGCATTCTGTGAAGCAAAGGGTCCCTGGAACAAGACTGCAGTTTAGCTTTCCTTCATGGGGACAGGGTGAATTGTAAGTCTGCGGGGAGCTGGTTGGTAGGATGGGGCGGGTTTGGGCAGCAGAGAGTCAGGAGTGGCTGTGAGTGTTGGGGAGGTCCAACAGTCAGTGGCAAAGGGTGGATGGTTGGGTGGAACAAGCAGGATGCATAAGCCAGGTTTTGTTAGACATTAGTCTCTTAGTTTGGCACACATGTATGGCAGACTATCATTTGGATTCTGTAGCTTGACAGTTATAGCGAAATATCCCTCATTAAATATTCTTCACATAGACTTTTGTTTCCTTTTTAATTTTTTTTAGTTGCAAGATTGGTGTTTTCTAGGCTTTCATTCTTATGTCTTAAAAATATGTAATTTTAAGCCCTGGCTGGTGTAGCTCAGTGGATTGAGCGCGGGCCTGCGAACCACATGATCGCGGTTCGATTCCCAGTCAGGGCACATGCCTGGGTTGCAGGCCAGTTGCCAGTTCCCAGTTCCTGGTTCCCGGCAGGGGACGCATGAAAAGCAACCATACATTGATATTTCTCTCTCTCTCTCTCTCCTTCCCTTCCCCTCTAAGATAAATAAATAAAATCTTTAAAAAAAAAAATGTAATTTTACTATATTGCCTGTTCTAGGCTCTCCGTATTGTTTTGATTTTTGATTCATATGGTTCTGGATAAACTTATGGCAGTTGGACTTAAAGGGTGGTCTGTGGACCTCAGGGGGTCTGTGATATCAGAACTAATTTTGTGATAATACTAAGATGTTATTTGCCTTAATTTTTTTTTACTGTGTTGATATATACACAAATAAGAAAGGAATGGTGTGTAAAACCAGTTGGCACCTTAGCACTTGGAGTAAAAAAAGACATTTTTACTGGAGTTTTTTCTTGATAAAGTGATAAAAATTGTTATTTTTATTAACACAATCCTGAGTGCACACATTTGTAACATTCTGTGCAACAAGCTAGAAATATACATAAGGCACTTCTAGTTCATACTCCAAAGTATGACGGTTCTCTAGCAAAAGCACTTAGGGGATTAAGCGGCAAGTTACACTGCCTGCTTTTTCCTCGGAGAACACCATTTTTACTTAAAAAGGGCGGGCAGACAAACTATGATTATTCAGGCTTGGGTATTTGGAAAACATTTTCCGACAACGTGAACCTGTCACTGCAAGGGAAACAAGTGACCTTTGTCTTGCTGATAACATTTAAGCTTTTAAGCAAAACTTAGAATTTTTGGAAAACTTGTATCTGTCGCTGTGAGCTGGACAGCTTCCCAATAAATACTTAAAGACTTATGAGGAGATCAGTGGGTTTAGTAAATACAGTGTTTTGAAATATATCTGCTTCTGGAAAATCTGTATGATTCAGTGGGCCAGTATTTTTCAAATGAGGAATGGTATAGAATCATGCATGGGTTGAAGATCCATTTAAAGGTCAATGAACTTGAATGTAGCAGAGTAGGAAAAGTGTACTTGATACAGTTTCAGATGCAGCTCATCTTTGAAGAAACTACCATTGTTTATAGAAAAATAGTTGTCTTGGAAAAGCACCAATGAGATTCAGTTGCGAAGTAAACTAGCCACTTTTTCATAGAACAGTTTTGGTGTATATAAGCAATATCAAAGCATGAGGTAAATCCACACTTCCCCCAAAAGGCTGTCAAATATTCTCCCCATTTTTGCTAAATATCTGTTTGAGAATAGGTTTTCTTCATATTCTTTAACCAAAACAACATATTGGAGCAGATTGAATGCTAAAGCAGATAGGAGAATCCAGCTGTCTTCTATTAAGACAGATATTGAAGAAATTGTCAAAAACGTTGAACAATGTCACTCACTGATATTTTTAAGAAGGAAAATAATTTAAAAAATCTTATTTTTTTAACATAATTGGCTCATGTTTTTTGTTGTTTGTTTGTTTTCAGAACTACTTTATTTTTTAATATATTTTATTGATTATACCATTACAGTTGTTCTATTCCCCCCCTTCATTCCCCTCCACCCTGCACACCCCTCCCCCCCTTCCCCCCCTTTAGTTTATGTCCACGTGTCTCAAGTTCTTTAGATTCTATACTTCCTACTATTCTTGCCTTCCCCCCTATCTATTTTTTTACCTACCGTCTATGCTACTTATTTTCTGTACCTTCTCCCCACTTCTCCTCCTCCCACTCCCCTGTTGCTAACCCTTCATGTGCTCTTCATTTCTATGGTTCCACTCCTGATCTAGCTGTCCTCTTGGTTGCTTTTGTTTTAGGTGTGGTTGTTAGTAACTATGAGTTTGCTGTCCTTTCACTGTTCATATCTTTCATCTTCTTTTTCTTAGATAAGTCCTTTAACATTTCATATAATAAGGGCTTGGTGATGATGAACTCCTTGAATTTGATCTTATTGAGGACTTTATCTGCCCTTCCATTCTAAATGAAAACTTTGCTGGATAGAGCAGTCTTGGATGTTGGTCTTTGGATTTCATGACTTGGAATACTTCTTTCCAGCCCCTTCTTGCCTGTAAGGTCTCTTTTGAGAAATCAGCTGACAGTCTGATGGGCACTCCTTTGTAGGTGACTGTCCCCTTATCTCTTGCTGCTTGTAGGATTCTCTCCTTCATTTTAATCTTGGGCAATGTAATTACGATGTGCCTTGGTGTATTCCTTCTTGGGTCCAACTTCTTTGGGACTCTCTGAGCTTCCTGGATTTCCTGGAAGTCTATTGCCTTTGCCAGACTGGGGAAGTTCTCCTTTATTATTTGTTCAAATAAGTTTTCCATTTGTTGCTCTTCCTCTTCTCCTTCTGGTACCCCTATAATTCGGATGTTGGAATGTTTAAAGATGTCCTGGAGGTTCCTAAGCCTCTCCTCATTTTTTAAAATTCTTGTTTCTTCATACTTTTCTGTTTGGTCATTTTTTTCTTCCTCCTGGTCCACTCCCTTGATCTGAGTCCCAGTTTCCTTTCCATCACTATTTGTTTCCCATGCATTTCCCTTCGTTTCAATTAGTTTAGCCTTCATGTATTCCTCTAATTTGTGGCTAAAATCAACCAGTTCTGTGAGCATCCTGATCACAGTGTCTTGAATTGTGCATCTGAGAGGTTCGCTATTTCCTGGTCATTTAGAGTTATCGGTTCTGGGGCTTTGAGTTCTTGAGCCATATTTTGGACTGTTCATGCCTGTTACATATGAGGAGCAGAGCCCTAGGTGTTCACTAGGGCCCGGCCACTCAGTGGCTGGACTGTGACGATGTATGTGGGGGCGGGGCCAAAGGAAAGCAATGGCGGGCCCCCTCTGCAGCCTCCTGCTGCCACCGCGGGTCATGCGGTCTGTCCCACTGCGTGCGAATGTGCGACCGTGGTCAGCCGGCCGCTGGGTTCACCCGCTGGGGCCTGCTCGGTCTGTCTCACTGTTCACTCCTTTGCTGGTTTATCTGTGTGTGAATGTGTGACCACAGCTAGCCCGCCGCCCCGAGCCCTCACTGGGTCAGCCTGTTGTGGAGCTGCCTGGGCGCCTGGGGTGGGAGGATCTTTCTTGCCTGTCCCTGCTCTGCTGCTGGCTCCACCGCTCTTACTGTCCCGGTTGAACGGTTCGTTGTTGTTGGACTTCCATATAGTTCAATTTTCTGTTCTTTGGCTGCGTCTTTGTTCTCCAACCTTTGTTGTATTCAAACTTGGTTGTGGGAGAAGGCAGTGTTTCCACCTACGCCTCCATCTTGGTGGAAGTCTGGCTGGTGTTATTTTTAAATGAGTTAATGTTTTAAGAATTTTTCAGCTTTTAATTTCTAATATGCCAGGTGTCAATAGATGGAGCCCATGTAAACTAAAGGAGTCCTGAGACCAAAATGGTCAAGAATGGTGGATGGTGTTTGAACACCTGTTCCGTTTGTCTATGCTGGTCACTGTAGATGAGTAACATCATTTGTTTCAAACTTCTCGTCATCAAAAAAAGTTTTTTTTGTCTCTTGTATGAGTATATCTGGCTTAATTTTTTTTTTTAATTTTAGAGAGAGGGGAAGGGGTAGGGAAAGAGACAGAGAGAGGAATAGAAACTTCAATCTATCACTCCACCCATTCATGAATTCATTGATTGATTCCAGCATGTGCCCTGACCAGGATCAAACCCACAACCTTGGTGCATCTAGATGAGGCCCCAACCAACTGAGCTATCTGGCCGGGGCCATCTCGCATTTTAATTTTAGGTTATCCTTGCCATCCCTTTTCTCCATTCACACTGCCATCAACCCAGTCAGAACACTTATCACTTTATTCCTGAATTATTTGAGTACTTCAGTTTTTTATAACATGGGTTTTTCAACTTGAGTGTTGAATGGAAGTTCAGGGTTGACTTGACTGTGTTTTTTTAAATATGTTCCCTAAAAATGTACAGGTATAAACTCCTTATGGTAAAACCAAAGCAGTGTTACAAATTATACACAATCAAATCAGCAACATATATTTAATGATGCTATTTTGTGAAAACTGAGTAGTTGATATTAGAGCTTACAGAACTGCATGGCAGCCTCAGGACCAGTTTTGTTATATTTCTTTAATTTGGTTCAACAGTACTAACAGAGAATGGCTATTACCATAAATATATTTTATAAAATCACGTTAACTTTTAGTCTTTATTTGTTCAGGATAATCAGACGTCGTAGTATTGGGTTGGCCAAAAAAGTTCATTTAGTTTTTTCCGCACGATGGCTGTAGTTGTGCTTAGTTGTCTTTAACTTCATTCAAAACAATTTTGTTAGGGTGTATTGTGACAGCTGTCATACCAGCATGCATTAAAAAATATCAAAATTGTTGAATTTTTGTGCAGCCATTTTAATATTGAAAATGGAAGAAAATAAGTGACATTTTTGGTGTATTGTGCTTTGTTATTTCAAAAAGGTAAAAATGCAACTGAAATGCAATAGATTTGTGCAGTGTGTGGAGAAGGTGCTGTGACTGACTGAAAGTGTCAGAAGTGGTTTGCAGAGTTCCTTGGCACTGCTGACGTTTTGGTCAAATAATTCTTTGCTGTGGGGCTGTCTTATGCATTGGAAAATGTTTAGCTGCACCCCTGGCCTCTACCCACTATCAGCCAATAGTGGGAGATAGCCAACATACTCAAAATATCCAAATCAATAAAGTTATTGGTGAAAGTGAAAAATGTGTCTTTTATTTTACAGAAAAAACCATATACTTTTTGGCCAACCCAGTAGTTACCCTGAACAGTTGACACCTAGCAAACCTTGAGTGCGAGGTTTTTTTTTTTTAAGATTTTATTTATTTATCTTTAGAGGGGAAGGGAAGGAGAGTGGGAGAGAAATATCAATGTATGGTTGCCTCTCATGTGTTCCCTGATGGGAACTGGCCTGCAACCCAGGCATGTACCCTGACTGGGAATCGAACTGCGTGCGATCCTTTGATTCGCAGGCCTGCGCTCAATCCACTGAGCTACCCCAGCCAGGGCTGAATGCGAGTTTTAATGGCAGTTGAATATTCTGTAAAGTGCTGAGCACTGGAGCCTTGTGGAGTTATTGAAGTCTGTGTCAGATAGATAATTAATCCAATTATTTTTGCAATCTTTACTAGAAGATTTTTATTGCATACTTCACTTTGGGATTTGCTGTTAATAAATTGTTGCTGGTTGATGGGAATGAAGTGCCTGGTGGCAGGATCTCCGTGCCCATTCTCCCACTGGCTTTGTGGGGCGCACTGGGTGCTGAGTGCCCTGGCACAGCTTCCTGTTTGCCAGCCTTCCCGCACCTGCCTTGCCTTACTTACCTGTCTTTCCCTAGCACTCAGCACCATCCTGCATACAAAACATTTTTTATTTTGATTGTTTTCTTTCAAGCAGATTGTAAGTTCTACGAGGTCACAGATTTTTGGTGGTTATATTTATTGCTAAGTCTTCATTTTCTATCGTAGAGCCTACCATGTATTATATGTTCAGCAAATATTGATTGGATGACTGACTGGAGATTAACACCTCTCTACTCAGATGCCACTTGAGATGCTCTTTCCTGTGCTGAGTGCTTGCCCCTGTTTCCCAGCTGGGGTGTGTCTCACCGCCTGTTTTCCACTCATTCTAATTATCTGCACAGTTTTCCCTTCTATTTAACAGTCTATAAAGCATTTTAACTTTTTCAAATATATTTGTGTTCTGTTCATTGTTATAAAAGGTGGTTGTCATTTAGAAAAGGATGTCTTTATGTAATGGTTGTTGTGTAACTTGATTCTCTTTTAAAAAGTATTTCTGAATGATTGTAGTTTTCTGTAATCATGATACACTTGTCAAAATTAAGAAACCAATGTTAATATGTTACTGTTAACTAAACTTGAGATTTCATTTGGATTTTACTATTTTTTTTTCTGTTCTGTTCTAAGATCCAGTCCAAGACACCACATCACATTTCATTTTTTCCTTAGTCTCTTCCTGTCTGTGACATTTTCTGTCTTTCCTTGTGGCAAACTTGATAGTTTTGAGCAGTACTGGTCAGATGTTTTGTAGAAATGCCCTTCAGTTTGGGCTGGGCTGGTGGTTTTAGTGCGATTAGACTGAGGTTATGGCTTATGAGGTTTGTCGGGGCCACATGACAGTGACAGGCCTTATCACTGACACTTTAACCTTGACTACTTGGCGAGTGGTGTCCGCTGGGTTTCTCCGCTGTGGCACTATGTACTGTTCTCCTCCCGACTCCGCTTTGGGAGCAGCTCACTGAGCCTAGTCCACCCTTTTGGGGAAGGGAGTAGAGTGCTGCCTGTAAGATTCGGGAGTGTCCACACACACTGCTGTTGGGGTTCACGGTGAGGAAGAGTTGTCACTTCTTTATTTACTTAGTTACTTAATCACGTATTACGTCACAGACTCACAGATACTTAATTTTATTAATTCGGTTTTAATATGATACCATTGTGATTTATTTTGCTGTTCAGATTATTCAAGCTTTGGCTGTGGGGAGTTGTTCCCTCAGTATGTGGTCCTTGAGTGTGATACGTTCCTGGCCCTTCCTCTTTTGAGTAGTTCCTTACTTTCTGCTACAGGCTTTTGTTTTTGCTCTGTCCCAGCCCTAGAACCAGCCATTTCTTTACTGCTCTGCTTCCTTGTACTGGAGAATGGTACTGAGAACAAAAGATACGGGTGCTGAGTGTGCTCCTGTAGCGTCCCTGCTTCTAGGCCCTCTGTGAACGGAGCTTGGAAGTAAACATATGTCTGCTAAGCCATGTGTATGTGTGTGTTTATATTTCTGAACCTGTGTTTACATGTCTTAGAGTAAGTGAGTTTGATACAGGTATCTCTGACTCTAGTCCATCTCCATCCCTTGCTTTTTTGTAATTGGAACCCCTGTGAGAAATTTAACAGCTGGAGAACAGTGTTTATGCACAGTTCTTTTTTATCTTTTTAAAAATTTATTTATTTATTTACTTTTAGAGCGAGGGGATGGGAGTGAGAAAGAGGGAGAGAAACATGTGAGATACCTCAGGTGCTTGCCTCTCTCATGTCCCCAACTGTGCAACCCAGGTATGTGCCCTGACGGAATTGAACCAGTGACCTTTCAATTCGCAGGCTGGTGCTCATTCCACTGAGCCACACCAGCCAGGGCTCTTTCTTATTTTTAGCTTTCCTCGATCCAGTCAAAATGCAGATTTTTGAAGTTGCCTGAGGGAGGCTCCTTTCCCACCCTGTTCCAGGTCCATTGACATCCGTCTTTGTATTTGTGTACAGTCTGCAGTTTTAAAAAAATGACTTTTTACACTGAATTGTTTCTAACTTAACTTTTTTATGTGAATGTTGTAATTCCTATCATGTTCTTCTGCTGTTTGTGTAGTTCATAGCCAATATTATGATACTGTCCTGTGCATCTTACATAAATTTGCTTCTTATAACACCTCCGTGAGGTAGATACTCTTGTGTTAATCTCTTTTTCATGAGGGGAGAGGCACAAAGATGTTTAGTAACTTGGCCAAGTTCACGAACAGCTGGTATGTGGGAGACCTGGGGTCTGAACCCAGAAAGGCTGGGTTTGGAGTCTCTCTGTGCTCCTGTCTTTTGTTTAAGACTGGGTATGGTTTAGAATTTAATAGGACTTAGAATTTACTGTTGACTTGCCAGTTTATTGTTGAACTGAGTTTGGAATGGGGCGTGCTGTTTCCCACGTTCTCTGTCCCGTGTTACTAACAGCCGCTACGGACCATGGTGGTTCTCTTCCCTGGCCGAGCGAGAACGTTGCCCGGCCCGGGAATCCTCGTGGCACTCGCAGGCCCCATGAACTGAGGTCTGCGGTCTTCTTGAGTCCTGAGTACAGGGAGCTGCGCAGTGGCTTCTGCATTTGCCTCTCACAGTCCTCACTCACTCACAGTCTTCCTTTTGGGGGGTGTAGGTGTTGTGTGTTTTCTTTTGCACGGAAGATCTACTTCTCCCAAGTAATTAATTTTTATCTCTCGCCAAAAGTTACATCTGTATGTCTGTCTAGGTTCTCTTTATATTGTGCTCTTTATCTTTACCTACAAAATCTATTTACTGTTAATTTACTTTAGAGTTTATTAAAGCAATGGATTTTTACTTAAAAAAATAAATGAAATTGTTAAACGAGACTAACAGATGTTCTCAGACAATTTTAAACATAAAAGCACTATTGAAGACTGGTGACTTTTCAAAATAGGCAATTTTAAGACAGTCTTGTTGTGAAGTAAAAAGACATTTTAGTCAGAAAAGAACAGCAAGCATATTGCAATTGTATACTTAAATTTTGTTGGGTTTGAGTTTGACCTTACTTAATGTGGTATTCAGTTAAGAGTCAGAGTGAATGCTGTTAATTTATTTGGGAAGGATAAGGAGTACATGTAATTTATTGCTTAGTTTTCTTCTGATAAGTAGGAACAGGACTCAGCAAGACTAAAGAGATGGCTAATGCCTTGGTTTGGCAAATCCTTTAGGAATGAAGAACCTTTAAAGGAAGGCATCAAGGGCCCTGAAAAATGCCCAGAAAATTAAAAAAAAACCAACAATGCAAAAACCCCTCAGCTTTGGCAATTTACTAAGGAGGGGCAGGAATGTTGTCTTAGGTGAAGGTCTTCACAAGTGGGCCAGGGGTGGACCTGGCAGAGAAGGTCGCTGATCCTTGGGGCTGTGTGGCCCTGTCACTCGAGAGGTAGCAAGGTGTGTCTTGGCCACATCACCGGGGTTATAGACACTTGGAGGGTGGAGGAAGCTCTTTACCTGTTGGGGAGCAGAGCTGCCCCCTTGTGTAACTGCTGCTTCTCATGATGCCATTGATGACGAGAACCCACTTTCTGTCATTTCAGGCTTTATTGTACATTTAAGCTCAGTACTAAGACTATATCTCAGACCCCTTCAGTATTTCAAGTGGCAGAGCACCTCATCCAAACTGGTTTCAGCAAAAACGGTGGAATTACTTGGCTCACCTGACTGACTAGTTCTGGAGTTGGTTTAGCAAAGCATGCCTGCTTTAGGAATGAGACATGGGATGAGAGTCCATTTCTTGGGTGTTTTCTTTCTCTGTTGTTGACTCTGTCTTTGCTGGCTCTGCCTCTGTGGTTGCAAGGTGGCTTCCAGCCATCCTCAGGGCAACATGTTTCCAGGTTTACATCCAAGTGGAAAAGTGAGCATTCTTGCCTTCATGTTCCAGAGACCCTTCTGAGATTCTCACTGTGTCTGGACCACTTCTGGTCGTGTGTACAGCATGGTACTGGCGACTCTGCAGGGAGCAGTGGGCCTTGGCCAGGCCGGGATCCCAAGCTTCCTCCCATGGCAGTGGTGGTCCTCAGAGGGGGTGGTGGGAAGTCCCCAGAGGGTGTCAGAACTACCCGTGTCTGCTCTCGTGGGGCAGAGCTAGGTTACAGGGGTGTGGGGTTTGGGGTATTTGAGTTGGTTTGATAAATAACAGACTCTAGACTGTATAAGTTTGCTTTTTCTTTCTTTTTCTTCTTATTTTTTTTAAAGAGCCACTGAGCCACACCAGTTAGGGCTTTTTTTTTTTTAACTTAGAGTTTTTTGTTGATTCCAGAGAGAAAAGAAGAGAGAGAGAGAGAGAAACATTGATGTGAGAGAAAGATTGGTTGGTTGCCTCCTACACACGCCCCAACTGGGGATTGAATCTGCAACCTAGGTATGTATGTGCCTTGACTGGGAATTGAATCCACCGCTTTTCAGTGCATGGGGGGATGCTCCAACCAGCTAAGCCACATGGGCTGGGCTATGTAATTTTTCTTAATTTTATTTATTTTGTAATTCCACAAGGCTTTACTTCATTATCTGAAGGTTTTGATGGTCACCTGCTATTTGGTTTGCCTTTTGAAATAAACTGTAACTGTTGTTTTGGTTTCACTGTACGGAATCTTGTTTCAGTGACTCGGGCTGTACCATAATCTGTTTTGAATAAAAGAAGGTGTTTTCATGTCCTAGATAAAAACCATACTAGTGCTATTTATTTTACTTATGAAGCAAAACACATCACGTGATTGAGAAATTTGAAAATTGGGTATATTCACAAATTCCCTTCCACTTAGTGGTTAGTCATTTTACTAAAGGTTTCTTTTTGCTAATACATGCATATTCAGAGCGATATCTCAATACTTGGCTGTGGTGTGATGGAAAATTGAATCAGAAACCCAACTGGAATCTGAGGGGAGCCTACGTCTGAAGGCTGACGACCTAACAGGTGTGCAGCTGGGCAGGTCTGCATGCCACCAGCTTTGAGGGAGGTGGCGTTGTCCCTGTTGTTTGAATGGGGTGGTTGTGAGACACTATGGGCTGTCTTAGAAAGAAATTCAAGAAGCCCCAGATTTGTATTCAGGACTCTTGATTGGCAGGCCAGCGGGACCGTGGGGTTCTGTTGCCCCTGAGACTCATCTCTTCAGAGGCTTGGTAACGGGGCACAGCCGACCGTTTTCCACGCTCAGGCATGGTAGCCACCCTTCCTTATCACACCCTTGACACCGGTGGACTTTATGAGCTCCTTATGACTGGTGCACACTGACAAACCTCTGTGTTTGTTTGCTTTAAAATCTACTCTCTGCCGAGTACACGGCCAGGCCCTGGGATTTCATAAATGAGTAAAAATGGATTTGCTACAGAATAATCACGTGGGGGTGAAGTAGAGTGAAGAACATGAAAATGTGATTTTACTATTATAAAGGCTACCATAGTGGGAGAAAGTTTGTTCTAAGTACAACAGTCTTTTCAGTGGAGCCTCATGTTTTATTCTTCACAAATCTGCCTGGTCCTTCCGTAGTTCCAAAGAACAACAGTCTGGGCACTTCTAGAGTTATTTCTTAGATCGTATTTTTGATCATTTCCCCTAAGTGACTTACTCTGATTTTCTTCATTTCCTCTCAGTTGTGCGCTTACAGGCCCATACTTGAGACTACAGCCTCTGCTCATGCATTTTGTGTGGAAGAGCTTTGAGAAACCTGTGAAGGTGGAAACTTATCCATATTTACCCTCTTTCCAGAGAGGTTCGTTCCAGATTCACTTTTGAAATGTTCTGTTGCTGATCTCACAGCTTGTTTAGTGTAGTTAAACTGGTTGGTCAGAGACTGTTGTTGAGACACACTGCGGCGTGACCGAGGTGGGGACAGAGTGAGTCATCAGACGCTAGATGAGGGGGGCTCGATGAGGGGGGCTCTGGGGCAGAAGCACTGAGTGCTGTGCTTAGTGAGGCCGCTTCTCCAGGATGGGGCTCACGTGCCCATTGGAAAGAACTGTGGCGGCACCCGCGTTGGACATCCGTGAGAACTACATGCGGTGCTGTAGGTTTTATCGGGGGTTGCCTCCAAGGACCAAGAATTTGTCAAGGCAGCAGATCGATGTGAAATAGTTTATGAGCTAATGAAGCAACAGATAATCACTCTTTATTGGATTCCTTTTCTTTCTACTTTCTAGGCCTTTGAAGTGTTAAATGTCTAAAATAATGTGCATAGTATTACTTGAGCTCCTCTGTTAACTAGTATTATTGAATGCAAACAATTGCCACAACATTATTTTTAAAGGAAGCTCCAATTTCTTCTTCTTCTTTTAAAGATTTATTTATTTTTCTGATAGAGGGGAAGGGAGGGAGAAAGGGAGAGAAACATCAATGTGTGGTTGCCTCTCACAACCCCTCTCTGGGGCACAAACCCAGGATTGTGCCCCGACTGGGAACAGAACCAGTGACCTCTTGCCTCACAGGCCAGCACTCTGTTCACTGAGCCACACCAGCTGGGGCAATTTCTTCTTTATATTTTGGTCTCTTTTGCCCTCTTCTCCATCTTTACAGCCTTCTTTCTCCCTCCTGACTTCCTGCTTTCCCTCAGAGACGCTCCTGTAGTTGCCCTCTCAGTTCTAAGGACTGCTGCCTTCGTTCCACTTCAGCAACCCCCAGGCAAGGCCACATTCTTAACGGTTCACGGGAAAACTCCTGTCTCTGTGACCTCATTTAACTGTTTTTATCTCAGATTCTGAAATCTCTTTATTCTTCTCATTTGTTCAGCCCTTGGAGTTTGTGGTCTGCAGGCCGCGCTGCTGCCTGGACAGCCCCAACCCACCTCCAGGTGTGTCGCTTATACCTCAGCGTTAACATTCTTTCTTGGGCTTTGAGCTCCATCTCAGCTGGTATGGCTGCGTTGTCGCCATTCCTGCAGTCTAGTCCGTCCAGTATTGCCCCTCATATAAACCCTGTATTGGAATTTTTTTTTTGGCTTTTTTAGGTAGAATATCAGCTCCAAAAGGGCAAGTTCTATGTTTCATTCATCTTCGAGTATTCATGGCTTGGGCCGTAATCATCGCTTATCACATGCTTTCTTAGCCCCTCTTTTAGCTCTGAATAATCTACCATTTGCATTCTTTGTCACTGTTTGGTAGTTGAGGATTCTTATTGACAGTTACCCTGACCTTTGGGTTCTTTCTCTCAATCTGGTCTTCTTAGGCAGTTTTCTTTGTGCGTGAGGGTTTTGTGTAAGCAGGTAGGCAAGTGAAACCTTACTCAATTATTCAAGCCAGAAAGTCATCTTCTCCCACATTTAAATCATCACCAGGTTTTCTCCTGAGTAATTCTTTAATTCCTTTTCTCTCCGTCACCAGTGTGGTGGTGGTAGAGCTGACGTCCACTCTTGTCTGGAGACTGTATTACAGCCCAGTCTACCCTGGACTCACTTTGTGCTTCTGTTTCTCCACCTCCCCTCCTGCTTTGCAGTCACCTGGCCCTTCCAAGGTGGAAACCTCCCCTCCCGTTATTTAGAACACTCAGTGGCTTTCCACTGTTCTTAGAGGAATTAAAGCAAAACTCCGGAATGTGGCACCTCTGCACTGTCTGCCAGAGAAATGTTCCAATCTTTTGAAGATACAGGTATGGTTTAATAGTTTGAGAAGAAAATGTTCCAGAAGAGAACACTTACTTAGACTCAAAGTGGGGACTCAAATGTGAAGGAGACATCTGGTGGACTGTAGGTTGTCCCCACCACGGAGCAGGCTGGTTCCCAGAGCCTGAGACTGGAGGTGAGGCAGCGGGCCTGACTTTGCGTTTGCCGCATTCCTTTACTTTCTGCTGGCAGAGGGCCCCTCGTGAACAAATGTAGCTCAAGAGGCAAAAATCCACACTTTTATCACAGTGTTTAAGGTGAGAATCATGGTTCAAACTGTTTAGGGGGAATACTTTAATTTTTGCATTTATTATGTATTATACTGTTTCTACTTTTAGTGCTGTATGTAAATTTTACTTTTTTGGATTTGTCATTTTTAAGTATATTACTGAGTTTAGCCAGTGATGTAATGATGAAAACTTAGGGTCATTCTACATTTTTGCGCTCCAGTTTGGATGTCATAGATTAAAAGCTAGCTTGTTTAAATGGTGTACTTAATTCCTGTAATGGGATCATGTTTCTATAAGATGGCTGGTCTCTAGGAGTGGGGGACCTTGGTAAATGTATCTTTTATTTTTTATTTAATTTTTTAAAAGATTTTATTTATTTATCTTAGAGGGAAAGGGAAGGAGAGAGAGAGAGAGAGAAATATCAATGTATGGTTGCCTCTCGTGCGTCCCCTGCCAGGAACCGGGAACTGGCCTGCAACCCAGGCATGTGCCCTGACTGGGATTCGAACCGAGATCGTGTGGTTCGAAGGCCCGAGCTCAATCCACTGAGCTACGCCAGCCAGGGCGGTAAATATATCTTTTAAAAGTTGTGATAAATAAAACTATATAGTACTTCGAATGAAATGTTTTAACCATACAGATCAAATGAGCACCCTTCTGCAAATGCCTACAATACAATTATGAATTATTTCTTTTGTTTCTTGTTAGTTTGGTGGGGATTAAAACACAACTGACCGTGTTCAGCTGGTTAGATTAGTGATTTTGATGTGAAACCATTGCTTTTAGAATAATCATGGGCCAGACTGGGAAGAAGTCCGAAAAGGGGCCAGTTTGTTGGCGGAAGCGTGTGAAATCCGAGTACATGCGGCTGCGGCAGCTCAAGAGGTTCCGGCGAGCTGATGAAGTGAAGGTATCACTTTCCTTGTCTTTTGTGAAAATGCATGTACAATTGAAGATAGCGTTTTTCTCCCTAAAGATAAGTTTTAATTTGAAATGGTACATTTTCAGCCAAGGCTGTGTTTACCTTGTGATCAATGAAGACTGGGAAGCTCAGGTTCTTATCTGTCTTAACATAAAAATTGTACCGTGCGCAGTAGTGATAAGGGAAAGATTTTTCAGCCTCCTTGGGATTCACTGCCGTTTTGTGTATTCCTTTGCATTGCATGTGTGGGCTCTGGGCCCACGTGTACAGGGGTGTGCGTGGTTTTATGTTTCTAGAGTCATTGTAATTTTTAAAAAATATGAAGTCAGCAAAGGATGGAAATAATTCCCTATTCCCCTCCCATTTGCAATAAAATAATAGGTGTGGTGTTTTTGTATTATTTAAATGTGGAAAACCACAGTTTATTTAAAAATCTTTATGCATTAGAGGGAATGTTCCTGATATTAAAAAAAAAATCACGATATTTTTAACCCACAGTGGAGATACTACAAATGTTCTAAAAACAAACACTTTTCCCCCTCCTCCTTCATTTTTTTTAAAGAGTATGTTTAGTTCCAATCGTCAGAAAATTGTGGAAAGAACGGAAATCTTAAACCAAGAATGGAAGCAGCGAAGGATACAGCCCGTGCACATCCTGACTTCTGTGAGCTCATTGCGCGGGACCAGGGAGGTTGGTTAACTCACGTGCTGCGGCCCTTCTCAGTGCTCTCTGCTGTTGCTTGTTGAGAGAAAGCCACCGACTTCTGGATGTCCATCTTTTTACTGCCATTTCTCTCCCTGTGTAACTGTTAATGTCCGCCCTAGGTAACGCCGGTACCTGTAAGGGAGCTCTAGTGTCTGACCTAGTTGCCACTGTTAGTAGGCAGATGGCTAGACTTTTAAGGCCTGTTGGTGAAAAGTATCTTAAATTACTCTTCAATGTCCTCATCAGATCACTATTTAGATCAAGGCTTTCTCACTCACTTGTCTTCCCCCCTCCCATTAATATCAATTAGCCATGATGTAAGAAATCTCTCCTTTGTGTTCAAATTCATAGACAGTTTTCCACATTTTGTTTACATTCTAATGTTCTTTTAATAAGGAATTAAAAAAATTGTTACCCGAGGGCATATGTATTGATCTTAGAGAGAGAGAAACATCTATCAGTTACCTCCCATACATGCCCTGACTGGGGATCGAATCTACAACCTTTCGGTGTATAGGATGATGCTCCAACCAGCTGAGCCATTCAACCAGGGCTTCTATAAGAATTTTTAAATTCAGTATTGAGGATTTGGAATGTCCTTTTCTATGGCATTTCCAAGTGAATGAGATGTTAATTCCTCCCAAAAAAATCTTACAGGAAGGTGATAAGTCTGTGGTAGATTATTTGATTCAATAACACGGGAAAACAGGTGGCAACAAGATGAAAGATACTGTGGACCCGTAAACAGTGTGGGACCATGTTAAAGCATTTCTATTTAAGTGCCTGCTTTATATAGGAAGATGGCATAGGGTATGTTACGCTATCCGAATGGGCTTAAGCAGAAAGAGGAAAAAAGTGATGTGGAATTTAGATTACCTCGTGTAGTAGATAATGGTTGACCTGAGCATCTATGTAAACTAGCAATTTTCAACTGGTGTGCCACAAGAAGTTTTAAAAACATGCAATACCCTCCCTGGCTGGTGGCTTAGTGGGTTGAGCACTGGCCAGTGAACCGAGGGTCACTAGTTCGATTCCCAGTCAGGGCACAGGTCTGGGTTGCAGGCCAGGTCTCTGGTTAGGGGTGTGCGAGAGGCAGCCTATTGATGTTTCTCTCCCTCTTTCTCCTTCCCTACCCCCTCTCTAAACAATAAATAAAATCTTTAAAAAAATGCAGTACCTAACTATTTAGTCAGGGGCATTGACCTCTTTTCCCTTAGATTGTTAAATAAGAAAATGATTACAGCCAACAAAACAGTAGCTGGTCCAGTATGAATGAATCAAAATTATACCTATTATTTTTGTCCAATTCACACAAAATATATTTTTTCGTGTTCTGCAGAATTTTAGTAATTAGTTTATGTGTGTAATGACATGGAAAAGTTGAAAATTGCTGACCTGAACTATGAAATTTGTTCTAAAATACATTTTAATGAGTAGCCATTTTTAATATAACATGGTGATAATCAAGCACTACTTCGCTCCAGTCGGAGACCTGTGACTGACATGCTGGCTTCAGAGACTTGTCAGCACTGTCACAGTAGCCCAGGTGCTACAGACACGGTTGTGGTAATGACATCGTGAGAGTGGGTGGTCTCACTGGTGATGCCTGACTTGGGATGTTCTTAGCCATTCATGCATTTTGTCAGGTGACTACTTTTTAAAGCTCTGACCAGCACTTGTATGAATACATGTGCCATCCCACGAACAGGTCTGTGCCATTTGGGACAGGTCAGGCCTGTGTGTCAGAGGTAAAGACTGTTTATTGATGTACTAGGGGTGAAAGGGTTTTTTCCTGTGCCAGTCAAAATGGTCTTGAAAGGGTTAAGCAAGTGGCTTCTAGTAGTTCTTTTGAAAGTTTTGTCTGGTGACCTTTTGAAAATTTTGAGGTGAAAGACAAAAAATCCTCATTTTCCCTCCCTGTAGGAATAAATCTTAGAAATTTGGGGAAATAAAGTAGAAACACCTGGAATACTTATTTTTGGCATCCATTACAAATCTCAAAATGCTGTCACAAGCCCACCTTACACTGATAGTAAAAGTTAGCAGCTACACCTCTGGCGCTGCAGGCGCCGTGCACATGCTGCAGGTTCACTTGGTCTCCACCTGGGCTGTGCTGCGCCTTCCCCGGAGGAGGAAGCTGAGCCTCAGGAGAGAGTTCAGCCAGTTTTGCTTGCTCTGATGATCTGATGTGGGCCCAGAAGAGTACACTTTGCTCAGATACATTAAAAAAATAATGAAGTTCGTTATTTATGTACAACTTCAGTTGCTCATAATGTAATTTTTGGTATTTAAGAATACAGTAGTCAGGTGAATATTTACCAGTTGAAAGTTTCTTTTGGTTTTGTCAAATGGAGATAAACATCATTGCATGTAAAGCTATCTAACTTTTTATTGTGAATTTATGTGAGAAATTGTGAGAAGAAATTAGCATTTGAATAAAACTGTTTTCTAAACTTAGTACCCCCTGCAGGTTTAGAAACACCATTCTCACAAAATAGGAGGGGGAAGGAGGGAAGTAGCCTCAGGAATTCAGCTTGTGTCCATGGAACTCAGGCCTGGTTGGGCACGCTGGTTCTGAGCTGCTCTCCACAACCAGTCTGCTCCAAGGGGTTCTTCCTTTACCCCCACCCTCACCTCCTTTCAGGCCATTACCCCTGACTTTCGGGAACTGAAGGTTTATACAGTTTGTGACAAGCTTTTTGCTGTTGTCACAATAAATAATAG
The DNA here is from genome assembly GCF_014824575.4 of Sturnira hondurensis. Lineage (NCBI taxonomy): Eukaryota > Metazoa > Chordata > Mammalia > Chiroptera > Phyllostomidae > Sturnira > Sturnira hondurensis. The sequence goes on along the minus strand of NW_028095095.1, from coordinate 1,960,576 downwards.
AATCTTAGGACTGGAAAGGAATTTAATGATCTCTGTCTAATTGCCTTACTTTTCAGATAAGAATACATCCATTTTTTTCCTTCCGTTTGAACCTTTTCAGTCTATATTGACTTCCTTTATAGGCTCTAAAAGTCAGAGTGTGAGGTAGGTTAGAAGCAGGAGGATCAATGAGAGCCTGTTCGGCAGACTTTCCCAGGAGCAGGCTTGGTGGGGTTTGGGACTCCCGTGTGGGCCTGAACGCCTCGCTGGGGGCTGTCAGCACTTGGAAATGCTGCTGTGACACTGCTCATTTCCGTTCGCTGGTCCTTTATGCATCCTGTCTCCAGTTTAAATCCTTGTAGCATGACGATGACTCAGTGACAGTTTTCTGTCTTTCACGCGTCTTCTGCTTTCTTCTCTTCTGTACTTGTACATACACTTCGTTTTCAAGTGGCTGATTTTATCTCGGTTATTTTAGTAAAGAATGTCTGACAAGTTTACTTTCTGGTCTAATGAAGTGACTGCTGTAGATGCTGACTTCAGATTAAGTAGCTCTTGCAGTTGAACCTGGAGACAACATCTGTAATACATTGTTTTCTTAATGTGTTTTTAAGGCACTTTGGTACCTGTTGTTCGGTGAGGTTACAGAACCTTAAGCAGCGTTACCTGCAGAATATGTGTCTGTTTTTGTGCATTTAAAAAATATTCTGACTTACTGGAGTCAGTGACTGTAATATATGTTTTACATTTATTTGTTTATTTTTTGTTCTTCGGTTGATCTTAAGGGGCTTAAAAATGTCATTAAGTGAAACGTACAAGCTGAGGGACATGTGACTTATTGCCATAATATGTGGGCGTTCACAATGTTTGTCTTCACATGGGTAGTAGTCATCGCTTCAGTCAGTGTGTAGTGTGTCTGTTTTTCCAGTTTTAATGAAGAAACTGGTTTAAGAATTACTCTTGTAGTTCTTACTAGTGCATTTCTTTTTGAACATTTATTTATTTCTTGCTTAAAAAACACAAAGCACTTGCCCCTTCATTGATTCTTCATATCAAGCTTTTATTACCTCTCCCTATTACGACTGAAAGAGGCTTGCTCCAACGATGTCTGTCTGCTGGGCAAGTGGTGTGATTGGCTTTGTAATTTAAACATGCCCCGCTAATGTGCATTTGTAGATTCCCAGGAGAACAACATGTAACTGCAGGAATTCTGAGTCTTGTGTGCTACAAGAGTGAGAATTTTTCATGTGTGTTGGAACATGGGGCTTCTTGAGAATGCTTGACAGACAAGCAGCGTCAGGAAGGCCTCCTAGTCCTCCTGTTCAGGAAGAAGTCAATGTCTTGGGCTTCTCAGTAGGTGCACTTGCTCTTCCTAGCGATGTCTGAAACGATTTTAAGTTCATCACCTATCATTTGACATTTGTATATTTTTTTGGAGAGACTTGTATCAAAATAACATAGAATTTGTAAGTTCTTTAATATGCTTGCAGTTTGGACTTATTTTTGTTAAAGAAGAATGACATTGTTTTGTTTACATGTAAACAGTTGACATTATTCACTTGCTAATACATTTTCCTAAATTAGCTGCAAATAAATTTAATTACTGGTTACAAAGAAAAATATGTTAGTATATACAATGTATAATTTTAGTGTTCTTTTACTTAAACATACTCCTGACTTTCAATACACTGACAGGCATTCTTTCCCTTGTAAATTGCAGGATCACAGTACCAATAGGTCTAGAGTCTCCTGAGTCCTTTGAGTAGATCGGGAGGGAGTGAGGTTGCTTTTGTCATGTCTTAAAAATAAACTGATATCTCTCTCTCCCAAGCATCTGTTTTGACTCTCAGTCTGAATGTACCCATTCTTTCTTGGTTCTTGATGCAACTGATTTTTAAGTTCCTCTCTGCTGCTGTTTCCCTCTCTCACCCATCTGTTGGTATTTTCTTGGAGAATTTGGTCTTACATCAACTCTGCTGGTCCTTCCACCTGTGTAGCTTTTCAAATCACTGCAGCCTTCGCTTCCTTTCTGGCTTTCTTTTGGCTGAGATAGATGGAGCATTTCTTAAATGACTGTAAAAGAAGTGTTTCTTCTCGTTTGAAAGGAAACTAATCCAGTAAAAGCATTTAATGCACTTCCAAAGGGTCATTTAACAAAAAAGAAAGGTCACTTTTAATGTTTTGAGTTTATATTTTAAAGATTTTATTTATTTTATTTTTAGATGAGGGAAGGGAGGAGGAGAGGGAGAGAAACTTCAATGTGTGGTTGCCTCTTATGTGCCCCCTACTGAGGACCTGGCCCGCAACCCAGGCATGTGCCCTGACTGGGAATCGAACTGGCGGCCTTTTGGTTTGTAGGGCGACTCCCTATCCACTGAGCCATACCAGTTAGGGCATTTTTTAAATTGCTTTTAGAGGGAGAAGAAGGGGGAGAGAGAAACATCAATGCAAGGAGAAGCATCATTTGGTTGATCTTCGCATTCACCCTGACCAGGGTTTGGGGATCAAACCTACAACCTAGGTATGTGTCCTGACTTGGAATTGAACCGACCATTTTTTGGTTATGGGGTGAAGCTCCAACCAACTGAGCCACACCGGCCAGGACAAGTTGCATTTAATTTATTGTTTTTATTCTGGAATGCCGTGTATATAGTTTGTGTTTAAAAATTATTGTCAAAATTTTGACAGATATTTTAAAAAGACACAGAACAAGCCAAAACCAAAAGAAATGGTTGTCTAGTCTGCAGTGTGAAAAAATGCTTATTGCTATGAATAAGAAAATTTTATTAGACCTACAACTTTGACACAATTTATTTAGCTTGATAATATAGATTGTTTAAATTCACTGCTTAGGATTCTGTTTTTTTCTTATTAGATTTTATAAAAGAATATCATTTGTACCATTTTGGGAGGTTTGGGTAGATTTCACGAGCTGCCTTGGCAACTGATGTGGCATTTTTATACCAGCTAATGTGAGTGTCTGTTGGGTCAGTGAAATTCCTATTTTTCATCGTTCCAATTAAAAGGGCATTGCAAAGGGGTAACTTGATGAATTCAGATAAAGAAACACATAAAACAATCCAATCCCCACGAGTTTTATTCTGTGAGAGTTCTATGTCTGTGACGTGTTGATAATAATGATAATATATATTCTGTTTTGAAAAGCTACTCCCAGGTAAAACAGGCCTGCCATTTGGGGCCGTCACTTCCCAGCCCTGTCCTTAGGCTCCCGACCAGCGCACAGCGCCGGGCACTGTGGGAAAACCGTGACTGGCTGCCCTGCTGTTAACTGTTAGACATTTCGGTTTTTGTGTTTCACTTTAGTAATTAGTGTTGCGGTGAATATTCTTCATATGCATCTTTGCATCTCTCAAGAACTTTCGTAGGAAAAGTTGAGTGTATGATGTTTAAAAACTTGGTAGGGATTACCACTACGTTGCTGCCTGCAGGCTTCACCTTTCCGCTCTGGCCAGCTGTTTACGGGTTGTCTGCTTATATTCCCAGCATCAGATGTTATCATCCTTTTAATCTTTGCCCGTGTGATGGGTAAGAAATTACTACAGTTTGCCTTTATTAAATTATTCAGTGAGATTGAGTATCTGTTGTTCATATTTCTTTTACGAAGCGGCCTATTATGGTCTTGGATCTTTTAAAATTAGTTTGGATTTTTTTCTTAAGATTTTAAAGGACTTCTTGTACATTACATATACTAGTGTTTGATCATGTTTTGCAGATTTCCCCTTCCCATTTTGAGGTTATCTCTGGTATACTTTGGTTATGCAGAAGTTTAAAAGTTTATGTAGTTCAATTAGAATCTCTTCTTTTGATTTCTGTGATTCTTAAAGGCTTAGAAATTCTTTCTGCACTCCAGGGTTGTAAGTTATTTGTCCATCTTTATGGTTAGGACTGTTTTCATTTTTATATTTTACTATCATTTAACAAATCAGAGATTTCCTTTGGCATAGTAAGTGGGTGTTTGACTTTTAAATTTTTCGATTTAGCTTTACAGTTGTGTTAACACTTTTTACTAAATAACCATTGAGTGATGGCATAGCATTTGTAAATCTTTTTTGCAAAGATCAACTGGATTGGTGGTCACCTGAGCAGTTTACCACCTGAGCAAGGACTTGGTGCTTCTCCTCAGGGACTCTGGCTGGGTGCCAGTCTTGCTGCTCTTTAACTGGGGCCTCTGCTGCTCTGTAGCCTAAGCCTAACCCTGATCCTAACTCTGACCCTGACCCTAACCCCATGTCCATGCATAGAAGCAAGACTTCACAGTGATTGTGTTGCCATAGCTTATGGAAACCAAGGACTTGTATAATACTCTTTGCTTGGTTTCTTTTTGTTTGTTTTTCTGTGACAGAAATGGTCTTATTTTCCACTCACAGGACTGTTCTTGAATTAGGTACTTGAGTTTGCATGTAATGGATGAACATGGCTCTGTTACCTGCTAATGTCCTTTGTTGAGTGTTTTTGTACTTTTACCAACTTAGGTTCTGTGTCTGATCCTTCAGTATTTTAGCAAAACTGCAGATTATGAGGAGGTGATTTACCCTAACAGCCCCTTCAGACCCAGACTACGTGGGGTTCTAACAGTTGATGTATCTACTAGGTCTGTGGCTTTGGGAGGTCTTTCATCCAAGAGCAGAGGTCTGAAGCTAGGATGCAGGGAAGAGCTCTAAGTGTCTCAGTGTCTGAGTCTGAGATGTTATGTTGTATGTTCAATGCTGCATATGGGCCCCTGTTGCCCCCAGAAGTATAAGAACTGATGCTTACAGGATGACGTCTTTCTATCATGCTTGTGTAAACTTGGCGGGAAGAGCCTTGTGTTGCAGGGTAAAGGTTGTGTCCCCAGTCCAGATGGCTCTGCAGTGTAAATGTTTAACAACAAAATAGAAATAATGTACAATTAGAGTGAACCACTCCTTCATTCCTTAGCTCCATCACCCTTGATTAGCTGCTTGTAGTAAATGCATCTGTGTCAATCAGGACTTTTTTCTTTGCATTTTTACTTCTGACACTTGCCTGATGCAGCCACTGGTCTCTGTTTGAATCACCTCCTAAGCATCCTACTAACCTGGCAATGAATCACTTACTATTGAGCTTCTCTTAACTTGATCCAGGCTTGATGCAAATAGTTTTTCTTCGGCACTTTCTTCACATAAGAGCAGTCCGAAATCAAGTTCCATACACTCTCATTTCACAGAAGGGCGAGTGAATTTAAAACTTGGCTGTGTTGTCTTTACTCTGATCTCGAAGAGCATGGGTAGTTTCAGAAACGATGGCCAGCTTTTCTCCAGAGTTGGTGGGCGGCTGATGCTTCCTCCGGACCCATTCTTTCCCACACCTTAGACGGGAGGCCGTTCCTTCTTGTTTCACTTGGAAAAGCTAAAGGGTATTAGACGATGCCAGCAGTGCACTGTGTCTCTGGAGTGAATCAAACGGACCAACCAGTACCCAAGAGTACTTTAATTTGGTTAACTGACTCTGTTTTCCCTCCTCCTGCACCAAGTCGGACTTAACCCTTCTGACGTTGAGAGTGTTCAGAGCCTGGAGAGCCATGGCTGCTGTCCTTTGGGATGTGCCACAGTAAGACGGGGAGTTACCTGCCTCGTAGGGTAGTGGTGCGTCGTAAAGAAGTTAACTCGGGTAAAGTCTTAGCACAGTGCCTGGCACATAGTAGGGTGTGTTAATGTCTTTCCCTTCCCTGCAGGCCATTCACCTGCTCTTCCCTCTACGATTTTCCATAACACAGTTTTAACTTGGAACCAGCCTTCTGCCAAGAGTCTCAGTTTGGTTGTGTACTCCTACAACTCCTATTTTTGGCTTGGCTTCCCTCTCCAGCTCCCAGTGGTCCAGCCACACAGTCGCCTATTGTACCAGCTGGTTGATGTAAGTCTATCCATCCTCAGAGGAACCTGGTTACTTATCAGTGAGTTGTGTTTCTCTGAAAATGTAGCATCCTTGATACTTAATGTAGTTTTTTCTTTACCACTGGTAATGAATCCTATACGGTAACTTCCTTGTGATGCTCAAGTTGAAGCTAGAATTAGAGTATTTATTTGTTGATGTAGGTGGTCTCCTAGTGAGCTCCTGAGTGCAGGACACGTGCCTCTGATTAGGTAAAATGCTGTGGAGACCCACAAGGTCAAAATCCTTTTCAGTGTGCTCTGTGTGATAGGAGGCTTAATTATGTAAACTGTCAAGGATGATACATTTTCAAAGAAAAAAAGTTACTGGTAAGTAACTGGGATTTTTAAATAATTTTCCTATAAGTCAATAAATAAGAATTCCCAGATTTGTTTTTACCAACAAATGCCTTTGCATTTGAGTATTATTTCATAAGTGAGAGAAGTATGGTTATTAGTTAAGGTTGATAGCTAAAGAGTGGGATAGGTTTCTGGAGATACTACATGGATAATGAAGTGATGTAGACCTCAGTTTCCTAATTAGATGCTCTCTCAGCTTTAAAGAGAGATTCAAATAATAAGTTCTCCATTAGGGAGAATCAGCAAATGTAGTCTGTGTGTTCCAGAAACATTTTTTGAGTGCTTACTCTTTTTTGAGACACTGTGCTGAGTATCACCGTGAGACAGAGAGGCAAAGCCACACTCTGCCTCTGCCGCTTCTGCCCTCCGAGAGCTCGGTGACTCTTGTCCGACTGTGCTGACGTGATGGCCCGTGGGAGGCGGCAGGTGTGGGTGGAGGTAGGACTGAGTGTTTAGCCTTTGCCGTCCTATTTCTGTGCTTCTGTCAGTTCTTTTGTTCATGAGAAGACGCAGGTGGCTTCATTCAGTAGACCCAGAGCATTTTCTCCGTGGCTGGAGCAACCAGATGAAGCGAAGCCAGCATTCCTCCTGCTTAATAGCTGAGTAGAATATCTGGCTGTCTAACCTTAGCTCTGATCTTGGATTTAATATTAAAGCAGGCAAATCAGCCAACAGTTGGAGAGGCCACCCACTCCCCTGCATACACTGACCCCACCCCAAGCTTAACAGGGGGGCTGATCTTCAGAATTAATGCCAGAGAATGATTACCCCTGCCAAATTTAAAATGAAAGTAAAAAACTAATAGTTTTGGAAGAAATGAAAATTACTCTGTACTTAAAATTGCTGGACAGTGTATAATACTTGCCCCAAAGTTACTGGGTTAAGTATTCCTATTTAGGAAGGAGGGAAGCCTCAGCAGTGCCAGGACTAAGAGGAGGGCTTGGGAGAGGAGGTGCGTGTGGTGCCCACTGCACGTCTGTAACGATCTCCGTTCCGGAGTCAGACTTAGGCCCCCACCCTGGCCTGGTCGTTTACTACCTTTCTGACTAGGCTAGTGATTCCCCTTCTCTGAACCTCCGTCTCCTTCTCATTCGTGAGGTTGTGAAGCTAAAGACTGAGATGAGTGGTTAAGATAATGTCTATAAAGCACTTAGCACAGTGCCTGCAACATAGTACGTGCTCAATAAATGTTAACCCTGTTACTATTGGGTTGTTGGATGGATGGATGAAGAATTGTATCAGAGACTAACGAGGGGACTGGGAAAGATTGCGGGTTCTGGAGTATGGAGCTTTCTAGTATTATTATCTTTATCTTTGCCCCTTTGGAAAGCAAATTAATGGATGAATCACTGTCACAGTTCTTCCTAACTACTCTGTCTTTAACCTTCCCTTCCACTGAGGAAGGGACTGTGTTTGTGCTGCAGTGACTGTGACTGTTGCCAGATGACCCCCTGGCCTGGCGAAATGCCGAGGGCCAGGTGTGGCCTCTGTGCCAACAGTGTCCACTGGGATGTCACCAAATCTAGTCCTGCTATTTTTAAGACCTCTTAAATACAAATTAAGTGATTAATAATTATGTGCATATAGCATTATTATTTCCTTTATTTTACCACTTCATTCTACTCTGTTTTGCTCTATTTTCATTGATTATAGATTATGAATGTATGTCCAGGGTATTCTTGGGAAGGCTCTGGAGGCCTGATAACTGGGTAAAGGTACTTACTGTTTAACAAAAGGTGGATCCCTAGACGGGATGGAGACTGGTGTGGTTATTTGGGCACAGATTTTTACCGTATTTCATAGAATCAAAGATGCAAACTAACATATTAACATCTGAAGCCATCATGCATTTTAGAATCTCTGCGATAAGAAAGCATTATGTTACAGCTTAACTGTAACACAGCAGCCGTGACACAGAAGATAAAGGCATGTCTCGAAATTGGCGCCATCGTGGATTGGATGAAATACGGTCCTCGGCGGGAGTGCAGGCACCACACCCTGTAGGAGTGTGCTGTCACGGCAGTGTGTGCGGGGCTCTGGAGTCAGACTTCCTGGGTGTAAATTCTAGCCCTATCGGTGTGACTTTGAGCCAGTTACTTACCCTTTCTTCACCTTTGTTTTCTCACCTGTAAAATGGGGGCAAAGGGTGGTCCCCATCTTTCAGGGCTGTAATGAGGACTGAATATGATCAGACACGGTGTGTGTAAAACGGTGCTAACATATGCACAGGGCTTGATGACATTAACTTACTATCACTAGTTTAGAGAGAGTGTGCTTTGCCCAGTTGATTCGAGTCCATTCTGCAGTGATTGAGGCTCGGCTCTGTTACCCTTTAATGTTTGTGTATCACCTGATAACTCGGCACACGACACCTGGGCTTTTTAAAAGGGAAGATAAAGATAAAGCTTAACCTAGCAAGTTTCCCTGCTCTTACTAAGTTAGATGTAAGTGGCACATTTGGTATCTACGTTATTAATCCATGTGGTTGAGGTGTGGAAGAAATTTTGAGCAGTTAATCTGAGGCTGATGTAAATATAGTTGTTGATTGGTAAGTATGGGAAGGGGTGGAGGACTTTAAAAATCTGAAGCATTTTTTTCATCTTAAGTAAAAGAGAATGAGAGAATTATTTTTGGATTTTATGAACTCTACTGCCTTAGGTAAAGACAGTAATTTTTAAATTTAAAAATTTCCATTTTAAAATTATGGAAGTAGGCAGCATCTTTTAAATGAATGATGTGATTGCTATAGCTTCAGGTTGTCTGTTCTCACCGGTCATTTTACTTTTTCTGTTCCAGTGTTCGGTAAGCAGTGATCTGGACTTTCCGACACAAGTCATCCCACTGAAGACTCTGAATGCGGTTGCCTCAGTGCCCATAATGTATTCTTGGTCTCCCCTCCAGCAGAATTTCATGGTGTGTAAATGACGGGGCTTCTACTCTTTGATAATCTTTGTTCTAAATAAATGGCAAGATAATGAGAGTAAAAAAAGCTATCGAAATGATCAGAGTAGTGTTTTTAAGCCGATTTTTATATATATCTATTTTAAGTATTTGTAGTGTTGCTCTTTTCCTAGTCCTCTCTAGTTTTAAAATGTTCTTCAAAGGAAAAGCATTAAGCAAAAACCACACCTGGGATTAATAGATGTAAACATATTTAACAGACAAATTAGTTTTTAGCCTTGAAGAGGTCAGTCTGGCTTTGAGGTTTTGTTAATTGAGAACCTATTTAGAACAATTTTAGGCAGCATATTAGTAAGTGATAATGTGCACTATGGAATAGTCTTAGGGCTTATACAACACAAGCATTGCCACAGGTAGCCCTAGCCCGATAGCTTTCGTAATGAGATGCTAGTATATAGTTCTGGATAGAAGCAGGATGGAGGATGGAACAGAAGAGAAATTTGAGTGTGCATTCTTGACTTGTATTGTTCAATAAAAATGTGGTTTTATTACTTGATATATAAAATAGTGTTATTTTCCCCCAAGCTTTCATATGATTGTTTTTTTTTCCCCAGCAGGAGAAAAAAAAATAAAGTTACAAGATTCTTTTAATATTTTCACAGTGTTAAAACTAAAATTGAGCTCTATGCTATGTAAGTAAATCTAAAATGCAAATGGGTTAAATAAGATTTTTCTCATTTAAAGATACAAGAATTGAAGATTTCCTTACATATAACAAACTTCACAGAACAGATACTCTAGGGGAACAAGCATAAAAATATAGTTCTGTTACTTGATATATAACACAGGGTAATAATGTTGATCAACATCCTTGGTGAGCTTGTAGAGAATTACTTATGTTTTATTGTCTTAATAACTTTCTTTTGTGGTTGCATACATTTGTATGTTTAAGGCTTTATTCAGAAACATTTAGCTTTTTAAAAAATATCTATTTTTAGAGAGAGGGTAAGGGAGGGAGAAACAGAGGTGGAGAAACATCAATCACTTGCCTTTCGCCCACACAGCAGGAGACCTGGCCTACAACCCAGGCTAGTGCCCTGACCGGGACTTGAACCTGCAACATGGGATGATGTCCAGCCAACTGAGCCACACCAGTCAGAGCCAAAAACATTTAGTTTGAGACTCATATTGCAAGAGCTTAAGGGAAATTTCATATTTTCGCAGACTGAAATTCTGAAAGAGTGTTGTGTTTAAACTTGCCAGGATATGCTACTTGTGAGCCATCTGTGGGTTTTACTGGACACTGACCGAGCACATTAGGCAGGACTGTCTTCATTGTGCTAGGGTGTGTTTTGGGGACAGGATTATATGGATATGATTGGGAAGACAAAGTAGCCATTATCACTTAACTTTTTCTTGCATCCAGAAAAATTAACTTGCTTAGCCTAGTTTCAACGGGATTAGTACAAGTGAGATGTAATGAAAACTGGACTCCAGTTGTACACAAGCTTGAATCTGAATAGATCAGTCCATTAAAATTTAAATTTTCATTTATACACTATGTAATCCCTGCCTCCCCCCCCCCCCGCCCCAAATTTTCCTTTTCTTTGTCTCCAGTGTGAGCTCTGCAGTTGTCCTCAATTTGTTATCTAGGGGTTATTGGGAAATACTCGCTTTCTTCACGTTTCCTAACCACCATAGTACTCAACGGTCCCTGTTGGTCACCGTCCCAGCCTAAGGCACTTCCCATGAGGATATGTTTTTATTGATTTTAGAGAGACAGGAAGGGAGGAAGAAATACTGACGTGAGAAAGAAGCATTGAAGGGTTTCCCCCCTTATGTCCCTGACCAGGGTTAAACCCGAACCCAAGGAGGTGTGTGCCCTGGCAGAACCGAACATGCGGCCTTTCGGTGTACAGCTCCGTGGTCTAACCAACTGAGCCACCTGGCTGGGCCAAGACACCTCACACTTCAAGTAGGCACCCTGACCTCCTGGTTCAGGAATTAGCTGGTCCTTTTTGTTAATCAGAATTACCATTCTAAAATTCTGTTTTTAACCAGTACAGTACCCTATTCAAAGGCCTAAGACTTAGAGCTGTCCTCACTGTACGTTCGTGTTCTTAAAGGTGGACTTTAGAGCCCTCTGGTCCTGATGTGTCATTACTGCCTTTCTGCCCTCTGTTGAAAGCAGATTGTCAGCTTGCTTTCTGTCCCTTGTATTCTGAAGTACCCCGCTGTCTCTGGGTTTTTCGTTGACTCTTCCCAGCTAAGCTAGCACCTCATTCTTCCCTCTTGTCTTCCAAATCTTGATATGAACTCATCTGTCATTTTCCTTAGCATTATCAATTTTGATATGCATTATATTCATTCATCTCAGTATTGAAATATTTTTTGTTTTTCTAGGATGTTCTTATGTAAATGAGTAAATCCTTTTGCAGTAAACTCCAGTGGACCATCAATACTCTGTTGTATAACCCTAGACTTTTTATTAGATTGAATGCCAGTAACTAGATCAAGTGAAATTTAGAAACTCTTATGTGAGTGTTTTTTATAGTTCATTTGGAGGAACTGTAAAAGACACTATCATTGGGAATAAGAGCGTGTAGATAAAATAATGGAAGGTTTTAATGATTGATAGCATGTTAGATTGGGTAAGCTCTGTAGTTTTCCTTAAATTTGTTTCAGTTATACTTACTGGAGAATGGGGTTTTTTTTTAAAACCCTCACCTGAGGATATGCTTATTGATTTTAGAGAGGGGGGGAAGAGGAAGTGAAAAACGGAGAGAAGTATTGATGCAAAAAACATTGATCTATTGCCTCTCCTACGTGCCCAACCTGGGGACTGAACCTGCAACCTAGGCTTGTGCCCTGACAGGGAATCAAACTCATAACGCTTTGGTTTGAAGGGTAACATTCAACTGAGTCACAACTTGTCACAAGGCAAGAGAGGTGTTTTATTTTTATAAAGTTTCCTGTTTATTATTTTAGGTCTGGAGATCTGAGTAAAGATACCAGATTATGAAAAAAGTTGTCACAATTTTCATTTATCATGTGGTTTATTTAAATTTTGATAGGATAAGGGTGTTTTTTAAACATGAATTTTTAACTTTTAGGTGGAAGATGAAACTGTTTTACACAATATTCCTTATATGGGGGATGAAGTTTTAGACCAGGATGGGACTTTCATTGAAGAACTAATAAAAAATTATGATGGAAAAGTACATGGGGATAGAGGTGAGCCATGAATTTATTCTCTTGGAAAAGGGGGCTGAAGAGTTGCAAGATAATATGATTTTTTTAAAGCATAGATATGGAAAGATTTTTTTTTTAGTGTATAAATTAAGTTTTGAGCTGGGCTGGCCTGGCTCACAAGCCTAAAATTTTCATAGTTTTCCCTATTTATAAATTGAAGGACCGTGTTTGCCATGTGAAATTTATGCATAGTGGGTTATGACATAAATTAATTGTCAGTTCCATAAATTAAATATAATTGTTTGAGTATATCTACATTTTAGGATTCTTTAACAGTAAAAGTAGGAAGAACTAGAGCTCTGCCTGTGGGGCGTGGGATCCTGAAGGCCCCCCACTCTCATGTACCTTCCCCCCCAGACTCCCACAGTACCTGGGTTCCAGGGTCGGAATCCTGGCTCTGGTGTCCTGGGTCCAGGAGAGCCTGCCAAGTAGTGCTGGCAGGAGGGCGGTGTGTGTAATGTCACCAGCCACTGTCATCATTAGTGGAAAGCAAGGTCTGCCAGGAACACTGATTCAAAAAAGGCCAAGGCCACACTTAGTTTCTAGTGAATGAGGTTACAGCAGAGGCACTGGAAATGTTTGGGGGAGAGATGAGAAAGAGAAAATGACAGGTGTGGAAGGCAAATCTGTTCCTGACTTTGCCTTTGGCCAGTCCTGGGAAGGGTCTTTTCCCCTCATTTTAACAGTGACGTTGCAGTGCTGTTTGGTGGGCTCTGGCTATTTCAGATTAGAAAATCATACACACACTTTTGTGGTTACCACTTTCCCTCTTATGTTTATGATATCTGACTTGGTGAATTTCAGAATGTGGGTTTATAAATGATGAAATCTTTGTGGAATTGGTGAATGCTCTTGGTCAGTACAATGATGAGGATGACGACGACGATGGAGATGAGCCTGATGAGAGAGAAGAAAAACAGAAAGATCTGGAGGAGAACCGAGATGGTATGTCTGAGGTTTGTGTGTGGCCATTACAACTGTTTAAGAAAAAACAGTCGAGTACAAGTGGGTCTTAACTTCTTTTTGGGGGAGGGGGTTAAAATCACATCAGTAGCAGTATAATCAAAATTAGAGTGTTATTCGCTACTGTTCACTTTGCACTTGAGCATCTTTATTTCCTTTGCCTAGCAAAAGAGTATACTGTGTTTTAGGTTTTCACAGGGCTGTCGTAGTCATCATTAGATGACACACTGGTCATTTCTGTGTGTGTCATGTGCTCCTCACTTGTGTGTGCCAGCTCAGTCCTCAGAAGGCTCCACAGGGTAGATCTGTGTCATCGCTGAGGAGAAGGTTACACTCTTGTGAAGGGACAGCCCAGCACACTGTGATGGTGACCAGCTCTGATGGCTCCAGGGCCCAGGCTTTTCACTCCCACACCCAAGACCAGGGTCTCCAGGCAGAGCTGAGCGTTAGTTGGTAGAGACTTAGCCAGGCTCATTAAGACAATATAGAAGGGTTTGGGAGGAAACTGCAGTTTCAAAGAAGCATAAATCTTTTATAACAGGCACCTTAGTGATCATGTAGTTCTATGCATTGATTTCCAGATGTGGACATAGATCCAGGTGGGTCAGTGACAAGCCAAGATCACAGAACCAGTTAGCAGCATAGCTGGGGTTCGAGCCCATGTTCTTCTGTCTCCCAGTCTGCTTTAAGCTTTTGTTTGTCTGACCTCCTATTATGCCATAGGTACATGTAAATTATGTCAGAAGTGAAACATAAAGTTGATAATTTTTTAGATGAGCTGTGTTATATACAGTGCTGTGGAGAAAAAGACTGAAAACCTGTTTACTTTCATTCTCTTCTTTTGTATTTCCCTCTGTAGATAAAGAAAGCCGCCCACCTCGGAAATTTCCTTCTGACAAAATTTTTGAAGCCATTTCCTCAATGTTTCCAGATAAGGGCACAGCAGAAGAACTAAAGGAAAAGTAAGATGTGTTCTTTCGAGTCCATCTCAGCTCATCTGGGGTGCCACTCACCATGTGGTTTATTGGAGATGGTACTGATGTCACTGAGGGTCCACTCACTTCATTTGTCACACGTTTGCCAAGGTGCTTGGAGCGATACCCAAGCCGGCGGCCCTCTGGCTTCCAAACCTTTGCTGTCAATAGAGCAAACGCACACACAGCGGGTGACATTTGTCCATGCAGAGGAGAGTTTCTCCGGACACTTGGAGAAATCTTAGTGCAGCTGGTGGTTAACTTTAATATAAGAACATTTCCCACGATACATCTTGTGAGTTTGATTCTTGATGTGTCATGTGTAGTATTTAATTGGCTCTTCAAAAGATGGTTGTGGACTTTTCTTTTACGCTTCAGGCAAGATTAAAAAAAACCACATGGAATCTGTTGAGAAACTGTATTTTTAAAATGTTAACTTTAGTTCTCCATTGACTTGTGCTCTTGGCCCCCGTCAGGTATAAAGAACTCACTGAGCAGCAGCTCCCAGGGGCACTCCCCCCGGAGTGCACCCCAAACATAGACGGACCAAATGCCAAATCTGTTCAGAGGGAGCAGAGTCTGCACTCCTTCCACACGCTCTTCTGCAGGCGGTGTTTCAAGTACGACTGCTTCCTCCATCGTAAGTGCAGTTGTTGTGCGTTTCTGTTTCCTGTCTCATCGTGGACTCATGTCTCAGAGCAGCTTGGAACTTGTAGTCATTCGTCACTCCGAGAACTTACAATTTGTTGCTTCAGTCAAGACTGAAAAACGTTGGCATCAGTGTCTCGTTGTTTTTATTATTGTTTAAATCTTTACCCAAGTATGTATTTATTGACGTCAGAACGGGAGAGGGGAGAGAAGCATCCGAGTGAGAGAAAAGCATCGATCGGTTGCCTCCTGTGCGCGCCCTGACGGGATTCATGCTCCAACCAGCCGAGCCACCTGGCCAGGGCCGTGTCCAGTTATTTTTTGATTTGTTGCTTGAGGGTTGCTCCAGAGTCTTTGGCACACTATGATTGGAGCTGCGGCCTCTCACTGCGGTGGGGCACCGCGGGTCAGTGGTTTCCCGGAAGTGCTGGCCACGCAGGTGTTTCACAGTAAAACTGACTGTGGACCAGCTGATAGGCCAGGGCGGCAGCTCAGTGTTGATGGGCAGGTTTTGTTGGGGAAATTGGCTAACAAGATGGTGACATACACTGTTACCTGTTTAATGCTAAATGCTCTTTTCTTTTTGGTCCTTAAAAGAAAACCCTCATTTGAATACAGGGAAAGTATAAAATGTTCCTAATGAAACTGAAGTCTGGCACATAACAATAGGACTTAATTTTTCTGGCATGCTCAGGAATGAGGTTTCTTGGTATGGAGCTTCTTTAAGAACAGTTTCACAAGTACCAACTCCATTTGAGGAGCATATTTTGGAAGTATGTTTGATACCGCCCAGTTTACTAAGCCTAGTTACCTAATATTGCTTAGCTTTTTCCATGTTACATGTAGTGTGATGTTGGTGGCAGGGTAACAGCTTGGGGCTTGGGACCTGTGTAAAGTTGTCTCCCCTGCACTGAATGGTCTCCTGTTGCTTTGTTGTTTTCAGTTCCCAGTCCCACTTCTCACAGAACTTTTCCCTCATTCTCCTGTCGTGTATCTTAATGTGAGTTAGCCTGCCCAAGCAGCTAGTTCTTGCCTCATGTTGAGTTTTGCTGTCTGCTTAGATCTGCTGGAGCTTGGGATTTATTGTGTGATGTGTAATCTTGGTCTGGAAATAAAAATTTCTGGATGGAGTATTTATTTATTTATTTTGAGAGAGAGGAGCAGGGAGGGAAATACTGATCACACGCCCCTAACCCAGAACCTGGCCTGCACCCCAGGCCTGTGCCCTGACTGGGAATCGAACCAGTGACCATTAGCTTTGCGGACAGTGCCCAGCCCACTGAGCCTTGCCAGTCAGGGCTGTGTGTGTGAAGTATTGGTGGTTAAATTAGAGACACCGAAAATGGGCTTTTAGAATTATTGTGTTTCCTGTCTGGTGAAAATGGGTGACTTGGCAGTGTTGATAATCGTGGTGTCGGGTGTTTGTCCAAGCGTGTCTTACCTGGTCGTGGCAGTGTGGTCTTCACACAGCCCTTGAAATAGTCGTTTTGAATTGCACTTAATTGCCTTTTACACATGGTCATTTTATAAAATTTGTCCAATTCTTATTAAGAATGTTGTATCCCTGGCCAGGCAGTTCAGTTGGTTAGAGTTATATCCTGATACGCCAAGGTGGTGAGTTTGATCTTGGTCAGAGCACATACAAGAATCGGCCAGTGAACGCATCAGTAAGTGGCACAGTGCATCGGTGTTTCTCTCTTTAACATCAGCAACAACAAGCACACACACATTAAACGAGAGAGTATTGTAAACTGTATTCATGTATCAACATAGCGAGTGCAACGGTCCCTTCAGTTTGTTGGTTGTAGATGTAGCATTTCATGTCCCTTTCTGCTGTCCAAGGAAGAAGCATGATGCCACTTTTAAATGTTATGGGTTATTTTATTGGGCTGTTCAGATTTGAGTGATTTGGATGAACCTTGAGCCTGTTGATTATCTCATTGAAGCTGGGGAGAAGAAGAGAGACCTATTTCAGGCTCAGGGTGTTGGCTTCTGTGGGACCCCAGGGCTGCCCACCGGAGGTGCTGAGCAGCAGGGATCCAGCCGTGGCCGTGGTGCCTCCTGTCACAGAGCCAGTGTCCTTTAGCACGCAGCCGCCACATGTTCCGTAGCTGTGCCTGACACAGTACTTCACACTGTGTGTTTTCCTTGGGTAAAACACACCATTAAGTAAATTACTACACTTACAATACGTACAGCATTTTGTGCTTCCATTTTTTTTTGGTCTGCATGATAAAAATATATATTGTCTTGGCCAAAAAAATCCATGTGATTTTTTTTCTGTAAAATAAAAGACATATTTTTCATTTTCACCAATAACTTTATTTGGATCTTTTGAGTATGTCAGCTGTCTCCTACATGATATAACATTGATTGTTCTTAATTAATGTCTCGATTTAATTGCTGTCAACTTGAGCTGGTCTACCTGACTGGAGATCGCCCAGCAAGAAATCGCCTGCACGAAACTTTGCAAACCACTTTTGACACATTCGATCAGTCATAGCACCCTCTCCATACATGGACAAATCTTTTTTTGAGCTTCAGTTGTATTTTTACCTTTCTTTTTTTTTTTTTAAGATTTTTATTTACTTATGTAGAGATGGGGGAAGGGAGCAAGAAAGAGAGGGAGAGAAACATCAATGTGTGGTTGCCTTTCTCATGCCCCCCACTGGGGATCTGGCCTGCAACCCAGGCCTGTGCCCTGACTGGGAATCGAACTGGCGACCCTTTGGTTCATAGCCTGAGCTCAATCCACTGAGCTATAGCAGCCAGGGCTTTTTAAAAAATATATTTTATTCTTTTTTAGACAGAAGGGAAGGGAGGGCGAAAGAGAGGGAGGGAAACATTAATGTGTGGTTGCTTTCTTTTCATGCAGCCTCTATTGGGAGTCTAGCCTGAAACCCAGGCATGTGCCCTGACTGGGAATCGAACTGGTGACCCTTTGGTTCACAGCCCGGTGCTCAATCCACTGAGCCACACCAGCCGGGGTGTATTTTTACCTTTCTTGAAATAATAAAGCATAATGCTGGAAATGTTGCATATTTTCCCATCTTCAATATTAAAATGAATATACAACAATGCATGTTGGTATGACAGCTGTCACCATATAATCTAACAAAATAGTTTCAAATGAAGTTAAAGACAACTAAGCAATACTAGAGCCATTTTATGGAAAAAACTGAACAAACGTTTTGGCCAACCCAGTATATATGCTTTACAAGATGTTATGAGGATTAAGTTTATTACTGTCTGTAAAATACTTAAAATAGTACCTCGCTTGTGTTTAGGTATTGTTATTTTAAAAATAGGTCATCATTCACATTACTTATACTTCAAGATTGTATTAAAAGGTGTCCAGTGGGGTCTCCTTACCTCTCCTGTGTCTTTCAGTGGTTTCTTCTGGCAAATACAAATGTATTTTTTTTCTCGACTGCCCTATTCCAGTGGTGCCATGTTATTCAGGCCTTTTTCTTCCTTTTTAAAAAAGATTTTTATTTATTTTTAGAGGGGAAGGGAAAGAGAGAGGGAGAGAAATATCAATGTGTGGTTGCCTCTCATGCATCCCCTGCAGGGAATTGTCCTGCAACCCAGTCATGTGCCCTGACTGGGAATTGAACCGCCATCCTTTGCTTCCCAGGCCTGCATTTAATCCGCTGAGCTACACCAAAAAGGCCAGGGCAGGGCCTTTTTCTTTTCTGACTAAATGCTGTGGATGTTACTTCTGTCTGGACAGCTGCAAAGTCTTCTGCAGCAGGAGGCGCCAGGACCGCTCACCCTATCCTCTGCAGGCCGGCATTGCTTCCGAGCCTCCTTCTGTGCCTGTGTATGCCTGTGCATCAGTTGAAGAGTAAAGAGTTGTGGGTTTGATTCTCGGTCAGGGTACACACCCAGGTTGTGGGTTCAGTCCCTGGTTGGGGTGTACATGAAGAGGCAACCATTGATGTTTCTCCCTGTCAGTCTCAGTCTCTCTCTCCCTCCCTCTCTCTCTCTCTCTCTCTTTCTCTCTCTCAAAGCAATGAGAAAAATGTCCCTGCGTGAGGATATATAGTAAGTAAATACAAGCAGAGTAAGCATGCTCATTCCCCAGAGACCTGCTAATAGAATGTGTTGAAAAGCTAATTGACTTTTATTGATGGGTGAAAAGGTTTTGTGTGTGTGTGTGTGTGTGTGGTTTAATTTCTATTTTTCTTGCCATATTTTTGAGATTTGTATTTTTTTCTTAGCATGATTTTTATCCTTTAGCTTGTTGGTCTTTTTTGAAACCTGGGAGCTCTTTATATAGTCAGGAAATTAGGTTTTTTGTTTTCTTTTGAGAGGAATTGAAATTTTCTTCCTAGCTGTTTTGTAAAATTCCCATAAGCAGTGTTTATAAAAATTTTAGGGGTAGTTGAATTTATCAGCTTGCTTTCCCTACTCCAAGATTATAAATGGTTTCCTATTTTTTTGGTCAGGCATGTTTTAGGCTTTGTTTTTCCCATCTAATTCTTTGATCCATTTGGAATTCTGATGGAATCCAGTGACCCTCCCACCTTTAAGTGACCTGGTGGCCTCATACTCAGGGACCAGCAGGTTCCTCTCTCACTTGCTGTGAGAGCCTGCCCTCATTGCCCTTGGGTCCTGGGGTCTGCTTTTGGTCTTTGTGTTCTGTTTCTTCAGCCTGTCTGTCCAGAAGGCATTATTCAGAGATCTCCTACTAGTATTGTTTATTGTTTTAATACAAATTTTAGAGTCAGTTTGTCTGACTGAAAAAGTCCAGGTGGTGTGTTTATTGGAATCTCATTAAATTTATGAATTAAGGGGAGATTAACATTTAAAAATAAAGATTAAGTTTGTGTCCTTAACGACCTCAGATTTTCTTCATGTAGCTCGTGTATTGATTGGGTTATCCAAAAAGTTCTGTAGTTATTAAGGGTGTGTCACCTTCTTTCCCAACTTGGTAACTTTAATTTCTTTTTCTTGCCTTACTGTGTAGGCTTGTATCTCCATGACATTGTTAAGTAATAATGGTGCTTAGTAGATAAGTTTTCTATCATTTTGGAAAATTACTTTTTTCCAGGTATTGAAATTTATCAGTATAAAGTTGATTTGCATTTTCTGATTCTTTTATTATTCTTTTATTATGTATTTTCTGTTTTTTGTCTTAAGATTAAGTGGTTTATGAATTTTATTTTCAAAAACCTGTTTTACATATTTCCCCCTCAGATTCAACTACTGTATTAGTCTATTTTTTTAATATATTTTATTATGTTATTACAGTTGTCCCATTTTCCCCGTTCATTCCCCTCCACCCTGCACACCCTCTCCCTCCCACATTCCCCCCCTTTAGCTAAAGTTCTTTAGCTTTTACATTCTCCATACTATTCTTGCCCTCCCCCTATTTTCTGCCTGCCATCTATGCTACTTATTCTCTGTATCTTTCCCCCACCTCCTCCTCCCTCTCCCCTGTTGCTAACCCTCCACATGATCTCCGTTTCTGTGATTCTGTTCCTGTTCTAGTTGTGTGCTTAGTTTGTTTTTGTTTTCACATTCAGTTAATAGCTGTGAGTTTTCATTTTACTGTTTCTTTTTCTTAGATAAGTCCCTTTAACACTTCATAGAAGAAGGGCTTGGTGATGATGAACTCCTTCAACTTGACCTTATCTGAAAAGCACTTTATCTGCCCTTCCATTTTAAATGCAAACTTTGCTGGATAGAGCAGTCTTGGATGTAGGTCTTTGGATTTTGTGACTTGGAATACTTCTTTCCAGCCCCTTCTTGCCTGTAAGGTCTCTTTTGAGAAATCTGCTGACAGTCTGATGGGAACTCCTTTGTAGGTGACTGTCTCCTTATCTCTTGTTGCTTCCAGGATTCTCTCCTTCATTTTCATCTTGGCTAATGTAATTATGATGTGCCTTAGTGTATTCCTCTTTGGGTCTAACTTGTTTGGGACTCTCTGAGCTTCCTGGATTTCCTGGAAGTCTATTGCCTTTGCCAGACTGGGGAAGTTCTCCTTTATTATTTGTTCAAATAAGTTTTCCATTTGTTGCTCTTCCTCTTCTCCTTCTGGTACCCCTATAATTCGGATGTTGGAATGTTTAAAGATGTCCTGGAGGTTCCTAAGCCTCTCCTCATTTTTTAAAATTCTTGTTTCTTCATCCTTTTCAGTTTGGTTGTTTCTTTTTTCTGGTCCACTCCATTGATTTGAGACCCAGTTTCCTTCCCATCTCTATTGGGTTCCTATGCATTTCCCTTCATTTCACTTAGTTTAGCCTTCATTAGCCTTTGTTCCTCTAATTTGTGAGTAAAATCAACCAGTTCTGTGAGCATCCTAATCACCAGTGTTTTGAACTGTTCAGCTAATAGGTTGGCTATCTCTTTGTTGCTTAGATGTCTTGGCTCTGGGGCTTTGAGCTGTTTTCCTGCTTGAGCCATAATGTTTTGGTCTGTTTGTGCCTGTTATGTTTGAGGGGCGGAGCCCTAGGTGTTCACCAGGGCCGGGCAACCCAGTTGCTGGGTTGTGATGCTGTATGTGGAGGCGGGGTCAGAGGGGAAAAATGGCGCTTTGCTCTGCTCTCTGTTGCACCTCAGTCTCTTCCCCCACTTTCTCCCAAGCAAACTGGGCCTTTCTGATGCTGATTCCCGTGTGGGTGGGCTTGTATGCATACTAGGACCCTGTGGGTCTCTCCAGTGAGGGTGGGAGTCTCTCCCTGCGCCTCAACCCCCACAAGTGTTTTCAATTGGTGCTTTGAGACTTTATTTTCTGGTACTAGGACCCTGGGTTGTGCGATCTGTCTCTCTCCCCAGTCATCTGCGGGAATGTGGGACCTCTGCCCGGTCAGCCAGCCACCTTGTGCACCGTGCCTGTTTCTCAGTATCTGCCTCGCTGGGTCTGCCTGTTGCCACCCCATGCCCAGGGTCTGCCAGCTGCTGCCTGGGTGCCCAGGGTCTACCCGGTGTCACTGCTTCCTGTGCTGGGACACCTCTCCCCTCTTTCCTCGGCCGACTGACTGTGCCCCGCCTACCGGTCTGGATGAATGTGTCTGTTTTAACTCCTTGGTTGTCGGACTTCCGTACAGTTCAATTTTCTTTCAGTTTTGGTTGTTACTTTGTTTCTGAGTTTTGTTGTCCTTATTTTGGTTGTTGGAGGAGGCACAGTGTGTCTACCTATGCCTCCATATTGGCCGTAAGTCCTAGTTTTACTATTCTTCATTTTTAAAATATATTTTATTCATTATGCCATTACAGTTTTCCCATTTTTTCTCCCCTTTATTCCCCTATGCCCTGCACCTTCCCGCTCCCATGAGAATTCCCCTACTGTAGTTCATGTCCATGGGTCGTACATGTAAGTTATTCCCTCTACCTTTTCTTCCTTTCTTCCCCTCCCGTGCTGATAACCTTCCGTGTGATCTCTATTTCTGTGATTCAGCTTCTGTTCTGGTTGTTTGCTAATTTTTTGTGTTTTTAGGTTTAGTTGTTGATAGTTGTGAGTTTGTTGTAATTTTACTGTTCATGATTTTGATCTTCCTGATTTTAGATAAGTCCTTTTAACACATCACATAATAATGGCTTGGTGATGATGAACTCCTTTAACTGACCTTATTTGGGAAGCACTTTATCTGCCTTTCCATTCTAAACGATAGCTTTTCTAGATAAAGTAATCTAGGTTGTAAGTCCTTGCGTTTCCTGATTTTGAATACTTTCTTCCAGCCCCTTCTTGCCTGCAAGGTTTCTTTTGAGAAATAAGCTGATAGTCTTATGGGAACGCCTTTGTAGGTAACAGTCTCCTTTTCTCTTGCTGCTTTTAAGATTCTGTCCTTATCTTTATTCTTGGATAATTTAATTCTGATGTGCCTTGGTTTGTGCTTCCTTGGGTCTAACTTGTTTAGGACTCTCTGAGCTTCCTGGACTTCCTGGAAGTTACTTCCTTTGCCACATTGGGGAAGTTCCTCTCATTTTAAAAAAAATTCTTATTTCTTTATTCTGTTCTAGTTGAATGTTTCGTTCTTCCTTCTGGTCCACTCCATTGATTTGAGTCCCAGTTTCCTTCCCTTCACTGTTGGTTCCCTGTATATTTTTCTTTATTTCACTTTGCATAGCCCTCACTTTTCCCTCTATTTTGCGACCACACTTAGCCAATTCTGTGAACATCCTGATTACCAGTGTTTTGAACTGTGCATCTGACAGGTTGGCTATCTCTTCATCGCTTAGTTGTATTTTTTCTGAAACTTTGATCTGTTCTTTCTTTTGGGCCTTTTTTTTTTTTTTTTTTTGTCTTGGCTTGTCTGTTATGTAGTGAGGGGAGGAGCCTTAGGTATTCACCAGGGCGGGGTAACCCATGTCACTGTGTTGTGACTGTGTGTGTTGGGGAGGTGTCCGAGCGGGAACAGTGCCTCTTGCTCTACTCTCTGCTGAATTTTAGTTACTTTCCCCGCTTCCCACAAGCACATTGGGCCCTTCTGGTGCAGATTCCTCGGTGGGTTGACCTGTGTATGTTCAGGACCCTGTGGGTCTCTCCAAGGGACTCTCCTGTGAGGCTAGCTTTCTCCTGCTGCCGCCTCAACCCCCACAGGTGTTTTCAGTCAGAGGTTTTGGGGCTTTATTTCCCCTGCGCTGGAACCCTGGGTTTCGAGGTCTGTCTCACTTCCCAGTTGTTCCTCCCAGTTTATCCGTACGTGAATGCAGGACCACCTGGTCTGCCAGCCACTGCCTTGCCATGAGTCCTCTCCACTCAGCTGCTTGTCTCTGCCCCTCCTACCGGTCTGGGTGAATGTTTCTTCTTTATCTCCTTGGTTGTTCGACTTCTCTACTGCTCGGTTTCCCTGCAATTCTCGTTTTTGTTGTCATCCTCCTTTTGGTTCTGTAAGGAGGAACAGTGTGTCTACCTATTCCTCCATCTTGGCCGGAAGCTCTCTTTTTCTGTTGATGAGTCTGATTATGCTTACATTCTTTTATGAAAACATTTTGTTTTCATTCTGTCCTTTTTTGGATGTATGTTTAACACTGAATTGTCTAGAGCCCTGCTTCAACTTTCCTCTTCGGTTCTAATACTTGGTATTATTACTGTATGTTTTGAGTAGTTATAAGAAATACTTTATATTTTCTCCTTAACTCATTAGGGAGAATTTTTAAAACTTTTGGTTACAGAGAGCTTTTTGGATGTTAGCTGTCTTTCTATTTCTGTGTGGAAGCCTCCCTGATGTCGGGCCTCACTTGTTCCTGAGTCGTTGGGGGCGTCCACCACTTCATCTGGGGAAGGACTTACAGGTTCCGTGTCTCTGGCTGCGTCTTCTCTGTTAGTGGGACTTGTGTACTTTAGTGAAGGGTGAATGGTTTGGTCAGCGAACTAATTCCACTTTATATTCCAGGTAACTTTTAGGCCACAATACATTTTGTAAATTGGAAACGGATAGTTCCGCAAACTTGGAATCATAGTAATTTCTTTACAAAAGCTCCAGCCTAGCTCTGGTGTGACTCAGTTGGAGCACTGTCCAGGTAGCCCGGAGGTGGAGGATTCAATTCCCAGTGAGAGTACACACCTAGGTTGTAGGTTCTACCCCCAGTCTGGGGGCGGATAATCCCAGTGTATATGAGGCCACCAGTCGATGCTTCTCTCTCGCATCAATGTTTATCTCTCTTATCCTCTCTCTCTAAAAGCAATGAAAAAGTGTCCTCAGATGAGGATTAAAAAATGAGTAAAAACGTAAAAACAACAACAAAAACCCCATTGTTCTAGCCTGAAATTTACCATCTCGTAGAGCTTTGGGAACACAGTTCTGATTGGGAAGGGGACTACAAGTGGGTTTGTCTGCATATGTGGGTGTGGGACTGAAGTAGAACTTGGATTATTTGATCAGTGGCTGTCTGACAGCCTACAGAAGAATCCATTTTATGCATAGAACCCCATTGTATCAGTTTTTCCTTTTTGAAATTATGTGAAAGTCTGTTTGAATGTTTTTTTTGAATGTGTATTAATGTTGATTGAAGAGATTTTAACATTTTAAAAGGTTAGGATTTCAAGGAAGCTATTCCAAGTTTTTAGCTAGTGGCTGACTTTGTTTAGTGTTTCAGTGCTGTAATGGTTAAGGAAATTAAGTTCGTATTTGTTGTATAATTATCAGAGTGACTAAACCTCCCTAGACCTCAGTTTTCCTCATCTGTGAAATGGAGACAAGGACATAATAATACCTGGGGACTTGGTGGGGGTTGAAGGAGATGATGCCTGAGGCTGCTCGGTCAGTGTGTGTGCGCTTTGAGCACAGACTCGCTGTCGGCGGCTGCCACTTCTTCCCTTGCTCAGACGTCAGCACTGCTATTTTCTGAGGTGCCTTTCAGTGGAAGTCTGATTATACACAGAAGAATTTACATGACTTCACTGTCAGGCTAGTCAGTAAGAAGTCATTCTTAATACTGAGTCCTACTCCGGAGAGACAAGAGTAGTGCTCTGAGCGGTGGTCCGTGTGTAAAGCCGACCCTTCGTCCTGTGTGAGCATTGGTCACTAGAGCAGGAGCCGACGGAGTGAGTGTGTAAGAGGAGTGAGGCGTGGTCCCAGAGCTGCGGAGCCCTTCTCTTGGTCCCTGAGGCGAGGGGGCCAAGTGAGGGTCTGATCACCCCTGCTGCCAGACATGTGGCCCCAGGAATATTTCTTTGTTCCTGTTCCTACTCTGTAAACCCCTGGAAACGGGTGATCGCTGATGCTTGTTCCAGTCCTGCTCCTCGGATTCACCGGTTGTGTGTGTGAGGCATCGTGGAGTGTGGTGAGACACTGCAGGGTTCCAAGGGGCTACTCAGTCTGTTCAAGTCAGTTTTTAGTGTTGCCAGTTTAGTCTCAAGTACAGGTCTACAGACTAGCTGGAATTGTATATGATCCTTTTTACATCTGCTTGAAAACCTTTAGATAGATTTTTCATCAAGGTTTTATTGGGTGCTTTTGACATTAAAAGAAACAAAACCTTCAATATTCATACTCTGTCCTTATAAAATTTAAAGGTATTTTGGCTTAATTGTTCTGATAATGGAATTTTATATAACCCCTTTTCCTGTATATTTAGCTCAAAATATATATATATGTATTTTTTTTGTAAATATTTTATTTATTTATCTTTAGAGGGGAAGGGAAGGAATGAGGAAGGAAACATCAATGTATGGTTGCTTCTGGTACATCCCCTGCAGGGAACTGTCCCCTGCCAGAAACTGGCCTGCAACCCAAGCATGTGCCCTGACTGGGAATCGAACCGTGATCATCTGGTTCGCAGGCCCGCGTTCAATCCACTGAGCTACACCAGCCAGGGCTTCAAAATATATTTTAATAAAATCCTCACTGGAGGATGTTTTGATTTGAGAGAGAGAAAGTGGCGGGTGGAGGAGAGAATTGAACTCGGCCGTTTTTGGTATATGGAATGATGCTCCAACCGAGTCACCCAGCCAGGGTTTAAAAACTGTTTTTCAGGTATAAAGAGGAGAGTCTCAAAATTCTGAAATGCATTTTTGTTGAATCATACACAATTCAAGGACCTAGTGAGACCCGTTCAGTCAGCATCTTGTTACAGGAAAATACAAGTCAGATAAAGTAGCTTAGAAGTGTTTGGAACTGAAAATTCCCCTTTCAGCCCACTGATCCACTGCCCAGGCACGAGAGCACAGCAGTGAGAGCTTGAGAGCACCGGTGAGTACCAGCGTCCAGTGGGCAAAGGCAAATCAGAACTACACAAGATGGAAACTACTTTAATTTGGATGAAAATAAATGACATACTCATGAAACAAGTCATTTAAAAAATGTTTAGCAAAGGCTGTACTCTGCCGTGGCTGGTGTAGCTCAGCGGATTGAGCTCGGGCCTGTGACCCAAAGGATCGAGGTTCGATTCCCAGTCGGCACATGCCTAGGTTGCAGGCCAGTTCCCAGCGGGGGATGCACAAGAAGCATGAGATGCAACCATACATTGATATTTCTCTCCCTCTCTGCTTCCCTTCCCCTCTAAAGATAGATAAATAAAATCTTAGAAAAGAAAAGAAAGAAAGGCTGAAATCTCCATGGAACTTAAAAGGGACATAAAGGCAGACTGATAAGGGGAGAAAAAAAGACAGCCAAGTTATGTTTTTAAAGTAGAAGTTCAAGGCTCAAATTATTTTCAAGTATATGAGTTTGTCCCCAGAGCACAGCCTGATACCATATGGCTGCCTGAGCCATGGGTCCCATTCTGAACAGGTGAGGACCCTGTAACACCAGACTGAGCATGTGGACGGCTAAGCCACATCAGCAGCAGCCTACAACGCAGGGCCGTCATTAGCCTGAGTTAGTGCCCGTAGTGAGTACCACGTGTTTGGGGGAACCTGTTTCCAGTTTGGTGCCGCCTCTAGCACGTGCTGTGTGTACAGATCACTGTTCTCCCCCTGAGGCTGTGGCAGGTAAAGGCACACAAACGGCTCAGGTGAGG
This sequence comes from Sturnira hondurensis, assembly GCF_014824575.4. Lineage (NCBI taxonomy): Eukaryota > Metazoa > Chordata > Mammalia > Chiroptera > Phyllostomidae > Sturnira > Sturnira hondurensis. The sequence continues at coordinate 1,933,179 of NW_028095095.1, read as the reverse complement.
GCAGTGGCTGCTGCTGGTCCTGAGCTCGAACTGGGAAACAGTGTACAGTCTCCAACAGAAGACAAGAACAAGTTCAGGCGAGTAAGGGAAAATTAACATACTCCTGGCTGGTGTAGCTCAGTGGATTGAGCGCGGGCCTGCGAACCTCACGATTGCGGTTCGATTCCCAGTCAGGGCACATGCCTGGGATGCAGCCCAGTTCCCAGTTTCCGGCAGGGGACGCACGAGAGGCAACCAAACATTGATATTTCTCTCCCTCTCTCGTTCCCTTCCCCTCTAAGATAAATAAAATCTTTAAAAAATTATTAAAAAAAGAAAATTAACATACTTATATTCAGAGGTACTTCAATAAATTAAAATACCAGTTTCATGACTAGATTCCCTCAGCAGAATTTCAAACAAGTTTATCCTTCAGAAAACTGATAAAGAATTCCCTCTTCTAGAAATGTGTAGACTATTTTATATTTCTAGAAATCTAACTTTTCAAATTGGCTTCTTAATACTTGAAGTTATTGAAAATATTTCAAGCTTGCCCTGGCCAGGTGGCTCAGCTGTTGGACCATCGTCCCGCATACCAAAACCGTTGTGGGTTCGACTCCGTCAGGGCACATACCTAGGTTTCGGGTTCCATCTCTGGTCAGGGTGCAAATGGGAGGCAACCAGTTGATGTTTCTCTCTCTGTCTTTCCCTTTCTCTCTAAAATCAATAAACATATCTTCGGGTGAGGATTTTGAAAAAATTAGTTTTTAGTAAGTGGTATTGTTTTTCTCCCCACTTGACAGATCGTTGACCTTTAGAAATAAAAAAAATTGTGGATGTCAGAATTCTTTTGGTAAAAGTAGGAAATCTGGTTTCATTGTAGAGGATGTCTCAGTTGTCTCTATGGCGATATTAATGACTCAAATGAATGTTTGCGGTCAGCATTTAGCGCTTACATGTGTCAGTTGTACTTGCGAGGAGAAAAGTAAGAAACCACTCGTCATTCCAGAGCGCAGTGTTTGCGCCCTGGCTCTGCCGGGGGAAGGAGGGCAGGTGCTGGTGGGAGTTGCTGGGGCCGCGCAGTGAGAGTTCACTGGGAGCTGGAAGGGGAGTTCTGGGATGTGGACCACAGAGTAGCAAGACTGGAATGTATTCATTACCTTTTTCCACTGGAACTGAGGAAAATAAAGAAGTAAATACTGTGGGAAAATATCCAAATATTACTATATTTTGCAGCTTTCCATGCCACACCCAACACTTACAAGCGGAAGAACACAGAAACAGCTCTGGACAACAAGCCTTGTGGGCCCCAGTGTTACCAGCACCTGGTAAGCTTGAGTGCCGCGCGGGCTGGAGGGCCCTGGAGGAGGACTCTGAACTTGGTGAGACGCGTGCAGTCAGCCTAAGCACTGTGGCTCCCGCGCGTCTCCTGGCCACACGGGAGGCAGAGGGTCTTACCCGAGTCATATCTCTGATGCACTGCACACGCACACTTGAGTCCTTTGCTGGTCTTGATTAGTCTTCGTGTATCTGTGCTAATCTCTTCAGCAACAGTTCAAGGTTTTTAGGATCAAGGACTCTTACGTTACACCTCCCTCGAAGTTCAGGAGCGTGTGCAGCACAGGTAGCCACTCACCTTCCAGACCCTCGGCCGTTCTGAGCCTTTCTCAGAGCCAGAGCCTTTCTGTCAGCTTCGGGCCCCTGTGGTTTATGCCGTGCTTTAGGGCCCACAGGTAGAGAGACAGTAAAGAAAGGTTTAGGAAAATAAGAGGTAGAAAAGTAGAAAAGTTGTTTTTTTTTTATGGGTACTATCTTATTTTTTACCATTTCCCCTTTTTGAACCAAGCCACCCCTACCTAGGAACTAAGTGGGTATATATTGCCTGTTGGATTTTGGACAGAAGATTCATTGAATGGCACCTACAGAAGGTATCCTATTTTTAAGCAATTTGGTTTTTGTAGAATAAAGTATAAAACTGTTGGCTGCTCTCAGACTTCTCCCTTCACTAAACAGGGACTCTCGAGCCCTGTTGTGTAATTTTATGTGGCTCATCTGAAATGTTCCTCTGGTTCTTTGTGATCCGTGCTCTTACCGGTTTCTCCTGCCCCTGAGACTGGATGCTGCCCTTCGTGGTGCAGAATGTACACCCACAGCCTTGTTCTGCAAGTTCCTGCTGTGTCTTCCTGGGGCTGTGTGTCCCTCACAGGAGCTGCACTGGGTCTTCTCGTAGTAGGGCAGGAAGTGGCCACGTCGGCATGCTTGTGTGCTTTGTGTTCTCGTGCACTTGAACGCGACCGTAGCGGCATGCGCTTAGAAACCCCGGACAGGAAAGTTTGACTCCAGATGCGCATTATATGATTCTCATAAAAATTCACTTTTAAAGAGACTATGTTACATAAAGGTTATTTTGTATTTTGACTAACTAATCAATTAGTGTATTTCACAAATACACTGATCTCACACCACTCTAGCAACATACATGGTACCCAAGCCTGCCTTTCTGAAATTTCCAAACTGTCAGAGGAGAGGTAAAGAAAACAAGTGTGTGTAGATACGCAACCAATTAATTGTAGAAAGTGGGTATCATGTTGAATTTCTTGACTAACTTGCTTATGCAGGTTTTTTTTTCTTCTTTATGAGAACGAGTTCTAGAACTTGACCTTGACGTCTCCATGTTTCACTCTAGGAGGGAGCAAAGGAGTTTGCTGCCGCCCTCACCGCCGAGCGCATCAAGACGCCGCCCAAGCGCCCAGGCGGCCGTAGACGAGGGCGGCTTCCCAACAACAGCAGCAGGCCCAGCACCCCCACCATCAACGTGCTGGAGTCCAAGGACACGGACAGTGACCGGGAAGCGGGGGCCGAGACTGGCGGCGAGAACAACGATAAGGAGGAGGAAGAGAAGAAAGACGAGACCTCCAGCTCCTCTGGTGAGGCCTGCTCACTCGGTGCCGCCATCGGGGAGTCCGCTCTGTGCAGGTGGAGGGGTGGCGTAGGGGCACTTGCCCTGGGTGCCCGGTTCTCAGCAAGGCGGGCAGTGCACACGCTGGGTGTGCCGAGGAGGACCGGGCTGAGTGCTCGCAGCTCTCTCCTGCCCTGCGCCCGCCGTGGTGTTGCCGTCTGGGTGGCTGAGGTTCGGCACTGGTGCTGCCATTTCTGGCCAGTGTGCCATCTTCCCCATTGTTCTTGGTCAGGGCACCATGAGGTGCAGGCCACTCGGGTCAGTGTCCTTCCTGTCCTGACTACAGTTTAAGTGCCTGTCTGCCCTGTGGCTTGACCACGAACACCAGGAGGGCTGCCCGTTTGCCTTCCTTGTGGAAGGAGCCCAGGCTTACCGGTTCCACGTGACAGCTTGGTGACACTTTGTAGCCCCAGCTTGTTGTCACCGCGACTCATTTCCGCCTTTTGCTCGCGCGCACTTGACCTGCTCTCTGGGTGCCCCTTCCTTGCTGATGCCTGCTGACCTGGGCTTGCAGAAGCGAACTCTCGGTGTCAGACTCCAGTGAAGATGAAGCCGAACAGCGAGCCCCCAGAGAATGTGGAGTGGAGCGGGGCCGAGGCCTCCATGTTCCGTGTGCTCATCGGCACCTACTACGACAACTTCTGCGCCATCGCCAGGTTGATCGGGACCAAAACGTGCAGACAGGTGAGCGGGTCTGAAGAGCTTCAGAGATGGGGAACACAGGTAACCCTTGTCCACATGTAAGGACCTCGCTCAGTTGCTGTTACCTTCTCTTTGTCTCCTGGGAAGGAGTTGTGTTTGTTTACTGAGGGTGAACTGATTTCAACCGTTAGCTGTTTCAGGCTAGGTGACAATGGACTGAAAAAACCAGTAAATCTAGATTGAGCCTTGGGACTCTTGACCATATTTACCATAATGTCATCGAAGCTGCTTGAGGGTCGGGACAGTGTCTGCTCTGTTGTCCCCAGCACCCAAGCAGCATCATGGCAGAGACAGGTGTTTCTGGTGGGGACCAGTGTAAGGCTGTAAGTCTGCTCACCTTGCTGGGCCTCACAGCTGTGACTGTGCCTCTCGTCAGGTGTATGAATTTCGGGTCAAAGAGTCCAGTATCATAGCTCCAGTTCCCGCCGAGGATGTTGACACTCCTCCTAGGAAGAAGAAGAGGAAACACCGGTAAGTCCGCCTGCGGCCATTCCGAGATGCCGCCAGGACGCTGTGGGCTGGGCATGACCAAGGGTGGTCGCTAGCCTCCTCCACCTTGTCTGTCAATAAAACAGAGGTGGAGTTTCCACGGGCAGTGCGGTTATGCGTTTCCGTCAGGACGCAGCAGCGTCAGCAGACCTGGTTTAAGAGCCAGAAGAAGTAAGCTCACTCTGCTGTGTTTAGTTGAGAGAGACCTAGTAGGTTCTGTGGGCGAGGCTACACAGATGGTTAATTTGTTCTGAGAGGTCTTCCCGAGTACGAATCTTGGAGTGGTGACACGAGCTCTGAGCTGGTTTTTATTTGAGGAGCCACCATCTTCCGGGCGTGTGGTGTCGCACTGGTCATGTGGCAGACCTCCTCAGGCTGCGGGGTCTGTCCCCTTTCCCGAAACCTGTGGCCGTGCATGGTGAGGCGACCTGAGTGTAGGTGCAGAAGGAACAGACAGTGGCTGGACTGGCAGCTTTAATCCCCACCCCCTGGCTTTTCAGAGAAGCAGGGTCAGGGAGCTTTGTAGCTGTCTTCCCACAGGCGTTGGGCTTTACTAGGGCCTTCCGAGTTTCTGGTTGGAGTAGCTGACCATGGACCCCGTGCGTTGACCGAAGACGAGCCAGTGTCACCCGTCTCAGCATGATCCTAGCAGGCAGACTGGCCTGCACGGGAAGGCCTGGCCACCCCAGTCCTGACGGTGTGCTTGCGAAAGGCTTCTCAGCGCACAGCGGGGCTTGGCGTCGGTCACGCAGCTTCTCAGTCACTGCAACCTGGCACACGCAAGCTGGGGACCGTGTGACCCTTCTCTCAGTCACTCGAGGGAAGGCACTGCCCTGTTGCTGGTGCGGACGGACCATTTCAGGAGCTCCCGTGTGCCGGCCGCGCTCCCTTGCTTCCTGGAGAAGACCGGTTGCTTCTTTGTCTTGCAGGTTGTGGGCTGCTCACTGCAGGAAGATACAGCTGAAGAAAGGTGGGTGCCTTTCCACCGCACCCTAGGAACCTGAGATGTCTGTCGTGTTTCAGAGTAGTGGCTGGGTTAGAGTTGAGGGTACTTGGATGCATGGAGAGTGTTGAGTATATTGCCAGCCAGTCCTCCGGTGGTTAAAGGAGCAGCATTCTGGGGACCTGAGAGATGGGGACAGTGCCCCAGCTTTCCCAGCCCTCGGCAGGGGGTGGGAGGTGCCTCAGGCCATCGTCGTGTGGACAGGAGTGGGCATCGGGCAGGGAAACCTGCTGCACTCTGGGTTGGGGGAGGAGTGTGTCCCCGCTCGTGCGCCCGCTCCCCTCCCACTGCCAACTGACCTGCACGCTGTTGTCTTGATGCAGACGGCTCCTCTAACCACGTTTACAACTACCAACCCTGTGACCATCCACGGCAGCCTTGCGACAGTTCGTGCCCTTGCGTGATAGCACAGAATTTTTGTGAAAAGTTTTGTCAGTGTAGTTCAGAGTGTAAGTATCTGTTGCTGTAATGCAATTGCATGAGAACTGAAATAGAGAGTGAAGTCGACACGGCACCTCCTGGTTTTCCTTGGGGAGGTCCAGAGTGGGGCGCCCGGATCCCCGAGCGTCCGTGCCCTGCTGATGTGTGTCATGCCGACAGGTTAGGCAAAACGGGACCAGAGGAGCTGTTTTTCTTAGGTGGTTTAAGTTAGATCATAGTAACACTGGCCCAGAATGTAAGGGGAATCTAGGACCAGCGACCCAGGTAGTCTGGGCATCGGGAACCGTCCGAGCTGGGGGGTTTGGTGCTCAGCACAGAGGAGCTGGTCATCAGGGTGGTGATTCTTTCTACTGAATGAAACCGCACGTGAAGTTCAGGTACGAGGGACAGGGAGGCTGCTGTCCCATGACAGAACGCCGGGAATGGTCTCTGCAGGTCAGAACCGCTTCCCCGGCTGCCGCTGCAAAGCTCAGTGCAACACCAAGCAGTGCCCCTGCTACCTGGCCGTGCGAGAGTGTGACCCCGACCTGTGTCTCACCTGTGGGGCTGCTGATCACTGGGACAGCAAGAACGTGTCCTGCAAGAACTGCAGCATCCAGCGGGGCTCCAAGAAGGTAGGGCCGGGGGGCGTGGCTGGGCCCGGCCAGTGGGCGCACTCCACTACTTGGGGCCAAAGAGCCACCACCCAGGGAAAGGTGCCACCACCAGGCAGCGGGGCAGCCTGTCCTCTGTAGTGTGGGAGGGGCCAGGACCAGCTTCCCATGTTCGGAGAGGTGCTGTTACTGGGTTCACATTTGGAGTAAGAGGTGCTTTTTTCCCTAGTTGTCTAGTAGATAGATGACTTGAAGATTTTATTTATGCATTTCACACAAAGGGGAGGGGGAGGAAGAAAGAGAAATGTCAGTGTGTGGCTGCCTCCCATGTGCCCCACCACCGGTGATCTGACCTGGCGAGCAGCCCAGGCACGTGCTTTGACTGGGAAGCAAACTTGGTTCACAGGCCAGCACCCAATCCGCTGAGCCACACCAGCCAACACTGAATTTCTTCTCACGTTTAGTTAATGGAACTAGTCATCTCTTTACTCTCCTTAATGCAAGTAAATGGTGTTCCTATCAGATAACAGAGATGCTGTGCTATGGTAGCCAAGTTTCCCACAGTAGCTTTTGCAGGCTTTGTTCCTTCAATAACCTTGGAAACATCAAAGCCGGGAACCACGTAACTGGGGGCTGCAGGCTGGTGATTTTTAATTGTAGCGACCACTGAGCAGAGGACACTGCCCACGTGCACTGGTGTCTTACTTTTTTAGGGTAGATAGTGCATTTCTTCAATTAATCATTTTTATAACAGCAGCTGGTATTTATTACGGTTAATGGGCACTGGGGTCAAGTGCCGTGTGGTAACTCATCAGTCCTCATAGCTCCCAGAGGCAGCATCCCCATCAGCCCCGGGTTCTAGGTAGGGGAACCCAGAGGACCTGCGGTTTCCTCCACCTTGGGGCCCGGCCGCCTGTGACGAGGGGAGAGCACACACTGTGCAGTCAGAAGCCCTGCCCCTTCCACCAGGAGTTCTGGTTCTGGCAGGGGCTTGATGTTTGGCTCTGATGTTTCCAAGTGTTTGGACAGCTTTTCTCGGGGTAGTTAACATCCATCGAGGCCCTTCCATCACAGTGGCACCACAGTTTCGCACGGCATCCCCACGATGAGCCCTAAAATCCCGTCATTCCTCCCCCACCTCCCCACTTACCTTTTTGCCGTCAGCTCTGCCTAGAAAGGGGCAGTGCTCGTCACACTGGCACGCCTTTGCACTCAGAAAACAGCTGTAGACACTGTCTTACCAACTCCGTTTCATTTGCCTTACAGTGTTCTTTAGCTGATGTAGTTTCTGATCAGGGAGTTGAGTCGGGGCTGGATGAGAGTAAGAACAGATTGGGAGCGTGGGTGATCAGGGGAGTTTCTAAAGGACGTAAGGAAGTTTGGGGGGACTGCGCTCACTCCTGGTGCACGCCAGCTGGAACTGGCCGTGTTCGTCATCTTGGCACCTGCTGAGAATGCAATGCTGGGCTGGCGAGATGACACCACCTCCTGGCAGTTCTCCGGGCTGTCTCTGAGGAGCTGCGGTACAGGGATAGCTAAGCTCGGCTTCCACGGGAATAACGCAGCCAGGGGCCCGAATGAGAAGTGGAGGAGGAGGTGTGGAGACAGGCAGATTTGGCGTCCTTGTGTGAAGTTCACACTGGAAGTAAATCATTAAGGGGGTCAAAGGCTGAAGAAAGGGCAGGAAGTGCAAGGGCAGCCCTCGAAGGTGCCCTGTTGGACAGCCATCAGAGGGCCTGGTGCCACCATGGTTAGTTTTGGGGGGAGGTAAAGCTCATATTCCATTCATTCACAAAACCAAAAGTGAGGTCTTGCAGTTTGTCAGCTCCTTGGACAAAAGGGGGGACATTGACCCCTCAGTTCAGGCCCTGATGTCAAGGCACTTGGTGGCTTCCTGTTGGCTGACTTGAAGGGGTCTGAGGATTCACACTGGCCTTGCGGTCTCCCGTGTTGGCAGGCCGCTAGGCTCCGATTCAGCAGCTGTGCTCCCTTCTCTAGCATCTCTTATTGGCGCCATCCGACGTGGCAGGCTGGGGCATTTTCATCAAAGACCCTGTCCAGAAAAACGAATTCATCTCGGAGTACTGTGGGGAGGTAAGGCCAGAGCTGGCAGTGCTCTGGTGTGCAGCCACTCTGTCGTGGGTCACCCTGAGCATGCCCAGAGGGACTGTTTCAGGCCTGGTCACATGTAGCGTTCTCTGGGGACAAGGAGGGAGGGGAAGGTCTGCTAGGGAGGAGTCTGTCCTACTTAACCCACAGCCTCATTCAAAGACCCAGCAGTGACTGTTGTATCTTAGGCTGTTCAGTTGCAGAGTCACAGAAAAGGCACGGTTTGAATTGCCCGTTCCATAGAAAAGGGGTTCGTTAATCACTTTCTCCAAGCCTCTTTCCTTTGGTGGGGAAGTACTTCTGAGTCGCAGTCCTTGAACTGAAGTCTGTTGTCCTCTGACAGACGGCATATAGACTGGGTCCAGGACGGGCCAGCTCTGCTGAGCAGCCCGGTTTGCTCACCTAACGTGGCGTCGTCTTGTCCTCAGATAATTTCTCAAGATGAAGCTGACAGAAGAGGGAAAGTGTATGACAAGTACATGTGCAGCTTTCTCTTCAACCTGAATAACGGTATGTTTGAGGTCAGGCCTGCGTGGCCCTGGGGGCCCGCGTCCACACTCGGGCTGGCCGCTCTCCCTCCCCGGCAGAGGGGGACACGTGGGCTGCTGCTGTCACTTGTGGGGAGGAACCCCCTTGTGGCAGAGCGGGTCTGGAGCCATCTGGGTGCACTTCCTTCAGTGCCTGCCTCTGACCCCGGGGGTGTTTCGGAGTCTCCCCCACACCCCGGGCGCCCCTGGAGGGCTGGGAGCAGGGGCTGAAGGACGCGGTGCTGCTTCCCAAGTAGGTGCAGAATCTGCAATGAAGAGCAGGTGCCTTGTGCCCGAGGTGTTTCAGTGACCCTTGGCTGAAATGAGGATAGTGTTTTCTGTTACCAGGTTCTGTAAACAGAATAAAGATTAATTTTAGTTACAAAAATGCTTATTTTTATGTTGCAAAGAATTTAAGTCAGATTCCATTTTTTACTATATTTGGCTCACTAATACATCTTTACAGTTAGGTAACAGTATTTGAGAGGTAGTTATCATGAATTAGCACAGTTTTACCTGGAACAGCATTTTCTTACAAATAGCATTTCATGCTGAGTGATGTTGGCTGCATGATTTACTTACTTTTGAAGGCCAACTCCAAGCACCTCCAGAATCGTAGGAACCTGTTTATTGATCTAAAACTGCAATTGTTCACTGCACTGTGCTCATCTTTTCTTTAGATTTTGTGGTGGACGCAACCCGCAAGGGTAACAAAATCCGTTTTGCAAATCATTCAGTCAATCCAAATTGCTATGCAAAAGGTAGGTGCTTCTGGACTCAGGATTCCTGTAGTCACACAGTAAATCTGTCCCAGGGTGCTGGTCCCTGAGTCCCCTGCCTTGCTGACCCCAATGTGTCTCCTTGCAGTGATGATGGTGAACGGTGACCACAGGATAGGGATCTTTGCGAAGAGAGCCATCCAGACTGGAGAAGAGCTGTTTTTTGATTACAGGTCAGTAACAGGGCAGCTCTGGTGTAAACCCAAGGGCTTTTCCTCCTGGACTTGGGACAGAGGCTGTCTTTCTGCCCTTCACTGGGCCTTGTGTTGTTGGCGGGACTCATTTTGGGTCATTCTTTGCCTTGGCAGGAGTCGGAGGATATAGTTCCCATTATATAAGCACCAGTTCCTTTAAAAACAGAAAAAGCATGCAGGAAGCCCCATTTTTCACCTCGCTGCAGGGGCTGGGTGTGGCCACACAGCAGGTCGTGAGGGTGTGCTAGGCTTGTCTGTGATGTTTCAGTGCAGGCAGACTTGAGGCACTTACTGGCCGATGTTCTCCCCAGTGGTGACACTCTGGGTCTCCATGGCAGCTCAAGAAAGCTAAGGACACAGGGCCCTTGGTGTGTTACAGCGTTAAGCACCAGAGGGTCAGACTGACAAGCTGCCTACCAGTTACTTAAAGGCAGTCAGATGCCAGTCTGGGTAAATCCCGTGGCTGAGCATACATCCCATTTAGAAGCTCCATGCCATTTATGAACTGGGGCCCGCATGTTATCGCTTTGAAAGCATGATGTAAAGCAGGTGTGTGAGTGCCAGGGACACACTGGGCAGTGGCCCTTCTGCCACCACTGGATGTGTGTGCCTTTCTCTGGAGTGAGTGGCTGGGCTCACCTGGACTGGCTGCGGCCATGCCTGTCTCTTGCCCTTTCAGATACAGCCAGGCCGACGCGCTGAAGTACGTGGGCATCGAACGAGAGATGGAGATCCCTTGACGTCTGCTACCTCCCCTCCCTCCGGAACAGCTGCCTTTAGCTTCAGGACCCTTGAGTACTGTGGGCAATTGTAGAAAAAGAAAATGCAGTTTGAAATTCTGAATTTGCAAAGTACTGTAAGAATAATTTATAGTAATGAGTTTAAAAATCAACTTTTTATTGCCTTCTCACCAGCTGCAAAGTGTTTTTTTTGTACCAGTGAATTTTTGCGATGATGCAGTGTGGTACATTTTTCAACTTTGAATAAAGAATACTTGAAGTTCTACCTGTGCTTGTTGGCGTCTGTCATGGAGCCTCGGCTGATTTTAGAAAAGGTCTGAGGAGAGAGCGAGCTCTCACACTGAACGCCTTGGGTTTTGATTTGCTTAGTCACAACGCTGTATGTTGAACATGGGGGGTGGTGGCAAAAGTAGGTTTATAGTCATGAGTCACCAGTTTCATAAAACAATTTATTCTTGTATTATTTGTACCTAAACTTTAAAACCCACTTTTGCCTACCCCTGTATACATGTAAGTGTGCAACACACACCTGTGATGCTGTGTATTTCATCGAGTTACACTTAATACTGACTGTTACTAAGCAAGTAACTGCGTGCATCCAGAGACCAGGGATGGGGCGTGAGGTCAGCCGAGTGGCCTGGACAGTTACCCAGGAGCCTCCATCTGCAGCCGGACGACAGCCTCGGGGCGCTCCGAGCACCTGCCTGGCTTTGAGTTGTGGACACTCGCCTAAAGAAACACAGCTGTGTGCGGGGGTAGGGGGGTGTCCCTACCCACCCACAGGAGGTGGTGTCCACAAGCAAGCCAGTTTTCTAGCTTCCTGAAGAGGGTTTGGAAAAAAACCTCCCTGAAGTGTCACAGGAGCCCCTCGGCCACCAAGATGGCATCACAGTGCCTCCCAAGACACGCTGACTGGTGCTGTTTAAGGCTTTGGTTCCAGCTGTGCAGGCTGGGGTCAGTGTCATGTGAGTCTTCACAAAAAGCTGCCCCGGAAGCATGGCAGCAGGCACACGTGCATCACACGCTAGCATCACACGTCTACCACACTCAGTTTTACACCACCCACCCGGCTCCTGCCTGGGGACAGTGCTCTGCTGGCTGTTGTTGGCCGAGTTGCATGGCCACGTTCCACCCTGGGTGCCCAGGACCCCCGAGATGAGCCCGGCCCAGGGGCCTCTGTGACACTGGCTCTTTCAGGCCTCTGCCCTCCAGCCATTGCCAGCCGCCCCCAGGTGCGCACAGCTGGAAGGTGGCACCTGGCACCTGTCCAGGAGGTTCTGCTCACTGCACACACGCCTCTTCCTGACACACTCGCTACAGGAGCATGCAAACACCATCTACTCTGTCCTCTGGGAACCTGGGTGTCTTCACAACAGCTGGTCACTTCAGACTTTCCTTTGTGGGGGGGGCTTAGAGTAAGATGTAAAGTATTCAAATACCCAATTAACAAACGTAAAATATCTCAGACCCCAAAAAGCTACGTTTAACAGCAGTGTGCTTCCCCCGCCTTCCCCCCCCCACCACCACCATTACCACCCACCAGGGGTTTTCAACCGTTTTCATCTCATGGCACAAACCCATTATAATTCTGTGGCTTGCCAGAAAATATACTTTAATTTTGATTCACTCTCACCTGACAGCTCTTGCCGTGTTGGCTGTTGTCATATTTCAGGTTGACAGCCCAGGGGAACAGCGGTCAGTGCCCCAACGGAAGACTCAGACACTGCACTTTTCAAAGTCCTGCGGCACCACTGGGAACGCGCTGCCGTGTGCAGTCGGGCCACCTGCCCAGCTGGCCCCTCGGGTCTCCCCTCATACAGCCTCATAGAGCCCTGACCCCAGCACCTCTGCACCATGAAAGGACACGGCTCCACTTGTCCCCATTCTCTTCAATCAGTGTTTTGTAATTTGTATTTTCAAGTATCAATTATAATCATCTACCCAGAAACTGCCACTTATTTTTTCAGGACTGTCAGTGCCTTCAGCCTCCCGTGTGCCCACTCAGTGGCTCGAAGCCCGGCCGCCGCCCCGGCCCCACAGAGTCGGGCCGTAGCACACAGATGTGTAGACAGGAGTGCAAAAGAGGGACCACGGGGAGCACGGGCCTCTGTGGGAAGGAGCTGGCAGGCCCTTGGCCCCTGCCGCAGGCGGCCCCACGGGGCTCCAGTCACCACGGACAGGCAGTCGTGTACGAACACTCCCCATCTGCACAACGAGGCGTGAAAATAAGTCCACTCACCTCTACGATGAAGTCACCACCTGCTTGGCCACGGGGCGACCGGGAAGCGATGTAGGCAGGGGTGTCCCCTCCAGCCAGCGCTCGGCGGAGCGGCTGCGAGACGAGGAGACGGAGTCTTCAGAGTGGCTCAACTCCAGCAGCTCCGCAGTGGGTCTCCACCTGCGTGTGGTGAAACCCCGAGTTCTTTCTGGAAGTCAGATGCCCGAGTTCAGCAGCGGTGCTGGTCATATTGGAGTGACCTGACCCGTCAGTGAAAGCGCTTCCATCTCAGGTGCTGCTTGTTCCCGTGTCAGCTGTCCACCCTCACTGGTTACTGGGCCAGTGTCTCGCTGTCCTCACCATGTCCCCACAGAGGCGAGGGCTGGGCCTGCAGTCCCACATGTGACCAGAAAGGCCTCTGACCCCAGCTGTCGGCCAACATTCATTTGGGAAAGGTCCTTCTCTCCTGGTCTGCCCCCTGGGTGAGGGGAAGTGTGCCCACAGGGCTGGTCACGGGTCCCACCTGGGCCGGCCTTCTGTGGGCACGGTGCTTGGAAGGAGCTCAGAGCAGCCTCCTCAGGAGACTCCGTGGCGGCGTCTCTCCCCACCTCTCAGCAGGCAGGCACGCAGGGCTGTCGACCCTCTGGCTTGCATGTGGAGGCTCCTGACCATCCTTGTTAGGTGAGGACCTAGTTTGGGGAGTAAAGTGAAAGAGCCATGAGTTGTGTGTCCCCCCCCCCCNAAAAGACGTGGGTTGTCGCCCCCCCCCCCCCCCCCCCGGTTACACTGTACAGCTGTTTGAAGGGAGGGGCAGGCACAGGGCCGGAATCTGTGGATGTGGGGGACTGCCTGGTCACCCACCCCGGTCCTTGGTCTCCTGTTCCAAACACCCTTGCTTGGCCAAGGGGCTGGCCTGGTCCTAGAGGGACTCAAGGGCAGGCACAAGATCTCACTGAATGGACTTCCCACTCCCACGCCTGGGCTCAACCCAAGTTCTGGTCCTGGCTCCCAGTTGTACCTGTCCCAGAGGCCAGTACGGGAGCTGCAGAGAGGTGTGCTGGGGCCTTGCTCCCTAGTCAAAGGGCCCTGGGCCCTCAGGATGGTGGGGGGCGGGGAAGTGTCCCTGGGTGGTCACCCTTTCTTCTGGGAATCATTTGAGAAAGGTATTTATAAATAAGTGTGGAAACCATTACCTAAGTGCTTAGCTTTATTACTCTTACTTTTTCTATCCTGTAACTTTTCTTAAACCTTTAAAAAAAAACCCTGTTATGTGCCAGATCGCTACAAGAAACTCCTAAGAACTTGATGTTTGTGTATTCCTTTGGCTGTGCCACCTTCTACATTTGGAACTTCGAGGTTTAGGAGGAAAATGAAGCTACAGGAGCCAAGAGCTGAGCCTGCCTGGGAGGTCTTGCTCTTGGCTCCCTGTGTCCTCTGTCTTCTGGCCAGAGAGCGAGTGACGTGCGGTGTCCACCATGGGGCTGACTGCAGACCAAGAACAGAGGAGGAGTTAGGGGGACAAGCAGGCTGGAACCCAGGCCTGCACGCTGGGAACAGTTATTTTGGGGGGCACCCGGCCCAGAACATGCCAACTCACCAGCAGGTGCCTGAGCGCGAAAGGTGGTCCTGTCGCAGGGGCTCCTCGGTCAGGGATGGGGGGACTTGTGCCGCTGGCTGGGATCCTGGGAGTTCCCCAGGAGCAGCCCAAGTCCATCTGGAACGGTGGCTTCTTGTGGTTCAACTGGTTAGAACTGAAACGGAGGAGCCACGGGCCCAACAGCACCTTCCAGCCTCAGCAGCAGAGGGCAGGCCGCAGCCGGCCACTGCGCCCCTCCCACTCGCTGGGGCCAAATGCCTTCTCCCCAGTTTCCCCACCTGCGAGAAGGGGGCCTGTCTCCCAGGTCAGGTGGTCAGAGGGGTAACAGTTCATGTGGAATCAATGCATCACTGAGTCTCACATGCCACATTCAAGTCACCAGAGGAAGGCACAGAAATGACCACCCTTTTCTGGGGGAAAAAATTACAAAGGGGCTTAAAATTTTAAGATCTTAAAAAGAATTCAATCTAAAGAATGCAGCCTGTTGGGCTACAGAAGACACTGGGAATGTAAATTTGCACAACTGTTCCATCTTATATTTACAGAGAGAAACGAGTAAAACTGAAAACAAAACCAAGTGCAACTTGTACAGAAATCCTTTAATTTTCTTTATTTCCACACATTAAAAAATGAAACACACTATACAAATGGTTTTCCGAGCAGATTACACGCGGGTCCGTCCAGACTCCTCTCCGGGCGCTGCCGCCGCCGAGGCGCTGCGGGCCGGCAGCGGCGCGCACGCGGCCAGGGGGTTGATTGAAATGCAGTAGCATGCAGCCCTCAGCACGGGAGGTGCGTCCCCTCTGTTCCTAACTTGGGTTAAATGGCATCGGTGTCCTTATTTACAGACTGGAAATGTGTCGATCCTGAGCGGTTCTGATGTACAGCTGGCCGGCCGAGGGGGGTCTCGGTCTCGGTCGGAAAGGAGGGCCCGTGGGGCGGCAGCTGCTGGGGACGCGGTCGTCCGCGCGGCACAGTCAGCCCCTCCGCGGAGGGCTAGGCCAGGTAGCTGTAGGTATCCTTTTCCCCGTCCACGCGCTCCAAGTATTCTTTCTCGATCAGAATGTCAATGCATTTCTGCGCACCATTTTAAAAAGGAAGAGGCAGTGGAGAGAACATTTATCATCCCGGCAGAGCCTGGCACCCTCACCATGGACCCCCACCTTGGAGATCCGGCGGGAGCGAGGTCCCCCCCGTGGATCTGTCGGCCTGTGGCTGAGGCCGTCTCCCTGCGTGGGGCCGCCCAGTGCCCTCCACAGGGGCAGGGAACGGGCATGAGACACCCCGGCTCTGAGAGTGACCCCGGTGCCACTGGGAATCGCTTGCCGGGGGCATCTCTGAGCTGGCTGTTGTCTGCGCAGTGGCCCCAGAAGGGGAAGCCACCTTGCTTCTGTTTCAAACCACTCCAGCCTGAGAGGAGCTGAATGGCGGTCGCCGGGAGTCCCCACATGGCAACTGACACGAGGTCAGGACAGTGGGAATTCCGGTTTGGAGAGTCTGCACTGACGTGGCCGCCTCACTCTGCAGGGGTGTCGGGGGCCCCAGCGTGTGCACGGGGAAGAAACCAGCTAGCTGAGCACTCACGATTCTGCACTCCTCTCCAGACATCCGCGGAAATTTAAAAATAAAGTCAGTTTTCTCTTGTAGCTACTGCCCATCAGTAAGCAGGCCCCTCTTTGGGAAAGACCCGTCCCCGGTTCCACCTTTTCTAAAACAGTCCACCCAGCACCTGTCATGTGAGCCCTGTACCTTGATGACCGGGACCCTCGGCTTGAACCGCGAGGACAGCTGCGTGAGCACCTCTCCCAGCAGCTGCTGGTGCTTCAGGACCTTCCGCATCTTCATGATCCTCACAATGGCTGCCTGCGGGGCGGGGCAGAGCGAGCAACTTACCCCTGACGGCCACCGAGCAGCCAGGCCGCCACGGCTCGGCTCCGTGCGTGGGGTGGCGGCCACATCCTCCCAGGCAGCCCACTGCAGGTGGGCGGGCAGCAAGTCCTTACCCACCCACTTATGCTCGGTCTTTGGGGCAATTCTAACAACCCAACCACGGAGCACTTCGAGAAAAGGAGAGAAGGACAGTCTTCCAGCCGCAGAAGCCGCCCAACCCCGACGTCAGTCAAACAGGCTCCTGCCCTCGCATCCGATCTCACCCCGCTGACACTGACGTGCTCCCCCAGCTGTTTTACAGGCCGGCCCAGAGCCACCCGCCCCCTGCAGCTGGCCTGGGCCGCAGCCGGACTTGCCTCTGTGGGGAGGGACACTCCCCTGGGGTGAGACACATGCCAGTCACCTGAATCAGCAGCTTTCGGTCCTCCTCGATGTTTTTGTGTGTGGTTTCTTGTTCTTGCTTCTGCTCGGTTTTCATGGGCACGTTGATGTTAACCCTTAACTTCTTACTGTCAATGAAGTCAAAGAGACGGGCACTGTCGCGTGGCAAGGCAGGCGGGGAGGACGGAGGGCGGGGGCAGCCCCACCCTGAACTCGGTGAACTGGCTCACGGAGCCGCGAGGGACTGTGCCCCGGGCCCGGGCCCCTGCTTGCCCGCACGCCGGCCCTCCACTGGCTCCCTCAAACCGTGTCAGGAGAAACGAATCACGACACTTGGACACAGAGGTCTGAACTTCGGAACAAATTGTTTAAGGAGACTTATTTGCCCAAAGAAAAAACCAAAACCCAAGACAGTTAAATGGAGAAACACCTACAACTGTCCCATGAGCCCCGAGGCCCACACCCTGGGCAGCAGTGCGCCTGGCCCCAGGCTGGGGGCCACCCGGCCAACTGGCTTCCTTACTTTTTATAACCAAGGTACAACTTTATTAAGGTGTCCGGCTTCAGTTCCACCTCATCAACGTTTGCATTCTCGTCCTCCAGGACCTGCGAGGAAACCGCTGTTACTACATAATCTCAGAAAAAGGCCTTTGGTAACTTCACACAAAAAAGGCGCAACATACCAGTAGCTTTGATTTCAATAAAATCTGTAAGACTTGTGCCAAAATATCCTGCAATTAGAGAGAAAAGGCTAAGTCAAAAAAAGAAAACGCAGTTTTCTCCACAATATAAACGATAGGCAATCTCATAATTCACTTCTCCCCAGAAAAACGTCACCCAGACCGACAACTCAGAGGAAAGAGACGGTGCTTTTGGAGGTTCCCTAATCCCACTGTGTCCCCCCAGCACCTTCATCTGAAAGCGACACCCTCTCTTTCAGCCTCAGTCGCCCAACAGCGACAGCTGAGGACTCTGGTGCACGTAAGGATCGGAGACCCTGCTCGGCTGGCTCCCTGCACAGCGACGGGTCCACTCGGATGCCGGACAGCCCCTCCGGCACACGGGTCCCTGGAGGAGATGCGAGGAAGTCCCGGCAGTGCCAGGAAGAACGCTCTGTCCACGGACTCGAGGGGGCTCGGGCGGTGACCACTGTCCACCTGCCTTTGGTGACTGCTCAGTATGCTGCGCGGCCCTGGGGCCGCCCCCTCCCCTCCAACAGTGGGCAGTTGGTCCCTGCACTCTCCCTTGGGCCTCACGGCTTCATGCTCCCAGGAAGGGAGAGAGCACTGCCTGCCGACCCGCACGGGACCCGGACTCCTCCACACCTAGCGCCTCACCCATGGATGGACGGACAGACGGACGGACTGCAAGGGCCTGCCCTTGTGTTTGGGGCACCATCCGGTTGAGGGTACAGGGTTGAAGCTGTCGAAGTGACCCGCCCTGAAGCCCAAGCAGCATCAGAACACGGCCGGCCAAGTCCAGAGCAGGTGCGACAGGGTCCACATCCCGAGCCAGATTGGACCGAGCAGCCGGTGTCCACTGTGCGTGGGGAGAGACCAGTGCGTCCCCACCAGGGACGTTCAGTGTTCCACCACTGAACGCTGGATGAGATGCCGGTGTGGGCTGTCAGCTCGGACAGTGGGCGTCCCCGGAGCCTGGGGTGGCCGTGCCTCCGCCGCGCCTCAGCACGCTCTCGGATGGGAGGAGGGGACGGAGAAAAGACTTCCGTACAAAGGAGCAAACTCGTTTTGTCACTGGAATTTCAAGACGTCTCCTGGGCCATGCTGGAGGCCTGACCCGCACTGTGTGAGACAGTGTTACCCACACTGGAGAGCAGGCCAGCACATCCCCAGAAAACGGCCACCCTGTACACTTTGGCAATACAGAGTCTGAAAATCTCAGCAAACCAAAAGCAGCAAAATACAAAAAAAAGGCACTGCGTGCTATGGCCACAGGAGGCGTACCCCAAGGGGCAACGGGGCCCGCACGAGGGACCGATCAGAGCCACCGCAAGGGAGCGGGACTCGCCCTGCAGGCCAGTGCTCTCCAGGGGAAGACGCAGAGCGGACTCGGAACTGGAGGGGCCTCTGCTGTCTGATGACACCTACCCTGAGCCGGCAGGCGAGAGGACAGAGCGAAGGACGTCCGAACAGAAAAAGGAAGAGTCCAGCTCTATTTGCAGGTGACGTGTATTTGCATACTAAAAAAAAGCCCTAAGGAGTCCATAAAAAGCCTCGCGCTGCCGAGTGGGTGAGGCCAGCACAGGGCACAAGGCCAGCCGGTGACACTTGGCTGTGCTGCTGTCCACCTGCCGCGGACAGGACGCCCACCGATAAGTGCCCAAAGTGGTGAGGAATAAACTCAGCCACAGGGGTGTCAGGAGCAGCACGCTGAGAACCACTGCTGGCGGCTGAGAGGACTGACGACGGCCAGCCTGGACACGGGGTAGCACCGCCCCGAGGCACCAGACGTGCTAACTGGGATTCACGTGGAAACGGAAGGGCCCGGGAACAGCTAACACGAGCCTGAGAACAAAGCTGGAGGCCTCGATTTCAAAACTCACCATGAAACAACAGTGACGGAGACCATGCGTCACTGGCATGGAGATGACACCAGACAGATGGGTGGAAACAATCGGGAATCCAGAAAACTCCGCACGTGTAAGGACAGCTGGTTCTGATGACGCTGTCTGCACCAGCTGTCACCAGGCCGCACCGCCATACCCTAGTTAATCCTTAGACTCCTACTGACGTTGTCTCCTTTTCTCTCCTTTAAAGATTTTATTTTTTCTTAGAGAGGGAGGGAGGGAGAGAGGGAGGGAAACCTCCGCCCCTACAACACACCCGAACTGGGGACTGAGCCCAAGACCCAGATGCACGCCCGGGCCGGTTTGCAGGACGACACCAGCCGAGCCACGTGGGTCGGGGCTCGGCTTCTCTTCCCTTGCTCTGCACACACCCCTGCCAAGCAAGACCAGGCTGCACCTGTCAGGAAAGGGCGGACACAGCCCGCCGGCACACACCAGGCGAGAAGCCTCAGGACCACAGCTAAGAAACTGGTCCGCAGGGAAAAGATCCAGGATGGTGCCCAACGCCCCTCCCCGGGGACCCATGGACACGGCTTCCTTCATTACACGCCGATGGTCACACCGGGGGCAGAAACATGGGGTGTACGGCCAGGCACGCTCCCCGGAATTCTGAGCACACCCGCCTCTTCTCGGATATCCCCACCCAGACCCCCGCCCATCCTTCACCAGCCCTTCACAACCCGCCCAACTCCCGCAAAGCGGAGTGGTGTCCCTGAACGCAAGCTCGCCCTCCTCGAGCCCAGAGCCAAGTTTCCGCTCGATTTCCAGAACACGGGCTCGTTCCACCAACGTGACACACAGCAGGAGGACCTCATTTTGGAGTCCTGGACCCATATGGGTTGGTGACACAATCAAGAGGGAAGGGACAATCTTTGACCTTGGATTAGACATGACACCAAAAGCACAAGCAACAAAAGAAAATACAAAGTGGACTCCATACACATTAAAGCTGCACGTGGGAAGGAGTGGAACAGACGGCCCACGGAACGGGAGGAAAGCTCTGTGAGTCGGGTGTGCCGCGAGGGCCCGGCTGCAGAACGCACACTCACCGATGCCTCCCCATGCAACAGCAGGGGAACCACCGGTTCGGAGGTGGACTAGAGGTCTGGACAGGCACGTCTCCAAAGGAGATGCGCAGAGGGCCACGGGAGGATATTCACCATCGCCCACATCAGAGAAACGCCAACTGACTCGGCAATGAGCCACCCGCCCTGCCCGTCTGGCAGGGGTGGGAGAGCAGGGAGCAGGGAATGCTGGCCAGGGCGCGGGGCAGGTGGGGCCTGCTGGCGAGGGGACGAGCGGGCGGCTACTGGGGAGCAGTCTGGCAGGCCCCTGGAAAGGCGAATGTGAGTTATTCTGCCCCAGCCACCCCCAACCTAGGCATATACCCCAGGGTCTGAAAACACGTCCTCACGAAAGCCTGGGTGTGAGTGTTCACTGCCTTGTTTGTAACGACCAAAAGGCAGAAACGACCCGCCGTCCATCCACAAGTGAGTGGATAAGCATGATGTGGCCCACCCACACCCTGGAATATACTTCAGCCACGAAAAAGAAGAAAATGGGGATCTGTGCCCCAACACGAATGAACGTGCTGGGTGAAAAAAGGCGGGAGACGCAGAAAGCCACACGAGACAGACTCCATGTGTGGGAGGCACACCCCGAGACGGGGAGAGAGCCGTGGACCTCTGGGGCTGGGGTGGGGCTGGGTCTCCTCCTGGGGTGACGACAATGTTTCCGACAGTGGTGGTGGTTGTACACCTTTGTGAAAAACTCAACTGTAGACTTTAAAATATACACAGTTTTATGTGAAACATGTATCAACAAAAATATGTATCTTCCTTAACAGGAAGAGTAATGTTAAGTGAAGATTTAAGAGTAGCAGCAAGAGCAGTTTTGCAGGGGAGGGGTGAAGACTGGGCCACGCAAGCCGGAAGAGCACGCGGCCCACACCAGGCCGAGAGCGCCGTCCACAAGGGGCTCTATGCAAAGTGGCCCCACAGGGCACCGAGACCCCAACTCTACCCTGGGCAGGTCGCGGTGGGCGGTCGCACTCCGGCCCACAGCCCTGGGGAGAGGCCGTCCGACAGCCCTGCCCGCTGTTCTCGCACGGCTGCAATGCCGGAGCGAGGATGTCCCTGGAAGAGGATGCGCGCCCTCCAGAGCGCACTGGGCCCTGCTGACGACCCTGCAACCCGGTCTCTGCCTGGCTTTCCCCAACCCTGCTCTTCCTTAACGCCCAATGTGGAGGAGGAGGATGCAAAACCAGTGTCCTCCCAAGCATTTGACATCTGGCTCCCTAACATATTTTCAGTCAGTTCGACTCAAAGTGTTATAAAAACACAAAAACAGATTTAAATTTTAAAAAAACGTATACTAAAAGCCCAGAAGAGCAAGTTCCCAGGCAAACATCTACTCCAAACCAAAGGCTCCCAGGCCTCCCCAGCCCCACCCCCCACATCTGGGAGACCAAGGGGTGGAGGGGCAGGTACCATTTTGATCTGCGTGCTGTCCGTCAGCTGCTGCACCGCGTAGGCGTCCTCCGTGTTGTACTGCAGCAGGATCGCCATCTGGAACGTCGACGCCTGCGTGGCCCCACGCGAGAGAGAAGCAGATGTAAACACAGAGGAGACACCCAAAAACACGGCGCCGCGTCTGAGACACTGAGGACGCGGTGTATGACTCCACTACCGGCCACACGTTCCTGAAAGACGACGCTTCCCACCTCTCCAAACACTAAAATGATTCTGAATTCTCTCCTAGAGAAGATTTTGTCCATGTAAATACACACGTGTCAACACTCATTCATACACACACCCCCCATCTGGTTCATTATGGAAACACTAAGCTTCCATCTTCATATTTGTTTTTGCAAAAAGGCCAAAGAGAAGTATCTGTCGGTACACCACTGCCACAGAGCCACCTGAATATCGCATTATTATTGATTCTTTTTTCCTTAAGTACTGCCTGTGTAAAGTCTGATACAGTTTAAAGCAAACCCTGACGCTAAGGTGTATCTTTCTGGAAATTGTGTACCAGGCTCTGCAGCCTAAAGCATTACAGTGAACAGCCGTCCGCAGAGCTGTGCCCCCCTGAAATCCCTTCACCCTTCTCTCCCGTGATCCTCAGCAACAATAAAGGTCCATGAGCAGAAAGCCTTGGTCACGGGCCCCGCAGGCCTGGGTCAGTGCCTCGGATGGACAGTGGTGCTTGACAAGCCGAGAAGTGGTGCACAGGAGGGAGCAGGGCTCCACGCTCTCTCCTGGACAGGTGGGCACGGTCCCCCTCACCTCTCTAATCAGCACCCCAGATCAAAACAACCTCAAAGAAATGTCCCCTAGTTCGCTGGCAGTTTCACCCATGCATACAATCTGCCAAAACAGTTTGCATACTTAAGTCCTGGCTGGTGTGGCTCAGTGGACGGACTGCCAGCCTTTGAACCAAACTGCTGCCGGTTCGATTCCCAGTCAGGGCACAGGCCTGGGTTGCAGGCCAGGTCCCCAGTTGGGGGCACATGAGAGGCAACCACACATTGATGTTTCTCTGCCTCCATTTCTCTCTCCTTTCCCCTCTCTAAAAATAAATAAAATCTTTAAACAAAACAAAACCAATGTCATTAACAAAATTCTTCTCCCCCCATTAACAAAACTCTTAAAAAAACCCTGCATACTTACAATGGGTACCTTTTATTGCATGTAAATTATCTCAACACCATTATATAAAATTGCTTAAGACACAAAAAAAAACCCAACAAAGAAATAAAAAAATTTGTATCTTAAATAACAATACAAGGCTGGGAAGAGTAGGCTCCTGTCACGCCCTCAAACCCTCCCTGGGCCACTGGGCACGGCCAGCACACCCTCGCTTGTGTAGCTCCTACATTCAAGCTGATAAAGACCTCCGGGCCTGGTGTAACCAATATGACACATTCTAACTGTTTTATCAGAGTAGACTTATCGGAACTTTGCTGAGCAGAGTGTGAGTGTGTGGAACGCACTCCGAAGTTTCTTAGTTAAAACTGGCCCACGACTATCTTTACAAGCTCACCAGCGGATCGTCCTCAGAGAGAGAACAGAGCTACTGGCGTGAGGTGCGCCCTGCACGGGCGTTCACGCGGAAGGAACCTCTGAGACAGAGGCCCTTGACTGAAGGTCACCATCACTCGGCACGCGGCAGTGTCGCCACACCAACGGTTACCACGGACCTGAGACCGCTCGTCTCGGGGACAGAACGGCTGTCACAATTAAGCAAAGGAGCTCCAGCTGCGGCTGGAACGGCCCGGCAGGACTGGACCACACACTTACTATTAACACATCACTCCATCTTCACACCAGCTCCCAGAGCAGAAGCAGGGCCAACACCCTCCCGTTGGGAAGGGAAAACCGCCGAGGCTCGGTGTCAGCACTGAGGGACCTGCCCCTTGGCCGGGGGACAGCCAGGACTCAGCTCCTCCGACTCCTGGGACCGTGCTGCTTTGCTAACCTCTGCTCCACTTTCTCAGAAGCTTAGCTCTGGGGTTCTGTTGCGTGAATTACTGAATTCTGATTTCTGCAATTTGTCTTATCTTCACTGAGACTTAGAAAATACTCCAAAATGACAGGGTGACCTCACCTGCAAAGTGTATCTGTTCTTGAAGCAGTTGGTGACCAGCTCGCCCTTGGACAGCTGGTACAACCATGTGAGCTTCCTGCCGCTGTGGCGGCTGGCGTAGAAAGCGGTGAACCGCTGGTAGCTGCGCTCCAGCTGGAGGAGAGAGCAGCGCCGTGTGAACACAGGCCTGGCGGGCGGCCGCCCAGCACGCAGGCCTCCGCAGACCACCCGCCCCTGCCGCCCCCCTGCAGCACGTGGGCAGACAGCCAAGGGGCGCGCACCTCCGAGGGCAAGGCGAAGGTGCAGGACTGCTGGAAGGGCCACGAGCCGGAACTCAGAACCTGGATGCTGAAGTCCACTGGGCGGGAGCAAACGAGAAGGCACTGCGTTAGTCCAGGACCCGGAAGTGCTCCTTCCCAAGGCACACTCAAGACAAGGCCTGCTTCAATAGAAAACTGAGACTCCAACTTCAATTAAGTGACTTTATCAACTTAAACTAGTGAAAGGTGGGAGAGCCAGACATTCTTCTCCTCCAAAGAGTGAGTTTTCCGTCTCTCTTCTAACTCGGAACGAGGAATCCCCAGGCCCGCTCTTTTCTCTTGCTTCAGCTTCGCACCACAACTGGCGTCGCTGCAGTCAGGCCCGGAGGGGGGACGGCGCATGGAGGGAGCAGGCCCCACGGGCACACGACCGCCAGCACCACCGCCGGCTGAGCACAGGGCCACCGCACAGCGGGCAGGCCGACAACGGGGCAGCTCCCTTCCTTTCATTTAGAATGACACGGGGACTCTCACCACGTCTCGGCACAGCCAGTCACCCTGTGGCTGCCGCAGTCCTCGCGTGGGAGCCCAGCCCCCAGCACCAACCTGAAGCCACATGCTCTGCATTAGCCTGACCCTGCTTATCTGGACGGCTGTCAGTTTCTTATGCTTTAAGAAAAAATAACTTAGAGCTGACCCAAACAGGTTAAATGGAACTCTGCATGCAGGCCTGAGTTGGCAGATGCCCACTGAGGGGTGGCCCCGCCAGCCAATGGAAGAGATCGGGCTCAGGACCTGGATGCAGCCCCCAGCTCTGCTGCCTGAGCTTCCTGCCCGCTGAGCGCAGCACAGGCCCCGGGAGAGGCTGGCAAGCTCCGTGG
This sequence comes from Sturnira hondurensis, assembly GCF_014824575.4. Taxonomy (NCBI): domain Eukaryota; kingdom Metazoa; phylum Chordata; class Mammalia; order Chiroptera; family Phyllostomidae; genus Sturnira; species Sturnira hondurensis. The sequence continues at coordinate 1,908,263 of NW_028095095.1, read as the reverse complement.
CTGTGTCTCTAATGTCACACAGGACTCGGGGAGTACAGGGCACCCAGGGGCGACGTCTTGTTTGCCGTCCTTGAGTTCTGGATGAAGAACCCACCACCCTTCCTATCTACCACCCCTCCTGCTTACTACGCAGGGCACAGGCTTCTCTCAGAAGGGGCCCGGGGAGGGCTGGCAAGCGCGTGGTACTCACGGTCCAGCGGCTCTGAGTTCGTCAGGTGCTTCTTGAACTGCTCGTTCAAATCTTTGCTCACGCCGATGTCCTGAAACATCCGCTGAAGTTTAGAGGTATACTCAAACCCACAGGCTTGCTGAAACGAACCAGGCAACAGCTCTGTTAGCTCCCCCAGGAATGTGAGCGCATGTGCGCAGGGACCCGCGAGAAGTCGCTGTGTGCAGCATGTGCCCCACCGCTAACCACAACTGAAGCTGGCGCCATTCAACCACAGCTTACGGCGCAAACACACCCGGGGAAAATGAACACACCGCCCAGTAACAGACTGAACACTGAAGTCCTCATGCACACAGTGACTATCACTTGAGCACCTAAGAGCAGGATTTGGGACACCAGGTAGAACGCAAAGATGACACGATTTGTCTGTCTTTTAACCACTGCTGCCGGATGAGCTGGGCGCCCCAAACCCCTAGTTGAAGCCCTCATGCAGCGCAGTGGTGCCCACGGGCAGGGCCACGGGGAGGGCGTCAGTTTAAATGTGGCCACGTGATGAACCTCCATGACGGGGACAGCCACTCGAAGACGACACCAGAGAGTCCACTCTCTCTGCCACATGAGGGCATGAAAGATGGGGGCTATCATGGAGAGCCCTCACCAGAAACCACCTAGGTCGGCGCCTTGATCTTGAACTTCGCAGCCTCCATCCAGCACTGTGAGAAATAAATTCCTGTTACTCAAGCTGCCTAGTCTATGGTATTTTGTTATGGGTCCTCAGCCAAGCGAGACACCCACGTAACTATAATTTCAGGTCAAAGCACAATAGTTCCAAGTCGTAATATAACAGCACTCAACCAGCCAGCAAGCCTGGGAACAAACACTGGGTAAGTACAGAGATGGCCAAGTAAATAAAGAATGTCTTCCTTGGTGGGTGTGGCTCAGCAGACTGAGTGCCTGCCTGTGAACACAAAGGTCGCTGGTTCGATTCCCAGTCAGGGCACACACCTGGGTCGTGGTCCAGGTTCCCAGGTGGGGGTGTGGGAGAGGGGCAGTTGATCGATGCTTCTCTCCCTCCCTTACCCTCTCTCTAAAAATAAATAGTAAGATTTTTTTTAAAAGTCCTTAAAAAAACAAAACCGAACAAAAAAACCACCTTCTCAACAGCAAAGCAATGGACTCCTTCTGTCCCCCCCGCAGACACAGGGCCACAGGCAGTGACCCAAAGCACAACACAACCAAACACCCCGCTGCCCAAGGCCACCGATGCGGGAGGGTGGCCAGGGCTACATCAGGCAGCTCTGCCGGGTGAGGACAGAGCTGAGCACAGGTGTGAGGAGCCAGGGGACAGTGCTCGGACGCGGCACAGCGACTGGGCTGGTGTGTTATAGCCCAGGGTGGGGAGGTCTGGGGGAGGAGGGCACGGACTTGTCACAGGGTCCTGGCAGGCTCCCAGCAGCGGGGCAGCAGGGCCCACCTGGACAGGGTCCTCGTCACACGCTGACACGGCTTTGCCCGACTTTTAGATCATCGTATTTCTGGGGAAACTAGGAACTTCTTTTCGTAATGACCTAAAACCAGGATTTTTTCAGGAAAAGAATAAACCTACCTTTAATTTGGAGATCATGCTTGCTTCAGCGTCATCGCTCGCACTGTTCTGATGCACAAGTCTTTTGGCCAGCATCTTCGCGTAGAACTTCTGGAACACGTCCTTGTCCTCTATGTACTTGAAGACCACCATCTAGCAAAGCCGCCGAGAAAGCCCTCTGAGTGCGCCCACAGCCCGAGGTGGCCGGGGCCAGCCCGCGTGTGCCGATTCGTCTGCCTGGCGCCACGGCAGCAAACTCGGCCCCACCGTCTTTAAATATGGCCAGAGCCCGAGAACACTTCAATGACAGCAGTTTGGTCTGGACTTGCCACAGACTCGAAATAAAATGAGCGATTCTACCACTGTTCGCATTTCAGATGCCTTTTACGTAAATAAGGTTAAAACAACCTGTTGGGAGACGGACCGCGGAAAGCGGGTGTGATCATCAGGCACCTACCACTTGATTGAGCGTATCTTCCAGCTCTGCTTCTTCTGGGTTCTTGGAACTGGAATTTCAGAAAGAGGCAGGGTGTCAAACCAATCAGCACACGTTGCACTAGGCAAACGGTCACACCAGAGCGTGGGGTGGAGCACTGCCACGCCCATTCTCCGTCAGCCGGGTGTGTAAGGGGGATGACTGTCCCCACCAAAGCCACTCGGTCCCTCACAGTCAGCCTAACATGGAAGAAGGGACTGGGAAACCACCTTCAGAATAACCCACGATGAAAATCAGCAGGAGATACTAAAAAGTTCAAAAACATGTTCTGAGCCCAGTTTTAATTTAAAATATAAGTAAGTGATACTTTCTAACTGCCTCTACAACGTGCTTTCACCTTGAAAAACCGAACAGGTGTAGTTTCAGTGGCTCAGTAATAAGACACATGTAATTGGTGGCACGGGCCGGGTGGCCAGTGGGTTGGAGTGTCATCCGTGCACCAAGTGTTTGTAGGTTTGGTGCCTAGTTGTACCATGTGCAAGAGACAACTGGTCGATGTCCCCCACCCCACCCAAATCAATAAAAAAATATCCTTGGGTGAGGACTTAGAGCAAAGGATATTTATTAATACCAAAACCAGCAAAATTGGGGGTGTGAAAAACTACGGCAACAGCGCGTGTTGCTGCGACGACTAGCACAGCGGAGACGCCCTGAGCGGCCCTTCGCCGAGGATAAGCGCAGCAGACACACAGCCCGAGAAGCCCGCGGGAGACTCTCCAGCCATTAATACACACACATCGATGCCACGGGCCGGGTGAACAATGAGGTGGCTAACACGTGAGTGACACGGACAGCTATACAGCGAACTCCCTGGAAGAGGGGAGTGCCCAGCGGCCCGGGCGCAGCAGCAGCAGCAGCGCTGGGAGAGGCCCCCGCTCCGGAGACAGCCGGGGCCGCAGAGCAGGCCCTCCGCGGGAAGGAGGGCGCTCGGCCCACAGAGGCGGCCCCTGTCTGCCGCCGCCCGCCAGAGCCGCCCGCCCAATGGGCTTTTTTACCCAACAGAACAGGCCGAGCTGGCAGGTCTAACACACGTGTGACACATGGCACGCCGTGTCTTTCAGGAGGTCAAAGAGGATTATTAGCTCTGAAGTATTTTTATAGAGGAACAAAATTACACTTGCGTGTGTCAACCGTAATACCAATTTAAATTCCTCGATGAAAGCTGAGGCTTTAAGTAGGTTTATGAAGGAAGACTCGAAGTCACCGTACCTCTTCTTCAACAAGGAGTCGCAGTACCGAGCCAGCAGCTCGGGGGACTTGCTGGACGACTGAGCCATCTTGGTGACCGCGTTGTTGTTGATGAAGCGCCCACAAGCCTGCGTCACACGTGGCCCAGTTAGGGGGCGAGCTGCTGCACGCCGCCCTCCCCCCACTGCCATGCCCCGCCCCCCAAGGAAAGCCCCCGCGCCCACAGGCCCACCTTGTCCAGTGCGGCCACGAAGCCCGCGTCGTTGTTGAACGCTGACATGACCAGGGCGTTGTACTTTTTGTGGACGTCCAGCACCGTCTGGACATACATTTTGGGGTCCTTCCGCAGGGGAGACACAAACAGAGGTGGTTACTGGGAGTGAACTGCGTGTCACCGTGCTGCCACAGAGGTGCCGTCTCAGATGCCACCAAGTAGGACTAAGAAGAGCTGTGGTCCCATCATCAAAGCACGCACGGTATTTTGTTCACAGGCACAATACTACATATTCCCCACACCTGAAATTAAATACCAATTTCAAGTTTGTATGAGAAACAGTGACAGTTTCTACAGGAATGGCTCTGCTTTGCTAATTTTTGTTAAAAATTCATATTCTGGATTCCAGTCACCAGTAACCTAGCAGTCAGCGGGCAGGCAGTGCTGAGGATGCTGTCGTGGGCCGAGGAGGCAGGAACTGGGGCGGGCCAGACCTGTGGAGGGGCTGACTTGCCCGCCCTCCGTGGGCAGATAAAGGGAACCGAGAGGGGAAAGGCCAGGGCCCGGGAGAGAGGCAGGCAGCTGGGAAATCTCTGGACCAAGGGCCATCATGACGGGAAGGGAAGGGAACGGAAATGTCGGACACAGGGGAGGCTTCTGGCGTGATGCACGAGGAGACAGCATGCAGCGGGCAAAGGAGACAGACCTGGCGATGATGGCAACAGAGCGGCCGATGCTGAGCCGTGCCAAGCCCACACCGGGCCGGTCACAAGCTCGTCTCCCTGCACCCCCACAGATAAAGAAACTAAGTCATGGGGAAGCATCTGGTCAAGAGGTTAAGCGGCTGCAGAGCTGGGGGCAGCAGCCAGGGAGCCCGGCTCCCAGGTTCAGCATCGTCTCTGGAGCTCGGGCCGGGGGAGCCTGTGGGACGAGTCAGAGGCCCCGGCCTCACCCTGAGCCCCAGCAGAGCTGAGGCTGTGACACAGCACAAGGAGGAGGAAGTCCCGTCACCACACAAAACACGAGAACTGAGGCACAGGGAGCTTAAATTAAATGGTTTGCAAATGTTCCCAATTTCTTGGCAGATAGTAATCCTCAGTGTTCAAGAAGAGAAACCGAAATTCCCCAAGTCTTAAATATTGTGCATTTTTGTAACTCTTTATTTAGTTGTTTTTTTAGTAACATTAAGTAACCATTAAAAGTAAATCCCTTTTCCGTGATAGTTACAATAAATTTCAGAGCTTTTCTGTTATAACAAAAATGGAAGGTTTACCGTTACTATGAACAATTTATTGTGACAAGGTAATTCTGACGTGTGAAGCGGCCTCTACCCGATACAGACGTTTAATAAGAGAACACATTAAAAGGGAACTTAATACACAATCATTGCAAAATAAAAACCACTTAAGACACTGGGAGCTGACACCAGGTGTGTCTCTCAGGTGAGCATGACCCGTCCCACTCACAGAGCACACCCCAAAGCGCCTCCCCGCGGGCGAGCGTCACACTGCACACGCGCTTGTTTCTTCACCAGTGGAAACGGTGTCTGCCCAACTTCACTTGGTTTTGCATTGCAACTGATAATGCTTTTGCCAATTCAGATTTTAGATAGCTATCTGGTCTCACATCAAATTTCATCACAACAGTCACACGTTCTCCTTTTCACGTTTTTCTGTAAAAGTACTGACACTGACCTTTAGCCTCCGGCAAAACCCCTAGCACTAGAGAATGCCAGCAAAAGCCGTCGGGCACATTTGAGTAAAACGACACTCAAGGTCAACACACCACAAAAAAACTGCAGGTCAAAACCACCAATTTAAAGACTCGTTTTGCTTCCAAAACTTACTACTTCTTAGAACACCACTCCCACGGCCTCCCAGATTCACATGAACTATCTTACGAACATCAACATATTAATACTTATTTTATTTGCACGAATGACTCACTCTAGCAGCACGGGGCCATACACACACACACTGTGTCACCTACAAGGAGGACGGGTGGAGATGACCCTCGCCCCCCCACGGTGCGCCCCAGTGCCCTGCCCCTGCTCTGGCCATCATCAGTGGACTCCTCGGAACCAGGAATTTCTGTGTTGACTGTGTCCTGGCAGGAGAATTACAACGCTTTCCCCTATTTTCTTGATAAATTTTTCTCAGATTTAGGATGTGTAAAAATAAAAGTATCTCAAAAAATGCCAGGAAAGAATTCACCATGGAAAGACAAATCTTCCCCAAGAGCATAGAAGTCTTAAGACTCCGTTTTCAAGATTCTCGTTCTGACAGGAGAAGACCCAGCCAGGAGTCCAGTTGGTGAGAAGTCGGGGTTGGAATGGCACCCACGAAGGAAACTTTTGGCCTCTGAGATAGAGAACAAAGGTGCCAGGGAGCCCGACAAGGGCAGATGGAGATGGGCACACAGTGGGTCAGCACAGAGGAGAGAGTTTAAAGAAAGGGGCAGCCAGGAGTGCCCAGGAGAGAGGACTCCAAAGGTGTGAGATGAGCAACCACGAGACGGTGGTTCCGAGGGCATCGGGCACGGCTGTAATGGGAAAGGGGTGAGGAGTGGAGGGGAGAGATCAGCTGGATCAAATGCATTTTCAAGAAAATGAAGACGCGTGAATCTTCGATGGGTGAGAAACGAAGGCAGCAGTGACTGGTTTGCTTACCACTGCCCGTCCCCCAGTCTGACACGGAGCACCCTGCCTGCGAAACAGTCGTGCAGGGCCGCCCGGGGGACCCACCCAACCCTCAGGCTCTCAGCTGTCCTTCCCAGCCAGTGCCTGCCGGACCAGCTCCCACACCTGCCCTAGTGAGCGAGTCTCCCTGCCCCAGCCCTCTTCTGGATCGCTCTCTCTCCATCTCTCTGTTTTCTCGTTTCCAGTTCTTTCCTTCTGGAATTTTGGTAAGCATATCCGAGCCAAACTGACAACACATGCCAGGGCGCGATGTCCAATGCTCTGCGTCCACGTCTCTCCTCTCAACATTTTTTTAGGGAAAAACCCAAATATATCGGAAATCACAGAGAATAGTGAAATACACCCCATACTCACCACCCAGCTTCAACAAGCGACTGAACACAAAGCCTGCCCACTGCACAGCCTGTCTCCTCTGACTCCCTCCCTTCTCCACCCCACGCCCAACCCCGGCCAGCCCTGTATCGCTCTCCATCTGGACCGCGGCACTGACCTAAATGGTACACTCACAGTCCCCTTCATCCTCGAAACCCATGTCCTACGCAGCAGTTTCTTTTAAATAAAGCAGGAGGCAACCCTGGCTGGGCAGCTCAGCTGGTTAGAGCGTCCTCTGATACAGCAAGGTTGTGGGTTTGATCTCCAGTCAGGGCACAGATAAGTATCGAGTAATGAAGGCATAAATAAGTGGAACAACCAATCAATGTTTCTCTCTAAAAATCAATTAAAAATGAATAAAACAGATATCTGATGTCATCAGTTTCATGCTTATTACAACCCTCCCCGGCTTCCTCTGGGCTCAGGAGTCAGGCAGTGGCTCCCACGGTTTCAGTTTTGCCTCGGGCCACTTCCCTCACCCGTGTCACCCTGGACCTCCTGGTTCTTGGGGCCGGTGGTGGTTACACCACGGAGACTCTGCTGTCGAGGAGCCTTGTGAACGCCGATCCTCCATCGGTCTCGAGCATTCTCAGGGGAGCTCTCTGAGCGCCCTGGCACACGCACGGCCCAAACCCCACTGGAGCGCCAATCGCTGAATCGTGGCCAATGGCAGCCTCTCTTGCCAAGACTGCCCAGATGCTGCCTACTGCTCCCCCCAAGTGCCTAGGGCAGCGGTGCCCACCAAGCCTGTTACGTGGCCAACTCAGAAATGCAATCATTATGGTGTTATTACCTTTTATTCCACCAATTCCCACTGCGAACGATGCCTCCCAGAACTTAGCTTCTCTCTGATGCTATTTTAGACAGTGAGGGGTGCACCGCATATGAAGAGGTCTGAGGGCATGGGCCCCTTGGGAGCCGGTGGGTGCATGACCTGACTTCTGAGGACCACCTGGGACCCTCAGTAACATCCTAGTACTGCCTGCCACCAGAGGTACACTGGGTACAGCAGGCTGGAGGGGACACGCTCACCTGTCCAAACCAGCACAGACCCACCCGGTCACTCCACAGGAGCCTGCTGGCACCCAGAGCTACCCGAATCGCCACGCCTCTCGTCCAGCCAGGCTGACAGCCCGTCGGAGAGCGCCCCAGGCAGGGCACACGGGCCGCATGGGGGCGCCAACAGTCTCACCTCCAGGTTGCTTTTCTCTGAGGAGGAGGGGAGGGACAGGAGAGAAATGAAGTCGCACTGACTGACTAACACACCTCTAAATTCTCCGGCAGCAGCACAAGCCTTTTCCCATCAGCACTGGCACGTGGTCTCACTGGGCACCAAACGCAGAGAGGCGCAGTCTCGGCCCGTAATTAATGAGTCTTTAACGTGAGCATCTCACCTGCAGATTCTGATCAAGGTCAGCAAGTTCCCGACCTCAGGGACAGACCGTGGGCCCGATGCCTGCCCCACCCCGTCACACCCTGGCTGCTTGTGCCCCTCGCCATGGCTCCGAGCTCCTTGGCCCAGCCCTGACAGTGTGAAGGCCCGACGCTGACTGGGCAGCAGAGTGATCAGAGGAGAAATATTAAATTCTCAAAGTGAAACTACCGTGACTTTCCAGGGAAAGCAATGGCTTCTCCGAGAGGAAGACGGGTGTGGCTGAAGCAACGGTACCCCGAAGGTCAGCGTGCAGGAGCCCATCTCAACAGGGAAGGTGGTGAGAGTCGAGGTCAGAGGCTGTCTCTCTGGTCTTGAACCAGGCTCGGGCCACTGCAGGACTTAGAAACACGTGGCAAAGATGGACCCAAAATAGTTTGACATGGGGTGTAAGGCCAGATTTGGACAGGGAGCCATCGCCAGGGCTGGTCTGCTTGTGAAAGGATTAGAGCCTTCCTGACAAATGAAAGAAAGAGGGGTTCACCCTTCATGCAAACAGGAAACAACGCATCTTTGCAAAGTCTGGTTATCCCAGGCCAAAACAGACACCTGAGTACTCTTTCTGTTGGAGAAAATGACCGTCCTTCACACCCCACGGCAAGGAGGACACGAGCTCACGAACTCAGCTCCGTGCTTTCCGCCCCGGTCCACGCGGCCAGCGTTTGCTCGCGCACCGTGCGACCAGTCAGTCTGACTCTCCTCCAAGACGGCTTCTTCCGCCCACAGCAACTTCTTAACGCTGCCTCTCCCTTTTCTACACTCTGGTAATCTCCTTTGTTCTGTTTTTAAAAAGTGTTTTATCGTAAAAAATTATCAACCACACAAAATGAAAAATAGTAAAATCAACTCCCTACAGCCTAGGGTGTTCTCATCCCCCCTCTCCACATGGGCTATGATTTTATGGACGTGCACCCCATCTCCCGCCAGCAGGGCCAAGTTCGACACCAACGTGAGGTTCCTGGGCTCATTTCCTCACAGCGAGGGTCACCCCTGCCCCCGTTTCCATCCACAGACGGTTCAAGTCAGGACTGGGCCATTGCACTCCAGCAGGGAAAGGGACCCTTGGATGGACAAACCGGCCAGAGCACTGAGTCCTGCTGCTGCTCTGCTCATCCTGACAGAAGTTCGCCCACTGTCAGGCATTTATAATCACCTCCGACTCGGCTTCCCAATCCAAACCCCAATGATCCCCAATGCTGGTAAGGCCCCAGGCTCACCCCTCAGCCCCCTGCTGAGGGCTGTGCTCCGAGCTCTCCCATGGCACTCGACTGAGCACTGCCCAGGGCGGGTGCTCCCTTCTGCAGGCACCAGCTGCACATGTGCCCTCACAACTCAGCCCTCCATCTCTGCAGCCCAGCGCCGCCCCTCAGACCAGAGGCCTGCTGGACAGCCAAGTACCCACAAGTCCACTGACTGTAGCTGCCTTCCAGTCCAGCCCCAGCCAGCCTGGGACACTGAGTCAAGAAGCGGTGTCAAAGGGGACCTTGCTTAGCTGCTCCCATGTCCGCCCTGAAGACAGGGTGATGGAGCACCTTCCTGTAACCTGACTTAGTTTATTCACGAAGCTCTTTGTAGGGAATGACAATAGCACCCAAGTGCCAGGGAACTGCGTGGTAATGAAAAACTCGGCGTGGAGTCAGGTGTATCTCTCACACTCATTTTCCAAGCTTAAAAACTGTGCTCTCAAAGTAAGTAAATCCCTTCTAAGATTATGTATAATTGTGTGTGTGTGTGTGTGTGTTTACTTAATTCCAATAAATCCCTGCTGCTTTTTTTTTTTTTTTTTAGCATCCGTGGGCTTTGGAAAACGACCATGGCTCAGGCTACAACATACCTCCTGCATTTGACTGCAGATGTGATGAAAATTAATGCCTACAGGTTAGCAGCTATATTGGTTCGTTCTTACATGGTTTAAGCACCTACTGTGAACAGGCTAAGCACAGACACACATGCCAAGACCCTGCAGGTTGCAGGGCTTCCCCTGGTGGTGAACATAGGCACAGCCATGGCCCAGACCCGGGGACTGGGCTGCCATGCACTCAAGCAGATGGCCCTGCCACTTAGGAGTCCACTGAGACTTTCTGAAAGAGAGTAAGACAGAAATTTGGGAAAAAACTTCTTTTGGAAAAAATAAAAGTACTTGCTTTCATAAAGAAAAAAAATTTTACAAAGAAAAAACCAGTCTCATGAGTTTGGCAGAAAAAGTTCTCATGGAAATAATAATTCTAATTAGTAACATTAAAGAAATGCCTGATTTGAAAGTTAAGGCAAACTCAGTGCACGTTTACTAAGTTTTTATGTAATTATTCTTCATGGGAAAATCTTTATTTTGGTTTTTAAGTTCAGGATCCTGAGTTGCTGACATTTAAATAATAAAAGTATTATTTAAAGGCTTAGTTTTTAGTAAAATGTAACTGCCGGTAAATATAGTTTCACTGTGCTGCTGCCCGCTAACGGTTCAGTTTTCACAAACAGAAAAGCAGTTTGGCCAGAAGCCGGACGTCTGCCCTAACTGGCCACGAAGAAGTAAAGACAAGCCGCACGGACCGAGTCGGGCAGGCTGCGGACTTCGCCCAAATGAGACACCACGGTGGCACTTGAGAATCACAGAACAATTCTCTCTCCAGTTTAGGCCCCTACTTTGGTTTGAAAAAGACAGACATTAGAAGTAATACTCCCTCATTCTATGAAAACAAAAAAGGCAATTGAGTGTCTATTTTTAATCTAACCATATTCACTTGGAACACGAGTGCCCTGAGGCCAACCTCATGCCTCTAACATGTAACAGTTTACATGCAAAAGCAAAACCGGCCTTGCTTTTCTGAATTCCTCTGATCCTCATCTCATGAAACGACAGGATGAACCCCTAACTGACTTCGAGGAAAGTTAAATCTTTTCATGCTTGGCTCTCTGCTCAAATGGCCAACCTTTGATTTAATGGCCATGAAAACACCTTACATTATGCAAACAGCATCTTCACCAAGCCAGCCCCTTCCAAATCACATGTGTGTGGGTGCGTGCGTCTACCAAGCCCTTTAAAAAGGGACATTTAGTTTGGAAACAAGAGATGTTGTCAGGATACAAGCACGCTACAAACGTTTTACTCACAGAAACTCTACCCTCACTATTGTTAGTCCACTTCTTTTCACACTGACAGGAGAAGCAGCTTGCTGAAGGTCCCCATCAGTGCCAGGGGCGGGGGCTGGGGTCTGACCCCAGACAGGCTGCGCTGGGGCCAGCACTCGCCGGCTCCTCTGTCGCACCACCGTATGTCCACGGCTGTGACATCCTCCTTAGGCTTACACTAAAACCTGGTATTCTTCCCACAAACCCACTGCTGCACCAGCTCCCTTCCACCTTGTAGGTATAAAATTATTTCATAAACGTAAAGGAAGGCATTTACATTCACCCCTCTGGTAATTCACAGAGGTGGCAACGAGCGAGGCAGCAAGCGCCAGGGCTGAAAGGGGAAAAGGAGTCTCCCACAGGCAGACAGCAGGGGCAGAGGGCTTTCTAAAAACACAGTAAAGGAGAGAGCGTGGTCAGAAATAACAGAACACAGTGAAGGCAGGGAGACAAGGAGTTCTCCGAGGCAGACATCAGCACTAACTGCGTCCCAGAAGATTTCCTTCTCCGGTAGTTGTCCCCCACAGCCAGAATTAAAGTTCACAACAGGGACAAGACTGAAGACAACGTACCTGTCTCAGAAACGGGTGATACTTCCTGTGTAACATCGTTACGTGACGCACAGGTGACCTGGCAGGAATGCCCTACACACCCCTGGGGCGGAGCAAGTGGGTGAGAAATGCTACACATTTCAGGGCCTCGCCAGGGCCAGCAGCCCTGCGACCCTCACCTGGAAGGCAGTTCTCCGTTAACGTCCCTAAAAGGCCCACCTGGGGTCTGGCAGGGCCAGGGCAAGGCTCCAAGGAGGCTCTGGCCTATTCTCCCTGAGGTGGACTCTTCTAAGTGGGCAAAATGTAATAGAGGATACATAGGAATAAATGTATAAAGAAATGACACCCTTACTGCCTATGAAGTGCCAAAGGAGAGTTTTGGGAGGTGTTTGCTACCCAGTGCTGGGCACTGTCTTTAAAAAGCCACACAAGGTTCTCTCCGGGGGCGGGGTGGGGTGGGTTTTAGGAACTACACGGCAAACGGAAGTCACACCTGAGTCCGGGCACAGAGACACAGAACGTGTGCCTGCAGCCCGGCCCGGCCGCAGCGCTGCGGAACAGCACTCACATTTAACGCAGCCTCCCCGCACTTTTCGATCGCTGCAAGGCCCTGATTGTGAATGTGCGTCTCCAGAAGCTTTTTCAGCTCTCCCAGGCCGTCCTGGATTCGAGACACAAGGTTATACATGCGACCCAAATCTGAAAGAAAAAGGCAGCACCTTTACGCACTGAGTAAAACTCTGCACACCCACCCCACAAGTGTGTGTTTAGCCCGAGAGGGACAATACCCTGAAATAAAATAGTCATGTTTCTAGGCTTAATTGCAATATTTTGCATTTAGCATAGAGTATGTAGCGGGCACTAACAAAAATTATGTATTACTAAAGTTTTACTTTTCCTCTCACTGTGAGGACCCACTAGCACAGCAGAGAAAAAAAATCTTATCAGGAAATACCTACTGCTTCCTAAGCATCGGGATTAAATCTATGCCTGGCATGTAACAGGTGCTCACAAATATATTTGAAAAGATTAGTTTAAGGAGATACAAATATCCATCTCAACTATACAAGCCAATGAATCATAAAAGAGCCACAAGTTATTGTATGTATGGCATATGTTAATTTATGAGCGCCAAGGAAGAAAAATCCCAAATCCATGTTTTTATTGATCTCCTAATACACCCCAGTAAAACATGGAGGGATAAGAGAAATACAAAAGAAATGCTTTTTATCTCGAAGAATTTTCAAAAGAAAAATGTTCAAAAAACAAAACCAGGAGCACTACCTTAATGTTAAAGTCACACAACAAGTTGTACTTCAAACTAAACTGAAAAGATGCTCCTCCCCAAAGCCACCTCCCCCAGGGTCTGTGATCAATCCACAACAAGGTGCATGCACACGAATATCTCAAAAACTGACTCGTGTTCATAATGCCGTTAACTCTGAGTCAAGAATTTCACCTTCAGAACCACAGATGGCAATAAACCCCCGCAGGTCCGGAGGCAGAGCGGCTCACCTTCGTTTTTGTCGGCATCCAGCAAGTTCTGGAACTCCGTGTGGAAGATCTCCAGGTGCTTCTCGATGAGCACCTGCTCGCACTTGCGCGCCAGCTCGTCCTGGGTGCTCTCGTGCAGATAGACCTGCACCCGCCGCTGCTCCTCCAGCAGGCGCGCCTCTGCCTGGGGGGACGGGACTCACTTGAGAAGAACTGTGACTCAAAGAACGGCAAACTAAACTCACAGACCCGCTCTGACAAAACACGATTTGAGAAAAAAGGAGAGAGGGATTCTTTGATCTGAGGGTGAACGCCAGCTGTGTTTAAGGGGTCCTTGGTGTGTTTCCTTTTCTCTGCACCACAAACTTCCCACTAACCTCCTTTCTAAACGACTGGACGAAGTCGCAACGCCCAGTGTCCTTCCTCCCGACACGCAGCATGTCACCTGCAGCGTGTCACCTGCGGGGAGCCCTCTACCTGACACTCTCACAGCCTTGGGCCCGTCCTGCGTGCGCAGCGCCAAGGACCACTGCTGCGGCTGGCAGCTATTTGGGCTAGAACTCATTCCCGAAATGTCCGCGTGAAAGTGATTACTGGTGATCAGATTTTTAAAAAAATTAAATAAAAGACCATTATGGCCAATTTCTTGCCAATCATTACATATGCACCTCTGAAATGTAATGGATTACTTGTGCATCTCAATTTTACATCACACCAGAGACAGGTGTGGTGTCAAGTATCACTGAGTGACCACTAAATTACTAAAGCAAAAGATGTTTTAGTGATAATCTGAAATTAGTCACATGATTTGAAAGAAGAGACAGAAATGATATGCTCATTATAAAAATGCCAATAGTCTCCAAAACAATTTTTAAATTTGGTGTAATTTTGGAGAAATCTGGAAAAATTCAACTGGAAGAATATCCAAGAGCCAAGAAAACATAAAATAAAAAAAAAAACAATTAGAACTGGCAACTGTCAACAATTAGTAACAGAGGGACAACTGTTTAAACTACAGAAGTTAGATTAAAACCTAAATAGTTACTGGTGAACAATAAACTTGAAAAATAGCTGTAGTAGTTATCAAAAGGTCAATATCCTTAACATATTACTGATCTCTGAAAAATCAGCAAGTATAGCCACATTACAAACATGGAAAAGGAAAAGAAACAATTTACAGCTCTGGCTGGTGTGGCTCAGTGGACTGAGTGCCGGCCTACAAGCCAAAGCGTTGCTGGTTCGATTCCCAGTCAGGGGACATGCCTGGGTTGTGGGCCAGGTCCCCAGTACAGGATGCGTGAGAGGCAACCACACATTGATGTTTGTCTCCCTCTCTTTCTCCTTCCCTTCCCTTCTCTCTAAAAATAAGTAAAATCTTAAAAAAGCTTGCAAAAGCCCCACAGCGTTATTCCAGTTTGGTTTAGTATACATACTTAGTAATAGTGCCACAACCTTATTTTACTTATATTTCCCAGAAAGTCTACGGTTATTGCACATTTTTCCCCAGTTACAAAGTTATTTTAAAACGTAGTAAGAGATTTTTATGTGCTTTAACTCAGAGGTCCAAGGTGAAGGGCCTGCTGCTTCGCCATCTAATGCTGCATTAAGCACAACACACCTCAGGAGATAAAGCAGATGAAACACAGGGTGTGCAAACCCAAAGGGCCACTTTTTCTAAGTTAAATCATTTCCTGCATGAACATAATCATCTTCGGCAGTAAAAACTCATCTCTCTTAAAAACTCCTTCTCCTGCAACAAACTTGACCGCTTCCCAGACAAGGCCGATTCACACTGGGGCACGTGCTCGCCGCTGGGTGGTCTGCACACAGAGGCCGCATGCTGCAGACTCTTCCTGAAGCTGCCGGGAGGGGAGGGAGCTGTAACTGGTACCCTGAAGGCCAGAGAGGCCTCGGTAATCACTGGTTTCACTCACAGGGAAAGAAAGCTGGGCCCCAGGTGTTGTACTAGTAGGTTTCTGGAAGGATGGCCATTTACATCCTTGGTTGTTTTTAGGTCAAGCTCTTGACTGTCACTGGACTTGGCAGTAAGTGCATGAAAATACCAAGATGAAGTTCAAAACGACTAAAAATTAAGCAATTAAAGACTGTCCCTATTAATGCTACTAGAATCAGTTCATGATAAAAACAAATGGAAAAAAAACAGACAAAAAAGGTAAGCAAATTAATGAAAGCATGTTATTTTTCAAACGTTTTAAATGCCATTAGAAACCTAGGAGTCACACAGATTTTCAGTAGCTCGGACTAGTCTCCAGGACCTGAGACGGTGAGATGAGTCACAACACTGCTGGGGCCCAGGCCTAGTGCCGTTCGCTCACTTGAGAAGTGTTTCCACTCGAAGATTCCTGACAACGCAGAAAAGGGAGCAGAGACCCCCAGAGAATCTGGGCACTAGTACCAGTTGCTGCGAAAGCAGAATACATCTTTTTGATCTCAGTGTTGTTCATGAGTCTGTACTCTATGTTCCACTAGAACATTGGAATATAAATACACTTTCCCCTTAGGTTACTGAATAAACCATGCCCCCCCGCCCCCATCATCCTGCGGTTCTGCACACCCTCAGACACACTGGAGGTTCTGAACAATGTGCAGTGTAATACCCAGCACATCATGCTTGCTCTTTGCCAAGTGTAACACGTACATTTATAATAGCTCATCACTCCCATTTTGCAGATGAAGCATCTGAGGAACAGGTTAAGACCAAGCCCCTAGTAAATGGAAAAGTGGATTTAAAGCTAGACTCAGCCAGTTTTGCGTGTAGGCAAGAGCAGAACTGTTTCGTTGCTGCTGGTTCCGTGCCTGATTCTGCAAACAGCCGCCCTGCTCTGGAGTGCTTGTGGAGCTCTGGCCTAACAAGCTGAGCTCACTGCACCGGGGACTCCTCTGCTCCTCAGGGCGGGCCACTGACAGGGCCACGGCCCACGGCCATGTCCATGGGAAGAACAGGCTCGCTCACTACAGTGATGTGTACCTTGGCCAGTCGATAAAGGCCTCACTTTTAAAACATGCCCCATTTAAAAAGACTCAACATAAATGACAGAGTTCAACAAATGTCCTATTTATGAAATGACAGGCAATGCTAAGATTCAAAACAGATGGTTTCAAAAGTCTGTCTGTCAGGCAGCTGTTTGAAAGTCTGAATGAGCTGGTTAGGTTCCAGGTCAGCATACAAAAGCTAGCTTAAGCATAAACATACACAAAGAACTGTTACTCTTCCACACTTCTGAAGAGTTTCATTTTTGGTAGGTTTTGAGACACCAAAAATTTGTGCGTCAAGGACTTCCAGCTTCTAAGGCCCGCTGATCATCACTATCTCCTACCGGGCAATGGACGCAGAAGGGCCGCACTAGTGGGCGGGACCTGCCGTGGTGAGAGGGAGCTGCTGCTCTGAGGAAGCGACTTACTAACGTTCTAGCTCAGTGTGTGGGAAGAGAGTCTGCAGCCTGGCTGAACGGAGCACCAGGGGGGAAGCACACGCCAGGCCCGTCAGCCCTAGACTCCCTGGAAATCTTGTACATCTCCGGTGCGCCAAAACCTGCCTGGAGGAAAGTAAAGTTGTACTGGAACACAGCCAATCCCACCTGGGCAGGTATTGCCGTGGCTGTGTGGGCACCACAGTGCAGAGCTGAACAGCTGCACGGGACCACAAGATGGACAGTCTACACCATTTACTGCCTGGCCCTCCGTAGACAGTTTGCTGACTCCTGACCCGGGTCATCCCTCAGAGCAAAAATCTAGGATGGCTGGAGCCCCAAAGAAAGAGGACAAAGAGCAGCCGTCCTGGAACCTCACCGCGACACTACCCGGTAGGAGACGGCTCCACGGCTCCACGACCCAGACCTGCCGAACCTTCCGCATGAGGACTGGGCTCCTCCGGCATCAGGATGGCCTCTCCTCTAACACACACTGAAGGCTGAGCCACAGAGTTTTAGGGGATAGTTTGGAAGCAAAAAAGTGAAGCTTAAGTCTGCAGATCTGAGACTACTTGTTAAAAACGTATTTTCTCTTGACATGGTGAGACTGCGGCTTGCACACGATGTCGAGATACATTCTAGGAGGGACAGTGCAAACCGCACAAGTCATACAACTACTGTGGCTGTACCCTCAGAACAGGGGTGACAGCACGGAGTTGTGATGATCAGACTCTTCTACGAAAGCCCCGTCAAAACAGGAGTGTCTGCGTGCACTACAGACACACACAGCAACACTGCCTAGGAATTCCTACTCCTACACTACTAGGAATTCCTACTCCTACTCCAACACTGCCTATTCCTACTCCTTTGACAGGAATAACTCTTAACAGAAGTCCACATAGATAGAGTGCTGTATTTAAGCTTACCTTTTTCATATACTCAGTGACCGGGTTCTGCTGCAAGAATTCAGTACTCTCTCTGGTATAAAACCTCTCCGTGTCAGCCAAAAACTGCGACTCAAAGGATTCTTTATACACTGTTAACGTAGGGCCCTTTGCAAATGCATCATCTTCATTCAGCCCCAACTCCACTAGAAAGAAATATGAACTATATTTCAATTACCCTATTTTTATTACATTTTACAGAATATATTTAGGTGTAGCATCAAGTTTAAGTTGTGTTTAAACAGTAAACATGGCCCTGGCCAGGTAGCTCAGTTGGTTAGAACATCGTCCTGACAGGCCAAGGTTGTAGGGGTTCAATCCCCACTCAGGGCACATACAAGAAACAACCAATGAATGCACAAGTAAGTGGAACAACAAATCAATGTTTTTCTCTCTCTCTAAAATAAAAAAGTAAATGTAAAAATGGCAGGACATAAAGTCTTATTTATCAGTATCAAAGCACATTGTTTCTATAAAAACAAAACAAAACAAGACACACAAAAGCAAGTAATTCTGACTCATGGCCAGGCATGCTTCAAAGTTATCATGAAGTTTATTTAGAAAACTTATATTTCCTGAAAGTGTGAAAATAAGAAAAATGACAAATCTCAAACTTTTAAAAATACAAAGCTACTTTTTTCAAGCTCTGTAGTACTTTATTGGATTCTCAATCTCAATTTCTCAAGCTCATACAAATTTCTACTTATAATTCAGCTCTATCCATGACACTGCCGTATTGTTTACCCAGCAATTCAGCACAAGACCAGAAGAGAAAATGATTCAAGTGTCTATCCCATCAAAACTTCCATAAAGGTTCAATTACAAGGATCCAACAATTTTATGATCAGTAATATCAAAAAGAATCACAATGACTTAAAAGAGAATTATGAGCACCTTGTAACACTAACGGTATTCTTGGAAAAAAAAAAAAAAAACCAACCTAAAATGTTTTCGAAGTGAATCTGTCGGAGTACTGTTATAATTGACCTGTGATATAAAAACTGTAAATCAACTGAAGGAAAAGTCTTTACCGTAAGACTGTACAACCCCACTGATGAGTCTTGTGTTGATGGTTTCGCCGTTTCTTTCCTTTTCGATCAGTTTTAAAACAGCATTGGTTACCTGTAGAAAGGACACAGGAAAAAGACATGCAGATGACAGGCTACAGTATGTATCATGTGACTGTACATCTCTTAAGCATTTACATCCATTAAACACCGCGAGATGAGAGGTCCTCCTGAGATGTTCCCGAGGAGAGGGGAAGACAATGGCTAGGAAGCGAGACCTGCCGGGATTTTAGGAGAAAGCCACCCGCACTCACACAAGCAGGTACCTGTTTGTTCAAGGGCCTGAACAGACAATCTCTCCAAGTCACCAATGCGAGCTGGAGAAAAAGAAAAAGGGAAAGTATAAAATGTCTGTACTTTTTACTGTTTTTCTAATACTGAAGCCACAGGAAATAGCTTGAATCCCTGATTATATTGATCAGTATTTCCAGATGGTAACTTCATAAAAATCTACCAACCCAATGAAATAACAGCCACTCCCAAGTTAACATCTTCAAGAGGTATCAAAGTATGGATGCTTATCAGCTCACATTTCATAAGGAACATAAAAATTTGAACTTAAGGAGAATGCATATATCAGTTTAAAGGGCACAGTGGATGCAATCTATATAATCATTCCCTGGGTCAAACTTAATTTTTGACCTGAGATACTTAATGAAGATAATTTTTTAAAGTTTAAAAAACTTACACAGAAGCTATATCAGAAAGTGCCTATAAAGACTCTCTCCAAAACAGAAATAACTCACACATGACTTTTAATCTGTTTGTTGAGGCATTATTTAGTCAAAATAATATTCAAATTTATATCAATTTAATGTTTAAATACAAATGGATGAGAAATTCATTTACACACAAATGGGATCAGTCTTATTTCCCCCAAATGCAACCATAGATAAAACTGGGTTTATATAAGATACATCTCTCTGAATTATATAAAAATTTAATTTAGGCCCTGGCTGGAGTAGGTCAGTGGATTGAACGCAGGCCTGCGAACCACATGATCGCAGTTCGATTCCCAGTCAGGGCACATGCCTGGGTTGCAGGCCAGTTCCCAGTGGGGGACACATGAGAGGCAACCACACATTGATATTTCTCTCTCTCCCCTTCCCCTCTAAAGATAAATTAAAAAATCTTAAAATAAAATTTATATAGTGAATTTTCACTGAGTGTATTTCCACATACACACACACAAAGCCTGAAAAACACACACCCTTGTGTTTCTCTTCAGAGCAGGAACAATGCAGTGGCTGTGAACTTTCAGGAAAGACACACCACATAACTAACTTCTTCCAAACATACCCTTTCTAATTCAGACAGCTCTAGACAGTCCTAATGTGACTCTGGACAATTTGTCGCTTTGGAGAGAGAGAGGAAGAAGAGCCAGGCAAGAGCAGACAGCAGGACCAGAGGTAAATCACAGCAGCACAGTGCGGCCCAGGCCCAGGGGAAAAGTGTGCAGGATCACTAGCGTGTCAGTTGTGAAGTTAATTTATGTCTGCTGGTTGACTTGAAAGGAGCCAACCCCTCTTCTTACAGAACAACTTTTTATAATTAAAAAAGGAAAAAGAATTGTCAGGAAAAAGTAAAACTTTTTATTTCATAAGAAAGCATCATCTTCTGGAGATTCTGGAAAACATAATGAGGTTATTGTATGAAAACCATTCACCGTGTCTACTGAGACTTGAACTTTAAGTGAATTAAACAGGCTCCTTGGAAGAACATGAGGTCTGTCCAGAAACAGTCCAGCTGTTAGCCATTGTTCACACAGTGAGAATGGTTTATGTGATATCAATGTAACCCGGCAGCAGGGGGCATGGGCTGGAATGCACATGTGTGAACAATGATGACTTCACTGTACTAGTCAGTGGGGGAGGTAGACACTGTTGAGAAAGCATGTGTACTGTGTGGCCATCACATTCAAAATGGCTAGGCGAGTGGAGCAATGAATCTGCATTCAATTTTGCGTTAAGCTTGAGCATTCCTCCACGGAAGCTATCTGGATGATTCAGAAGGCTGAAGCTAGAGGCAACTGGTGATTGGCAGCTTCGTCATGACCACAATCCTGCTCCATGCATCATGTCTCATGTACAATTTTTTGGTGAAAAACCACATCACCCAGGTGATTCAGCCCCCTTACAGACCAAATTTGGTGCCCTGTGACTTCTGGTTTCTCCCCAAACTAAAATCACCTTTGAAAAGGAAGAGATTTTAGACCATTGATGAAATTCGGGAAAATACGACGGGGCAGCTGATGGAGACTGGGAGAACTGTGTGAGGTCCTGCGGTGCCTACTTTGCAGGGGTGTGAGGCGTCACTGTCCTATGTATGTTTCTTGCATCTTCTTCAATAACTGTCTCTATTTCTCATATAACATACCTGGATACTTTCTGGACAGGATATACTGTCTCTATCTAGCCTTTACTAAAAATTTATGGTGGTGTATTGTATTTCCAAACAGTAACTATAGCATTTAAGAATGTAGAAAGGGTGAATTTTAAATGCAATTTTTTAAAAACTCAGTTCAGCCCTGGCTGGTGTAGCTCAGTGGATTGAGTGCGGGCCTGTGAAGCAAAGGGTCGCCGGTTCGATTCCCAGTCAGGGCACATGCCTGGGTTGCAGGCCAGGTTCCCAGTGGGGGACCCATGAGAGGCAACCACATATTGATGTTTCTCTCCCACTCTTTCTCCTTCCTGTCCCCTCTCTCTAAAAATAAATAAATATTTAAAAAAAATAAAATAAAAATGCAGTTCAGTCTTGAGAAACATACTCTGTAAAGTGTATTTGCACGTCTTTACACTTTCTTTACTGCTACTGAACATAGTTGAGAAGAACTGAAGAGAAAGAATGGTTTTCAGCACTCAGTGACGCTATTAGAGGCCGTATGGGGTGCTGCAGGTCAGCAGGCTTCCAAGAGGAAACTGACCCAAATCACGCCGACTTCTACACTGACAAGAATGCACTTGTAAGTGGAAAAGAAAGGGGAAGCCCAAAAAGCTCAATCAGAACAATGAGCCTAGTGAGTTTTGCTAAAGCCACGTAACTGTAGAACAAAGCATCATCATCACCATGAAGCAGTAGCAGCTTGGTCCAGAAACTGAGCTACACACATAAACAAAAGTGGGTCGTCGTGATCCTGTGTTACATTAAGTTTTTCTTACAATTCAATTGGTCTACAGCAAGGCTACGTTGCTACCATACGACATTCCTGGACACAGAGCTATCTCACTCCCCAGAACTGGACATTTTCGTATGACTGGTTCGAAGGGTCCCGTCTGCGTATCTGACAGCCTGTCACCAGCAGGAAGGCAGGGCTGCTCCAAGTCCTCCTGCCAACGCTGCTCCCAGCGGACTGTGCATCAGAGGGTTTGCTGAAGCAGACCGCTGGGCCCCACCGGCAGGTTCTCATGAAGTCCAGGCTGAGGCCCAGTCATCAGCACCCTAACAAGTTCCCAGGTGGCGCGAGGCTGCAGGTTTGGGGACCACACCTTGAAAACTAGTGGGCCTAGAAAAAACTTCCTTGACTGAAGAAACGTAATAATACAAATACAAAATAATTTGTATTTGAAGGTGATTTACCAACTCAAAGTCTGTTCTCACGCAGTATTAAAAGAAACCCCCCCACTTTAAACTGTGTCTGTTATTCCGTGCACCCCGTTACCCTGTAAGGGGGGTGGTGCATGGTCCTCTTGGTGAGACAGCTTCCAGAGCCTGGAGGAAGGTCAGGAAAGGGCCACACGGGCCTGGCTCTGCCGGGACAGCCGTAGGAAAACCTGACCACACTGTGATGCAACCACACTCCTGTTTGTTTCAATCTAAGTAACAAGCAGTGAAATGTCAACTAAGCTAGCCTGGATCACAGGATATGACCCTTTTTAAAAGGCAAAAACCTCACCGATAGCACAGCCACCAACATTTCTGCACACACAGCGTGCATTGCCTCAGTTTAACACTAAAGAACTATTCTAGTGTTCACTTTACAAAGGGCTTGCAGTGTGACACGGGGCAATCCGGGCAAAACCTGATGGCTGGTCAAGTGACCGAAGAAGGGACTTCAGTCACCAACACAGGAGCGTGCAGGTGTACTTCAGAACTCCCGTTTACTCACCCTTGTCCCTTCTTGCCACAAACTAAGGGTCATTTATTGGTAAATTAAAACAAGGGAAATTAGCCTGTTATTCTGAAATAGCTTGACATTTGCCTAGAGCCCCTCACTGAAAAGATGATGGGCTCTAAAAAAAATGTGCTCAGAAAACACATTTGAAAGGTGTTCTAAGAAATCTTACAGAATAGATCTCATATATTCCTTTTCGTCCTTCGTCACACTCGCGGCGAACCCAGTGTCTATTGAGGTAGGCACAAATTCCATTCAGAACTTTGCTGGAAAATCGGTAGTCTTCCCATTGCTGAGTGTAGAACTTCAGCACACTCTCATCCATCAAGTCTTCTCCATCCTGAAAATAAGGCAACCCCAGCTTTAAAGATGGTTAATTTGTCACACGGTGGAAGTCTACTAAACACATCTACTGCAAGACCACACACTGATGGGTATGGCTTCAGATGTCCTTTGAATTACTCTGTGTGTGAAAACATGCTCATCAACATAGATTCTCATACAAATACAGCTTGTGAGGACTGGACTGAAGAGAGAATTTTAATAATTCTTTCGCCTCAACCTGGCACTTTTTTCCTGGTGTTAAATATGCATATACACTCATAAAAAGAACCCTGAACTTTTACAATGAGGGTGATTCCTTTTTGTTAACAAATCAAAATTCAGCTCAAAAATCATCCTCTTGCTATTTTCTCTGTTAAAAAGTTAATTAACATGTCCTGTTAACAATTTAGACCATAGGCCAATACCATTTATTTTTTTAATTTACCTTCATTAGATTTACTTAAAAATGATAAAAGTATAAAAGCTTTTTGTGCTAATGTGTTACATTTTTATAAAAATAACTATAATGATAGACTAGTTCTCCTTTAACAAAACTTCAAGAGGAAAATGTGCATTAATGAAGATTATTTTTACTGAGATGTCTGCAACTTAAACCACAGATTTGTATTTGAAGGAAACTAACTTGAAAATTTTTCCTTAGGTGCTAATGACATCTACAAATGTAGCCTTTAACGGCTGAGCATGAAACTGCAGAATCACTGAAATGCCCCGTCCAGGAGACAGGGGAGGTGGAGGCAGAGGGAGGGGCTCCCCCATGAATGGGAACAGGAACGGGGGAACGGGGGAACGGGAAGGAAGGGCCTAGCCAGCCAGGATGGCTCTCAGGCTCCAGGCTCTCAGGCTCCAGGCTCTCAGGCTGGGGGTGGGGCTTGTGTGAAACAGCTCACACTGTGTCATCCACAGCGACCCGACAGCCACATGGAGATCTGATCATGTGACACCACCAGACTGTTGTTCATTCACATTTAAATAAGAAATAAAATGCCTCAACTATTCTGAATCACAGTATATGATCTTTCGTAAAAGGCAAAAATCTCACTGATACCACAGCAACCAAAACTTTGCCAACACAATATATGTTCCTCATTTTGTATTAAAAATTCCAGTGTCTACTTTACAAAGTGTTGTGAATAAAAACAAGGACACAGTGGCTTCAGCAAGACGTCAGAAACAGTGTGGGGAACATGAAAGGGTTCTATTTAAGTCACAACCTGCAGTCAATTAACTGCAGTTTATTGGAATCTTTACATGTTTCCAATGACCTTGTAAGATATATTTAGAAAAACAATTTTGCAGTGTGCTAAAATTTTTGCCTATTGTCTTGTGTAAATCAAAAATATTAAAAAACATATCCATAGAGTGCCAGTCCCCGGGTAGAGAGCAGAGACGTCGTCACTCACTCCAGGCAACATGTGCAGCACCAGAGGCAGCGGCCCTGTGGCTGGATGGAAGGCATCACACTGCCTTTGCAACAGAGGACGGGACCAGGGAAGAGAAAGGCAGGTGAAGGGAACACCCCACCGCCGCCGAGCAAGAGAGGCTCGGAGCAGGGGGAACCCACACTGGCAGGAAACAGGCGTTCTGGTGAAACCCATCTGGGGCAAGGACACAACTGCATCGTAGTTCTGAGAAACACTACACGGTCGTGTGTAAAGTCAAGATTCACACTGGAAAAATGGGATGACCAAGGGCGGGAAAGCCTTCCTATCGCTTGTAGATTTTGATTTGGAACAGCACATTGGGTTGCAAGCACAACATGGGCACATGAGCGCGTAATGATCTGCCTACATTGAAGGCTCTCCGGTGTCCAACCCCATGGCACACGGAGGCACTGCTGTTATGGCACGAGGGCAGCGAAGACGCCCGGCTGCCCGCAGGCGGACCGTGGTGATAAAGCGACGAAAACGACAGTGCGAGACTCAGCACTGAGGCTGCCTATTTTTACTGTTAGAAAGGGTCATTGTATATGTAAAATGTCTTACCTTAAGAAGATTTGTCAAGTAATTCTTCAAAAATTCTTTAAGTCGTTTGTATAATTCCAAGCCAACAAACTGAGCTCCCCCAGGCGTCTGCCCCTTTTTCGATTTAGAAGGAGGGACGCCAGCCCCTCGCGCTTGGTTTGACTGGTGAACACTTGTGCAGTAGTTATAAACGTGACTTGAAGGAAATTAAGGAAGGCAACATGCATCCTTGATGTGAACAATGATCAATACAAATGTATTTTCTTACACACTATTTCAGCATCGACACCTATCCAATGTATCGACAAAAGCCTGTTGACCACTAGAGTAGAGAAGAGATCACATTATTCACATCCCAATAAAGCTACAAGTGCACCAGCCCCATTCACAAGCTTGTCTGCTGTCACAGACAGCAGCTGGCCCGGGGGACAAGGAAAGGTTCAGGGGGAAGGTCATTGAGAAGACGCTGGAACTTCCAGACTATCTACTGACACTTTGTTGAGGAAGTGGTCCCAAGTATACGAGAAGGCAACAAAGGTTCAAGGTGGCAATGATCTTCTTCAGTAAAAACAGAAAGCTAATAACCGCAGTCTATTACAACGTTTAGCTGTATTTCCAGAAGCATATAATTATTGAAATAACCTTTACTTTACAGTATATGTAAGTAGATTTAAACAAAGCTACACCTTAAGGATGAAGGACGCAAAGCTTAAGAAGTGGCAGGCAAGAGACCAAGTCCACTTATTCCTACAGAAAAGTCAGAGACGTTCAACATGGTTAACCATGAGGGCAGTACACAGGTACTATTGAGAACTACGGAGATGTGTGAAAACAAAAGAAAACAAAACCCCGCAGAATATCCCAAGAAACAGCCAAAGTCTAAACTAGCTACCTTTGGGAAGGGAGCAGCAAAGAGGATAGGGAATGAGGATGGATGAGATGGAGAACCACTGATGGGTTACAACCTTTCAAGCTATTGCAGTGTATCGGCATGTATTTTACTTGCTGATACTGATTCAGACAGAAAAAAATATAAATAAAACAATATTCTGATATATTGTAAGAATTTAGTACATAAAAATATTTCAAACTAGTGGGTAAAAAAGGATTATTCAATAAATGGCAATGGTAAGAAGAGATTTCAAAAAAATAATCTATATTCCAAAATATATTAGAAATAGATTAAGAAAATACACAAATTGAAACCATAAAACAAAGAAAATACACAAGAATATTTTCCAGATCTCAGTTTGGAAAAGGTCTTTCTAAGCAAAGTCATAAACAACCTGAAACTTTGAAAATATGTTAGTAAAAGATATCTTAAATTAACTATTGCTATCTTTAACAAATTAAGGTAATTTAAAACATGCAAAAATTAATCTCTATAGAAACATGGGCACGGTATTCCAACAGAAAATCCAAAAGCTAAAAGAAATATGTATTAGTGGCTACCCTCCCCCTCAAATTCCTCAACCTTAGCAGTAATCAAAGAACTATGCCTTAAAACAATGAATCATTTTAGTAAATGTTTCAAATGCAGAGAGAATCACAGATTACAATACACAATGAACTCATTAGCTCATGATCCAATTTGGAAAAATCTCACTATTTCCCAGCCTTTCCCATTTCGTCCAACCCCCTCACCCCCGCCCATTCAGGAAAGCGACCGGCACAGACTGTAGGGGAGAGTAACTGCGGTCACTACCACTCCTCCCCAGCCCACTCCTCCCGCCACTGCACCAAGGGGCAGAGGCTCCCAGGAGTTGGTCTCTGTCACTCTCGTGGATGTTTTCCTATTTTATGACTTCATGTGTTTCCAAACATGACACAGACCGTAACAGGTACATCTGCTGACGCCATTTGTTTCGGTCAGGATGTGACGGCTACAGCCCTACGCAAGGTACTACACAGTACAGATTCACAACACTTTGTCCCTCCTCTTGTTGACAGTCTCTGCTAACAGTCATTTGGCGGGCTCCAATTTTTGGCACAACCCTACTTTAGGTCTGGTTTCCACACCGAGGCTTCTCTTCCCTCTGGGTACAACTGTATGTGAGGGTGAGCAATGAGTGGGTCACACGCTGTGCACTGCACGGTCTGTTCTTTCCCACCACAAGTACCAGTGCGCGTTACTTAGAAGTCTGCAAGTACACTGCCCCACTGTTTAGCCTTCTCGTTAAAAACATTAAGAAGCCTTAAACATATTTTATGATTGATTTTGCCACAGGCTAGTCTATTAGTCTTTTTAAAGAACTGGTTTGGGATTTATGAATTTTCAAGTGTATCTTTAGTTCATTTCTGTTCTTACTTCTTTCTTTACAATTGTTGTCTTTCTGTGAATCCTTGTCTTGGTTGCCTAGCTCTGTTAATCTCTCTGCTTCTTTGCTCTTTTAAATGTCGGCTTGAAAACTACAGGCTTCCTGCCCCAGACCACTTTGGCTGCACCACCGAGCTCTGATATTTAATTCCTTTATTCAGTTAAATTTTCTTTTTTCCACTATTAGTTCTCTTACTTCAGTTATTTAAATTTTTTAAAAGATTTCCAAAGGGTGTTCCCTCCTACCTTAGAAAACTTTTGATTTCATTTTAAAGAATTAATTTAAAGAATGTTACCTTTTTGGTAGTTTCTTTAAAATGCGATGAGACTTAGAGCTGTGTGGGTTCTCTTTGTGTGTGCTTAAGGGGAACATCCACTTCCTGACTGTCTGGACCTGTTGCAGCAAGATGGTCAGTTCTGCTTTCCAAATCTTTTATCTTGAGGGTTATTTTTGTCTGTTTATTAATCACGGAAAATTTTTTATTGAAATCTCCCTAACTAAGGACTTGTAAATTGTTCTTACAACGCTCTACAATATCTGTCATATCTTTTGAGGCCCTATTAGTAAGTATACAAATGTGAAATTGCATTCCTGGTGAATATAATTGGAAGTGACATTCCTCCATTGGAGGGAAGTAACAACAGTGCCCCTAAATCCCACATATTTGATGTCAAAATAGTTACTCCTACCTTTTGGTCAGACTTTCCCTCTAATACCTACATTCTACCTCCTTATTTCCACCTTTCGTGTCTCAATGTTTTTGTGTGACACACCATCACAGGAAAATTCAGTTAAGAAAACCAGGTCCGATAATCTCTGATGCCAACTCTGGGTTTATGGTCACACTTTCTTACACCGCTGTCTGCACCGCCTCTGCTACCTGCCTGGGCACAAGGCTTTGTCTCCTCTTCTGTGTGGCCACCATTTCCCAGCCCACCCCTTGCCCAAATCCTCAAAAGCTGCCACAGAGGCGCATAATTTTTACACCTAGCAGCCAGCTCTAGTTTGCATCCGGGGAATTTTTTTGGCTATCTAGTTCAGCCTGACCTCTGTCTCTTGGCAGTATGTTAATGTGCAGTTGCTAAATTAACAAGTCTTAAAAAAACCAAACAAACCTAGAGGCAGCTGAAATGCAGGAGAGAGGGAGCCCCTACCCACTGGAGGGTCAGAGTGAACACTGCTGCAGTGTTTCTAGCACAAAACTGAAAACTATGTGAAAGCCTTACATTCTATCCTTTTTGATGTAGTAATTACACCCATAAGCGTTCATCACAGAGAAATGATCACAAGTATGTATTTACCTAGCAAACTATCCAAGCACTGCACAGTTCTGAAGGCCGAAGTTCAAGGCCAGGGTGCCGTCAGGGTGGGTTTCTGGCGAGAACTCTCTTCCAGGTGCGCAGACAGCAGCCTTCTCCCTGCGTCTCAGAGAGAGCGCTCTCTGGTGTCCCTCCCTCTTCTGATAAAGACGCCAATCCTGCAGCACTAGGGCCCATCTTAGGACCTCACTTAATCGTACCTACCCTCCACAAAGGCCCCATCTCCAAACACTATAAAACCGGGGTTAGAGCTTCAACACATAAATTTTGCGGGTACAGAATTCAATCCATAACACCACATATTATGAATGTATTCATACAAAATCCTCAGAACAGACAAATCTATAGACAGAAAGTATATTAGTAGGACATGGAGAAGTAAGGCTATGGTAATGAAAGTGTACATAAAAAATGCTCTAAAATTGAATGTAGTGATAAGTTGAACAGGTCTGTGAATACACTAAAAACCAGTGAAATGAATACACTTTCAATGAACAATTCCACGGTATGTCAGTTATATCTCAATAAAACTCAAAGAACTCAATGCAACCCCAATCCTAATTGCAGCATTCAGGGTAGAAAATGACAAACTAAAAATAAAGTTTACAGAAATGCAAAGGACTTAGAATAATCAAAATAATCTTTGGGGGCGGGGGAGGAGAGGGGCAAAGTTGGAACACCTATACTACCTGACTTTAAGAATTTTCATAATGCTACAGGAATTAAGAAATGACAAAAAATAACACCAACCAACATGCTATAGAATGCGATACACAATATCCCACGAAACATAAATCAAATTAGTAATACAGCATTCCTTCCTTCAGGATGGGTATATAGATCAATGAAACAATTCTAGAAATAGAAACACACTTAAAACCGTCATCTATTTAACAAAGGCGCACAGCCACCCGTTGGGGAGAAGCCTCTCTCACAGAGGGCACTGGAGTTAACCGGCCAGCCCCCCTCACAACACACGCAAAATGAACTCAAGATGGATGACAGACCTGAGTGCAAACACCCAAATTATACAGCGTTGGCAGGATAATGCAGTCCCTTCGTGATCCGGGCAAAGGTTCCTTATAGGCCACATAACTATGAAAGAAAACTAAACAAAGTGGGTTTCCTCAAAATGAAAAATATCGGCTCACTCAAAGACACCAGTAAGAAAACAACAAGTGTCAGACTGGAAGAAAAGATTAGCCAGACACATCCCACAAAACACCAACATCCCAGACAAACCCCCACAACTCAGTAATATAAAGTGTAGTAATCCAAAAACGGGAAGAAAACAGCAAGACTAGAATACCGTACAGAAAGAGGACACAGAAGTAATTAGCTAGCATGTGAAAAGGGAGCCGTGTCACTAATCGTCACAGACGCGCAGGTTAAAGCTGTGAGACAGACCAACACGAACCCACGAGAATGGCTAAAACCTCCGGGACAGACACACCAAGTGCTGGCGAAGCTGCCACCCCACGCAAACTTTCCCAAACACTGCTTGTAGGAGCACCAAGCGGCACGGCCACTCTGAAACAGTCTGCGGCTTTCTTACAAGCCACTGGGTTGGCCAGAAAGTTCATTTGTTTGTTTCTGGAAGATGGCTCCAGTAGTGCTTAGTGGTCTTTAACGTCATTCCAAACAATCTTGTTCGACTGTATTGTGACAGCTGTCATATCAGCGTGCATTAAAAAAAAAGTTATCGGAATTGGTGAATTTTTGTGTAGACATTTTAATATTGAAGACGGAAGAAAACACGCAGCATTTTTGGCATATTATGCTTTATTATTTCAAGAAAGGTAAAAACACAACTGAAATGCAAAATGAAAACTTTGTGCAGTGTATGGAGAAGGTGCTGTGACTGACCGAACATGTCAGAAGTGGTTTGTGAATTTTGTGCTGGAAATTTCTCACTGGATGATGCTCCACGGTCGGGTGGACTAGTTGAAGCTGACGGCGATCAAACTGAGAGCAATCAACATTATACCACATGAGAGAGAGCTGACGCTGCTCAAAATACCAAAATCAATAAAGTTACTGGCGGATATGAAAAATGTCTTTTACTTTACAGATAATACTAAACAGACTTTTTTGGCCAACCCAGTATC
This sequence comes from Sturnira hondurensis, assembly GCF_014824575.4. Classification (NCBI taxonomy): domain Eukaryota; kingdom Metazoa; phylum Chordata; class Mammalia; order Chiroptera; family Phyllostomidae; genus Sturnira; species Sturnira hondurensis. The sequence continues at coordinate 1,877,334 of NW_028095095.1, read as the reverse complement.
CCCATACACACAAACAGCATCCAGCAATCCCACTGCTATGTACTTACCCAAGAGATACGAAAACATTACACCCATGGAAAGAACTGGACTTGATGTCTACAGCGGCTTTACCCATTACATCCCAAGTCTCTCTCATTAAAGAATGAATTAAAATACTGCTGTATTCCCACAACATGACATCACCCAGTAATGACAACGGAAACCTAGTGACACTTGCTGCAGCGTGGGCAAATCTCAGAAGCGTCCTGAATTAAAGCAGCCTCACACGAGGGGTCCGCACGCCACACTTCCCTTTATGGGTATCAATGTTTCTCTCCCTCTTTCCGCATCCCTTCCCCTCTCTCTACAATCAATAAACATGCATTCAGGTGAGGATTAAAAAAATGCATAAAAGCCAGTTGAAAATCTGATGTCCTCAGCCAAAGATAATCATAAGTATTTTATTATCTAAAACTAAAAACAAAAACATAAAGCCTTAGGGCTGGGCCTTGGGTTAAACTACTCAACAAAAAGCCCGTGCACAACTTTGGTCCTCTCTGTCGGTCCCCTCTGTCAGACTTACTGTAACAGTGCCCTGGCCCCAGAGTGCTGCTAGGCCACACGGCCAGACAGGTGTCACCCCTGGCTCCTCTGCCTCAACTTGCTCCTGAAGACAGCCTGGGGCTCCTGCCCCCTGCCTGCTCCTGTGGGAACTTCGGCCGGGCTTCCCGCGTCCGCTGTGGACCTTCGGGGCAGCGCTACTCCAGGAACTCGCCTGCCCTCTTTACCCCAACCCGCTGGTTCTGCGGTCTCTCCCAATTCGTTCTGCACAGAAATTTCATTATTTTGTTCCGGGTGTCGCTCTTTCTCTTCATTAGCTTGGACACTGCAGTATCTCCTGTTATATTCTCCATAGTATTATAAGTGTTAAGAATCTCGTTTTTCTTTAGAATTACTACCTAACAGTCAGATATTGGGCCTCTGGGTTACTTCTTGATCCTTATACCTTTTACCTTTTTATTTTCCTTTCAAGTCTCCTTGCCATCTGACCACTTTTCTTTTTGGCATGTGAGTTGCCATTTCAGATGTGAGTTTTCTTACAGTCCAGTTCCTAGTTTACAGCGATGTAAGAGGCTTCTCATATCTGACCATGGTAATCTTTAAAGCGCTCTTGTGTTCCCTGTGTGACTGCAGTCTTCCTTTTCCCTTTCGGTCTGTTTGTTTCTTCTGTCCTTTCACATACTTCCTAATCCTTAGTGATAAGGCGCTAAAGGACCAACTGGAAATGCCACTGGCCTGGTGGGGCTGGTGGCCCCAGCTCTGGGTCTCACGCACCCAGGAGCTAGCCATTCCCTGCCGTGCCCTCCCACCCATGTTGGTAAGTGGCTGTACTTCTCAGGGCCCCCTGTTTCCCCCAGAACCACGCTGTCTCCAGCACCAGCACCGTACTGGATACAGAACCGGAGCCCCAGCACCCTAACTGCTCACCTTCTACCACGGGTTCTGCTGATCGCTCCTGTTCATGCTGACCTCTGCCTGACCCCCTGTCCCTCCATTCTAAGATGGTCCCACTCAAAGTGTTCTAAATACCAGCACCAGTTCCACCTGGGACACGGGCTCTTTCTTGGCTGTTGTGTGTTCTGTACTTGGGGGCAGATTCTGAACCCCCCCCTTCCCTCCAGGCACTGCCCAATGCCGCAGGCCCAGGGGCCATGGGCCAGCATCCTCTTCCCAGTGCCTTCTAAGCTGAGGCCTCCTATGCCCTGGTACTCAGTACCCTGCCTCCATTAGCTTCTCATCTTCCAAAAAATAATTGTTGCATTCTTATCTATAATGTCTGTTCTCCCATGCTCTGTCTTCATTGACGTAAACATTATTTACTCTCATTCTGGTAATGTCGCAAATGGGAAAGTCAAAACACAGTTCAGCAGACACCAGTAATTTGCTCCTTTTATGTTCAATTTCCATGGCCACCACCATAGCTCACCTTGCACGTCACACATGAATTATTCTCTCCCTGCTTCTGATCTCTGATCTCGGGATTTAATTCCACCCGGTTTCCACGTTACCATTTGTTTATATCAAGTCATTCATTCTCAAGTCATATACCCATCCCAATGGACCTACAACTAAACAAACAAACAAACAAGAAAAAAAAAACCCATCTCACCTGATTTTCAAGATCTACCAGAACCCAGCACCATCCTTTATCCAAGCTGGCTGAACCATCCACCAGAGCTGCCAAAGGTGTCCTTGCAGAACGTCACTTCCCATTCTCACGGTAACCCTCCCCCTCTGGCAAGACTTTCCACCTTCCCCCCTCCTTGTCCACCGTCATCCCTTGAGGTCCAGCAAACCCTGCGGGTTCACGAAACTTTCCAGCCTTGGCAGCACCAAAACCTCCCCCCCCCCCCCAGCATCTCCTCTGCGATGCCAGCTGTCACACCATCCATCAGGCACTGCTGATGACAAAGGGAGGCCATCAACATCCCCCACTGCAGACACGCCACCTCACATGTACACACCCCCTCCACGTCACTGAGCAGGCCTGTGAGTTATAGCTTATAACAACACCTGAAACATACAGAAAAATAAAACTGTAAGCAAGTAGAAGTATCTACAGAACAAGGAAGTAAAACAGCATACAAAATTTCAATATCCAGGTCAGAATCCTAAAATTTACTGGAAAAAAACAAACCAAACCAAAACAAACCCCGACCTAACTATGAATTATTAGAAATAGACATATCACGCATTTGGAGCACCATCTGCCAAAAGCAGTTTTGGTTTCAGCATTTCTAATGGCATGTAGGTAACAGAACCAGCTGTTAGGCAACTCCTATTTCTGACTAAAGTCCAAACATTATCAAAGCAATCATGGAAAATCAAACTTTCCCATGGTCTCCAGTGGAGACGCTTGTTTCCGGACCACACAGTCGCAGGTGGTTCGATACAGGCGCAAAGTGACGGGATGCCAGGAGACCGCTTCTGTTTCCTGGCCAAGACGTTTCAGGCCAAGTTTGCTTCCAGGGAGCCCCACGTACAAAAAAAACCAAGAACCCTACAGATACGTTTCCTTTCAACTAGGAAACTTTGTGTTGAAGATTAGTTTAAATTACACACAAGCACTTGTCTGCTCTGTGGAAGTGTGGATAGACCCATGGGCGGAGGCGCCCCAGCGGGTGGGTACCGGGCTACCTGGGTGGCCAGGATGTAAGACACGGAGGGCAGGACCCTTCCCCTGTGTGCCTATGTGCATTTCTCGTATTTTACAAGATTACTTATCTAGAAACCAAAGACTGCAAGTTAGAAAGCCCCCAGATGCATCTACTCTCGAGCCCACGCAGTGTTGCTGCACAACAGTTGTAGCCCCCACACTGCACAGCTGCGTCCAGCGGTGGAAGAGTCCAGCCTCGGCCTGCACCTCGTGTGAGATGCCGGCCCGGGGAACCCACGCCTGCTGAGAAGAGGAAGCAGACCCGTTTACGTACAAACAGGGGTGTCCTTCTGAGGGCGCAGCGACTACCTGTCACACAAGAATGGCACCGAAGGCAGCAGCACGGCCCACCGCCTCCACTTCCCAGTTTTCACACCTTGGCTTCAAACCGACCACACCACGTGGGGAAATGCCCCTGGAAAAGAAAAAAGTGGACTCCAGGGAGCTGCCAAACAGAAAATGCCACGGCTGTCGAACACACTGCTGGGAAGGGGAGCCGGTTCGAGGCCAAAGGACACCGCAGTGGGCGCACGCCTGAACTCCGGCTTCAGGTTTCTGGGGCGGGAAGCTCCGTCTGTACGACTGGGGGCTCCTTCTGCCCCTCACAGCCACACTACCACCCACCATTCCAACACGCGCACCAGTGCATGTAAGTCATTTACTTTCTACGATGAGTGTTGAAGCAAAATAAATACGATCAATAATTAGGAGAAACCTGGCTGGTGTAGCTCAGTGGATTGAGTGTGGGCCCGTGAACCAAAAGATCGCGGTCCGATTCCCAGTCAGGGAACATGCCTGGGTTGCAGGCCAGTTCCCAGTTCCCCACAGGGGACACACAAGAGGCAACCATACATTGATATTTCTCTCCCTCTCTCCTTCCCTTCCCCTCTAAAGATAAATAAATTTTAAAAAATCTTAAAAAAAATTAGGAGAAAAATTTCAGATCCAAAAATATTTTTAAAACAAAAACAAGACAGATTAAGAGGAAAAATTTAAGCCCTGGCTTGTATGGCTCAGTGTTTGAGTGCCAGATTGCAAACTGAAAGGTCACCGGTTCGATTCTCGGTGCACACGCGCGGGTTGTGGGCCAGGTCCCCAGGTGGGAATGTGCGAGAGGCAGTTAACTGATGTTTCTCTCATGCACGTTGATGTTTTTCTCCCTCTTTCGCCCTCTCTTCCCCTGTCTAAAAAATAAGTAAAATCTTAAAAAAAAATTTTTAAGAGGGAAAGTTAAATATAGAAGAAGAAATAAGGAAATGAAAAACCACTAAGAGGTAAAATAAACTAAAAATATAAAAAGCAGCAAGAGACACTTCATTCAGCAGACAATGGGTTAGCTGTTTTATACTAAGGTACCCAGAACCTGGCAAACCCACATATTTGACCTTTCAAACTGGAGGCTCTTTTTGGAAGGGGTCCTGGAAGCTGTCTTTGGAAGCAGACATTTGGTCCTCTCGAGGGTCCACCCAGGTTCCCTGAAGGCAGATGGGGACAGTGTGGGGAGTGGCAGTTTGTGGTGAAGAGCCGGGTCTGCTTCTGCCTCGGAGACAGGCCAAACACTTCGTCCTCCTGGAACCGTTCAATCACTTGCCAAGGCACACCTTCTGCAGGGCTAAGGGCCAAGTCGGTATGGAAGGGTCCCATCGAATGCACCGAGATCTCAGGCAAATACACACACGCTGACTCGTATTTCCACGGACATTTCCTGAACGCCTTCCCTACCTTCCCTGCCCGGGGGCCGGGGCCAGGCAGGCCTTCCTGCTCTGGGAGTGGTCACGGCCTCACTCTGATGACACAGAGAGGCCCTGGAGACGCTGCAGAGGTCCAGCTGACCACCGCATGGGGCCTCCTCTGATGGGGTGAGGGGAACCAATTGGGGACTTTCAGTTACTACCAAACTTAAAATCCATTTTCACTTTCTGAAAGTTAACCCAATTCAGAAAGCAAAACTAAACAGAACAGAACCATTTTCTACTGTTACTTCTCACAGAACCAGGGCTTAAAAGACTGGAAATTCCAACAATAAACTTATATTAAGATCATTTGCAAAGATCTGCACTAAAAGTTAAACTAAAAATACTTCCCATTGTTACTTGTCACTGTGTGGACCTCCTGCACAAACCAGCCAGAGCAGCGGGCCCACCCCCACCCACTACAGTAGTCTGCAAAGTCAGGAGAGAACTAAGTCTGCTCCAGGCTGTGGTTAGGCAGCATTCTGAACGGTAATACCCTGACCAAGCAAATCAGATCACACCCAGCGGCAGGTTCCAAAAATAAGAACTGCTGGCAATCGCTTGGAACTGACTGTAAGATCTGTTTACAAATACTCACAGTGCTTTGAGTATATACATCATGAATTTTTTTAAAAAGCTGAACATACCATATTCATACTGATAAAAAACAAAAACTCAATTCCAGAGGCAACTATGCAATATAATTATAAATTCTGTGGGATTTCTCAAGGATGGATACAATTTCTCAATCCCAACAACTACTTAGTTCAGCTCAACAGTAAAAGGCAGACACAACTTACATTTGCATAAGGAAAATAAACTGCATTTTAAAATGTCCGCTATATATTGGAAATCTGGAAAGCACAGGTCATTAAAAAATCACCCTTAATTAAGCCCAATACCTGCAAATCACCTCTTTCAAAGTGGTGCTAGATAAATTTTTTTCAGAAGTAGAGAAGGTGTGCCCCTTTATGTCCTGCTCTCTCTCTCACTGCAAACATTATTATGTACCAACGATTATTTAATAAACTTTAATGACTATTTATGGCCATCAAATACCAAATCCTTAAGGATTTAGGTTGCTTTCCACCGTTTCCTATTACTAAAGTATTCTGAATGGTTCTGCATGCACAATTTGAATACAGCTATTTCCTTAGGACAGAATTAAAAGTTGAAAAACAAAACAAAATAAAAAACACCAGACCAGAGTATGTTTTTACGTCTTTACACTTCTAAATCTCTCTCCAGGAAGCCTGAGTCAGTACCACTCCCAGGTGACTGCAGAGCGCCTGCCCCCTCCGCGCTTGCCAACACTGGCTATAATCATTTCTTTTCAACCGTATGCGTTCAAGTTTTTTCAGATTCTTCACTTCCTTAATAATTATGAGGTTGAACATTTCCCTGTATGCCTACTGAAAACTTAAGAGTCCCTCCCAGGGACCGTGAACCATGCCACCAAAGTCAGGGCACTGGTTGAATGGGAACCCTGAAGATGCCACTGTGGTAAATTACTAGGGAAGTCCAATGTGATTCTTACTCTACTGGCCGGAGAAAAAGATTTTGAAAAGACAGACTAAGAAAACAGAATAAACTAATTCAACTCACAGCACGGCAAGGAGAAAAGCAGAACCTCAAAGCTTACGAGAACTTACGCAGATAGGAAAAAAGAGAAAGACACCAACACAGAAGTCTACACTGATTCCAAGGGAAGCTAAAATTATGACTTGAGCTGTATAATGACAGCAGGAAAAAAGAAAAAAAGATAAATACTTTGACCTGGAAATGTGGGCAGGCAGACCTGGGCCCCTGCAAAACCAGACAGCCCGGATTCTGGACTGCACAAGAACGGGTGCTACGGCCAGGCCACAGGGACCCCGCCTTGCACTGCATTCCCTCGAATTTCATTTCCTATTTCAAGGTCAAAAGTAAGGAAACTGACTGTTATCTACCCATGTGCACAGGAATACTCCCACTATTTTACTGCAAAAAGAAAACCCCTCGTTGCACGTGCCTACATAAATGCACGCAGGACACAGCAGAACACTGGGACTGCACAGTAGTGCCCCCCACACAGGAGGAGGCTGGGAGCAAGGGCTCAGGGCTCAGCCTGCGGGAGAAAATGAAGCCTCAGTGAAGGGGCCAGAAACAAGGCTAAGTGAACAAGATCCCTCCCACTGCAGAAGCTCTGGGACCTCCTTTCCTTTCTCCAAATCTCCCTCTCTTTCCTTTGCCATTTTGAGTTGGAAAATCAGGAAAACCGTTCATGCTGCGTTAAGTCACTCGTCCAGTACAGCACTGGTTCCCAAGCGCTCCAAAACACCGCTGCACAGCCAGAGGCAGGCTGCTTTCTCCAGGACCCCCGTCAGTCAGGGCTCTCCAGGATAAACAGAAGGGAACAACCCACCTGTCAGCCGTCAGCTGGACTTAGGGGGAGAGAAGGGTTCTTCCCTTGTCCTCGCCCACATTCCTGCTCCAGCCTTTCCCAACAGGCCCCTGCACCCACCCTGAGGAGCCACGCCTCACTCTGACCAGTGACCGCAGATCAGTGACACGTCCTTCTCCCCAGAACCTAGAGTGCCTCTGAACCTGAAACACGACCTCACAGCCCCAACTGTCTGATGTCCCTGTAAACGAGCCTGTAGGAGATTCTTCAAAGGGCGGGACAGTCACTTGGTCCCGAGGGAGACTGAATATACACCTGTAGGAACTAAACTTCTTAAAAAGCTGTTATGCAAACTAAGGCTGGGCTAAAACTGCAGGAATAGCAATACAGTTTCAAGAAGAACTACGTATGTTTAAACGACTTAGATAGCAGTGAAGGTGTGCCCTAGAAAAATGTGTCAGATGACTCAAAGTTCTACTTTTGACAATAACATTGAAGGCACATGGAAAATGCAGGTGAAGGCTCTGGCCAGGTATTCAGTTGGTTTGGGAATAATCCTGATATGCCAAGGTTGTGGGTTCGAAATCCAGTCAGGGCATATATAAGATTGAACCAATGAATGCACAAATGAGTGGAACAACAAACTGATGTTTCTATGTTTCTCTCTCCCCATCCCCAAATTCCACTCCTCTCTAAAATCAATCACCATCCCCATCATTTAAGGGCCATAGAGTGGATAAGGGCAGTCTCTAGATTCAGGCTACTAAGTTCAGGCATGGTCATTTTTTAGTACCTGTTGTAACAATTAGCAAGTTGCTTGAGCTTTTGGAGACCAGGTTTCCAATACCAAGAGAGAAGGGTCACTGCCACCAACACTCCTGGGCAATGTAAGCTTCCAGTACGTTGTAGGTGGTACCTCGCATAATGCCTGATGCACAGGACTCAGACTGTGCCTGTGATTCCAAAAATAACACCTAAAGATCAAAAGTCAGATTCTCCACTCTTAATTAATGTATGAAGCTGTTATTGTCTCAGACCACATTAGAAGGCAAAGAATAACACTCAAGAGTAGCATTCCTAAAGTAATTAAAATTGCACGTATCAGAACATCTACAAATTCTTAATTATTCGTAGAATAAAAGTATTCAGTAATTGCTGCAAGCATACAAAGTTTCAACTTTCAACAGGAAACGCAGGCCCCACAGAAACACACACACACCATTCCTGACAGCCGCACTGTCCCGCACAGCCCAGCGTGGACACGACCAGACGCCACCACTGGCCAACGGACAGACGCGCGGCATATGCAACAGCTCAGCCAGGAGGACAAAGAGCACCAATACCTGCTGCAAAAAGGATGAGCCTGGAACCGTTATCCTGAGAGAAGCCAGTCACAAAAGGCCACACACAGTGTGATTCCATGTCCATAAAATGTCCAGAACAGACAAATTTCGAGACAGAAGGTAGGCCAGGGGTTGCCAGAGCCTGGGGAGGAGAGAGTGGAGACTGACTGCTAACAGGCACAGGCCTGCTGAGGGGTGACACAACAGCTCTAAGATTAGACAACGGTCAGGCTGCACCGTGCACTTTAAAAGAGAGAATTTTGTAGTGTGTAGATGATGGTCAATAACGCTGTTACTTTTCTAAAAAGCATTCTATGGTATAAGTGGGTATACACATTATGAGTATATATTCACACGTACGATAAATTTTAAATTTAGAGAAAAATGTACAGTTTCTTATCTATTTACATTAATGTTAATTTTTAAAAGATTCTAAAACATTAGCACAGTTGAGGGCATACTGAACTATCACATAACCAAGTCTGACAATCACTGATACTCACTGATTAAAACTTAAATACCCACTGAACTAGCAACTCGAAACTCCTGCAACCAGCAAATCCGCAGCAACCTGCTCTCGAGCAGGTTAGCTTCGACCTCACTTCTGCACACTCTCCTCAGCCTCCGGGGAACACAACAGGCACCGCGCAGTGAATGAGGGGCAGAGTGAAACTTCTGCTAACCCTCCAGGTGGGGGTTGGCCAGAGAGCGGATGTCAGCTCCATGCACCAGGCATTTCTGATGCGGCCCCTCCACTCTGCCCCATGGGCCCTGGAAACCTACACCCCCTGCCCTAACCAGCGCTCTCCAACGGCACTTGCTGCCACGAGAGAGGTCGTCTGTTATCTACAGAGCATTTGAAATACGGCTACTGCAACACAGCAACTAACATTTCACTTAACTAATTTTAATGATTTCAAATGTAGGCAGCCACAGGGGGTTTGGGGCCACTGTACTGAGCAGCACAACTTCAGACCACCGACTAGCCAGTTTCACCTCTGTTCAAAAAACTTAGAAGGAGGAAATGAGTTAATTTCTAAAGCTAAAAATGAACTCGGGATTTTATCACAAGTTGAACTGGAAAGAGAAAACATGAGGCCAAATTTCTAACTATCCACAGATCATACTAGTGAGCAGACTTCTAAGCGAAGTCTTATCCTGTGTTCAGCCTCCGCGGTA